>NC_092414.1:37153910-37765150 GCF_040894005.1 Engystomops pustulosus | reverse complement strand
AATACAACCCCGGGCCCTAATAAATTTTCCCACTTCGGTCTTTGCGATGGATATGTGCGTCACTAAAACACAGTGGTCGCAAGTCTGACTCCAAATTGCTCACAATTTACTAGTAGATGCACTGCAACAACTACAGCCACCAGCAGATCAACCAGAAAACAAATATATATAACGCTACTGTAGGCGTAATTAAGCCGTTTGTATTCTCCTATGGCTATTTTCTAGCCAAGTATTACAGCACACTACTATGCAAGATGAGATGACACTGAGTTATTAAAACAATAAACGTAAAATAAAAAGAAACTGGCAGACTGTGCCTAATTCTACTCAAACCCCTAATAAATTTTCCCACTTTGGTGTTTGAGGTGGATATGTGTGTCACTAAGAGCTAAACACAACGGTAGCAAGTCCCCCTGCTAATTCCTCACAATATGGTACTAGCTGCAAATAAAAAAAAAAAAAATTATAACGTTATTGTAGCCCTAAGAAGGGCTGTTGGGTTCTTTTAGAATCACTCCTGCCTAACAGTAAGCTAATAGAACACCCTAACGCTTTCCCTGACCAGCAGCAGCTCTCTCCCTAGCGGCATCCAGACAGAGAATGATCCGAGCAGCGCGGGCAGCGGCTAGTCTATCCCAGGGTCACCTGATCTGGCCAGCCAACCACTGCTATCTACGTGTAAGGGTACCACGTCATGCTGGGTGGAGTGCAGAGTCTCCTGGCTTGTGATTGGCTCTGTTTCTGGCCGCCAAAAAGCAAAACGGCGGGAGCTGCCATTTTCTCGAGCGGGTGAAATACTCGTCCGAGCAACGAGCAGTTACGAGTACACTAATGCTCGATCGAGCATCAAGCTCGGACGAGTATGTTCGCTCATCTCTAAGTGTAGTGAATTAGGGGAACGTACCGCACATGTGGAGGAAAAAATGGCAGAATTTACAGAGGCTCATAACGACCTAGTGGATGCAAACAATGCGTTAGAGGAGGAGGTGAGAGACCTGCGCCTAAAAATGGCGGATATAGAAGATCGTTCCAGGAGGAACAATGTGAGGTTCAGGGGTATACCAGAAGCGATTCAGCAAGAAACACTGGAAGAATTCCTGACAGATCTCTTTGTGACTTTAATACCTAATGCAACTCAGTCAGAATTACTAATTGACAGAGTACATCGTCTTCCAAAAGCAAAATCCCTTCCACAATCAGTGCCTAGGGATGTAATCGCAAGGTTACACTTCTTTCATTTTAAAGAAAAATTAATGAAGAAAGCAAGAAATCCCGAAGAATTACCTGAGAGATTCAAAGGTATTTCATTATTTGCAGATTTGTCAGCCGTTACTTTAGCCAGGAGGCGGGAGTTCCAAGATGCGGCAAAAATCTTACGTGCACACAATATCTCCTATAAATGGGGATTCCCGGTCAAATTGATCATACAGAAAGATGGAAGAAGTGTGATAGCATCTTCACCGAAGAAACTGCAGGAGCTTTTACAAGAATGGAAATTGACAGCGGAGGGAGAACTCTCTGTGTCCGCAAGATCTCCTACAGCACCAACACGTATAGAAAAAGAGTGGGAGACGGTGAATGGAAAGTGAAAAACTGTTAAAAGGACGCAAATGAAGAATCGTCTGAATGTAAAATATTTTTCTCTTTTCTCTTAATTCAATATTTTTGTACCTTACTACTAATTGGGTGAGTGCAAATAAGCACTAAGGTTCCGCACGGTACTGCTAGATTTAAATGTGTCTGGCAAACACGTTAAGTGCCCTCATTGAACCCTCTACAGGGGTTTGGAGTATGGCTAGTGTTGTGACATACGTCACTTTGTTAATTTTTTTATTCCAGGTTCTTTTCCCTTTTTTTTTTGCAGGTATAGAAATGTATAGTACATTTGCGAGTAAATTATGGGTATATATGCAACTTTTTTTATTTTTTCTTTCCCCTCTACAGCAGTATATATATAAACAGGTATCCACTAATTTATCATGGTACTAAAAATAACCTCAGTTAACGTTAAAGGGCTAAACAGCCCATATAAAAGGTCGATAATGTGGAAAGAGGCATTAGAATCTAGAGCTGATATATTTTTTGCTCAGGAATCACATCTAAATCAAGAAGATATATTCAGGTTACACCATAGACAATTTCCCCATATCATAGCAGCTCCGGCGGTAGGAAAAAAGCGAGGTACTTTTATAGCAATAAAAAATACGGTTGCTTTTTCCCATATAAAACAGGTTATAGATAGTCAGGGCAGATATGTTATTCTAATTTGCACAATTAATGACATATTATACACGTTGGTATCGGTATACGCACCCAACACACAGCAGATAAAATTCTTCAAGTCGCTCTTCTCACTAGTTAATTCATGTAAGCAGGGTTCCACTCTTTTTGCGGGTGATTTTAATATGACCATGTGGCCAGTAATGGATACGACAAAAATGTCGCCTGATGATAATGCCTCTGACTTATTTCATTTAACCCATGAGGAATATTACTTAGACGTGTGGCGTTTACAACACCCAACAGAAAAAGATTATTCCTTTTTCTCACACCCACACAAAGGGTACTCACGCATTGATTTATTCCTGTCCGACCATAATCTATTTGGTAGAATTAAGACATCAAAAATTGGGGTGATAAGTTGGACGGATCATGCACCCATTTATTTAGAAATAGAAGAAAAATATGATAAACCCAGCTCTAGAGTATGGCGTCTGAATAATTTTCTCTTGCGCCCACTAAATTTACATGAGAGCACACTAAATAGCTTAAAAGAATTTTTTCAAACCAACAATGTTGATAATATTTCTCCGGAACTGCTATGGTGCTCACATAAAATGTTTATGAGAGGTCATTTCAAAGGACTAGCAGCAACATACAATAAAGCAAATACAGAGAAAAAATTGCATATTATGGCTAGCTTATCACTGTTACATGCTTTGAATAAGACTAAATACTGCCCCCATAAAGAAGGGATGATAAAGGAATTACAAGCACAATTATCAAATTTAGAATCCCATAAAGCCCTACAAAAAATGAAAGCCAACCACTATTCGTTGGGAAATAAAGCCAGTAAAATTTTGGCGCATCAATTAAAAAAGAGAGAAACAAAGAATAGAATAGCGTTTTTGCTTAACTCAAAAAATGAAAAGGTGCATGATCCCCAACAAATCACAGAAGAAATGGCTTTACCATGGGAGCATGCAATTGACAATCAGGGCAAGTCTCACAATACCTTTTTACCCTATCGTACACTCTGGGCCAATAAAAACTCTGCAAGATGCGTTCCAGAGTTTTTGTGGTACCTAGGTGCCCTCCCATCACATGCTTATGTGCAAGGTCTAACACCATCTGACGATATGGCTGAGGTACCATTAACTGCTCCCGGGTTTCACCGTGGACCTTATCAATGCGGTACAATTGGTAGTGACTTTAATACCTAATGCAACTCAGTCAGAATTACTAATTGACAGAGTACATCGTCTTCCAAAAGCAAAATCCCTTCCACAATCAGTGCCTAGGGATGTAATCGCAAGGTTACACTTCTTTCATTTTAAAGAAAAATTAATGAAGAAAGCAAGAAATCCCGAAGAATTACCTGAGAGATTCAAAGGTATTTCATTATTTGCAGATTTGTCAGCCGTTACTTTAGCCAGGAGGCGGGAGTTCCAAGATGCGGCAAAAATCTTACGTGCACACAATATCTCCTATAAATGGGGATTCCCGGTCAAATTGATCATACAGAAAGATGGAAGAAGTGTGATAGCATCTTCACCGAAGAAACTGCAGGAGCTTTTACAAGAATGGAAATTGACAGCGGAGGGAGAACTCTCTGTGTCCGCAAGATCTCCTACAGCACCAACACGTATAGAAAAAGAGTGGGAGACGGTGAATGGAAAGTGAAAAACTGTTAAAAGGACGCAAATGAAGAATCGTCTGAATGTAAAATATTTTTCTCTTTTCTCTTAATTCAATATTTTTGTACCTTACTACTAATTGGGTGAGTGCAAATAAGCACTAAGGTTCCGCACGGTACTGCTAGATTTAAATGTGTCTGGCAAACACGTTAAGTGCCCTCATTGAACCCTCTACAGGGGTTTGGAGTATGGCTAGTGTTGTGACATACGTCACTTTGTTAATTTTTTTATTCCAGGTTCTTTTCCCTTTTTTTTTTGCAGGTATAGAAATGTATAGTACATTTGCGAGTAAATTATGGGTATATATGCAACTTTTTTTATTTTTTCTTTCCCCTCTACAGCAGTATATATATAAACAGGTATCCACTAATTTATCATGGTACTAAAAATAACCTCAGTTAACGTTAAAGGGCTAAACAGCCCATATAAAAGGTCGATAATGTGGAAAGAGGCATTAGAATCTAGAGCTGATATATTTTTTGCTCAGGAATCACATCTAAATCAAGAAGATATATTCAGGTTACACCATAGACAATTTCCCCATATCATAGCAGCTCCGGCGGTAGGAAAAAAGCGAGGTACTTTTATAGCAATAAAAAATACGGTTGCTTTTTCCCATATAAAACAGGTTATAGATAGTCAGGGCAGATATGTTATTCTAATTTGCACAATTAATGACATATTATACACGTTGGTATCGGTATACGCACCCAACACACAGCAGATAAAATTCTTCAAGTCGCTCTTCTCACTAGTTAATTCATGTAAGCAGGGTTCCACTCTTTTTGCGGGTGATTTTAATATGACCATGTGGCCAGTAATGGATACGACAAAAATGTCGCCTGATGATAATGCCTCTGACTTATTTCATTTAACCCATGAGGAATATTACTTAGACGTGTGGCGTTTACAACACCCAACAGAAAAAGATTATTCCTTTTTCTCACACCCACACAAAGGGTACTCACGCATTGATTTATTCCTGTCCGACCATAATCTATTTGGTAGAATTAAGACATCAAAAATTGGGGTGATAAGTTGGACGGATCATGCACCCATTTATTTAGAAATAGAAGAAAAATATGATAAACCCAGCTCTAGAGTATGGCGTCTGAATAATTTTCTCTTGCGCCCACTAAATTTACATGAGAGCACACTAAATAGCTTAAAAGAATTTTTTCAAACCAACAATGTTGATAATATTTCTCCGGAACTGCTATGGTGCTCACATAAAATGTTTATGAGAGGTCATTTCAAAGGACTAGCAGCAACATACAATAAAGCAAATACAGAGAAAAAATTGCATATTATGGCTAGCTTATCACTGTTACATGCTTTGAATAAGACTAAATACTGCCCCCATAAAGAAGGGATGATAAAGGAATTACAAGCACAATTATCAAATTTAGAATCCCATAAAGCCCTACAAAAAATGAAAGCCAACCACTATTCGTTGGGAAATAAAGCCAGTAAAATTTTGGCGCATCAATTAAAAAAGAGAGAAACAAAGAATAGAATAGCGTTTTTGCTTAACTCAAAAAATGAAAAGGTGCATGATCCCCAACAAATCACAGAAGAAATGGCTTTACCATGGGAGCATGCAATTGACAATCAGGGCAAGTCTCACAATACCTTTTTACCCTATCGTACACTCTGGGCCAATAAAAACTCTGCAAGATGCGTTCCAGAGTTTTTGTGGTACCTAGGTGCCCTCCCATCACATGCTTATGTGCAAGGTCTAACACCATCTGACGATATGGCTGAGGTACCATTAACTGCTCCCGGGTTTCACCGTGGACCTTATCAATGCGGTACAATAACTCCTGATTTACCACCACTCGAGGGAACAACTTATCCGCACCTGGGTGCTGAGGTACACCATTAATCTCTACCACATTTTCTCTGGCGCGGACCAGAGTGGGGTCCTGGAGTTGTGCAGTACCAAAGTTGTCACGGGATACCTCCAAATCCGACAACTGCGGTCCTGTCACTACCTCCTCAGTTTCGCCTGCCATAACATCTAGGGGAAACATTACACTTCCATCTTCTGTGGTGGTCACCCCTACGGCAGGAACTCCAGAGTCTGGGTCATCAGGCTCGGGTTCAGAGATCTGACCAGACAACACAGGAGAACAACCCCCCAACTCTTGGTTTCCCCGCCATAGAGTCCAGAACATGGGGAAGTCCCGTCCTAAAATAAGATCATGGGGCAAGTTCATGACAACCGCTGCCTCATGTAGAGTCTCTCCACAAAAGGTCTGGAAGTTAATAACTGTGGTGGGGTAGTCCTTTACGTCCCCATGGATGCACAGGACTCCAATTGTGCGCCCTGTGACCGTCTTGGGGTCTGTGAGGGACCCATTAATCAAGGTCACTCGACTGCCCGAGTCCAGCAGGGCCAACGCTGGATGCCCTGCCACAGTCACCCGGCACAGGTGGCGCTCATCAGCAGAGTCGGGGCTAGTAGCTGTGTAGTCAGGGGCAGCATAGAGAGAAACCCTTCTGGCGGAACTGCAGTCCATGGGCTCTGAGGAATTGGGGCAATGGGCTGCAATATGACCTGGCTCATGGCAGGTCCAACAGGTGGGAGCCTCCCCCCTCCTCTTCCCCTGGGGTACTTCCCGGACATTGGGCATTGTCTTGCCACAGGAATTTGTGGGTGACAAGACCTTCCGTGCCTTAAGGCCTGTCTGGGTATAAGGGGCTTTCTTTGTTAGGGCCTGAGTGGCACAAAACCTCTCCACCAACCCCACCAGCGCCTCGGCATCAGACGGGTCCCCGTGTCCCACCCATTGTTGTATCTCACCCGGCAAGGCCCTCAGGAAATGGTCCAAAACAACCTTCTCGACCATCTGGGCTGAAGCCACTTGCGGACCAAGTGAACAAGTTGGTGCATCTGCCCCCTCGGTGGTAGCGCCTCCTGGTATCTCCAGCTATTCACTCTTTGAGCGCGTAGATGCTGATCCACTCCTAGTCGGGCCAAGATCTCCGCCTTTACCTTGATTCATTCACAATTTTGAAAAAAGAATACACATCAGCAGTAAACAAACACACACATAAATATAGTCACTATACACCATACATTATTATATATATATCTACAGTCACTAAACTGTCCACCTAAGTATGTCCTTGCAGTCACTACCATACTAACATACACATAAATATATACTTAGTCATTAAATTGCACACATATAGTCACTATACCATACACATATGTATGTCCATGCAGCCACTATACTGTACATATCAATATATAACCACTATAGAGTATATTTAAATATATTCCCACAGTAACTATGACACACACACATATCCCTGCAGTCACTATACTAAGCACAGAATAATAGTTATGAAGCTTTATTTACATAGCACCATCATATTGTTTACTGGTATCCATTGATGAGGGATTACATATCCAGGAGAATAAATCAGACAATACCATTTTGAGGCTAACTGAGTATATTTGATGGTGAGGTTTCAAGAATACCAGTTCTCTTTGTCAGACATAATGTTATGTATGGAACAGAAAATTCACAGCAGTCTTTAAATGATTTTTAAATTAAAAAAAAAATAAAAAAATTGATATTTACAAAATGATATATACGCTTTTTTTTTACAACAGGATGGTAGTAAATAGATTAAAAACCTGTGATTTGTAAGGAGAGCTCTAGCTCTTTCTGTTTGTAGCCTCCAATTCAGACATAGAAGGTCATGAAACTGACCATTTCAAGGTGTTAATTCTCAGCATTAATTCATAATCCTATTTTTTCCTTTCCCTCTGTGTCTTCATATCTCACATTAAAAACCCCTTCATGACTGCCATACGGCTATATACGTCCTATTTGCTCATGCACCGTGCAGAAAAGATGTTTATACACTGCATGACAGTGACCAACTTCAAATGGCCATATCTCCTGACCCCCGGCACATAGGAGACTTCTGCTGGAGACTTTTACTTTGCAGAAGTACATGCACCCTCTGCATCTGTAGCTGAACCTGGGAAAGAGTGAAGGAATAATGCTGTACATATTTATAACCCATTTTGGTAAAAAGTTATTACTTATTTAAAAAACTTTCAGTTAAAAATTACCAAAAAAACGTATTTTTTCACATTATTGACAAATTTATAAAGAAAAAAAATAAGTCTCACATGTCATGTAAAAACTACCGTATTTACTCGTGTATAAGTTGAGTTTTTCAGGCGCTTCTGGCGGCCCTGATGCCCAGCACTGCTCCCCCGATGTCAGCGTGGCTCCTCTTCTGGCTTCCGCGCCTGTCTTCTTTTTTCTGTATCAGGCTGCAGGACGCGGCCATGTTTCTTTTCGGCCGGCGCATTGTGTGACGTCAGCAGCAGCCGTGTCATAGTATGTGCCTGCCGTCCGGGAAGAAACATGCCCACGCCCTGCAGCCTGATACAGAAGAAAGAAGACAGGCACGGATACTACAGGGGGCAGGCTGGGCTGGCTGTATACTACTGGTGGCAGGCTGGACTGGCTGTATACTATTGGGACAGGCTGTATACTACAGGGAGCTGGCTATATACTACTGGGGGCTTGCTGGCTATATGATGGGGGGGGTCTGTGACCAACTCATTTCCCACCCTCGGCTTATACTCGAGTCAATAGGTTTTCCAAGTTTTTGGTGGTAAAATTAGGGTTCTCGGCTTATACTCATGTCGACTTATACTCCAGTATATACGGTAAGTAAAAATTGTTATGTTAAGCTTTTCCAGAGATATTGTCATTTAAAGAAGCGCATAGCAGAATGTCAAAAAATAGACCAGGACATTCAGGCACCAATGACCATCGTAATCTGTAAATAGAGTGGTCCTCTTTAGGTCCTCTGGCCTGTTTGCCCCACACAAATTCATGTGGAGGGACCCTGTTCACATAAGACCTGAAGGAAAATGTCCGCTTGCTCTGTCCCTGCTGTGGTTGTGGTACAGGCACAAATGTTTTTCACCTGTTTTGCTGGATGCTTCAGGGCACTACAGACAACAAGTTGTTTCAGGTCTGGTGGTTGCCGGAAAGAAAGGAGAGTGGGAACTGGGAATATTTCTTTTAGCCTCTTAACTTCATGAATAATTGGTTGGAGTTCCCTGGCAATATGACATAGGATCTCCAGTTGTGGGCTCTAGGTGACTACTATGGGTACTCAGATCACTAATGTGTGTGTATAAAATGCTGTGAATTTTCTGTTTCATGCAAAAAATCATGTCTGATGAAAATAAATAGTATATTCGAAAGCTCCCGGTCAAAGGTACATAGGCAATAGCTGTTTGAGGCTGATTTCTTCACTAGTCTACTGGTCTCTATACTTAACCCCTATCACCGACACTAGTTTTCAGCTCAATGACCAGACTCGATTTTTCAAATCTGCCCTGTCTCACCATAATTGGTTATAACTTCGGAACGCTTTAACATATCCAGGTGATTTTGAGACTGTTTTCTTGTGACACATGGTATTTCATGTTAGTTATAAAATTTAAGTGATAAGTTTTGCATTCCGTTCTGAAAAAAAGTGAAAATTTGGCAAAAGTTTGTAAAAATTCTTCGTTTCCAAGTTTGAAATGTTCTGCTTTCCAGACAGGAAGTAAAACTACCCAAAAAGCTTGATGATTAACATTTAAGGAATGTCTGCTTTATGTTGAGATTATATTTTATGCATCCTCTCATTTTTCTAGGATGTTATGAGGCGCAGAACTTTAGGTGCGATTTTTCTCATTTTCATTAAAATTGCCGAAACTCACATTTTGAGGGACAACTCAGCTTTCAAGTGACTTTGAAAGGCCTAAATAATAGAAAAACCCCACTATAAAAAGTTCACCCCTCAACGTATGTAAAACAACTTCTATTGAGTCTATTAACCCTTTAAGTGTTTCACATGGGTTAAAACATTATGGACCTGCGATTTAGAAACTATGGAATTTTTTTGGAAAATATATTAATTTAGGCGAAAACTGACAGTTTCATAATAACTTAAATGATGAAATGCACTGCAACGTTTGATGCCCAATTCCTCCCAAGTGTACTGATACCCCATATGTGTTGGTAAACTTCTGTACGGGCGCATGGACGAGTGTAGAATGAATGGAGGCGCCATTCCCAGCAGATTTGTACTGTCACATTGTACAACCTATACATTTTTTTTTTTTTTAGTAATGCAAACATATGAGGGCTTCTTATTTTACGGGATGAGATACAATGTATAGATAATTCATTTTGGGGGTCTATAGATTATCCATGAGATTTTATTAACTATTTCAAGGTGGACTCAAACAAAATCATCAATTTTTATTTTGGATTTTTAGCATTTTTTTCCCCCCCGCTCACCGTAACATAAAAATAATATTTTATCTTTATTCTCTGGTTCACTACGATTGCGGTGATACCTTATTTATATAGTTTTTCTTATCTTAGCGCAATTTTCCTGAACAAAACCAATATTGGAGAATATCTCATTGTTTTTACTTTTGACAACCTTTTAACCTAACCCTGCAGAAACAAATAGCTATTAGACCATTGAAAGTGAACCCAGATATGTTTTAACTGCCACTATGTAAGTCAAATCAGTGGATTAAGTTGTCTCAAGTTTTGGGCTTAGTAACAAATTTACCTAAAATGATTGATAGGGCTCACCGGGTCCCTGGAAAGCCCCCGGTACCTGGAGCACCTCCCAGAGCTATTTTAGCTAAGATTCTTTGCTCTCAAGATCGGGACAGGATAATTAGATTCTCACGGTCTAAACAAGGTCTCGGGCAACACAGCAGAAAAGAGTAAAATTTAAAGACGTGAAACTCCGTTTGAAGGAAGCAGGAATGACATTTTCATTGTTGTATCCAGCCAAGTTGAGAGTGGTGTATGTCACGGCGAGGACGCCGCCGCCTCGTCACGTGACGTGGGGTGCAACTGTACGGGTTAATTTAGCCTACTCAAACTTGCGCTCACCTTTCACTCAGGACACAAATTGAGCATAAATAACACCTCATACAGATCCAGCACCAGAACCAGACCCGCTGCCACCACTTATTGCATTTATACTGGGACCAATAAGTATCCCACTCTACAACAACTCTTGCTTCTCAGGCAGTCACCTTGTCACACCACTAGACATGCACACTCAGCACTCCAGCAGTCACACAGCTAACCACACTTCACAAGGATATGAGTTCGCAGAGCATACAGGGACCAAAATTAAAGTGAAAAGCTTTAATTACAAAAAGTTGATCAGTGCATTAAAAGATATTAAAAACAAAAGAATTACTAAGGACACACAACACGGCAAAACAGTTCTAAAATAAAAAGGGAGAAAAATAACAAAAACTTACAACTTATAGTAAATCCTGATCCCTGGAGGTGGGAGAAATAAGGAACACGCTCAGCTTGTCAAGCAGCCCCCAAAATGTGAACACCAATTCCTGGATTTCATATTGTTTTATATCTTTACAGTTTGGTTCAGATTTCAGTACCTCGCGTTCATTAATTAGTCCAGAGGGTCATTCACAATTGGGCAAAGTGTTAATGAGGGGGGAGAGTCCAGGAATATTTAAACAGTTCTTTGTTTCCAAATTCCTAGATGCAGGGGTGGGGGTAGGTGCAGAGGAGAGGTGACCATATGGCTTTTGAGGTCACCAGAGAACATTCTGCAGGTCAGAGTTTATCAGGTTGTAAGGATCTCCAGGATGTTGTAAATGTGGCCTGGACGCTTCAATGGATGCCATATTTTTATACAAAGTTTGTAATTGCCCAATAGTTCAACAAATCTTACACATTCAAGAATAATATTTCCTTGACCTCCCCTTTTTTGATTGTACCTAGGAGATTGGCTCACTTGCCATCTTCTTGGCGCACTTCTACCTCTGGCTCTCCCTGGCGAGAGAGGCCGTCTGCATTCCCATGCTCACTACCTTTCTTGTGTTGAATTGTGAAATCATATTGCTGCAAGACCAGGCTCCATCTGAGCAGCTTCCCATTGTCCCCAGCCACCCTATTAAGCCAACTAAGTGGATTATGATCTGTGATCACATTAAAGTTACGCCCATACAGATATGGCTGCAGTTTTTGCAGAGCCCACACAATTGCCAGACACTCTTTTTCAATTGTGGCATATGCAACCTCCCGGGGCAACAGTTTCCTACTTAGGTAAAGTATTGGGTGCTCTTCTCCTTTCGGGTTTACCTGACTAAGGACTGCACCTAGTCCGTATGTGCTGGCGTCAGTTTGTACCAAAAATCTGCGGGTGAAATCTGGGGCCTGGAGAACAGGTGAACTGGCCAATACAGCTTTCAAGGCTGAAAATGATTCCTCACATTGATTGGTCCATGCAACAATTTGGGGAAGTTTTTTCTTGGTTTAGTCTGTCAAGGGTTTAGCCAGCGCACTGTAGTTTGGCACAAATTTCCTATAATAGCCGGCTGTCCCTAGGAAAGACATGACTTGTTTCTTAGTTCTAGGGGTGGGCCATGTGGTTATGTCATCTACTTTCCCCTGTTCAGGCTGTAGCACCCCACCTCCGACACAGTGTCCCAGATATTGCACTTCTGACATTGCTAGCTGACATTTCTCCGGTTTGACAGTCAAACCTGCCCTTTTGAGTCTTTCCAGCACCTGTGTCAGATGTTGCAGGTGTTCCCCCCATGAGTTGCTGAAAATGGCTATGTCATCAAGGTATGCAACTGCAAAGCTATCCAGTCCCTCCAGGAGTTGGTTGACCAACCTTTGGAAGGTGGCAGGGGCATTTTTCATACCAAATGGCATGACCAAAAATTCGTACAGCCCAAAGGGAGTTATGAAGGCAGACCTTTCCTGAGCATCCTTTGTCATAGGGATTTGCCAGTACCCCCTACTTAGATCCATAATGGTAAGGTAGGAAGCACTAGCCAGCTGATCTAATAATTCATCTATTCTTGGCATGGGGTAAGCATCAAATGTGGTAATTAGGTTTAGCTTTCTGTAATCCACACAGAACCGTGTGGTTCTGTCCTTCTTTGGCACAAGAACTACAGGGGAGGCCCATGCACTCTGAGATTTTTGTATCACGCCCAGGGCCAACATCTCTTCTATTTGATCCTTCATATTAGATTTGACCTCAGTTGAAACCCGATAAGCAGATTGCCTTATTGGCAGGTGATTGCCAGTGTCCACCCTGTGAATAGCTAGATGAGTTCTCCCAGGCTTCTGGGTGAAGGTATCTGTGAAGGCATTGAGTACCTCCCTGAGCTCACACTTCTGAGTATGGGAGAGTTGGGGGTTGACTTGTGCAGTCTCAAGGGACCATTTGCTTTGTGGCTCAGACACAAGGTCTAATAGGGGATCCCCCTCCCCCTCCTCTGGCAAACTGCAAACAGGCATCACACAAGCTCCCCTGTCATGATGTGCTTTTAACATGTTAACATGAAAAACCTTTTGGCGTTTATTTGCCTCATCGAGGGCCACAACATAGTTAACATCATTTAATCGTTTGCATATAGTATAGGGGCCCTCCAATGCAGCCTGTAGTTTGTTTTGCAACATGGGAACCAGCACCCAGACCTTCTGACCTTCTTCATATATCCTCTGTCTGGCATTTCGGTCATACCAAAGTTTCTGATTGGTCTGGGTTATGGACATATTCTCATGCACTAAGTTGCTCAGGGTCTGCATCTTCTCCCTGAGTCTCAGTACATATTCTACAACAGAGACTCCTTGTGTCCCTACGTTACTTTCCCAAGTGTCCTTAATCAGATCAAGAGGCCCCCTTACTCTTCTCCCATAAATAAGCTCAAATGGGGAGAAACCGGTGGATGCTTGTGGTACTTCCCGGTAAGCAAACAAGAGATGGGGGAGGTACCGCTCCCAGTCTCTCCCTACAGTCTCAATGAGCATTTTAAGCATTTGTTTCAGGGTCCCATTAAAACGTTCACACAAACCATTAGTCTGAGGGTGATAGGGGGTGGCTACCAAATGTTCTACCTGCATTTTCTTACAGAGGCTTTGCATCAAATTAGACATGAACTGTGTACCTTGATCAGTCAACATTTCCCTGGGAAACCCAACACGAGAGAAAACAGTCAATAATGCATCTGCTACCTTATCTGCACGTATGGAAGACAGGGCTACAGCTTCTGGGTATCTAGTGGCATAGTCAACTACTGTAAGAATAAATTTCTTTCCTGAGCTGCTAGGTATTTTAAGAGGTCCAATGATATCCACAGCCACCCGCTGGAAAGGCTCATCGATTACTGGTAGAGGAATCAGTGGAGCCTTATGAATATTCCCAGTTTTTCCCACCCTTTGGCAAACTGTGCAAGACCGACAGTAATTAGCAATGTCAGTGCCCATCTTGGGCCAATAAAAATTTTGCGTCAAGCGAGCTTTGGTTTTTTGTATCCCTAGGTGCCCAGCTAGAGGGATTTCATGGGCAACCTTCAGCAATCTTTCTCTGAACTTATAGGGAACAACTAGGCGTTTCTCACAATCCCAGAATTTTTGTTTATCAGTGGGAATACCCTCCATATAGAGCTTTCCTTCTTCCCAGAACACCCGTTCTTTGTCAGACTCAGTAGGAGGTTTACCTGCAAGAAGTTTTAACTTCTCCAAGGTAGTATCTGTTTGCAGTGCCTGCATAAAGCTCTGACTATCAGTATGGAAGTCAAGGCCTGATGCAAGAGCTGGGCAAGAGCTAGAGTCTTGATTCTCTGGGTGTACTAGCTGAACCCCAGGCAGAAGGTTACACGATTCATCCTCTTCTCCTGTGGACACCACAGTTTGAGGATTAAATTCACTTTGACTGCGAGTCACAGCTGCAACATATGAAGTTTCCCCAGCATCCCCTACAGGTAAGTCTAGTATAGCAGTTGGAGGGGGATCTGAGTTTAGCCCTCCCTTCACATCATTACTTTTCTCAAATTCATTACAATCTACTTGAGGAGAGCAGTGTTCCTCAATTGTTATCAAGGGGTTAGTAGGAACATATTGAGATACCATTCTGCCAAGGTCAGTGCCTAATAACACATTAGTTGGAATAGTGTTGGATACGCCCACAGTCCTCAAACCCCTTCCTGCCCCCCAGTCTAGATACACATGGGCCATTGGTACAGCAGGGCTAGCTCCCCCAACCCCTATTACAGACAATGTTTTTCCTGGAATAATGTCATTTGAGTCCACCATTTCTGGACGTACAAGGGTCACTTCTGCTCCAGTGTCTCTTAATCCAACGGTGACCCTATTGCCCACGGTAACAGACTGAAGATTATCATTGTTTTTCCCCACTTTCCCAGCCACAAATAAAACAGATGGTGATGATCCAGACAGTGTTCTGGGAGTATTCTTCCTGTTGGGACATGCAACACTAAGATGTCCCACTTGGTTACAGGTAAAACATTTGCAATTGTCAATAACAGTTTTAGTCCCTGGAGCACCAGAAAAAGGTCGCCCTGGTGGTTGGTTTGCAGAAAAAGGGGAATTCCCCACCGGCTTACCTCCATTCCAGCTGTTTGCAACATCCTTTCGGGGTTCTGACATCCTGTTGGCGGCATAGGTGTCCGCAATCTGCGCAGCTTCATCCGCAGTTTTAGGCTCCCTGTCACAAACAAACTGTCGTACATCCACAGGACAAATGTGCAGAAATTGATCTTTTATCATGAGATGCTCCAGGTCCTCACGGCTGTTGACAGAAAGTCCTCGGGTCCACTGTAGAAAGGTAGTCCGTAAGTTGCCTACTGTATCAGCATAGCTGTCAGTTGGTCCTCGCTTTACGCTCCGGAACTTCTTGCTGTACACCTCTGGAGTTAGGTTGTACTTTTTAATCAAAGCAGCTTTCATAGTCCTCATCAAGCTCAAGAGGAAGGTCAGCAAATACTTCCAGGGCTTTGCCTCTTAGCCCTGGGCTTAAATACTGTGCCCACTGCTCACGGGGCAGATGGTATTGTCTGCAGGTCTTCTCAAACGACCGCAGAAAAATGTCCAAGTCCCCATCCTTGTCCAGTACTGGAAAACGTTCTTGACGAGGTCTTTTGGGGTCTACATCCTGGGATTGGGGTTGCACAGAATTGATACCCCTTTCAATACGCGCCATTTCCAGCCTGAATTCTCTATCAGCCTGGCGCTCTGCGGCTGCTCTCTCCTCTCTCTCTGCGGCCGCTCTCTCCTATCGCTCTGCGGCCACTATCTCCTTCTCTCGCTCTGCGGCCGCTCTCTCCTTCTCTCGCTCTGCGGCCGCTCTCTTCTTCTCTCGCTCTGTGGCCGCCTGATTAAACTGAAGGATAAGCTGCAGGCGCAGGCTAGGATCACATTCACCTAGCTGCTGTAGGGCCATTTGTAGAGACACATCCATGCCTTCCTGAGGGCTCCTGCTGTGGGTAGCCTCAGGGGAAACTCTTCCAGGATTAATGTCCATATCTTGGCTCCCTTGAGCCATGCCAGATCCTTGCTCTGCATCTTGCTCCATGAAAGCACAAACCAGCAGCTCTTTGGACTTGTCAGCCGGGTCGATACCTCTCTGCTCACAGAGGTGGACTAGAGCCTCCTTGCTCTGTCTCTTGTATATGGTTGCCATCACTGAGTGCAACCTTTGCCAAATAAAAGATAGAAAAGAAAAACGGGGTAGGGGAACTGTTTGCACGTGTGTCTTAGAAGAGCACTGATTTGGTCCGTGTAAAACTAGGGTACTCCTCGCAAGGATTCCACTAGTCCTTAAGTGCAGGGGTCAGTTACTTAATCCCAACACTTAATGCTCTGACAAAAATGAATTTATCCCACCGCTGCCACCAATTTGTCACGGCGAGGACGCCGCCGCCTCGTCACGTGACGTGGGGTGCAACTGTGAGGGTTAATTTAGCCTACTCAAACTTGCGCTCACCTTTCACTCAGGACACAAATTGAGCATAAATAACACCTCATACAGATCCAGCACCAGAACCAGACCCGCTGCCACCACTTATTGCATTTATACTGGGACCAATAAGTATCCCACTCTACAACAACTCTTGCTTCTCAGGCAGTCACCTTGTCACACCACTAGACATGCACACTCAGCACTCCAGCAGTCACACAGCTAACCACACTTCACAAGGCTATGAGTTCGCAGAGCATACAGGGACCAAAATTAAAGTGAAAAGCTTTAATTACAAAAAGGTGATCAGTGCATAAAAAGATATTAAAAACAAAAGAATTACTAAGGACACACAACACGGCAAAACAGTTCTAAAATAAAAAGGGAGAAAAATAACAGAAACTTACAACTTATAGTAAATCCTGATCCCTGGAGGTGGGAGAAATAAGGAACACACTCAGCTTGTCAAGCAGCCCCCATAATGTGAACACCAATTCCTGGATTTCATATTGTTTTATATCTTTACAGTTTGGTTCAGATTTTAGTACCTCGCGTTCATTAATTAGTCCAGAGGGTCATTCACAATTGGGCAAAGTGTTAATGAGGGGGGAGAGTCCAGGAATATTTAAACAGTTCTTTGTTTCCAAATTCCTAGATGCAGGGGTGGGGGTAGGTGCAGAGGAGAGGTGACCATATGGCTTTTGAGGTCACCAGAGAACATTCTGCAGGTCAGAGTTTATCAGGTTGTAAGGATCTCCAGGATGTTGTAAATGTGGCCTGGACGCTTCAATGGATGCCATATATTTGTACAAAGTTTGTAATTGCCCAATAGTTCAACAAATCTTACACATTCAAAAATAATATTTCCTTGACAGTGTACAATGTGGTGTACTGGTTGGAAACAAAGGGTTTCTAAGTGGGAAGTCTTGTATCTCCGAATAATCTGAACTATTGCTGTAATATGTTGGTTTCTTAGGAGTTTTCGGGACCTGCACATTATAGTAGGTCAAAAGGGGGGGGTTGGGAGGGCTGGACGTGTTGGGCGGTTATGTGAGTTGTTTTTTATTTTCCTTTCTATTTCTCCCGGTATGGGGCATCCATATTGCGCTGCTATGATTGCAACTTCAGGTCTCCAGCATGGCGGTGACAGATGGGCCGAGTTACACTATGTATCTGGTGAAACACCCGAAAATTCTGCCTGACACAGCTCGTTTGATAAGGGTACGATATATGGAGGCAGTAAGGTAGTAGTAGATTAAAGGTGCTGCAGTTAAAACTATGTTAGTTGGATCTTGGGATGGAGCTGGCGGTCCGCTGCCAGGCGAGCTTTCGCCTGTCCAAGCCCCTACCTCTCGGCTCCTCACAAAATGGGCCTGGGGGCCAGAAGCGTTTACTTTGAAAAAATTATAATTTTCAAAGCAGGCAGGGGCTACAAACAGCCCTTCTAAGAACCTTTTGTATAAGATCAAGTGTAGTACTGTTCTTATAAGTAATTGGCCTGGTTATGGCGGGGGAGGGGAACGTAAACAGATGTGCAAGTAGCGCTGAAATAATATCGGTAAATGATAAAAGATTGGCGGTATATTTTGTGGATTACACAGCAGGGTGGCGACAAAGTTAACAAGTTTGATGTGGAAGCCGTGAAAACAACCCAAAATTCTGCCTGACACAGCTCGTTTGCTAAGGGGACAATGTATAGAGGCAGCTATGTGGACGACTTTTGGAGGCAGCTATGGAGATCACGTGTGGAGGTAGCAATGGAGACAACGTGTGGAGGCAGCTAAAAAGACGACGTGTGGAGGCTGCAATGGAGACAATTAAATTTGGATAGTGCCTGTATGTGGCAGTCCAAAAATGTTTCTAAACCAGAGGAGCAGGTAGGTAGCCCTCCAGAAAAAATAAATAGATTGAGTGCCTGTATGTGGCAGTTCAAAAAAGTTTTTAAACCAGAGGAGCGGGTAGGTGGCCCTCCAGAAAAATTAAATACATAGAGTACCTGTATGTGGCACTCCCAAAAATTGCTTAAAACGGAGGACCGGGTAAGTGGCCCTCCAGAAAAATTAAATACATAGAGCACTATAGCTAGAGCCAGTTGGCCCTGGCGAAAAATATCCAGTTTCCTCTGCTTTAGTGTACAAAGAGGAGGAGAAAGAGGAGAATGAGGAGGAGGAGTGCATACATTACTCAGGTTGAGCTGCTTTTACCTGGTGGAGAATGGAAATCCTGAGAAATCCAGGCTTTATTCATCTTGATAAGTGTCAGCCTGTCAGCGCTGTCAGTCGACAGGCGTGTACGCTTATCGGTGATGATGCCACCAGCTGCACTGAAAACCCGCTTGGACAACACGCTAGCGGCAGGGCAGGCAAGAACCTCCAAGGCGTACAGCGCTAGTTCAGGCCACATGTCCAGCTTTGAAACCCAGTAGCTGTAGGGAGCTGTGTGATCATTTAGGACGATGGTATGGTCAGCTACGTACTCCCTCACCATCTTTCTGTAAAGATCAGCCCTACTCTTCCGAGACTGGGGACAGGTGACAGTGTAATGCTGGGGTGACATAAAACTGGCAAAGGCCTTGTAAAGCATACTCCTGCCAGTGCTGGACAAGCTGCCTGCTCACCTACTATCCCTCGCTACTTGTCCCGCAGAAGTACGCCCTCTGCAGCTAGCGCTGTCAGAAGGGAAATACTGTTTCAGCTTGTGCACCAGGGCCTGCTGGTATTCATGCATTCTCACACTACTTTCCTCTACAGGGATGAGAGTGGAAAAATTTTGCTTGTACCATGGGTCCAGGAGAGTGAATACCCAGTAATCAGTGCTGGAATAAATTCTTTGAACGTGAGGGTCACGGGATAGGCAGCCTAGCATGAAATCTGCCATATGCACCAGAGTCCCAAAGCGCAAGAATTCAATCCCCTCACTAGCCTGACTGTCCATTTTCTCCTCCTCCTCCACTTCTTCTACCCATAAACGCTGAACAGTGAAGGACTCCCCTCTTCTGTCTCGCCAACATTCTCCTAACCTTCCTCCTCATCCTCCTCCACCTCCTCCGATACGCGCTGAGAAACAGACCTGAGGGTGCTTTGGCTATCAACAAGGGAATCTTCTTCCCCCGTCTCTTGTGACAAGCGCAAAGCTTCTGACTTTATGCTGACCAGAGAGTTTTTCAACAGGCCAATCAGCGGGATGGTGAGGCTGATGATGGCTGCATCGCCACTGACCATCTGTGTTGACTCCTCAAAGTTACGCAGCACCTGACAGATATCAGACATCCACGTCCACTCCTTATTGTAGACTTGAGGAAGCTGACTGAACTGACTACCAGTTCTGGTGGAAGTTGACATCTGGCAGTCTACAATCGCTCTGCGCTGCTGGTAAACTCTGGATAACATGGTTAATGTTGAATTCCACCTTGTGGGCACGTCGCACAAAAGTCGGTGAGCGGGCAGTTGGAGGCGGTGCTGCACTGCCCTGAGAGTGGCAGCATCTGTGCTGGACTTCCTGAAATGCAGGAGCGCCTAGGCTATCTTCAGTTTATTTGAGTTTACTTCTTAGATCATAAGGGGCAGTTTAGCTGTACTAGTGTCTTGTCAGTACCTGAGAATCAATATCCACTTAGGATCAGATAGTGAGATTGGCACAGGGTACATTACTATTTCTGTGAGCATATAGGTACCTAAGCTGAAGTGCTATAGTTTGGTTTGGTATGTAATGGGATCATGTTTGATCACATACTACCGAACCTAATGCATTGGGTTTAAATGATAATAACTCTTTACATTATAGATACGGTTATCATGGTTCATTCAGCTTACTAAGCTTAACCCTAGCACTCATACCTAGGGTTTACACTCGCAGCTGTGAGGTACACCTAACAGGTACCCTAGATAGCCTTACCCCTATCAGTGGTCCTTGTCTATACCACTATGTCTCCCCACAGTTTGATCTCAGGCTTATATTGTGCAATTTGTTAGCCTAGGCACCTGTTAACTATTCTTCCTCAAGCTGAGCAACTAGTAGTGATTCTACAACCACTTTTTTTTTCAGATACTAATAAAAGTGACGTTTTATTTTCATTCACCTGTTCGGATATGGGTACTCTTTGCGCTACCTTAGGTGGCGGTTTGTGTTAAATATTTTCCCAATATCCCTGCCGTGACAGCAGGTCCACTTCTTGTTTTTTGGACTTCCTGAAATGCGCACAGATGCAGCGCACCTTTGTGAGCAAATCAGACAGATTGGGGTATGTCTTGTGGAACCGCTGAACTATGAGTTTTAACACATGGGCCAGGCATGGCCCATTTGTCAGTCTGCCGAGTTGCAGAGCCGCCACCAGGTTACGGACATTGTCACACACAACCATGCCTAGCTTCAGCTTCAGCAGTGCCAGCCACAGATCAGTCTGCGCCGTGATGTCCTGTAATAACTCTTGGGAGGTGTGCCTTTTATTGCCTAGGCTCAGCAGTTTGAGCACCGCCTGCTGTCGCTTAGCGACGGCACTGCTGCTGTGCCTAGAGCTACAGACTGATGGCGCCATGCCCATGGATGGTAATTCAGAGAAGGAGGTGGGGGAGTGGTGGGAGGATGAGGAGGCATAGTAGGCCTGAGAGACCTGGACCGAGGTAGGCCCCGCAATCCTCGGCGTCGGCAGTATATGAGCAGCCCCAGGGTCAGACTCGGTCCCAGCTTCCACCAAGTTAACCCAATGTGCCGTCAGCGATATACAGTGGCCCTGCCCGGCAGCACTCATCCAAGTGTCCGTGGTCAGGTGGACCTTGTCAGAAACGGCGTTGGTCAGGGCACGGGTGATGTTGTCTGACACGTGCTGGTGCAGGGCTGGGACGGTACATCGGGAAAGTAGTGGCGGCTGGGGACCGAATACCGAGGGGCGGCTGCCGCTATGAGGAGATTTGGAGATGCGGACATTGAGGGCTTGGGCGTGTGGGTGGCTTGCACTGTATTTCCTCTTGCGCTCCAGCGTCTGGGGTATAGAGAGTTGGACGCTGCGCATGGAGACATTAGTGGACGCTGTGGAGGATCGTGGAGGCGTAGGTGTGGTTTTTGCCCGGGAGGTCCTGGGCAGGGGGCTGACTACCAGAGGCAGCAAATGACACAGGGGAAGGAGCAGGGGTGGACCCGGCCGGAGGTGAATGGCCTTGGTTCCATTGAGTGGGGTGTTTAGCATTCATATGCCTGCGCATACTGGTGGTGGTTAAGCTAGTAGTGGTGGAACCCCTGCTGATCCTGGTGTGGCACAGGTTGTACAAAACAGTCCGTTGGTCAACCGGTGTTTCTTTAAAGAACCTCCAGGCTTCAGAAAATCTAGCCCTCGCCACGGAAGCTTCACTACATGAAACATTTGGCGCTGATGCACCAGCTCTGGCCTTGCCTCTCCGTCTGGCCCCACCACTGTTATGGTATAGGACTCGCCTCCGTCTCACAAGAACTGTGTTCACCCGGCCTATCAACCCAGCTTGGGTCTGTCACCTCATCATCCTCCGATCCCTCAGTCTGCTCCCCCCTTGGACTTCCTGCCCTGACAACAACTTCACCACTGTCTGACATCCGTGTCTCCTCATCGTCCAAAACCTCTTTACACACTTCTTCCACTACGTCAAGAAGGTCATCATGACCCACAGACTGGGACCGGTGGAAAACCTGGGCATTGGGAAAGAGCTCAGCAGCAAACGGACAAGTGGTTTGAGACTCTGGGAAAGGTCCAGAAAACAGTTCCTCAGAGTATGCCGGTTCAAATGCCAAATTTTCCTGGGAGGGGGCAGACTGGGGGGAAGGAGGTTGAGGTGGAGGAGCTGGAGGAGTGCTCACTTGGGTAACATGGGTGGACTACGTGGAAGACTGACTGGTGGACAAATGGCTAGAAGCATTGTCCGCAATCCACGACATCACCTGTTCGCACTGTTCTGGCCTCAACAGTGCTCTACCACGAGTCCCATTAACTTGAGACATGAAGCTAGGGAGTGTAGCTCTGCGGCGTTCCCCTGCTCCCTCATCAGCAGGTGGTGTCTCACCCTGCCTAGGACCACGGCTTCTGACCCCTGCAGTAGTTGGACGCCCACGCCCTCGTCCTCTACCTCTAGCCCTCGGGTTCAACATTTTCAAAATTAAAGTCTATTATATAGACAAAGTAGAAATATAAACTGTACATTTTTTTTTGTTTTTTTTTTGTGTTTTTTTTATTTTTTGTGTGTTTTTTTAATTTTTTTATAGAACAAAACATGTAGAAGAAATCACAAAGCAACCACAGAAGATGATGATTGCTATGGCTAGTTTCTAACCTACACTGACGGATTTTGTGCTGTGCCTGTGACTTTCAGTTTTGAAAAAAAAATAATAATTCAATCAAACCCCTAATAAATTGTCCCACTTAGGTGTTTGAGATGGATACGTGTGTCACTAAGAGCTAAATAGAATGTTCGCAAGTCTCCCTGCAAATTCGTCACAATATGGTACTAGCTGCACTACTAGTGCCAGCAAGCTCAGCCACAAGCAAATAAAAAAAAATAAAATATAACGCTATTGTAGCCCTAAGAAGGGCTGTTGGGTTCTGTAGAATCACTCTTGCCTAACACTATTCTAATAGAACACCCTAACGCTTTCCCCCACCAGGAGCAGCTCTCTCCCTAACGGCATCCAGACAGAGAATGATCTGAGCAGCGCGGGCAGGGGCTAGTATATTCCTGATCAGGCCAGCCAACCACTGCTATCGACATGTAAGTGTACCACGTGATGCTGGGTGTAGTGCAGAGTCTCCTGGCTTGTGATGTCTCTGTTTCTGTCCGCCAAAAAACTAAAAGCTGTGAGATGAAATTTTCTCGAGCGGGCCAAATACTCGTCTGAGCACCGAGCAGTTGCGAGTATGCTAGTGCCCGAACGAGCAGCAAGCTCGGACAAGTATGTTCGCTCATCTCTAGTCCCCTAGTACCTTTTGCGAGAGTTGGTTGCTAAAGGATGTATGGCGTACTAAGTATCGGGATACACCTGCCTTCTCTTGTTTTAGCCGGACTCACTCAACTTTGTCCAGGATCGATCTATGCTTTGCTAATGATGCGTTCCTTGGACTTATCGTTCGAATGAAGTATGAGTCTATAGTGGTCTCTGACCATGGCCCTATTTCCCTTCAATTAAGGATGCAAAGGGGTAAGTGTCTGGAGAGAGGGAGTTTTTTTCGATTGAACCCCCTGGCTTTCTATTCTGGGTATCGAAGAAAAGATAAATAGACTGATACAGGAATGCTGGACTTGTAATCTGAAGAGTGGGGATCTGGGATTGGTATAGGACTTCTTGAAAGCTTATCAATTGGAAGAAAAATTAGTTAAGACAGAGGGAGACAAAACTAAAATGGATTTAGAGCATAGCCAGGAGATTTGGGCGGCTTTTTCTCTGGAAGTGGATAGAGATAAGTTTCTGGCGGCCCAATTGGCTTATGGCTCTTTTATGGCTGAAAAATCTGAGCATAGAGCCTTTTTTAAGGGTTATAGAAACTATGTAGAAGGGGCAAACCGGGTAAACTTTTGGCCAACCTTCTTAAGAGAAAGGATTGTAATTAGAGATGAGCGAACATACTCGTCCGAGCTTGATGCTCGATCGAGCATTAGCGTACTCGTAACTGCTCGTTGCTCGGACGAATACTTCGCCCGCTCGAGAAAATGGCAGCTCCCGCCGTTTTGCTTTTTGGCGGCCAGAAACAGAGCCAATCACAAGCCAGGAGACTCTGCACTCCACCCAGCATGACGTGGTACCCTTACACGTAGATAGCAGTGGTTGGCTGGCCAGATCAGGTGACCCTGGGATAGACTAGCCGCTGCCCGCGCTGCTCGGATCATTCTCTGTCTGGATGCCGCTAGGGAGAGAGCTGCTGCTGGTCAGGGAAAGCGTTAGGGTGTTCTATTAGAATAGTGTTAGGCAGGAGTGATTCAACAAGAACCCAACAGCCCTTCTTAGGGCTACAATAACGTTATACTTTTTTTTTTTATTTGCTTGTGGCTGGGCTTGCTGGCACTAGTAGTGCAGCTAGTACCATATTGTGAGGAATTTGCAGGGGGACTTGCTACCGTTGTGTTTAGCTCTTAGTGACACACATATCCACCTCAAACACCAAAGTGGGAAAATTTATTAGGGGTTTGATTTCAATTAGGCACAGTCTGCCAGTTTCTTTTTATTTTACGTTTATTTTTTTAATAACTCAGTGTCATCTCATCTTGCATAGTAGTGTGCTTTCAGTGTGCTTACTTACGCCTACAGTAGCGTTATATATATTTGATTTCTGGTTGATCTGCTGGTGGCTGTACTTGCTGCAGTGCATCTACTAGCAAATTGTGAGCAATTTGGAGTGAGACTTGCGACCGCTGTGTTTTGCGCTTAGTGACGCACATATCCATCGCAAAGACCGAAGTGGGAAAATTTATTAGGGCCCGGGGTTGTATTTCAATTAGGCACAGTCTGCCATTTCCTTTTTTATTTTACGTTTATTTTTTTCATAACTCAGCGTCATCTCATCTGGCATAGTAGTGTGCTTTCATACTTGGCTAGAAAATAGCCATAGGAGAATCCAAACGGCTTACTTACGCCTACAGTAGCGTTATATATATTTGATTTCTGGTTGATCTGCTGGTGGCTGTACTTGCTGCAGTGCATCTACTAGCAAATTGTGAGCAATTTGTAGTGAGACTTGCGACCGCTGTGTTTTGCGCTTAGTGACGCACATATCCATCGCAAAGACCGAAGTGGGAAAATTTATTAGGGCCCGGGGTTGTATTTCAATTAGGCACAGTCTGCCATTTCCTTTTTTATTTTACGTTTATTTTTTTCATAACTCAGCGTCATCTCATCTGGCATAGTAGTGTGCTTTCATACTTGGCTAGAAAATAGCCATAGGAGAATCCAAACGGCTTACTTACGCCTACAGTAGCGTTATATATATTTGATTTCTGGTTGATCTGCTGGTGGCTGTACTTGCTGCAGTGCATCTACTAGCAAATTGTGAGCAATTTGGAGTGAGACTTGCGACCGCTGTGTTTTGCGCTTAGTGACGCACATATCCATCGCAAAGACCGAAGTGGGAAAATTTATTAGGGCCCGGGGTTGTATTTCAATTACGCACAGTCTGCCATTTCCTTTTTTATTTTACGTTTATTTTTTTCATAACTCAGCGTCATCTCATCTGGCATAGTAGTGTGCTTTCATACTTGGCTAGAAAATAGCCATAGGAGAATCCAAACGGCTTACTTACGCCTACAGTAGCGCTATATATATTTGATTTCTGGTTGATCTGCTGGTGGCTGTACTTGCTGCAGTGCATCTACTAGCAAATTGTGAGCAATTTGTAGTGAGACTTGCGACCGCTGTGTTTTGCGCTTAGTGATGCACATATCCATCGCAAAGACCGAAGTGGGAAAATTTAGTAGGGCCCGGGGTTGTATTTCAATTAGGCACAGTCTGCCATTTCCTTTTTTATTTTACGTTTATTTATTTATTTATTTTTTAATCATTCTTTATTGAACAATTGTAATATTAACATAAAACAGATTAGCATAACTTGCAATCAAGGGACACGCAGGTCCAGACAATATAAAGTATTAGTTAAGTACAATATATATAATGGCATAAATATATATAGATGTATACGTATATTAGGGTACAGACCTCAATAACTATCAGTTTGCCAAAACATCATAGGCGTACTGAGGTCGATAGTGAATCATATATATATGTAACAAATTATTAAAATTAACACTTCCCAAGAATGTTAGATACATTACTAGCAGATGATTGAGCTAATATGAAGCACAAAGTACAAAAAGAAGAGGGAGGGAGGGGTGAGGGGTAAGACGTTTATTTTTTTCATAACTCAGCGTCATCTCATCTGGCATAGTAGTGTGCTTTCATACTTGGCTAGAAAATAGCCATAGGAGAATCCAAACTGCTTACTTACGCCTACAGTAGCGTTATATATATTTGATTTCTGGTTGATCTGCTGGTGGCTGTACTTGCTGCAGTGCATCTACTAGCAAATTGTGAGCAATTTGGAGTGAGACTTGCGACCGCTGTGTTTTGCGCTTAGTGACGCACATATCCATCGCAAAGACCGAAGTGGGAAAATTTATTAGGGCCCGGGGTTGTATTTCAATTAGGCACAGTCTGCCATTTCCTTTTTTATTTTACGTTTATTTTTTTCATAACTCAGCGTCATCTCATCTGGCATAGTAGTGTGCTTTCATACTTGGCTAGAAAATAGCCATAGGAGAATCCAAACGGCTTACTTACGCCTACAGTAGCGTTATATATATTTGATTTCTGGTTGATCTGCTGGTGGCTGTACTTGCTGCAGTGCATCTACTAGCAAATTGTGAGCAATTTGGAGTGAGACTTGCGACCGCTGTGTTTTGCGCTTAGTGACGCACATATCCATCGCAAAGACCGAAGTGGGAAAATTTATTAGGGCCCGGGGTTGTATTTCAATTAGGCACAGTCTGCCATTTCCTTTTTTATTTTACGTTTATTTTTTTCATAACTCAGCGTCATCTCATCTGGCATAGTAGTGTGCTTTCATACTTGGCTAGAAAATAGCCATAGGAGAATCCAAACGGCTTACTTACGCCTACAGTAGCGTTATATATATTTGATTTCTGGTTGATCTGCTGGTGGCTGTACTTGCTGCAGTGCATCTACTAGCAAATTGTGAGCAATTTGTAGTGAGACTTGCGACCGCTGTGTTTTGCGCTTAGTGACGCACATATCCATCGCAAAGACCGAAGTGGGAAAATTTATTAGGGCCCGGGGTTGTATTTCAATTAGGCACAGTCTGCCATTTCCTTTTTTATTTTACGTTTATTTTTTTCATAACTCAGCGTCATCTCATCTGGCATAGTAGTGTGCTTTCATACTTGGCTAGAAAATAGCCATAGGAGAATCCAAACGGCTTACTTACGCCTACAGTAGCGCTATATATATTTGATTTCTGGTTGATCTGCTGGTGGCTGTGCTTGCTGCAGTGCATCTACTAGCAAATTGTGAGCAATTTGGAGTGAGACTTGCGACCGCTGTGTTTTGCGCTTAGTGACGCACATATCCATCGCAAAGACCGAAGTGGGAAAATTTATTAGGGCCCGGGGTTGTATTTCAATTAGGCACAGTCTGCCATTTCCTTTTTTATTTTACGTTTATTTTTTTCATAACTCAGCGTCATCTCATCTGGCATAGTAGTGTGCTTTCATACTTGGCTAGAAAATAGCCATAGGAGAATCCAAACGGCTTACTTACGCCTACAGTAGCGTTATATATATTTGATTTCTGGTTGATCTGCTGGTGGCTGTACTTGCTGCAGTGCATCTACTAGCAAATTGTGAGCAATTTGGAGTGAGACTTGCGACCGCTGTGTTTTGCGCTTAGTGACGCACATATCCATCGCAAAGACCGAAGTGGGAAAATTTATTAGGGCCCGGGGTTGTATTTCAATTAGGCACAGTCTGCCATTTCCTTTTTTATTTTACGTTTATTTTTTTCATAACTCAGCGTCATCTCATCTGGCATAGTAGTGTGCTTTCATACTTGGCTAGAAAATAGCCATAGGAGAATCCAAACGGCTTACTTACGCCTACAGTAGCGTTATATATATTTGATTTCTGGTTGATCTGCTGGTGGCTGTACTTGCTGCAGTGCATCTACTAGCAAATTGTGAGCAATTTGGAGTGAGACTTGCGACCGCTGTGTTTTGCGCTTAGTGACGCACATATCCATCGCAAAGACCGAAGTGGGAAAATTTATTAGGGCCCGGGGTTGTATTTCAATTAGGCACAGTCTGCCATTTCCTTTTTTATTTTACGTTTATTTTTTTCATAACTCAGCGTCATCTCATCTGGCATAGTAGTGTGCTTTCATACTTGGCTAGAAAATAGCCATAGGAGAATCCAAACGGCTTAATTACGCCTACAGTAGCGTTATATATATTTGATTTCTGGTTGATCTGCTGGTGGCTGTACTTGCTGCAGTGCATCTACTAGCAAATTGTGAGCAATTTGTAGTGAGACTTGCGACCGCTGTGTTTTGCGCTTAGTGACGCACATATCCATCGCAAAGACCGAAGTGGGAAAATTTATTAGGGCCCGGGGTTGTATTTCAATTAGGCACAGTCTGCCATTTCCTTTTTTATTTTACGTTTATTTTTTTCATAACTCAGCGTCATCTCATCTGGCATAGTAGTGTGCTTTCATACTTGGCTAGAAAATAGCCATAGGAGAATCCAAACGGCTTACTTACGCCTACAGTAGCGCTATATATATTTGATTTCTGGTTGATCTGCTGGTGGCTGTGCTTGCTGCAGTGCATCTACTAGCAAATTGTGAGCAATTTGGAGTGAGACTTGCGACCGCTGTGTTTTGCGCTTAGTGACGCACATATCCATCGCAAAGACCGAAGTGGGAAAATTTATTAGGGCCCGGGGTTGTATTTCAATTAGGCACAGTCTGCCATTTCCTTTTTTATTTTACGTTTATTTTTTTCATAACTCAGCGTCATCTCATCTGGCATAGTAGTGTGCTTTCATACTTGGCTAGAAAATAGCCATAGGAGAATCCAAACGGCTTACTTACGCCTACAGTAGCGTTATATATATTTGATTTCTGGTTGATCTGCTGGTGGCTGTACTTGCTGCAGTGCATCTACTAGCAAATTGTGAGCAATTTGGAGTGAGACTTGCGACCGCTGTGTTTTGCGCTTAGTGACGCACATATCCATCGCAAAGACCGAAGTGGGAAAATTTATTAGGGCCCGGGGTTGTATTTCAATTAGGCACAGTCTGCCATTTCCTTTTTTATTTTACGTTTATTTTTTTCATAACTCAGCGTCATCTCATCTGGCATAGTAGTGTGCTTTCATACTTGGCTAGAAAATAGCCATAGGAGAATCCAAACGGCTTACTTACGCCTACAGTAGCGTTATATATATTTGATTTCTGGTTGATCTGCTGGTGGCTGTACTTGCTGCAGTGCATCTACTAGCAAATTGTGAGCAATTTGGAGTGAGACTTGCGACCGCTGTGTTTTGCGCTTAGTGACGCACATATCCATCGCAAAGACCGAAGTGGGAAAATTTATTAGGGCCCGGGGTTGTATTTCAATTAGGCACAGTCTGCCATTTCCTTTTTTATTTTACGTTTATTTTTTTCATAACTCAGCGTCATCTCATCTGGCATAGTAGTGTGCTTTCATACTTGGCTAGAAAATAGCCATAGGAGAATCCAAACGGCTTACTTACGCCTACAGTAGCGTTATATATATTTGATTTCTGGTTGATCTGCTGGTGGCTGTACTTGCTGCAGTGCATCTACTAGCAAATTGTGAGCAATTTGGAGTGAGACTTGCAACCACTGTGTTTTGCGCTTAGTGACGCACATATCCATCGCAAAGACCGAAGTGGGAAAATTTATTAGGGCCCGGGGTTGTATTTCAATTAGGCACAGTCTGCCATTTCCTTTTTTATTTTACGTTTATTTTTTTCATAACTCAGCGTCATCTCATCTGGCATAGCAGTGTGCTTTCATACTTGGCTAGAAAATAGCCATAGCAATAGGATAGCATCGTTTGGTTTTAAAAACTAAAAAACACAAAAAAAAAACAAAAAAAACAAAAAAAGTTAAAAAAAAAATTCAAGTTATAACTCTCATTTTCAAAATGTTTAACCCGAGGGTTAGGGGTAGAGGACGAGGGCGGGGACGTGGGCGTCCAACTACTGCAGGGGTCAGAGGCCGTGGTCCTGGGCGGGGTGAGACACCACCTGCTTATGAGGGAGCAGGGGAACGCCGCAGAGCTACACTCCCTAGGTTCATGTCTGAAGTTACTGGGACTCGTGGTAGAGTACTGTTGAGGCCAGAACAGTGCGAACAGGTGATGTCGTGGATTGCCGACAATGCTTCGAGCAATTTGTCCACCAGTCAGTCTTCCACGCAGTCCACCCATGTCACCGAAATCGGCACTCCTCCAGCTCCTGCACCTCAGCCTCCTCCCCCCCAGTCTGCCCCCTCCCAGGAAAATTTGGCATTTGAACCGGCATACTCTGAGGAACTGTTTTCTGGACCCTTCCCACAGTCACAAACCACTTGTCCGGTTGCTGCTGAGCAATTTTCCGATGCCCAGGTTTTCCATCAGTCGCAGTCTGTGGGTGATGATGACCTTCTTGACGTAGTGGAAGAAGTGTGTAAAGAGGTGTCCGACGATGAGGAGACACGGTTGTCAGACAGTGGGGAAGTTGTTGTCAGGGCAGGAAGTCCGAGGGGGGAGCAGACTGAGGGATCGGAGGATGATGAGGTGACAGACCCAAGCTGGATTGATAGGCCGGGTGAACACAGTGCTTCTGAGACGGAGGAGAGTCCTCGACCAGAACAGGTTGGAAGAGGCAGTGGTGGGGCCAGACGGAGAGGCAGGGCCAGAGCAGGTGCATCAGCGCCAAATGTGTCACGTAGTGAAGCTCCCGTGGCGAGGGCTCCCGCGGCGAGGGCTAGATTTTCAGAAGTCTGGAGGTTCTTTAAGGAAACACCGGATGACCGACGGACTGTGGTGTGCAACCTTTGCCAAACCAGGATCAGCAGGGGTTCCACCACTACTAGCTTAACTACCACCAGTATGCGCAGGCATATGAATGCTAAACACCCCACTCAGTGGCACCAAGCCCGTTCACCTCCGGCCGTGCACACCACTGCTCCTTCCCCTGTTTCAGCTGATAGTCAGCCCCCTGCCCAGGACCCTGGCACAAAAACCCCATCATCGCCTCCACGATCCTCCACAGCATCCACCAGCGTTCAGCTCTCCATACCCCAGACGCTGGAGCGGAAACGCAAATATAGTGCAACCCACCCGCACGCCCAAGCCCTTAATGTCCACATCTCCAGATTACTCAGCCTGGAGATGCTGCCCTATAGGCTAGTAGAGACCGAGGCCTTTCGCAACCTCATGGCGGCGGCCGCCCCTCGGTATTCGGTCCCCAGCCGCCACTACTTTTCCCGATGTGCCGTCCCAGCCCTGCACCAGCACGTGTCAGACAACATCATCCGTGCCCTGACCAACACCGTTTCTGACAAGGTCCACCTGACCACGGACACGTGGACGAGTGCTGCCGGGCAGGGCCACTATATATCGCTGACGGCACATTGGGTTAACTTGGTGGAGGCTGGGACCGAGTCTGACCCTGCGGCTGGTCATATACTGCCGACGCCAAGGATTGCGGGGCCTACCTCGGTCCAGGTGTTTCAGGCCTACTATGCCTCCTCCTCCTCCCACCCCTCCTCCACCTCCTCCTCCGAACTACCATCCGTGGGCATGGCGCCATCAGTCGGTAGCTCTAGGCACAGCAGCAGTGCCGTCGCTAAGCGACAGCAGGCGGTGCTCAAACTGCTGAGCCTAGGCGATAAAAGGCACACCGCCCAAGAGCTATTACAGGGAATTCCACATCAAACTTGTTAACTTTGTTGCCACCCTGCTGTGTAATCCACAAAATATACTGGCAAACTTTTATCATTTACCGATATTATTTCAGCGCTTCTTGCGCATCTGTTTACATTCCCCTCACCCGCCATATCCCAAACTTATAAGAACGCTACTACACTTGATCTTATACAAAAGGTTCTTAGAAGTGCTGTTTGGGGAGTAGCCTAGAGACAGGGGCTTGGATTGGCGAAAGCTCGCCTGGCAGCGGAGCGCCAGCTCCATGCCAAGATCCAACTAACATAGTTTTAACTGCAGCACCTTTAATCTACTACTAGTTCACTGCCTCCATACATGGTCCCCTTATCAAACGAGCTGTGTCAGGCAGAATTTTGGGTTGTTTTCATGGCTTCCATGTTAACTTTGTCGCCACCCTGCTGTGTAATCCACAAAATATACTGGCAAACTTTTATCATGTACCGATATTATTTGAGCGCTTCTTGCTCACCTCCTTTGGTTCCTCTCTGCCCCCCATTGGTTTGAAGCCTGAGTCCATTTAGGGCAGTGGTGGCGAACCTATGGCACGGGTGCCAGGGGTGGCACTCGGAGCCCTTTATGTGGGCACCCAGGCCATCACCAGAGAGGACTCCAGGTATCTTCCTGCAGTCCCAGACAGCCCAGGACTTGCTGCACTCAGTGCTATTTTAAAGTGACAGTGCTACCTGGGACTACTGGAGGATTGGGAAGGTGTGGACAGATCTGGATTATCATTGTAGCTCCTGCTCCGGCCCTGACAATTCTTCCTGCTTATGGGACCCTAGAGGGATGCTACAATGATCATCCAAATTTCTTATTTTCTGCTTTATTGGTGTCCTCAGGGAGCTGTGACAGAGAAGGGGGTATAAATCACAAATTACATTTCTGTGTTGGCACTTTGGGATAAATAATTGGGTATTGGTTGTAGATTGGGCACTCGGTCTCTAAAAGGTTCGCCATCACTGATTTAGGGTATGTCGCCATGCCACTCTCTAGCCTGCCGCTGCTGCCGCTGCCTCTGCATGCCGTCCCCTATAGTGTCAGAGTCAATTATTGGATGTTTTACATGCTATCTAGCTTCATTCTGTCACTCTGTCATGGCCATGCTGTTGCCCATAATTTTGGCATAATGGTGTGATTAATCAGCCTCAGAGGCATCCATGCATGCTGCCCCTGCTGTTTCCTGTCCATTTCCGTGGTGTTTCCATCCTTTTCTGAGGTTCCCAGGTGTTTGGCCAAGCTTCCCTGTGCAGAGCCTTGGTCCCCTTGAAAAATGCTCGAGTCTCCCATTGACTTCAATGGGGCTCGTTATTCGAGACGAGCACTCGAGCATCGGGAAAAGTTCGTCTCGAATAACGAGTACCCGAGCATTTTAGTGCTTGCTCATCTCTAATTGTAATCAAGGGGTACATGCAATTCTAGATCTCTCAGGAAATCTTGTCCATGAACAGAGCACAATTTTGGAGAGCTTTCGGCGCTTCTATGAGTCTCTTTATGCATCAGAAATAGGATACACGGACAGTCAGTTGGATGATTTTCTAGAGTTGATCCCTATTCCTAGGCTGCCAGAGGAACAGAGTCTTCCTCTGAATGAACTTATAGGGACAGAGGAGATCTTGGAAGCTATTAGGTCTTCACCAATGGACTCGGCCCCTGGATTGGATGGTTTACCATTCGCTTTTTATTGAAAATATCAGCAAGTTTTGTCCCCTATATTAGAGGCGGTGTTTGTAGCGTCCTTTACAGAATGAGCGATACGGGGGTCAATGACGGTGGCTGATTCTTAAAAAGGATAAAGATGAAGCGGAGATGGGCTCTTATAGACCCATCTTCTTATTGAATACAGATATAAAAATTTTAGCAAAGATCCTTTCTATTAGGTTAAAGAAGGTGATCTGCATTGTCCACCCGGATCAAAATGGGTTTATCCCGTCTAGGAGCACTGGGTATAATCTGCATAAACTGTTTTCAGATATTCAGCTAGGGACCACGGGCGACCACTCTCTTGATGCAGTTAAAGCGTTTGACAGGGTGGAGTGGCGCTTTCTATGGAAGGTGATGGGAAGATTTGGGCTTGGAGAAGCAGTTATTGAGTGGGTTAAGATAATGTATCATTCCCCAATAGCCAGAATCCGCGTAAATGGCCTGCTCTCCGAATCTGTGTAGGGTGACCCATCAGCGATGTCCCCTCTTCCCCCCTCCTCTTTGCCCTATTTGTTGAACCTTTGGCTATTCAGATTCGTGAATCCAATCGGATTAGGGGCTGGGGGTGTGGGGGAGAAGGATAAGATATCCCTGTATGCATATGATATTTTGCTGACTATTCGGAGGTTGGATAATTCTATCCAGGAGACTATTAAGTTGGTCGACAGCTTTGGATTTTTTTCAGGACTTAAGATCAACTGGGGAAAATCAGTCCTCCTTCCTATAGATGGTGTGGGACGGGAGAAAGGGTTACCAGTTTCGTGCTTAGAAAGGGACGACTCCTTCAAATATCTTGAGATTTGGATATCTGGGGATCTGGGAAGATATGTGAACTGAACATCTCCCCGCTTATTAATAAGATAAGAAGGAATATTGTGGGATGGTTAAAAATGCCCTTTTCTAGAGCCGATAGGGTAGGAATTGTTAAAATGATCCTTCTCCCTCAGCTTCTCTATCCGCTGTCAGTGTCTCCAGTCTGGCTCTCTAGGAGGGTGTTTGGAATTTTGGAGGGTCTGTTTAGAGATTTGATATGGGGAAAGAGACAGGCTAGGATCGGTCTATCTACTCTTTATTGTTCAACGGAGCAAGGGGAGCTGGGGATCCCCTATCTTTTTGGATACTTTTTGGCTGCCCATTTGGCCTTTTTAGTTACGGGGAAGTACTGTAATGCTTTTTCTTGTTTATTGGAGTTAAGTGTGTGTAGTAGGGATTCTATTTTTTCTTTATTAGAAAGCGGAGAATTAAGATCTAACAATTATAAGAATATTTACATGGCAGTATTGCTTGATAAATGTTGGGGGGCGTATAAAAAATTACAGGGCATTGAGGGTATTTTCTGTTTTGGTTCAAATTGAGAATTCTCACTTTGGTGAATTTAAATCCATCACATATAGTGGGTATTGTATTAAAAAGGGGGTTAGGTTTTTTCCACAAATTTTAGATAATACACAGGTATTACAGGGTATAATTTTTTTCTTGTTTTTCAGGGATGGATTCTGGATTTTTCCGGTTCATGCACTTGCACCATGCATATAACTCTGTGTTGATAGATTCCCTTTATGCACGGATGTAAGATAAGAATTTTTGATTTGCACAAGTATAAGGAATAAGGTGATTTCGAAGATGTACAAATATATTATGCAGGGGTTGTTGAAAGGGGTAGTTCATTCTTCAAGGAATAAATGGCATGTGGGGGACATATCAGTGGAAGACTGGAAACTGTGTTATAGGGGTATCAGACTGTCCTCCCTTTCTTGGAACCAAAGGATGGTACAATTCAATTTTATCCATCAATTATATTACACTCCCAAGGGGCTATTCAAAATAAAACTTAGGGCTGACTCTAGATGCCGGAGGTGCCTTTTGGAAAATGCGGACTTCCTACACATCACTTTTGGGTGTAAGATTCTGAATTATATAGACGATACCTTCAACGTGAGAATAAATTATTCATGTCAGGCCGTTCTGCTCAGCTTTATTGAGTTAAGTAGAGAAAATGGGAGGAAAAGGCTGGTGATATATAATATGCTCTTCGGAGCCAGACTGGTTATTGCAAGAAAGTGGGGGAGCGCAGTAAGCCCATCTTTTGAAGGATTCCTGATGGAGGTACAAAAATGTAGAAGCTTTAAGAAAATTATTGCAATAAGGAGAGAGTCTTTAGAAAAATGGAAAAGGGTTTAATGTGTTAATTTTTAATTTATGTTTTGTTGCTTTGATAAAAGCTTCCTTTTTCCTAGCAGTTTAAGTGATCACCCTAGCCCAGTGATGGTGAACCTTTTGGAGACAGAGTGCCCAAACTACAACCAAAATCCACTTATTTACCTTGAAGTGCCAACAAGGCATTTTAAGCGGTAACTTATTGCTACCTGTTCTTCAACATCATTCAATTGTATCGCCCCCCCTGAGGCAACCAATACAGTTGAAAGAAGGAGGGCAAATTCAGACTCTCGTTGTAGCTTCTCATCAGGGTCTCTCTGTAGAGGAAAAATGGTTGGTCCAGCAGGATGACTTCCAAAGATATTGCAGTTCTGTCAACACCTTCATACTAGCCCCGCAGTTCCTAACAGCCAATAAAATGTTGCTTTAAAATAGCGCTGAGAGCAGCATCTCTTAAGCTGCCTGGGACTTGGTGGATTTGGTCCTATTTGATGAACTCTGTCTTGGGGTGATGGTCTGAGTGCCCACAGAAATGGATCAGAGTGCCACCTCTGGCACCCGTGCCATAGGTTCGCCACCACTGCCCTAGCCCCTCTTTATGCCACCCCAGCTTCAACCTGGAACCTGGGCAGGAATTGAGCAGTGCGATGACCCGGCACTGCCTCAGCCATTTGACGCTGCCCTGCCATCGTAGAATGAAGACCTCCCAGAGCAGTGACCGGCCCCCGTACATCACATCCTCCCCATGTTGCAACTACCTGTAACCAACCAGCCACTGCAGCCTCTGAACTCCATTTCCGCCACCCGTTTGTAGAAAAACTTTGCTGGATATAGGTAACAAAGATAATAGGCAGTTTCTTTGCTAAACTCCTAAAATTCTCTCAGTGCTGAAGTAGCTCTACCTCTGCTATATAAACCCTATAAATGCTGGTCAAAGAGAAGGAGGAGATCATGTGACAGCTCTTTCTAGCCGCGCTGGATGTGTTCAGGATTATGGATATAGATATCTCCAAGAACAAAGAGTGAGATGCAAGATCTCCCCTTTTCCCAATCAGCTCCTCCATCCCAGAATGTGATTTTACACAACATTCTCTGTACTTCATGCAGCCGCCATATGGGTTTGAGGAATTTATAAGCCCAAAACTTAAACACAAAAATAGAAGTAAAAGGAATAGTAAGTTGCTGATCTTCTTGATCACAACACCAAAATCAACCCTCCAGTGAGCAATGAAAATACTATAAGATACCTCATTCAATATACCCAACTAAAGACGACTAATGATCGGGAGAGTTCACAGGCCGGAAGCTTTATTGAAGGTCAAACATAAAAGAGGAGATAAAGTACCATAAGAGGAAGTTGCTCATCCTGTACATACTTATTTGTACAATTTGCATAATTTATGAAACTTTTACAACTAGAGATGAGCGAACATACTTGTCCGAGCTTGATGCTCGTTCGAGCATTAGGGTACTTAAAACTGCTCGATGCTCGGACGAGTATTTCGCCAGCTCGAGAAAATGGCATCTCCCGCCGTTGTGATTTTTGGCGGCCAGAAACAGAGCCAATCACAAACTCAATATATTATGATCCCTGATGAATGTATTCAGGAAACGCGTCGGATCAACACTACTGTTTTTAGGAGAGCTAGTGGGGGATAGTCAATATATTAGAGTAGCACTATACAGTCCAGATATGCAAATACCCTAGGACTGATAGGTTGTCAACTCAGTCTACCCAATCATCCACAATTTCTAAAGCTTCCTCTGCATATCTCTTTGGTCCCAGACTCATTGAGTGATTACACATCTGTAGTCTGGGTTCTTTCTACTTCACCTATTTTGTACACTCAATGGTGTCAGGTTTACACTGTGGTTACACTATTTATGTATCGTGAATTACTACATTTTAATATTACTTATCGAATAAAGGTTAAGTTTTAACCATTCTATACTCCCTACATTCCCCCCTCAGTGAAAAGTGTTCCCTAATAGGGAGGTTAATAACCGTATATCAATATTCAGTGAAAGTGATTCTACAAGAACCCAACAGCCCTTCTTAGGGCTACAATAACGTTATATTTTACTTTTTTTTGGTTTGCTTGTGGCTGGGCTTGCTGTCACTAGTAGTGCAGCTAGTACCATATTGTGAGTAATTTGCAGGGAGACTTACGACCGTTGTGTTTAGCTCTTAGTGACACACATATCCACCTCAAACACCGAAGTGGGACAATTTATTAGGGGTTTGATTTGAATTACGCACAGTCTGCTGATTTATTTTTCTTTTTAACGTTTATTTCTTTTTATAACTCAAAGTAATCTGGCAAAGCAGTGTGCTTTCAGTGTAGGCTAGAAAATAGCCATAGGAGAACCCCAACGGCTTACTTAGGCCTACAATAGCGTTATATTTTACTTTTTTTTGGTTTGCTTGTGGCTGGGCTTGCTGCCACTAGTAGTGCAGCTAGTACCATATTGTGAGTAATTTGCTGGGAGACTTGCGACCGTTGTGTTCAGCTCTTAGTGACACACATATCCACCTCAAACACCGAAGTGGGACAATTTATTAGGGGTTTGATTTGAATTAGGCACAGTCTGCTGATTTATTTTTTTTTACGTTTATTTCTTTTTATAACTCAAAGTATTCTGGCAAAGCAGTGTTCTTTCAGTGTAGGCTAGAAAATAGCCATAGGAGAACCCCAACGGCTTATTTAGGCCTACAATAGCGTTATATTTTACTTTTTTTGGTTTGCTTGTGGCTGGGCTTGCTGCCACTAGTAGTGCAGCTAGTACCATATTGTGAGTAATTTGCTGGGAGACTTGCGACCGTTGTGTTTAGCTCTTAGTGACACACATATCCACCTCAAACACCGAAGTGGGAAAATTTGTTAGGGGTTTGATTTGAATTAGGCACAGTCTGCTGATTTATTTATTTTTTTTACGTTTATTTCTTTTTATAACTCAAAGTAATCTGGCAAAGCTGTGTGCTTTCAGTGTAGGCTAGAAAATAAGAGGGGGGAGGGAGAGGAGAGAGCGGGGGCGCTCGATGTGTAGAATTTCTCAGTAATTGACAGATTGGTGCATATGCTAAGTGTGCACTCACCTTTTTATGTTGCGTTAATGGCACAACTCATATTATATTGAATATATTAAAAAGCAAGACGGGTTTCGGATCCGGAATGGATCCTTCTTCAGTTGCATTACATGTTTTCGTTCTGGGTGTTCTATATATACATAACTTTTTGGCGCATTCCCGGTAACGAAACGGGAAGCGTCATACAGGGTGGTGAATAGATAACTGATATGATCGATTTGGCAAAATGACTAATAAATAAGACAAATAAATAATGCATCATATATACATAATTTTAAAACCTCTATGGAGTTAAACACCTTATCTTTTATATGGAATAAAAAATCTCTGGTATTGGAGTTATCCCAAGTGTATCGGTATATCCCGTTTTTGATCCGGTGACCAGTGCAAAAAACTACTAAGATGGATACCGCAGATTAGCGGAACTACATCTACGGAAGCCTAGAGAGGCCAAAAAGCTAATGTATGCTACGGAGGGCTGTGTTTAGTGTCCGCTGAGATATCTATCGGAGATGTATGGATTCTGTTTCTGCTGTGCAGAAGGCTTAGCTCCTGTCAATTAATTGAAGATCATTATTCTACAGGTAAGTATAGATGTTGAATTTACTGTGGTGGGGTCGTATTAAGGAATAGGTGTATGATATTAAATTAGGATCGTTTCGGTGACCTCATTTAAGCCTAGTGGTTTGAGTGTCTTAAGTTTAAACATCCAATAAATTTCCTTACGTTTAAGGACTTCAAATCTATTTGATGTTTCTTTGTTAACGTGGTCTATTGGAGTAATGTTATATTTGATGTCGTTTTTATGTTTAATTTCCATATGTCTAGATAAACTGTACTTATTGTTTTTGTGTTGAATGTTAAACCTATGTTGATTAAGACGACAGTGAAGGGGTTGGGTGGTCCTTCCTACATACTGTAATCCACACTGGCACTCGATTAGGTAAATTACGTAACGAGATTGGCATGTCATATTGGTTTTTATGTGAAATTTTTCTTCGGAGTTGCTAGAACCGAACGTGAATGTGCCGTGATTAATGACCTTGCAACATTGGCAATTCTTACAGTTGCATTTCATGACTTTTTGGACTGAGTTATCCGTATGAGTTTGTTTTTTCAGTTGTTTTGGTATGCTGGGAGCAAGTTTTTGCTTTAATGTTATCGCTCTCCTATATGTGAATATTGGTTTCTCTGAGATGTTTTTTTCCAAAAAATTGCGTAAACTCCATTGCGTAAAATGTGCCAATCAGATCTCTGAGTCCCTATTGTTGTTCTTGTTGTTCTTTTTCTTTTTAACTTTTTCGGGAGGTTGTAGACATTCTGCTTGAGAATATTGGCTGGCTCGACTCATGGCGTCTTTTATTAATTCTTTTGGGTAGCCTTTCTCGATAAATCTCATCTCTATAATTTCTGCTTGTTTTTTAAAAGTGGTGTCATTAGTGCAATTTTTCCTTATTCTTAGAAATTGACTATAAGGTATATTATTTAGCCATTTCTTGTGATGGTTACTCTTAAAATTAAGGTAGCTATTGGTGTCCACCGTTTTGAAGTATGTTTCAGTGATGACTGTGTTTTTGTTATGTTTAATAATTAAATCTAAGAATTCAATTTCCTCTTTTTGGGCATTGAGGGTGAGTTTTATGCCCATTCATTTTTATTAATTTCCTCGAAGTACTTTTCCAGTGTTGTTTTATCACCTTTCCAGATCATAAACAAATCGTCTATGAATCTGAAATAGGTGACTAGATGTCCTTTGTGGAGCTCCTCTGGGGTGATGTATAATTCCTCAAAAACCCCCATAAAGATATTTGCATATGAGGGAGCTACTCTGGTCCCCATAGCAGTACCTTTAGTCTGATGGTAGACTGTACCACCATAGTAGTTATTTTGAAGTACAAACTGTAGGCACTCTACTAGGAATGTTCTTTGTTCTTCTTTAATTTGTGTGTCCTTTTCAAGGGTTAATTCTACACACGTCAATCCGATCAGATCGATGTTAAGGCTGTGACATCCATAGTGACAAACCAATAGTTATTATGCCATGTTAGTTGTTGTAATCTTTGAATGAGATCCCCTGAGTCTTTTATATAGCTGGGTAGATTTGTGACATAGGGTTGGAGAAACAGATCTATATAGTGTGATAGATTGCTTGTGAGGCTCTGGACATTGGACTCTATTGGATGACCAGTTGGATTCTTGTGTATTTTGGGGAGGTGGTAGAAGTATGGTTTGTTTGGTTGAGTGATAGAAATGAATTTCTTTTCTTTCTTGTTCAAGTAACCTTTTTGATATGCAGTTTTTATAAGGTTATTGAAGTCCTTGTTGATAGTGGGAAAGGGATCTCTTGTGATTTTTTCATAATAGTTGGGGTCCGATAGGATGTTTAAAGCTTCTTTGTGATAGTCTACCCAATCCTGTATTACCATCCCCCCTCCCTTGTCTGCTGCTCTTATGATGATGTTTGTGTTTTTTTTTGATAGTGGGAAAGGGATCTCTTGTGATTTTTTCATAATAGTTGGGGTCCGATAGGATGTTTAAAGCTTCTTTGTGATAGTCTACCCAATCCTGTATTACCATCCCCCCTCCCTTGTCTGCCGCTCTTATGATGATGTTTGTGTTTTTTACTAGGTTTTTTAAGGCTGTTTTTTCCGGTATTGTGAGATTGGTGTGGGTTCCTCCTTTTTGTGTTTTGGTTCTTCTTCAAAACGCAAAAATCTTTCGCCTTTTACTAAGAAGACTGGAGGATTTCTGCAGATTAAGCGCAGTGTTGTTCTTTTAAGAACACAGAGCTAGCACTCGCTTAGATCTAGATGCACCTGAAGAGAACCGGAGAAGAACAAGCGCCCTGAGAAGAAACTCTGCTGGGAAGATTTGCATAGCTCCGCCCCCTTCTTGGAAGCCGAGCAAAGCAGGCCTCCCTGGAATTTCTTCACACCTCCGGAGCAAGCCTGAAAGAAGCCATGGCCTCTTCAAGCAAAGCCACCGGAACAAAGAAACAAAAGAAGACCAAGCACACCCAGGAAGAAAGGATGGAAGAGGAACCCCAGGCCCCAGCAGCTGCTTCTACCCCTGAAGCCTCCTCCTCTGAGCAGCAGCCACCAGCGGCTAAGCTCCCGCCCTACATGAGGGACACGGTGGCGCTGCGACTGAAGGAGGTAGACGGAAGGGTGCCGGACATGACCAAGGAACTGTTCTGCAAGAAAATGCTGCTGGACCAGGGGGTGAAAGCCTCGGACATCTTCGGAATCCAGGCCATGGTCACCGTTCATCTCGGTGAATGTCTGCAGAAGGAACTGGGAAGCGATCAAGGCGGCGGCCCCAGACTCTCCCTTCTCCAACTTTGTCGGCAACTGCTTGCTGCAGAGAGAAGAGAGGAAGATTACGGTGTCCAAGTGGAACCTACAGACTCCCGGAAGCGACATCAACACCCTCCTCTCGAGGTACTGCATAGTGGTGAAGGAACCGGCCAAGATCCTGAACTGCTACGGCCTCTGGATGGGTGAGTGGACAGCGACCGTCCGGCTCCTGCCGGACCCGGAAGCAGAGGACGGACTCAAGCACCTGCCCCAGTCCTTCACGCTGGGGAACTCCTACGGCCTGATTTACTACCCGGACATGCCGCGGACCTGCTGCAGGGAAATGCGGACAAGAAGGGCACGTGATCAAGGCCTGCAAGGAGGAGGAGTGCAAGAACTGCTGGGTGACGGGTCACGTCTCTAAGGATTGCCCAAGGAGAACAACATGTAACCTCTGTGAACTAGCTGGACATCTCTACAAGGATTGTTCAGAGAGGAAAAGGACCTGGGCAGACGTTGGAGGCGTCAAAACCCAGATCTGGTAAGACCTCCCTGACCTCCCATAACCCTTCCTCCCCCCTCTCCCCAGCTTAGAATGCCATCCTCCCCCTAGCAAGCATCTCAGAAATTCTGTCACCAGCCCCTAAGGCAACCCTCCCGCCCCAGTCCATCCCCACCTCCTTTGGAGAGGTGGCACTAATGACCTCCTCCCCTGCCACCTCTCCTCTTGCCATGACAGAGACAAACTTCCCCTACCTCCACCATGCCCTTGTCTCCAACCCTGTCTCCCCAGAGCCAAGTCGGAGGAAGAGGAAACAGAGGGACAGCCCCGTCAGCGACTCCACCAGCAAGAAACCACTGGAGGAGGCGGCAGAGCCGCCCCAGACGGCCGAACAGGACGCAGAAAAGGAGGAGTTCTTCGAGGAGATGGAAGCCGGTTTCAGGGAACACGGCCCCCTCTCCAGCTCCATCGACCTGACCGTGGAGGAACAGCATCTGGATGAGGTGCTGGAGAACCTCAAAAAGGTTCCGGACGGAACCGAAGGCAAGCCGCCTGACCGGACAGGTAACTAAGGCGGTATCGTCCCAACCTAACCCTCTTTTTCTTCCCTCATGATGGCTAGCCTAACCGTTTTTTCCATCAATGTTAGAAGCATTAGAGATAAGTTTCGTTGTCAGACTGCACTAACTTACCTTGCCTCCCAGTCGTGTGATGTTTACATGTTACAGGAATGTGGTATCCCCTCCTCTAGGTCCTATGATCATCTGGCCAGGGGCTGGAGTCACGGTCCTTCCTACTGGTCCGGTGGGGGTGATTGCAGGTCTGCTGGTACCGCCATCCTTCTCAGGGGGAGCGCTTTCACGCTTGATTCCGTCCAGGAGCTCCTGGGCGGGTGAGCCCGTGCGGCTCATCAGTGTGTACGCTTCCCCTGACAGGGGTGAGCGACTGGAGCTTTTCCAGAACCTCAGGCTGCAACTCGCCACCACTAGGGCAGTGGTGTTGGCCGGCGACTTCAACTGCGTCATAGAGGAAGAGTGGCGCAAGCTGGACGCCACGTCCAAGCTGCTGATAGAGGTAGTGACGGAAGCATCCCTGAGGGACGCCGTCGGGGCCGGCTCCGTGAATTACACTTGGAGCAGCTCCGACGGCGCTTCCCGTTCTAGGATTGACTTTGTGTTCACCTCCAAGGCGATCAGGCAGTGCGGGTCCTCCACGGTCCCCTGCTTCTTCTCCGACCACAGGGCGGTGCAGGTAAGGTGCGCCCTGGGTCACGGCTTCCCGCCGGGCCCGGGCTCCTGGAAGCTGAACTGTGCCCTGCTGGCTGAGGAGGGAGTGCAGGCGGAGCTGAGGGACATCTACATGGTCCTGAGAAACGACAAATGTTTGTTTGAAACTGTAAGCGAATGGTGGGAATACGCTGAAATCCGTTCTTTCTTTCAGGACAAAGGCAGGTGGCAGGCGGCCGCGGCCAAGAGGGGCCTCAGAGACCTCCAGCGCCAGCTGAGATCCCTGCAGGACCTCCAGCACTGCGGCTGGGACGTCAGAGAGGAGCTGGAGGACACCAAGAAGGGCCTGAAGAGGCACTTTGAGGAGGAATCCAGGCGAATCATCTTTCGCGCCAAAGTGGACAACCTGGAGAAGGGTGAGAAGTGTAACTCTTTCTTTTTCAGTAAAGTCCACGCCGGCCACACGCCCCTGAACGAACTACGTGACGAAAGCGGATGCGTGCAGAGGGGGAAGAACGCCGTCATGGGAGTCGTCAGCGACTTCTACGGCGACCTCTACTCCCGCAAGCCCACGGACGACGAAGCCGCCGAGAGGTTCCTGTCAGGTATCGCTAACACCCTCGATCCTGCAGGTGCCGAGGCCACGAACGCCCCTCTGACGGCGGCCGAGCTGCTCTCTGCCGCTAAATCCTTCAGACCCGGCAGGACCCCGGGCGGTGACGGTCTCCCGGCCGAGCTCTACGTAGCGCTGGGGGACCTCATCTGCCCGGACCTGTTGGAGCTCTACGAGGAGATGGTGGTGGAGGGTAGGATGCCGCCGTCCCTGAGGCAGGGACTGATCACGGTCTTGTACAAGCACAAGGGAGAGAGATGCGACCTGCGGAACTGGCGTCCCATCTCTCTGCTCAACGTGGACTACAAGATCCTGGCCAAGGTGCTCGCCAACAGGCTGAAGGGAGTCATCGGAGGGATCGTCCACCCGGACCAGACCTGCGGCGTTCCGGGCCGCCGGATCGCGGACAACCTGGCCCTGGTGAGGGACACCTTGCACTACGTCGGAAGCCACCGCGTCCGCGCGGCCCTGGTCAGCCTGGACCAGGAGAAAGCCTTCGACCGTGTCTCTCACCGCTTCATGAGCCAGGCCCTGCGCAGGTTCGGGTTGGGTAAGACGTTCTGCTCCTATGTTGACCTAATGTACCTTGATATCCACAGCTCGGTGCTGGTGAACGGCTGGAAGACTGACCCCTTCCCTGTGCTTTCGGGGGTCAGGCAAGGCTGCCCTCTTTCACCCCTTCTTTTTGTTTGTGTTATAGAGCTGTTCGCAGAGTCTATCCGGCAGAACCAAGGGATCAGAGGGATCACTGCACCGGGACTCGGACGCGACGAGGTCAAGTGCTCGCTGTACATGGACGACGTGACGGTCTTCTGCTCCGACCGGAGCTCGGTGACGGCGCTCGTCCAGACCTGCGAGGAGTTCGGACAGGCTTCGGGGCCAAAAGTCAACTGCGGGAAGTCGGAGGCCATGCTTTTCGGAGACTGGCAGCTTGCTTCTTCTGCCCCCTTCCCCTTCACCATTCAACAGGACTTCATGAAGGTTCTGGGAGTCTGGTTCGGGAAGGAAGGCGCAGCCCTGAAGACCTGGCAAGAACGGTTGGCCAAAGTCAACACCAGAGTCACCCTGTGGAGCCTCAGATAGCTCTCCTTGGAGGGGAAGATGCTCGTCCTGTGTAACGAGGTGCTGCCTGTTCTCCAGTATGCGGCTCAGGCGTGGCCGCCCCCGTCCCCGTCTGCAAGGCCATTACCAGGACCGTTTTTCATTTTGTTTGGGGCTCAAAGATGGACCGGGTCAAGCGAGCGGTCATGTTCAAGGAGCCAAGCAAGGGGGGCAAAGGTGTCCCCGACATCTCCACTTTGCTCTGGATCTTCTTTGTTTGTGACTGCGTGCGCAGGACCCTGAGGAACTCTGCAAGATCCGCGGGAAAGTCCATGTCCCGTTTTTTCCTCCTGCCCCTCTGGAGGGGGCTGGGCTGGGACAAGTGGGACAGCTCCATCCCTTACAACTGGGATGCGCCCTGGTACTACGGCCAGGCCGCCCGTTTTGTGAGGGAGCACCAACTGGAGGGACTCAAGCCCGACCTGTGGAAACCAAAGACCGTGCACAAGCTCATCCGAGCCAAAGACTTGTTGGAATTTGTCCCAGGCGTCACCCAGGACACGGCCCAGGCGGTCTGGGCCAACGTGTCCTGGGCCCGACTGCTCAACAGGCACAAGGACATCTCGTGGATGGCCATCCAAGGGGGGCTGCCCCTGCGGGCCTTCACCTATGCCCGGAGACTGAGCAACACCCCCTATTGCCCCTGGTCGGAGGAGACTCCCCTGCACCTGTTTTGGGTGTGCCCCTTTGCTCAGAGCCTGTTGGACGCCCTGGAGCCCCATTTCCAAGACTCTGTGCCAAGGAGCTCCATGACCCCCCACGCGGTGCTTTATGGGCTGTTCCAGGGCACCCATTGAGGAAATCCAGGCCGCCTGGCTCCTTATAAATTGCTATAAGGACGCCATCTGGTACGCCAGGAGACTCCTCACTTGGCACAAGACAGCTTTGACGACGCCAGATTGCTACAGACTTGTCCTGAACAGCCTGCTGGATTACTCCCTAGAAGGGAGACAATGACAAGGAGATGGAAGCCGGTTACTGGCAGAGACTCTCCTTGTTGAAGGTGCCCCAGACTTCCAGGTGTGGAATTATGAGCGGTGGAAGGTGATATGTTCTGCCTGGGAGGCTCAACTCCCATGTCTGCCGATGTGTTGGAACAGAGTCTCTCTCCCTCAGTTACTGGCAGAGACTCACCTTGTTGAAGGTGCCCCAGACTTCCAGGTGTGGAATTATGAGCGGTGGAAGGTGATATGTTCTGCCTGGGAGGCTCAACTCTATTCGCCATGGAACAAAGCTCCACTCCCATGTCTGCCGATGTCTTGGAACAGAGTCTCTCTCCCTAAGTTACTGGCAGAGACTCTCCTTGTTGAAGGTGCCCCAGACTTCCAGGTGGGGAATTATGACCGGTGGAAGGTGATATGTTCTGCCTGGGAGGCTCAACTCCCATGTCTGCTGATGTGTTGGAACAGAGTCTCTCTCCCTCAGTTACTGGCAGAGACTCTCCTTGTTTAAGGTGCCCCAGACTTCCCGGTGTAGATTTATGACCGGTGGAAGGTGAAATGTTCTGCCTGGGAGGCTCAACTCCCATGTCTGCCAATGTGTTGGAACAGAGTCTCTCTCCCTAAGTTACTGGCAGAGACTCTCCTTGTTGAAGGTGTCCCAGACTTCCAGGTGGGGAATTATCACCGGTGGAAGGTGATATGTTCTGCCTGGGAGGTTCAACTCTATTCGCCATGGAACAAAGCTCCACTCCCAAGTCTGCCGATGTGTTGGAACAGAGTCTCTCTCCCTCAGTTACTGGCAGAGACTCTCCTTGTTTAAGGTGCCCCAGACTTCCAGGTGTGGAATTATGACCGGAGGAAGGTGATATGTTCTGCCTGGGAGGCTCAACTCCCATGTCTGCTGATGTGTTGGAACAGAGTCTCTCTCCCTCAGTTACTGGCAGAGACTCTCCTTGTTGAAGGTGCCCCAGACTTCCAGGTGTGGAATTATGAGCGGTGGAAGGTGATATGTTCTGCCTGGGAGGCTCAACTCTATTCGCCATGGAACAAAGCTCCACTCCCATGTCTGCCGATGTCTTGGAACAGAGTCTCTCTCCCTAAGTTACTGGCAGAGACTCTCCTTGTTGAAGGTGCGCCAGACTTCCAGGTGTGGAATTATGACCGGAGGAAGGTGATATGTTCTGCCTGGGAGGCTCAACTCCCATGTCTGCTGATGTGTTGGAACAGAGTCTCTTTCCCTCAGTTACTGGCAGAGACTCTCCTTGTTGAAGGTGCCCCAGACTTCCAGGTGTGGAATTATTAGCGGTGGAAGGTAATATGTTCTGCCTGGGAGGCTCAACTCCCATGTCTGCTGATGTGTTGGAACAGAGTCTCTCTCCCTCAGTTACTGGCAGAGACTCACCTTGTTGAAGGTGCCCCAGACTTCCAGGTGTGGAATTATGAGCGGTGGAAGGTGATATGTTCTGCCTGGGAGGCTCAACTCTATTTGCCATGGAACAAAGCTCCACTCCCATGTCTGCCGATGTCTTGGAACAGAGTCTCTCTCCCTAAGTTTCTGGCAGAGACTCTCCTTGTTTAAGGTGCCCCAGACTTCCAAGTGGGGAATTATGACCGGTGGATGGTGATATGTTCTGCCTGGGAGGCTCAACTCCCATGTCTGCTGATGTGTTGGAACAGAGTCTCTCTCCCTCAGTTACTGGCAGAGACTCTCCTTGTTGAAGGTGCCCCAAACTTCCAGGTGGGGAATTTTGACCGGTGGAAGGTGATATGTTCTGCCTGGGAGGCTCAACTCCCATGTCTGCTGATGTGTTGGAACAGAGTCTCTCTCCCTCAGTTACTGGCAGAGACTCTCCTTGTTGAAGGTGCCCAAGACTTCCAGGTGTGGAATTATGACCGGAGGAAGGTGATATGTTCTGCCTGGGAGGCTCAACTCCCATGTCTGCTGATGTGTTGGAACAGAGTCTCTCTCCCTCAGTTACTGGCAAAGACTCTCCTTGTTGAAGGTGCCCCAGACTTCCAGGTGTGGAATTATGAGCGGTGGAAGGTGATATGTTCTGCCTGGGAGGCTCAACTCCCATGTCTGCCGATGTGTTGGAACAGAGTCTCTCTCCCTCAGTTACTGGCAGAGACTCACCTTGTTGAAGGTGCCCCAGACTTCCAGGTGTGGAATTATGAGCGGTGGAAGGTGATATGTTCTGCCTAGGAGGCTCAACTCTATTCGCCATGGAACAAAGCTCCACTCCCATGTCTGCCGATGTCTTGGAACAGAGTCTCTCTCCCTAAGTTACTGGCAGAGACTCTCCTTGTTTAAGGTGCCCCAGACTTCCAGGTGGGGAATTGTGACCGGTGGAAGGTGATATGTTCTGCCTGGGAGGCTCAACTCCCATGTCTGCTGATGTGTTGGAACAGAGTCTCTCTCCCTCAGTTACTGGCAGAGACTCTCCTTGTTGAAGGTGCCCCAGACTTCCCGGTGTAGATTTATGACCGGTGGAAGGTGAAATGTTCTGCCTGGGAGGCTCAACTCTATTCGCCATGGAACAAAGCTCCACTCCCAAGTCTGCCGATGTCTTGGAACAGAGTCTCTCTCCCTAAGTTACTGGCAGAGACTCTCCTTGTTGAAGGTGCCCCAGACTTCCAGGTGTGGAATTATGACCGGAGGAAGGTGATATGTTCTGCCTGGGAGGCTCAACTCCCATGTCTGCTGATGTGTTGGAACAGAGTCTCTCTCCCTCAGTTACTGGCAGAGACTCTCCTTGTTGAAGGTGCCCCAGACTTCCAGGTGTGGAATTATGACCGGTGGAAGGTGATATGTTCTGCATGGGAGGCTCAACTCCCATGTCTGCCGATGTGTTGGAACAGAGTCTCTCTCCCTCAGTTACTGGCAGAGACTCACCTTGTTGAAGGTGCCCCAGACTTCCAGGTGTGGAATTATGAGCGGTGGAAGGTGATATGTTCTGCCTGGGAGGCTCAACTCTATTCGCCATGGAACAAAGCTCCACTCCCATGTCTGCCGATGTCTTGGAACAGAGTCTCTCTCCCTAAGTTACTGGCAGAGACTCTCCTTGTTTAAGGTGCCCCAGACTTCCAGGTGGGGAACTATGACCGCTGGAAGGTGATATGTTCTGCCTGGGAGGCTCAACTCCCATGTCTGCTGATGTGTTGGAACAGAGTCTCTCTCCCTCAGTTACTGGCAGAGACTCTCCTTGTTGAAGGTGCCCCAGACTTCCCGGTGTAGATTTATGACCGGTGGAAGGTGAAATGTTCTGCCTTGGAGGCTCAACTCTATTCGCCATGGAACAAAGCTCCACTCCCATGTCTGCCAATGTGTTGGAACAGAGTCTCTCTCCCTAAGTTACTGGCAGAGACTCTCCTTGTTGAAGGTGTCCCAGACTTCCAGGTGGGGAATTATCACCGGTGAAAGGTGATATGTTCTGCCTGGGAGGTTCAACTCTATTCGCCATGGAACAAAGCTCCACTCCCAAGTCTGCCGATGTGTTGGAACAGAGTCTCTCTCCCTCAGTTACTGGCAGAGACTCTCCTTGTTGAAGGTGCCCCAGACTTCCAGGTGTGGAATTATGAGCGGTGGAAGGTGATATGTTCTGCCTAGGAGGCTCAACTCTATTCGCCATGGAACAAAGCTCCACTCCCATGTCTGCCGATGTCTTGGAACAGAGTCTCTCTCCCTAAGTTACTGGCAGAGACTCTCCTTGTTTAAGGTGCCCCAGACTTCCAGGTGGGGAATTATGACCGGTGGAAGGTGATATGTTCTGCCTGGGAGGCTCAACTCCCATGTCTACTGATGTGTTGGAACAGAGTCTCTCTCCCTCAGTTACTGGCAGAGACTCTCCTTGTTGAAGGTGCCCCAGACTTCCCGGTGTAGATTTATGACCAGTGGAAGGTGAAATGTTCTGCCTGGGAGGCTCAACTCTATTCGCCATGGAACAAAGCTCCACTCTCAAGTCTGCCGATGTCTTGGAACAGAGTCTCTCTCCCTCAGTTACTGGCAGAGACTCTCCTTGTTGAAGGTGCCCCAGACTTCCAGGTGTGGAATTATGACCGGAGGAAGGTGATATGTTCTGCCTGGGAGGCTCAACTCCCATGTCTGCTGATGTGTTGGAACAGAGTCTCTCTCCCTCAGTTACTGGCAGAGACTCTCCTTGTTGAAGGTGCCCCAGACTTCCAGGTGTGGAATTATGACCGGTGGAAGGTGATATGTTCTGCCTGGGAGGATCAACTCCCATGTCTGCCGATGTGTTGGAACAGAGTCTCTCTCCCTCAGTTACTGGCAGAGACTCACCTTGTTGAAGGTGCCCCAGACTTCCAGGTGTGGAATTATGAGCGGTGGAAGGTGATATGTTCTGCCTGGGAGGCTCAACTCTATTCGCCATGGAACAAAGCTCCACTCCCATGTCTGCCGATGTCTTGGAACAGAGTCTCTCTCCCTAAGTTACTGGCAGAGACTCTCCTTGTTTAAGGTGCCCCAGACTTCCAGGTGGGGAATTATGACCGGTGGAAGGTGATATGTTCTGCCTGGGAGGCTCAACTCCCATGTCTGCTGATGTGTTGGAACAGAGTCTCTCTCCCTCAGTTACTGGCAGAGACTCTCCTTGTTGAAGGTGCCCCAGACTTCCCGGTGTAGATTTATGACCGGTGGAAGGTGAAATGTTCTGCCTGGGAGGCTCAACTCTATACGCCATGGAACAAAGCTCCACTCCCATGTCTGCCAATGTGTTGGAACAGAGTCTCTCTCCCTATGTTACTGGCAGAGACTCTCCTTGTTGAAGGTGTCCCAGACTTCCAGGTGGGGAATTATCACCGGTGGAAGGTGATATGTTCTGCCTGGGAGTTTCAACTCTATTCGCCATGGAACAAAGCTCCACTCCCAAGTCTGCCGATGTGTTGGAACAGAGTCTCTCTCCCTCAGTTACTGGCAGAGACTCTCCTTGTTGAAGGTGCCCCAGACTTCCAGGTGTGGAATTATGAGTGGTGGAAGGTGATATGTTCTGCCTGGGAGGCTCAACTCTATTCGCCATGGAACAAAGCTCCACTCCGATGTCTGCCGATGTCTTGGAACAGAGTCTCTCTCCCTAAGTTACTGGCAGAGACTCTCCTTGTTGAAGGTGCCCCAGACTTCCAGGTGTGGAATTATGACCGGAGGAAGGTGATATGTTCTGCCTGGGAGGCTCAACTCCCATGTCTGCTGATATGTTGGAACAGAGTCTCTCTCCCTCAGTTACTGGCAGAGACTCTCCTTGTTGAAGGTGCCCCAGACTTCCAAGTGTGGAATTATGACCGGTGGAAGGTGATATGTTCTGCCTGGGAGGCTCAACTCCCATGTCTGCCGATGTGTTGGAACAGAGTCTCTCTCCCTCAGTTACTGGCAGAGACTCACCTTGTTGAAGGTGCCCCAGACTTCCAGGTGTGGAATTATGAGCGGTGGAAGGTGATATGTTCTGCCTGGAAGCTCAACTCTATTCGCCATGGAACAAAGCTCCACTCCCATGTCTGCCGATGTCTTGGAACAGAGTCTCTCTCCCTAAGTTACTGGCAGAGACTCTCCTTGTTTAAGGTGCCCCAGACTTCCAGGTGGGGAATTATGACCAGTGGAAGGTGATATGTTCTGCCTGGGAGGCTCAACTCCCATGTCTGCTGATGTGTTGGAACAGAGTCTCTCTCCCTCAGTTACTGGCAGAGACTCTCCTTGTTGAAGGTGCCCCAAACTTCCAGGTGTGGAATTATGACCGGAGGAAGGTGATATGTTCTGCCTGGGAGGCTCAACTACCATGTCTGCTGATATGTTGGAACAGAGTCTCTCTCCCTCAGTTACTGGCAGAGACTCTCCTTGTTGAAGGTGCCCCAGACTTCCCGGTGTAGATTTATGACCGGTGGAAGGTGAAATGTTCTGCCTGGGAGGCTCAACTCTATTCGCCATGGAACAAAGCTCCACTCCCAAGTCTGCCGATGTCTTGGAACAGAGTCTCTCTCCCTAAGTTACTGGCAGAGACTCTCCTTGTTGAAGGTGCCCCAGACTTCCAGGTGTGGAATTATGACCGGAGGAAGGTGATATGTTCTGCCTGGGAGGCTCAACTCCCATGTCTGCTGATGTGTTGGAACAGAGTCTCTCTCCTTCAGTTACTGGCAGAGACTCTCCTTGTTGAAGGTGCCCCAGACTTCCAAGTGTGGAATTATGACCGGTGGAAGGTGATATGTTCTGCCTGGGAGGCTCAACTCCCATGTCTGCCGATGTGTTGGAACAGAGTCTCTCTCCCTCAGTTACTGGCAGAGACTCACCTTGTTGAAGGTGCCCCAGACTTCCAGGTGTGGAATTATGAGCGGTGGAAGGTGATATGTTCTGCCTGGGAGGCTCAACTCTATTCGCCATGGAACAAAGCTCCACTCCCATGTCTGCCGATGTCTTGGAACAGAGTCTCCCTCCCTAAGTTACTGGCAGAGACTCTCCTTGTTTAAGGTGCCCCAGACTTCCAGGTGGGGAATTATGACCGGTGGAAGGTGATATGTTCTGCCTGGGAGGCTCAACTCCCATGTCTGCTGATGTGTTGGAACAGAGTCTCTCTCCCTCAGTTACTGGCAGAGACTCTCCTTGTTGAAGGTGCCCCAGACTTCCCGGTGTAGATTTATGACCGGTGGAAGGTGAAATGTTCTGCCTGGGAGGCTCAACTCTATTCGCCATGGAACAAAGCTCCACTCCCATGTCTGCCGATGTGTTGGAACAGAGTCTCTCTCCCTAAGTTACTGGCAGAGACTCTCCTTGTTGAAGGTGTCCCCGACTTCCAGGTGGGGAATTATCACCGGTGGAAGGTGATATGTTCTGCCTGGGAGGTTCAACTCTATTCGCCATGGAACAAAGCTCCACTCCCAAGTCTGCCGATGTGTTGGAACAGAGTCTCTCTCCCTCAGTTACTGGCAGAGACTCTCCTTGTTGAAGGTGCCCCAGACTTCCAGGTGTGGAATTATGAGCGGTGGAAGGTGATATGTTCTGCCTGGGAGGCTCAACTCTATTCGCCATGGAACAAAGCTCCACTCCCATGTCTGCCGATGTCTTGGAACAGAGTCTCTCTCCCTAAGTTACTGGCAGAGACTCTCCTTGTTTAAGGTGCCCCAGACTTCCAGGTGGGGAATTATGAGCGGTGGAAGGTGATATGTTCTGCCTGGGAGGCTCAACTCCCATGTCTGCTGATGTGTTGGAACAGAGTCTCTCTCCCTCAGTTACTGGCAGAGACTCTCCTTGTTGAAGGTGCCCCAGACTTCCCGGTGTAGATTTATGACCGGTGGAAGGTGAAATGTTCTGCCTGGGAAGCTCAACTCTATTCACCATGGAACAAAGCTCCACTCCCATGTTTACCAATGTGTTGGAACAGAGTCTCTCTCCCTTAGTTACTGGCAGAGACTCTCCTTGTTGAAGGTGTCCCAGACTTCCAGGTGGGGAATTATCACCGGTGGAAGGTGATATGTTCTGCCTGGGAGGCTCAACTCTATTCGCCATGGAACAAAGCTCCACTCCCATGTCTGCCGATGTCTTGGAACAGAGTCTCTCTCCCTAAGTTACTGGCAGAGACTCTCCTTGTTTAAGGTGCCCCAGACTTCCAGGTGGGGAATTATGACCGGAGGAAGGTGATATGTTCTGCCTGGGAGGCTCAACTCCCATGTCTGCTGATGTGTTGGAACAGAGTCTCTCTCCCTCAGTTACTGGCAGAGACTCTCCTTGTTGAAGGTGCCCCAGACTTCCCGGTGTAGATTTATGACCGGTGGAAGGTGAAATGTTCTGCCTGGGAGGCTCAACTCTATTCGCCATGGAACAAAGCTCCACTCCCATGTCTGCCAATGTGTTGGAACAGAGTCTCTCTCCCTAAGTTACTGGCAGAGACTCTCCTTGTTGAAGGTGTCCCAGACTTCCAGGTGGGGAATTATCACCGGTGGAAAGTGATATGTTCTGCCTGGGAGGCTCAACTCCCATGTCTGCTGATGTGTTGGAACAGAGTCTCTCTCCCTCAGTTACTGGCAGAGACTCTCCTTGTTGAAGGTGCCCCAGACTTCCCGGTGTAGATTTATGACCGGTGGAAGGTGAAATTTTCTGCCTGGGAGGCTCAACTCTATTCGCCATGGAACAAAGCTCCACTCCCAAGTCTGCCGATGTGTTGGAACAGAGTCTCTCTCCCTTAGTTACTGGCAGAGACTCTCCTTGTTGAAGGTGCCCCAGACTTCCAGGTGTGGAATTATGACCGGTGGAAGGTGATATGTTCTGCCTGGGAGGCTCAACTCCCATGTCTGCCGATGTGTTGGAACAGAGTCTCTCTCCCTCAGTTACTGGCAGAGACTCACCTTGTTGAAGGTGCCCCAGACTTCCAGGTGTGGAATTATGAGCGGTGGAAGGTGATATGTTCTGCCTGGAAGGCTCAACTCTATTCGCCATGGAACAAAGCTCCACTCCCATGTCTGCCGATGTGTTGGAACAGAGTCTCTCTCCCTAAGTTACTGGCAGAGACTCTCCTTGTTGAAGGTGCCCCAGACTTCCAGGTGGGGAATTATGACTGGTGGAAGGTGATATGTTCTGCCTGGGAGGCTCAACTCCCATGTCTGCTGATGTGTTGGAACAGAGTCTCTCTCCCTCAGTTACTGGCAGAGACTCTCCTTGTTGAAGGTGCCCCAGACTTCCCGGTGTAGATTTATGACCGTTGGAAGGTGAAATGTTCTGCCTGGGAGGCTCAACTCTATTCGCCATGGAACAAAGCTCCACTCCCATGTCTACGAATGTGTTGGAACAGAGTCTCTCTCCCTAAGTTACTGGCAGAGACTCTCCTTGTTGAAGGTGTCCCAGACTTCCAGGTGGGGAATTATCACCGGTGGAAGGTGATATGTTCTGCCTGGGAGGTTCAACTCTATTCGCCATGGAACAAAGCTCCACTCCCAAGTCTGCCGATGTGTTGGAACAGAGTCTCTCTCCCTCAGTTACTGGCAGAGACTCTCCTTGTTGAAGGTGCCCCAGACTTCCAGGTGTGGAATTATGAGCGGTGGAAGGTGATATGTTCTGCCTGGGAGGCTCAACTCCCATGTCTGCTGATGTTTTGGAACAGAGTCTCTCTCCCTCAGTTACTGGCAGAGACTCTCCTTGTTGAAGGTGCCCCAGACTTCCAGGTGTGGAATTATGAGCGGTGGAAGGTGATATGTTCTGCCTGGGAGGCTCAACTCTATTCGCCATGGAACAAAGCTCCACTCCCATGTCTGCCGATGTCTTGGAACAGAGTCTCTCTCCCTAAGCTACTGGCAGAGACTCTCCTTGTTTAAGGTGCCCCAGACTTCCAGGTGGGGAATTATGACCGGTGGAAGGTGATATGTTCTGCCTGGGAGGCTCAACTCCCATGTCTGCTGATGTGTTGGAACAGAGTCTCTCTCCCTCAGTTACTGGCAGAGACTCTCCTTGTTGAAGGTGCCCCAGACTTCCAGGTGGGGAATTATGACCGGTGGAAGGTGATATGTTCTGCCTGGGAGGCTCAACTCCCATGTCTGCTGATGTGTTGGAACAGAGTCTCTCTCCCTCAGTTACTGGCAGAGACTCTCCTTGTTGAAGGTGCCCCAGACTTCCCGGTGTAGATTTATGACCGGTGGAAGGTGAAATGTTCTGCCTGGGAGGCTCAACTCTATTCGCCATGGAACAAAGCTCCACTCCCATGTCTGCCAATGTGTTGGAACAGAGTCTCTCTCCCTAAGTTACTGGCAGAGACTCTCCTTGTTAAAGGTGTCCCAGACTTCCAGGTGGGGAATTATCACCGGTGGAAAGTGATATGTTCTGCCTGGGTGGCTCAACTCCCATGTCTGCTGATGTGTTGGAACAGAGTCTCTCTCCCTCAGTTACTGGCAGAGACTCTCCTTGTTGAAGGTGCTCCAGACTTCCCGGTGTAGATTTATGACCGGTGGAAGGTGAAATGTTCTGCCTGGGAGTCTCAACTCTATTCGCCATGGAACAAAGCTCCACTCCCATGTCTGCCAATGTGTTGGAACAGAGTCTCTCTCCCTAAGTTACTGGCAGAGACTCTCCTTGTTGAAGGTGTCCCAGACTTCCAGGTGGGGAATTATCACCGGTGGAAGGTGATATGTTCTGCCTGGGAGGCTCAACTCTATTCGCCATGGAACAAAGCTCCACTCCCAAGTCTGCCGATGTGTTGGAACATAGTCTCTCTCCCTCAGTTACTGGCAGAGACTCTCCTTGTTGAAGGTGCCCCAGACTTCCAGGTGTGGAATTATGAGCGGTGGAAGGTGATATGTTCTGCCTGGAAGGCTCAACTCTATTCGCCATGGAACAAAGCTCCACTCCCATGTCTGCCGATGTCTTGGAACAGAGTCTCTCTCCCTAAGTTACTGGCAGAGACTCTACTTGTTGAAGGTGCCCCAGACTTCCAGGTGTGGAATTATGACCGGAGGAAGGTGATATGTTCTGCCTGGCAGGCTCAACTCCCATGTCTGCTGATGTGTTGGAACAGAGTCTCTCTCCCTCAGTTACTGGCAGAGACTCTCCTTGTTGAAGGTGCCCCAGACTTCCAGGTGTGGAATTATGACCGGTGGAAGGTGATATGTTCTGCCTGGGAGGCTCAACTCCCATGTCTGCCGATGTGTTGGAACAGAGTCTCTCTCCCTCAGTTACTGGCAGAGACTCACCTTGTTGAAGGTGCCCCAGACTTCCAGGTGTGGAATTATGAGCGGTGGAAGGTGATATGTTCTGCCTGGGGGGCTCAACTCCCATGTCTGCTGATGTGTTGGAACAGAGTCTCTCTCCCTCAGTTACTGGCAGAGACTCTACTTGTTGAAGGTGCCCCAGAATTCCAGGTGTGGAATTATGAGCGGTGGAAGGTGATATGTTCTGCCTGGGAGGCTCAACTCCCATGTCTGCCGATGTGTTGGAACAGAGTCTCTCTCCCTCAGTTACTGGCAGAGACTCACCTTGTTGAAGGTGCCCCAGACTTCCACGTGTGGAATTATGAGCGGTGGAAGGTGATATGTTCTGCCTGGGAGGCTCAACTCTATTCGCCATGGAACAAAGCTCCACTCCCATGTCTGCCGATGTCTTGGAACAGAGTCTCTCTCCCTAAGTTACTGGCAGAGACTCTCCTTGTTGAAGGTGCCCCAGACTTCCAGGTGGGGAATTATGACTGGTGGAAGGTGATATGTTCTGCCTGGGAGGCTCAACTCCCATGTCTGCTGATGTGTTGGAACAGAGTCTCTCTCCCTCAGTTACTGGCAGAGACTCTCCTTGTTCAAGGTGCCCCAGACTTCCCGGTGTAGATTTATGACCGGTGGAAGGTGATATGTTCTGCCTGGGAGACTCAACTCTATTCGCCATGGAACAAAGCTCCACTCCCATGTCTGCCAATGTGTTGGAACAGAGTCTCTCTCCCTAAGTTACTGGCAGAGACTCTCCTTGTTGAAGGTGTCCCAGACTTCCAGGTGGGGAATTATCACCGGTGGAAGGTGATATGTTCTGCCTGGGAGGTTCAACTCTATTCGCCATGGAACAAAGCTCCACTCCCAAGTCTGCCGATGTGTTGGAACAGAGTCTCTCTCCCTCAGTTACTGGCAGAGACTCTCCTTGTTGAAGGTGCCCCAGACTTCCAGGTGGGGAATTATCACCGGTGGAAGGTGATATGTTCTGCCTGGAAGGCTCAACTCTATTCGCCATGGAACAAAGCTCCACTCCCATGTCTGCCGATGTCTTGGAACAGAGTCTCTCTCCCTAAGTTACTGGCAGAGACTCTCCTTGTTTAAGGTGCCCCAGACTTCCAGGTGGGGAATTATGACTGGTGGAAGGTGATATGTTTTGCCTGGGAGGCTCAACTCCCATGTCTGCTGATGTGTTGGAACAGAGTCTCTCTCCCTCAGTTACTGGCAGAGACTCTCCTTGTTGAAGGTGCCCCAGACTTCCAGGTGGGGAATTATGACTGGTGGAAGGTGATATGTTCTGCCTGGGAGGCTCAACTCCCATGTCTGCTGATGTGTTGGAACAGAGTCTCTCTCCCTCAGTTACTGGCAGAGACTCTCCTTGTTGAAGGTGCCCCAGACTTCCAGGTGTGGAATTATGAGCGGTGGAAGGTGATATGTTCTGCCTGGGAGGCTCAACTCTATTCGCCATGGAACAATGCTCCACTCCCATGTCTGCCGATGTCTTGGAACAGAGTCTCTCTCCCTAAGTTACTGGCAGAGACTCTCCTTGTTTAAGGTGCCCCAGACTTCCAGGTGGGGAATTATGACCGGTGGAAGGTGATATGTTCTGCCTGGGAGGCTCAACTCCCATGTCTGCTGATGTGTTGGAACAGAGTCTCTCTCCCTCAGTTACTGGCAGAGACTCTCCTTGTTGAAGGTGCCCCAGACTTCCAGGTGGGGAATTATCACCGGTGGAAGGTGATATGTTCTGCCTGGGAGGTTCAACTCTATTCGCCATGGAACAAAGCTCCACTCCCAAGTCTGCCGATGTGTTGGAACAGAGTCTCTCTCCCTCAGTTACTGGCAGAGACTCTCCTTGTTGAAGGTGCCCCAGACTTCCAGGTGTGGAATTATCACCGGTGGAAGGTGATATGTTCTGCCTGGGAGGTTCAACTCTATTCGCCATGGAACAAAGCTCCACTCCCATGTCTGCCAATGTGTTGGAACAGAGTCTCTCTCCCTAAGTTACTGGCAGAGACTCTCCTTGTTGAAGGTGTCCCAGACTTCCAGGTGGGGAATTATCACCGGTGGAAGGTGATATGTTCTGCCTGGGAGGTTCAACTCTATTCGCCATGGAACAAAGCTCCACTCCCAAGTCTGCCGATGTGTTGGAACAGAGTCTCTCTCCCTCAGTTACTGGCAGAGACTCTCCTTGTTGAAGGTGCCCCAGACTTCCAGGTGTGGAATTATGAGCGGTGGAAGGTGATATGTTCTGCCTGGGAGGCTCAACTCTATTCGCCATGGAACAAAGCTCCACTCCCATGTCTGCCGATGTCTTGGAACAGAGTCTCTCTCCCTAAGTTACTGGCAGAGACTCTCCTTGTTTAAGGTGCCCCAGACTTCCAGGTGGGGAATTATGACCGGTGGAAGGTGATATGTTCTGCCTGGGAGGCTCAACTCCCATGTCTGCTGATGTGTTGGAACAGAGTCTCTCTCCCTCAGTTACTGGCAGAGACTCTCCTTGTTGAAGGTGCCCCAGACTTCCCGGTGTAGATTTATGACCGGTGGAAGGTGAAATGTTCTGCCTGGGAGGCTCAACTCTATTCGCCATGGAACAAAGCTCCACTCCCATGTCTGCCAATGTGTTGGAACAGAGTCTCTCTCCCTAAGTTACTGGCAGAGACTCTCCTTGTTGAAGGTGTCCAAGACTTCCAGGTGGGGAATTATCACCGGTGGAAAGTGATATGTTCTGCCTGGGAGGCTCAACTCCCATGTCTGCTGATGTGTTGGAACAGAGTCTCTCTCCCTCAGTTACTGGCAGAGACTCTCCTTGTTGAAGGTGCCCCAGACTTCCCGGTGTAGATTTATGACCGGTGGAAGGTGAAATGTTCTGCCTGGGAGGCTCAACTCTATTCGCCATGGAACAAAGCTCCACTCCCATGTCTGCCAATGTGTTGGAACAGAGTCTCTCTCCCTAAGTTACTGGCAGAGACTCTCCTTGTTGAAGGTGTCCCAGACTTCCAGGTGGGGAATTATCACCGGTGGAAGGTGATATGTTCTGCCTGGGAGGTTCAACTCTATTCGCCATGGAACAAAGCTCCACTCCCAAGTCTGCCGATGTGTTGGAACAGAGTCTCTCTCCCTCAGTTACTGGCAGAGACTCTCCTTGTTGAAGGTGCCCCAGACTTCCAGGTGGGGAATTATCACCGGTGGAAGGTGATATGTTCTGCCTGGAAGGCTCAACTCTATTCGCCATGGAACAAAGCTCCACTCCCATGTCTGCCGATGTCTTGGAACAGAGTCTCTCTCCCTAAGTTACTGGCAGAGACTCTCCTTGTTTAAGGTGCCCCAGACTTCCAGGTGGGGAATTATGACTGGTGGAAGGTGATATGTTTTGCCTGGGAGGCTCAACTCCCATGTCTGCTGATGTGTTGGAACAGAGTCTCTCTCCCTCAGTTACTGGCAGAGACTCTCCTTGTTGAAGGTGCCCCAGACTTCCAGGTGGGGAATTATGACTGGTGGAAGGTGATATGTTCTGCCTGGGAGGCTCAACTCCCATGTCTGCTGATGTGTTGGAACAGAGTCTCTCTCCCTCAGTTACTGGCAGAGACTCTCCTTGTTGAAGGTGCCCCAGACTTCCCGGTGTAGATTTATGACCGGTGGAAGGTGAAATGTTCTGCCTGGGAGGCTCAACTCTATTCGCCATGGAACAAAGCTCCACTCCCATGTCTGCCAATGTGTTGGAACAGAGTCTCTCTCCCTAAGTTACTGGCAGAGACTCTCCTTGTTGAAGGTGTCCCAGACTTCCAGGTGGGGAATTATCACCGGTGGAAGGTGATATGTTCTGCCTGGGAGGTTCAACTCTATTCGCCATGGAACAAAGCTCCACTCCCAAGTCTGCCGATGTGTTGGAACAGAGTCTCTCTCCCTCAGTTACTGGCAGAGACTCTCCTTGTTGAAGGTGCCCCAGACTTCCAGGTGTGGAATTATGAGCGGTGGAAGGTGATATGTTCTGCCTGGGAGGCTCAACTCTATTCGCCATGGAACAAAGCTCCACTCCCATGTCTGCCGATGTCTTGGAACAGAGTCTCTCTCCCTAAGTTACTGGCAGAGACTCTCCTTGTTTAAGGTGCCCCAGACTTCCAGGTGGGGAATTATGACCGGTGGAAGGTGATATGTTCTGCTTGGGAGGCTCAACTCCCATGTCTGCTGATGTGTTGGAACAGAGTCTCTCTCCCTCAGTTACTGGCAGAGACTCTCCTTGTTGAAGGTGCCCCAGACTTCCCGGTGTAGATTTATGACCGGTGGAAGGTGAAATGTTCTGCCTGGGAGGCTCAACTCTATTCGCCATGGAACAAAGCTCCACTCCCATGTCTGCCAATGTGTTGGAACAGAGTCTCTCTCCCTAAGTTACTGGCAGAGACTCTCCTTGTTGAAGGTGTCCCAGACTTCCAGGTGGGGAATTATCACCGGTGGAAAGTGATATGTTCTGCCTGGGAGGCTCAACTCCCATGTCTGCTGATGTGTTGGAACAGAGTCTCTCTCCCTCAGTTACTGGCAGAGACTCTCCTTGTTGAAGGTGCCCCAGACTTCCCGGTGTAGATTTATGACCGGTGGAAGGTGAAATGTTCTGCCTGGGAGGCTCAACTCTATTCGCCATGGAACAAAGCTCCACTCCCATGTCTGCCAATGTGTTGGAACAGAGTCTCTCTCCCTAAGTTACTGGCAGAGACTCTCCTTGTTGAAGGTGTCCCAGACTTCCAGGTGGGGAATTATCACCGGTGGAAGGTGATATGTTCTGCCTGGGAGGTTCAACTCTATTCGACATGGAACAAAGCTCCACTCCCAAGTCTGCCGATGTGTTGGAACAGAGTCTCTCTCCCTCAGTTACTGGCAGAGACTCTCCTTGTTGAAGGTGCCCCAGACTTCCAGGTGTGGAATTATGAGCGGTGGAAGGTGATATGTTCTGCCTGGGAGGCTCAACTCTATTCGCCATGGAACAAAGCTCCACTCCCATGTCTGCCGATGTCTTGGAACAGAGTCTCTCTCCCTAAGTTACTGGCAGAGACTCTCCTTGTTGAAGGTGTCCCAGACTTCCAGGTGGGGAATTATCACCGGTGGAAGGTGATATGTTCTGCCTGGGAGGCTCAACTCTATTCGCCATGGAACAAAGCTCCACTCCCAAGTCTGCCGATGTGTTGGAACAGAGTCTCTCTCCCTCAGTTACTGGCAGAGACTCTCCTTGTTGAAGGTGCCCCAGACTTCCAGGTGTGGAATTATGAGCGGTGGAAGGTGATATGTTCTGCCTGGAAGGCTCAACTCTATTCGCCATGGAACAAAGCTCCACTCCCATGTCTGCCGATGTCTTGGAACAGAGTCTCTCTCCCTAAGTTACTGGCAGAGACTCTCCTTGTTGAAGGTGCCCCAGACTTCCAGGTGTGGAATTATGACCGGAGGAAGGTGATATGTTCTGCCTGGGAGGCTCAACTCCCATGTCTGCTGATGTGTTGGAACAGAGTCTCTCTCCCTCAGTTACTGGCAGAGACTCTCCTTGTTGAAGGTGCCCCAGACTTCCAGGTGTGGAATTATGACCGGTGGAAGGTGATATGTTCTGCCTGGGAGGCTCAACTCCCATGTCTGCCGATGTGTTGGAACAGAGTCTCTCTCCCTCAGTTACTGGCAGAGACTCACCTTGTTGAAGGTGCCCCAGACTTCCAGGTGTGGAATTATGAGCGGTGGAAGGTGATATGTTCTGCCTGGAAGGCTCAACTCTATTCGCCATGGAACAAAGCTCCACTCCCATGTCTGCCGATGTCTTGGAACAGAGTCTCTCTCCCTAAGTTACTGGCAGAGACTCTCCTTGTTGAAGGTGCCCCAGACTTCCAGGTGGGGAATTATGACTGGTGGAAGTTGATATGTTCTGCCTGGGAGGCTCAACTCCCATGTCTGCTGATGTGTTGGAACAGAGTCTCTCTCCCTCAGTTACTGGCAGAGACTCTCCTTGTTGAAGGTGCCCCAGACTTCCCGGTGTAGATTTATGACCGGTGGAAGGTGAAATGTTCTGCCTGGGAGGCTAAACTCTATTCGCCATGGAACAAAGCTCCACTCCCATGTCTACCAATGTGTTGGAACAGAGTCTCTCTCCCTAAGTTACTGGCAGAGACTCTCCTTGTTGAAGGTGTCCCAGACTTCCAGGTGGGGAATTATCACTGGTGGAAGGTGATATGTTCTGCCTGGGAGGTTCAACTCTATTCGCCATGGAACAAAGCTCCACTCCCAAGTCTGCCGATGTGTTGGAACAGAGTCTCTCTCCCTCAGTTACTGGCAGAGACTCTCCTTGTTGAAGGTGCCCCAGACTTCCAGGTGTGGAATTATGAGCGGTGGAAGGTGATATGTTCTGCCTGGGAGGCTCAACTCCCATGTCTGCTGATGTGTTGGAACAGAGTCTCTCTCCCTCAGTTACTGGCAGAGACTCTCCTTGTTGAAGGTGCCCCAGACTTCCAGGTGTGGAATTATGAGCGGTGGAAGGTGATATGTTGTGCCTGGGAGGCTCAACTCCCATGTCTGCCGATGTGTTGGAACAGAGTCTCTCTCCCTCAGTTACTGGCAGAGACTCACCTTGTTGAAGGTGCCCCAGACTTCCAGGTGTGGAATTATGAGCGGTGGAAGGTGATATGTTCTGCCTGGGAGGCTCAACTCTATTCGCCATGGAACAAAGCTCCACTCCCATGTCTGCCGATGTCTTGGAACAGAGTCTCTTTCCCTAAGTTACTGGCAGAGACTCTCCTTGTTGAAGGTGCCCCAGACTTCCAGGTGGGGAATTATGACCGGTGGAAGGTGATATGTTCTGCCTGGGAGGCTCAACTCCCATGTCTGCTGATGTGTTGGAACAGAGTCTCTCTCCCTCAGTTACTGGCAGAGACTCTCCTTGTTGAAGGTGCCCCAGACTTCCCGGTGTAGATTTATGACCGGTGGAAGGTGAAATGTTCTGCCTGGGAGGCTCAACTCTATTCGCCATGGAACAAAGCTCCACTCCCATGTCTGCCAATGTGTTGGAACAGAGTCTCTCTTCCTAAGTTACTGGCAGAGACTCTCCTTGTTGAAGGTGTCCCAGACTTCCAGGTGGGGAATTATCACCGGTGGAAGGTGATATGTTCTGCCTGGGAGGTTCAACTCTATTCGCCATGGAACAAAGCTCCACTCCCAAGTCTGCCGATGTGTTGGAACAGAGTCTCTCTCCCTCAGTTACTGGCAGAGACTCTCCTTGTTGAAGGTGCCCCAGACTTCCAGGTGTGGAATTATGAGCGGTGGAAGGTGATATGTTCTGCCTGGGAGGCTCAACTCTATTCGCCATGGAACAAAGCTCCACTCCCAAGTCTGCCGATGTGTTGGAACAGAGTCTCTCTCCCTCAGTTACTGGCAGAGACTCTCCTTGTTTAAGGTGCCCCAGACTTCCAGGTGGGGAATTATGACCGGTGGAAGGTGATATGTTCTGCCTGGGAGGCTCAACTCCCATGTCTGCTGATGTGTTGGAACAGAGTCTCTCTCCCTCAGTTACTGGCAGAGACTCTCCTTGTTGAAGGTGCCCCAGACTTCCAGGTGTGGAATTATGAGCGGTGGAAGGTGATATGTTCTGCCTGGGAGGCTCAACTCTATTCGCCATGGAACAAAGCTCCACTCCCATGTCTGCCGATGTCTTGGAACAGAGTCTCTCTCCCTAAGTTACTGGCAGAGACTCTCCTTGTTTAAGGTGCCCCAGACTTCCAGGTGGGGAATTATGACCGGTGGAAGGTGATATGTTCTGCCTGGGAGGCTCAACTCCCATGTCTGCTGATGTGTTGGAACAGAGTCTCTCTCCCTCAGTTACTGGCAGAGACTCTCCTTGTTGAAGGTGCCCCAGACTTCCCGGTGTAGATTTATGACCGGTGGAAGGTGAAATGTTCTGCCTGGGAGGCTCAACTCTATTCGCCATGGAACAAAGCTCCACTCCCATGTCTGCCAATGTGTTGGAACAGAGTCTCTCTTCCTAAGTTACTGGCAGAGACTCTCCTTGTTGAAGGTGTCCCAGACTTCCAGGTGGGGAATTATCACCGGTGGAAGGTGATATGTTCTGCCTGGGAGGTTCAACTCTATTCGCCATGGAACAAAGCTCCACTCCCAAGTCTGCCGATGTGTTGGAACAGAGTCTCTCTCCCTCAGTTACTGGCAGAGACTCTCCTTGTTGAAGGTGCCCCAGACTTCCAGGTGTGGAATTATGAGCGGTGGAAGGTGATATGTTCTGCCTGGGAGGCTCAACTCTATTCGCCATGGAACAAAGCTCCACTCCCATGTCTGCCGATGTCTTGGAACAGAGTCTCTCTCCCTAAGTTACTGGCAGAGACTCTCCTTGTTTAAGGTGCCCCAGACTTCCAGGTGGGGAATTATGACCGGTGGAAGGTGATATGGTCTGCCTGGGAGGCTCAACTCCCATGTCTGCCAATGTGTTGGAACAGAGTCTCTCTCCCTAAGTTACTGGCAGAGACTCTCCTTGTTGAAGGTGTCCCAGACTTCCAGGTGGGGAATTATCACCGGTGGAAAGTGATATGTTCTGCCTGGGAGGCTCAACTCCCATGTCTGCTGATGTGTTGGAACAGAGTCTCTCTCCCTCAGTTACTGGCAGAGACTCTCCTTGTTGAAGGTGCCCCAGACTTCCCGATGTAGATTTATGACCGGTGGAAGGTGAAATGTTCTGCCTGGGAGGCTCAACTCTATTCGCCATGGAACAAAGCTCCACTCCCATGTCTGCCAATGTGTTGGAACAGAGTCTCTCTCCCTAAGTTACTGGCAGAGACTCTCCTTGTTGAAGGTGTCCCAGACTTCCAGGTGGGGAATTATCACCGGTGGAAGGTGATATGTTCTGCCTGGGAGGTTCAACTCTATTCGCCATGGAACAAAGCTCCACTCCCAAGTCTGCCGATGTGTTGGAACAGAGTCTCTCTCCCTCAGTTACTGGCAGAGACTCTCCTTGTTGAAGGTGCCCCAGACTTCCAGGTGTGGAATTATGAGCGGTGGAAGGTGATATGTTCTGCCTGGGAGGCTCAACTCTATTCGCCATGGAACAAAGCTCCACTCCCATGTCTGCCGATGTCTTGGAACAGAGTCTCTCTCCCTAAGTTACTGGCAGAGACTCTCCTTGTTGAAGGTGTCCCAGACTTCCAGGTGGGGAATTATCACCGGTGGAAGGTGATATGTTCTGCCTGGGAGGCTCAACTCTATTCGCCATGGAACAAAGCTCCACTCCCAAGTCTGCCGATGTGTTGGAACAGAGTCTCTCTCCCTCAGTTACTGGCAGAGACTCTCCTTGTTGAAGGTGCCCCAGACTTCCAGGTGTGGAATTATGAGCGGTGGAAGGTGATATGTTCTGCCTGGAAGGCTCAACTCTATTCGCCATGGAACAAAGCTCCACTCCCATGTCTGCCGATGTCTTGGAACAGAGTCTCTCTCCCTAAGTTACTGGCAGAGACTCTCCTTGTTGAAGGTGCCCCAGACTTCCAGGTGTGGAATTATGACCGGAGGAAGGTGATATGTTCTGCCTGGGAGGCTCAACTCCCATGTCTGCTGATGTGTTGGAACAGAGTCTCTCTCCCTCAGTTACTGGCAGAGACTCTCCTTGTTGAAGGTGCCCCAGACTTCCAGGTGTGGAATTATGACCGGTGGAAGGTGATATGTTCTGCCTGGGAGGCTCAACTCCCATGTCTGCCGATGTGTTGGAACAGAGTCTCTCTCCCTCAGTTACTGGCAGAGACTCACCTTGTTGAAGGTGCCCCAGACTTCCAGGTGTGGAATTATGAGCGGTGGAAGGTGATATGTTCTGCCTGGAAGGCTCAACTCTATTCGCCATGGAACAAAGCTCCACTCCCATGTCTGCCGATGTCTTGGAACAGAGTCTCTCTCCCTAAGTTACTGGCAGAGACTCTCCTTGTTGAAGGTGCCCCAGACTTCCAGGTGGGGAATTATGACTGGTGGAAGGTGATATGTTCTGCCTGGGAGGCTCAACTCCCATGTCTGCTGATGTGTTGGAACAGAGTCTCTCTCCCTCAGTTACTGGCAGAGACTCTCCTTGTTGAAGGTGCCCCAGACTTCCCGGTGTAGATTTATGACCGGTGGAAGGTGAAATGTTCTGCCTGGGAGGCTAAACTCTATTCGCCATGGAACAAAGCTCCACTCCCATGTCTACCAATGTGTTGGAACAGAGTCTCTCTCCCTAAGTTACTGGCAGAGACTCTCCTTGTTGAAGGTGTCCCAGACTTCCAGGTGGGGAATTATCACCGGTGGAAGGTGATATGTTCTGCCTGGGAGGTTCAACTCTATTCGCCATGGAACAAAGCTCCACTCCCAAGTCTGCCGATGTGTTGGAACAGAGTCTCTCTCCCTCAGTTACTGGCAGAGACTCTCCTTGTTGAAGGTGCCCCAGACTTCCAGGTGTGGAATTATGAGCGGTGGAAGGTGATATGTTCTGCCTGGGAGGCTCAACTCCCATGTCTGCTGATGTGTTGGAACAGAGTCTCTCTCCCTCAGTTACTGGCAGAGACTCTCCTTGTTGAAGGTGCCCCAGACTTCCAGGTGTGGAATTATGAGCGGTGGAAGGTGATATGTTCTGCCTGGGAGGCTCAACTCCCATGTCTGCCGATGTGTTGGAACAGAGTCTCTCTCCCTCAGTTACTGGCAGAGACTCACCTTGTTGAAGGTGCCCCAGACTTCCAGGTGTGGAATTATGAGCGGTGGAAGGTGATATGTTCTGCCTGGGAGGCTCAACTCTATTCGCCATGGAACAAAGCTCCACTCCCATGTCTGCCGATGTCTTGGAACAGAGTCTCTCTCCCTAAGTTACTGGCAGAGACTCTCCTTGTTGAAGGTGCCCCAGACTTCCAGGTGGGGAATTATGACCGGTGGAAGGTGATATGTTCTGCCTGGGAGGCTCAACTCCCATGTCTGCTGATGTGTTGGAACAGAGTCTCTCTCCCTCAGTTACTGGCAGAGACTCTCCTTGTTGAAGGTGCCCCAGACTTCCCGGTGTAGATTTATGACCGGTGGAAGGTGAAATGTTCTGCCTGGGAGGCTCAACTCTATTCGCCATGGAACAAAGCTCCACTCCCATGTCTGCCAATGTGTTGGAACAGAGTCTCTCTTCCTAAGTTACTGGCAGAGACTCTCCTTGTTGAAGGTGTCCCAGACTTCCAGGTGGGGAATTATCACCGGTGGAAGGTGATATGTTCTGCCTGGGAGGTTCAACTCTATTCGCCATGGAACAAAGCTCCACTCCCAAGTCTGCCGATGTGTTGGAACAGAGTCTCTCTCCCTCAGTTACTGGCAGAGACTCTCCTTGTTGAAGGTGCCCCAGACTTCCAGGTGTGGAATTATGAGCGGTGGAAGGTGATATGTTCTGCCTGGGAGGCTCAACTCCCAAGTCTGCCGATGTGTTGGAACAGAGTCTCTCTCCCTCAGTTACTGGCAGAGACTCTCCTTGTTTAAGGTGCCCCAGACTTCCAGGTGGGGAATTATGACCGGTGGAAGGTGATATGTTCTGCCTGGGAGGCTCAACTCCCATGTCTGCTGATGTGTTGGAACAGAGTCTCTCTCCCTCAGTTACTGGCAGAGACTCTCCTTGTTGAAGGTGCCCCAGACTTCCCGGTGTAGATTTATGACCGGTGGAAGGTGAAATGTTCTGCCTGGGAGGCTAAACTCTATTCGCCATGGAACAAAGCTCCACTCCCATGTCTACCAATGTGTTGGAACAGAGTCTCTCTCCCTAAGTTACTGGCAGAGACTCTCCTTGTTGAAGGTGTCCCAGACTTCCAGGTGGGGAATTATCACCGGTGGAAGGTGATATGTTCTGCCTGGGAGGTTCAACTCTATTCGCCATGGAACAAAGCTCCACTCCCAAGTCTGCCGATGTGTTGGAACAGAGTCTCTCTCCCTCAGTTACTGGCAGAGACTCTCCTTGTTGAAGGTGCCCCAGACTTCCAGGTGTGGAATTATGAGCCGTGGAAGGTGATATGTTCTGCCTGGGAGGCTCAACTCTATTCGCCATGGAACAAAGCTCCACTCCCATGTCTGCCGATGTCTTGGAACAGAGTCTCTCTCCCTAAGTTACTGGCAGAGACTCTCCTTGTTTAAGGTGCCCCAGACTTCCAGGTGGGGAATTATGACCGGTGGAAGGTGATATGTTCTGCCTGGGAGGCTCAACTCCCATGTCTGCTGATGTGTTGGAACAGAGTCTCTCTCCCTCAGTTACTGGCAGAGACTCTCCTTGTTGAAGGTGCCCCAGACTTCCCGGTGTAGATTTATGACCGGTGGAAGGTGAAATGTTCTGCCTGGGAGGCTCAACTCTATTCGCCATGGAACAAAGCTCCACTCCCATGTCTGCCAATGTGTTGGAACAGAGTCTCTCTTCCTAAGTTACTGGCAGAGACTCTCCTTGTTGAAGGTGTCCCAGACTTCCAGGTGGGGAATTATCACCGGTGGAAGGTGATATGTTCTGCCTGGGAGGTTCAACTCTATTCGCCATGGAACAAAGCTCCACTCCCAAGTCTGCCGATGTGTTGGAACAGAGTCTCTCTCCCTCAGTTACTGGCAGAGACTCTCCTTGTTGAAGGTGCCCCAGACTTCCAGGTGTGGAATTATGAGCGGTGGAAGGTGATATGTTCTGCCTGGGAGGCTCAACTCTATTCGCCATGGAACAAAGCTCCACTCCCATGTCTGCCGATGTCTTGGAACAGAGTCTCTCTCCCTAAGTTACTGGCAGAGACTCTCCTTGTTTAAGGTGCCCCAGACTTCCAGGTGGGGAATTATGACCGGTGGAAGGTGATATGGTCTGCCTGGGAGGCTCAACTCCCATGTCTGCCAATGTGTTGGAACAGAGTCTCTCTCCCTCAGTTACTGGCAGAGACTCTCCTTGTTGAAGGTGTCCCAGACTTCCAGGTGGGGAATTATCACCGGTGGAAAGTGATATGTTCTGCCTGGGAGGCTCAACTCCCATGTCTGCTGATGTGTTGGAACAGAGTCTCTCTCCCTCAGTTACTGGCAGAGACTCTCCTTGTTGAAGGTGCCCCAGACTTCCCGATGTAGATTTATGACCGGTGGAAGGTGAAATGTTCTGCCTGGGAGGCTCAACTCTATTCGCCATGGAACAAAGCTCCACTCCCATGTCTGCCAATGTGTTGGAACAGAGTCTCTCTCCCTAAGTTACTGGCAGAGACTCTCCTTGTTGAAGGTGTCCCAGACTTCCAGGTGGGGAATTATCACCGGTGGAAGGTGATATGTTCTGCCTGGGAGGTTCAACTCTATTCGCCATGGAACAAAGCTCCACTCCCAAGTCTGCCGATGTGTTGGAACAGAGTCTCTCTCCCTCAGTTACTGGCAGAGACTCTCCTTGTTGAAGGTGCCCCAGACTTCCAGGTGTGGAATTATGAGCGGTGGAAGGTGATATGTTCTGCCTGGGAGGCTCAACTCTATTCGCCATGGAACAAAGCTCCACTCCCATGTCTGCCGATGTCTTGGAACAGAGTCTCTCTCCCTAAGTTACTGGCAGAGACTCTCCTTGTTGAAGGTGTCCCAGACTTCCAGGTGGGGAATTATCACCGGTGGAAGGTGATATGTTCTGCCTGGGAGGCTCAACTCTATTCGCCATGGAACAAAGCTCCACTCCCAAGTCTGCCGATGTGTTGGAACAGAGTCTCTCTCCCTCAGTTACTGGCAGAGACTCTCCTTGTTGAAGGTGCCCCAGACTTCCAGGTGTGGAATTATGAGCGGTGGAAGGTGATATGTTCTGCCTGGAAGGCTCAACTCTATTCGCCATGGAACAAAGCTCCACTCCCATGTCTGCCGATGTCTTGGAACAGAGTCTCTCTCCCTAAGTTACTGGCAGAGACTCTCCTTGTTGAAGGTGCCCCAGACTTCCAGGTGTGGAATTATGACTGGAGGAAGGTGATATGTTCTGCCTGGGAGGCTCAACTCCCATGTCTGCTGATGTGTTGGAACAGAGTCTCTCTCCCTCAGTTACTGGCAGAGACTCTCCTTGTTGAAGGTGCCCCAGACTTCCAGGTGTGGAATTATGACCGGTGGAAGGTGATATGTTCTGCCTGGGAGGCTCAACTCCTATGTCTGCCGATGTGTTGGAACAGAGTCTCTCTCCCTCAGTTACTGGCAGAGACTCACCTTGTTGAAGGTGCCCCAGACTTCCAGGTGTGGAATTATGAGCGGTGGAAGGTGATATGTTCTGCCTGGAAGGCTCAACTCTATTCGCCATGGAACAAAGCTCCACTGCCATGTCTGCCGATGTCTTGGAACAGAGTCTCTCTCCCTAAGTTACTGGCAGAGACTCTCCTTGTTGAAGGTGCCCCAGACTTCCAGGTGGGGAATTATGACTGGTGGAAGGTGATATGTTCTGCCTGGGAGGCTCAACTCCCATGTCTGCTGATGTGTTGGAACAGAGTCTCTCTCCCTCAGTTACTGGCAGAGACTCTCCTTGTTGAAGGTGCCCCAGACTTCCCGGTGTAGATTTATGACCGGTGGAAGGTGAAATGTTCTGCCTGGGAGGCTAAACTCTATTTGCCATGGAACAAAGCTCCACTCCCATGTCTACCAATGTGTTGGAACAGAGTCTCTCTCCCTAAGTTACTGGCAGAGACTCTCCTTGTCGAAGGTGTCCCAGACTTCCAGGTGGGGAATTATCACCGGTGGAAGGTGATATGTTCTGCCTGGGAGGTTCAACTCTATTCGCCATGGAACAAAGCTCCACTCCCAAGTCTGCCGATGTGTTGGAACAGAGTCTCTCTCCCTCAGTTACTGGCAGAGACTCTCCTTGTTGAAGGTGCCCCAGACTTCCAGGTGTGGAATTATGAGCGGTGGAAGGTGATATGTTCTGCCTGGGAGGCTCAACTCCCATGTCTGCCGATGTGTTGGAACAGAGTCTCTCTCCCTCAGTTACTGGCAGAGACTCACTTTGTTGAAGGTGCCCCAGACTTCCAGGTGGGGAATTATCACCGGTGGAAGGTGATATGTTCTGCCTGGGAGGTTCAACTCTATTCGCCATGGAACAAAGCTCCACTCCCAAGTCTGCCGATGTGTTGGAACAGAGTCTCTCTCCCTCAGTTACTGGCAGAGACTCTCCTTGTTGAAGGTGCCCCAGACTTCCAGGTGTGGAATTATGAGCGGTGGAAGGTGATATGTTCTGCCTGGGAGGCTCAACTCTATTCGCCATGGAACAAAGCTCCACTCCCATGTCTGCCGATGTCTTGGAACAGAGTCTCTCTCCCTAAGTTACTGGCAGAGACTCTCCTTGTTTAAGGTGCCCCAGACTTCCAGGTGGGGAATTATGACCGGTGGAAGGTGATATGTTCTGCCTGGGAGGCTCAACTCCCATGTCTGCTGATGTGTTGGAACAGAGTCTCTCTCCCTCAGTTACTGGCAGAGACTCTCCTTGTTGAAGGTGCCCCAGACTTCCCGGTGTAGATTTATGACCGGTGGAAGGTGAAATGTTCTGCCTGGGAGGCTCAACTCTATTCGCCATGGAACAAAGCTCCACTCCCATGTCTGCCAATGTGTTGGAACAGAGTCTCTCTTCCTAAGTTACTGGCAGAGACTCTCCTTGTTGAAGGTGTCCCAGACTTCCAGGTGGGGAATTATCACCGGTGGAAGGTGATATGTTCTGCCTGGGAGGTTCAACTCTATTCGCCATGGAACAAAGCTCCACTCCCATGTCTGCCAATGTGTTGGAACAGAGTCTCTCTCCCTCAGTTACTGGCAGAGACTCTCCTTGTTGAAGGTGCCCCAGACTTCCAGGTGTGGAATTATGAGCGGTGGAAGGTGATATGTTCTGCCTGGGAGGCTCAACTCTATTCGCCATGGAACAAAGCTCCACTCCCATGTCTGCCGATGTCTTGGAACAGAGTCTCTCTCCCTAAGTTACTGGCAGAGACTCTCCTTGTTTAAGGTGCCCCAGACTTCCAGGTGGGGAATTATGACCGGTGGAAGGTGATATGTTCTGCCTGGGAGGCTCAACTCCCATGTCTGCTGATGTGTTGGAACAGAGTCTCTCTCCCTCAGTTACTGGCAGAGACTCTCCTTGTTGAAGGTGCCCCAGACTTCCCGGTGTAGATTTATGACCGGTGGAAGGTGAAATGTTCTGCCTGGGAGGATCAACTCTATTCGCCATGGAACAAAGCTCCACTCCCATGTCTGCCAATGTGTTGGAACAGAGTCTCTCTCCCTAAGTTACTGGCAGAGACTCTCCTTGTTGAAGGTGTCCCAGACTTCCAGGTGGGGAATTATCACCGGTGGAAGGTGATATGTTCTGCCTGGGAGGCTCAACTCCCATGTCTGCTGATGTGTTGGAACAGAGTCTCTCTCCCTCAGTTACTGGCAGAGACTCTCCTTGTTGAAGGTGCCCCAGACTTCCCGGTGTAGATTTATGACCGGTGGAAGGTGAAATGTTCTGCCTGGGAGGCTCAACTCTATTCGCCATGGAACAAAGCTCCACTCCCATGTCTGCCAATGTGTTGGAACAGAGTCTCTCTCCCTAAGTTACTGGCAGAGACTCTCCTTGTTGAAGGTGTCCCAGACTTCCAGGTGGGGAATTATCACCGGTGGAAGGTGATATGTTCTGCCTGGGAGGTTCAACTCTATTCGCCATGGAACAAAGCTCCACTCCCAAGTCTGCCGATGTGTTGGAACAGAGTCTCTCTCCCTCAGTTACTGGCAGAGACTCTCCTTGTTGAAGGTGCCCCAGACTTCCAGGTGTGGAATTATGAGCGGTGGAAGGTGATATGTTCTGCCTGGGAGGCTCAACTCTATTCGCCATGGAACAAAGCTCCACTCCCATGTCTGCCGATGTCTTGGAACAGAGTCTCTCTCCCTAAGTTACTGGCAGAGACTCTCCTTGTTGAAGGTGTCCCAGACTTCCAGGTGGGGAATTATCACCGGTGGAAGGTGATATGTTCTGCCTGGGAGGCTCAACTCTATTCGCCATGGAACAAAGCTCCACTCCCAAGTCTGCCGATGTGTTGGAACAGAGTCTCTCTCCCTCAGTTACTGGCAGAGACTCTCCTTGTTGAAGGTGCCCCAGACTTCCAGGTGTGGAATTATGAGCGGTGGAAGGTGATATGTTCTGCCTGGGAGGTTCAACTCTATTCGCCATGGAACAAAGCTCCACTCCCAAGTCTGCCGATGTGTTGGAACAGAGTCTCTCTCCCTCAGTTACTGGCAGAGACTCTCCTTGTTGAAGGTGCCCCAGACTTCCAGGTGTGGAATTATGAGCGGTGGAAGGTGATATGTTCTGCCTGGGAGGCTCAACTCCCATGTCTGCTGATGTGTTGGAACAGAGTCTCTCTCCCTCAGTTACTGGCAGAGACTCTCCTTGTTGAAGGTGCCCCAGACTTCCAGGTGTGGAATTATGAGCGGTGGAAGGTGATATGTTCTGCCTGGGAGGCTCAACTCCCATGTCTGCCGATGTGTTGGAACAGAGTCTCTCTCCCTCAGTTACTGGCAGAGACTCACCTTGTTGAAGGTGCCCCAGACTTCCAGGTGTGGAATTATGAGCGGTGGAAGGTGATATGTTCTGCCTGGGAGGCTCAACTCCCATGTCTGCTGATGTGTTGGAACAGAGTCTCTCTCCCTCAGTTACTGGCAGAGACTCTCCTTGTTCAAGGTGCCCCAGACTTCCCGGTGTAGATTTATGACCGGTGGAAGGTGAAATGTTCTGCCTGGGAGGCTCAACTCTATTCGCCATGGAACAAAGCTCCACTCCCATGTCTGCCAATGTGTTGGAACAGAGTCTCTCTCCCTAAGTTACTGGCAGAGACTCTCCTTGTTGAAGGTGTCCCAGACTTCCAGGTGGGGAATTATCACCGGTGGAAGGTGATATGTTCTGCCTGGGAGGTTCAACTCTATTCGCCATGGAACAAAGCTCCACTCCCAAGTCTGCCGATGTGTTGGAACAGAGTCTCTCTCCCTCAGTTACTGGCAGAGACTCTCCTTGTTGAAGGTGCCCCAGACTTCCAGGTGTGGAATTATGAGCGGTGGAAGGTGATATGTTCTGCCTGGGAGGCTCAACTCTATTCGCCATGGAACAAAGCTCCACTCCCATGTCTGCCGATGTCTTGGAACAGAGTCTCTCTCCCTAAGTTACTGGCAGAGACTCTCCTTGTTTAAGGTGCCCCAGACTTCCAGGTGGGGAATTATGACCGGTGGAAGGTGATATGTTCTGCCTGGGAGGCTCAACTTTCATGTCTGCTGATGTGTTGGAACAGAGTCTCTCTCCCTCAGTTACTGGCAGAGACTCTCCTTGTTGAAGGTGCCCCAGACTTCCCGGTGTAGATTTATGACCGGTGGAAGGTGAAATGTTCTGCCTGGGAGGCTCAACTCTATTCGCCATGGAACAAAGCTCCACTCCCATGTCTGCCAATGTGTTGGAACAGAGTCTCTCTCCCTAAGTTACTGGCAGAGACTCTCCTTGTTGAAGGTGTCCCAGACTTCCAGGTGGGGAATTATCACCGGTGGAAGGTGATATGTTCTGCCTGGGAGGTTCAACTCTATTCGCCATGGAACAAAGCTCCACTCCCAAGTCTGCCGATGTGTTGGAACAGAGTCTCTCTGCCTCAGTTACTGGCAGAGACTCTCCTTGTTGAAGGTGCCCCAGACTTCCAGGTGTGGAATTATGAGCGGTGGAAGGTGATATGTTCTGCCTGGGAGGCTCAACTCCCATGTCTGCTGATGTGTTGGAACAGAGTCTCTCTCCCTCAGTTACTGGCAGAGACTCTCCTTGTTGAAGGTGCCCCAGACTTCCAGGTGTGGAATTATGACCGGTGGAAGGGGACATGTTCTGCCTGGGAGGCTCAACTCCCATGTCTGCCGATGTGTTGGAACAGAGTCTCTCTCCCTCAGTTACTGGCAGAGACTCACCTTGTTGAAGGTGCCCCAGACTTCCAGGTGTGGAATTATGAGCGGTGGAAGGTGATATGTTCTGCCTGGGAGGCTCAACTCCCATGTCTGCTGATGTGTTGGAACAGAGTCTCTCTCCCTCAGTTACTGGCAGAGACTCTCCTTGTTGAAGGTGCCCCAGACTTCCCGGTGTAGATTTATGACCGGTGGAAGGTGAAATGTTCTGCCTGGGAGGCTCAACTCTATTCGCCATGGAACAAAGCTCCACTCCCATGTCTGCCAATGTGTTGGAACAGAGTCTCTCTCCCTAAGTTACTGGCAGAGACTCTCCTTGTTGAAGGTGTCCCAGACTTCCAGGTGGGGAATTATCACCGGTGGAAGGTGATATGTTCTGCCTGGGAGGTTCAACTCTATTCGCCATGGAACAAAGCTCCACTCCCAAGTCTGCCGATGTGTTGGAACAGAGTCTCTCTGCCTCAGTTACTGGCAGAGACTCTCCTTGTTGAAGGTGCCCCAGACTTCCAGGTGTGGAATTATGAGCGGTGGAAGGTGATATGTTCTGCCTGGGAGGTTCAACTCTATTCGCCATGGAACAAAGCTCCACTCCCAAGTCTGCCGATGTGTTGGAACAGAGTCTCTCTCCCTCAGTTACTGGCAGAGACTCTCCTTGTTGAAGGTGCCCCAGACTTCCAGGTGTGGAATTATGAGCGGTGGAAGGTGATATGTTCTGCCTGGGAGGCTCAACTCTATTCGCCATGGAACAAAGCTCCACTCCCATGTCTGCCGATGTCTTGGAACAGAGTCTCTCTCCCTAAGTTACTGGCAGAGACTCTCCTTGTTGAAGGTGCCCCAGACTTCCAGGTGTGGAATTATGACCGGAGGAAGGTGATATGTTCTGCCTGGGAGGCTCAACTCCCATGTCTGCTGATGTGTTGGAACAGAGTCTCTCTCCCTCAGTTACTGGCAGAGACTCTCCTTGTTGAAGGTGCCCCAGACTTCCAGGTGTGGAATTATGAGCGGTGGAAGGTGATATGTTCTGCCTGGGAGGCTCAACTCCCATGTCTGCCGATGTGTTGGAACAGAGTCTCTCTCCCTCAGTTACTGGCAGAGACTCACCTTGTTGAAGGTGCCCTAGACTTCCAGGTGTGGAATTATGAGCGGTGGAAGGTGATATGTTCTGCCTGGGAGGCTCAACTCTATTCGTCATGGAACAAAGCTCCACTCCCATGTCTGCCGATGTCTTGGAACAGAGTCTCTCTCCCTAAGTTACTGGCAGAGACTCTCCTTGTTTAAGGTGCCCCAGACTTCCCGGTGTAGATTTATGACCGGTGGAAGGTGAAATGTTCTGCCTGGGAGGCTCAACTCTATTCGCCATGGAACAAAGCTCCACTCCCATGTCTGCCAATGTGTTGGAACAGAGTCTCTCTCCCTAAGTTACTGGCAGAGACTCTCCTTGTTGAAGGTGTCCCAGACTTCCAGGTGGGGAATTATCACCGGTGGAAGGTGATATGTTCTGCCTGGGAGGTTCAACTCTATTCGCCATGGAACAAAGCTCCACTCCCAAGTCTGCCGATGTGTTGGAACAGAGTCTCTCTCCCTCAGTTACTGGCAGAGACTCTCCTTGTTGAAGGTGCCCCAGACTTCCAGGTGTGGAATTATGAGCGGTGGAAGGTGATATGTTCTGCCTGGGAGGCTCAACTCCCATGTCTGCCGATGTGTTGGAACAGAGTCTCTCTCCCTCAGTTACTGGCAGAGACTCTCCTTGTTGAAGGTGTCCCAGACTTCCAGGTGTGGAATTATGACCGGTGGAAGGGGACATGTTCTGCCTGGGAGGCTCAACTCCCATGTCTGCCGATGTGTTGGAACAGAGTCTCTCTCCCTCAGTTACTGGCAGAGACTCACCTTGTTGAAGGTGCCCCAGACTTCCAGGTGTGGAATTATGAGCGGTGGAAGGTGATATGTTCTGCCTGGGAGGCTCAACTCCCATGTCTGCCGATGTCTTGGAACAGAGTCTCTCTCCCTAAGTTACTGGCAGAGACTCTCCTTGTTGAAGGTGCCCCAGACTTCCAGGTGTGGAATTATGACCGGAGGAAGGTGATATGTTCTGCCTGGGAGGCTCAACTCCCATGTCTGCTGATGTGTTGGAACAGAGTCTCTCTCCCTCAGTTACTGGCAGAGACTCTCCTTGTTGAAGGTGCCCCAGACTTCCAGGTGTGGAATTATGACCGGTGGAAGGTGATATGTTCTGCCTGGGAGGCTCAACTCCCATGTCTGCCGATGTGTTGGAACAGAGTCTCTCTCCCTCAGTTACTGGCAGAGACTCACCTTGTTGAAGGTGCCCTAGACTTCCAGGTGTGGAATTATGAGCGGTGGAAGGTGATATGTTCTGCCTGGGAGGCTCAACTCTATTCGCCATGGAACAAAGCTCCACTCCCATGTCTGCCGATGTCTTGGAACAGAGTCTCTCTCCCTAAGTTACTGGCAGAGACTCTCCTTGTTTAAGGTGCCCCAGACTTCCCGGTGTAGATTTATGACCGGTGGAAGGTGAAATGTTCTGCCTGGGAGGCTCAACTCTATTCGCCATGGAACAAAGCTCCACTCCCATGTCTGCCAATGTGTTGGAACAGAGTCTCTCTCCCTAAGTTACTGGCAGAGACTCTCCTTGTTGAAGGTGCCCCAGACTTCCAGGTGGGGAATTATGACTGGTGGAAGGTGATATGTTCTGCCTGGGAGGCTCAACTCCCATGTCTGCTGATGTGTTGGAACAGAGTCTCTCTCCCTCAGTTACTGGCAGAGACTCTCCTTGTTGAAGGTGCCCCAGACTTCCCGGTGTAGATTTATGACCGGTGGAAGGTGAAATGTTCTGCCTGGGAGGCTCAACTCTATTCGCCATGGAACAAAGCTCCACTCCCATGTCTACCAATGTGTTGGAACAGAGTCTCTCTCCCTAAGTTACTGGCAGAGACTCTCCTTGTTGAAGGTGTCCCAGACTTCCAGGTGGGGAATTATCACCGGTGGAAGGTGATATGTTCTGCCTGGGAGGTTCAATTCTATTCGCCATGGAACAAAGCTCCACTCCCAAGTCTGCCGATGTGTTGGAACAGAGTCTCTCTCCCTCAGTTACTGGCAGAGACTCTCCTTGTTGAAGGTGCCCCAGACTTCTAGGTGTGGAATTATGAGCGGTGGAAGGTGATATGTTCTGCCTGGGAGGCTCAACTCCCATGTCTGCTGATGTGTTGGAACAGAGTCTCTCTCCCTCAGTTACTGGCAGAGACTCTCCTTGTTGAAGGTGCCCCAGACTTCCAGGTGTGGAATTATGAGCGGTGGAAGGTGATATGTTCTGCCTGGGAGGCTCAACTCCCATGTCTGCCGATGTGTTGGAACAGAGTCTCTCTCCCTCAGTTACTGGCAGAGACTCACCTTGTTGAAGGTGCCCCAGACTTCCAGGTGTGGAATTATGAGCGGTGGAAGGTGATATGTTCTGCCTGGGAGGCTCAACTCTATTCGCCATGGAACAAAGCTCCACTCCCATGTCTGCCGATGTCTTGGAACAGAGTCTCTCTCCCTAAGTTACTGGCAGAGACTCTCCTTGTTGAAGGTGCCCCAGACTTCCAGGTGGGGAATTATGACCGGTGGAAGGTGATATGTTCTGCCTGGGAGGCTCAACTCCCATGTCTGCTGATGTGTTGGAACAGAGTCTCTCTCCCTCAGTTACTGGCAGAGACTCTCCTTGTTCAAGGTTCCCCCAGACTTCCCGGTGTAGATTTATGACCGGTGGAAGGTGAAATGTTCTGCTTGGGAGGCTCAACTCTATTCGCCATGGAACAAAGCTCCACTCCCATGTCTGCCAATGTGTTGGAACAGAGTCTCTCTCCCTAAGTTACTGGCAGAGACTCTCCTTGTTGAAGGTGTCCCAGACTTCCAGGTGGGGAATTATCACCGGTGGAAGGTGATATGTTCTGCCTGGGAGGTTCAACTCTATTCGCCATGGAACAAAGCTCCACTCCCAAGTCTGCCGATGTGTTGGAACAGAGTCTCTCTCCCTCAGTTACTGGCAGAGACTCTCCTTGTTGAAGGTGCCCCAGACTTCCAGGTGTGGAATTATGAGCGGTGGAAGGTGATATGTTCTGCCTGGGAGGCTCAACTCTATTCGCCATGGAACAAAGCTCCACTCCCATGTCTGCCGATGTCTTGGAACAGAGTCTCTCTCCCTAAGTTACTGGCAGAGACTCTCCTTGTTTAAGGTGCCCCAGACTTCCAGGTGGGGAAATATGACCGGTGGAAGGTGATATGTTCTGCCTGGGAGGCTCAACTCCCATGTCTACTGATGTGTTGGAACAGAGTCTCTCTCCCTCAGTTACTGGCAGAGACTCTCCTTGTTGAAGGTGTCCCAGACTTCCAGGTGGGGAATTATCACCGGTGGAAGGTGATATGTTCTTCCTGGGAGGCTCAACTCTATTCGCCATGGAACAAAGCTCCACTCCCATGTCTGCTGGTGTCTTGGAACAGAGTCTCTCTCCCTAAGTTACTGGCAGAGACTCTCCTTGTTTAAGGTGCCCCAGACTTCCAGGTGTGGAATTATGAGCGGTGGAAGGTGATATGTTCTGCCTGGGAGGCTCAACTCCCATGTCTGCTGATGTGTTGGAACAGAGTCTCTCTCCCTCAGTTACTGGCAGAGACTCTCCTTGTTGAAGGTGCCCCAGACTTCCCGGTGTAGATTTATGACCGGTGGAAGGTGAAATGTTCTGGCTGGGAGGCTCAACTCTATTCGCCATGGAACAAAGCTCCACTCCCATGTCTGCCAATGTGTTGGAACAGAGTCTCTCTCCCTAAGTTACTGGCAGAGACTCTCCTTGTTGAAGGTGCCCCAGACTTCCAGGTGTGGAATTATGACCGGAGGAAGGTGATATGTTCTGCCTGGGAGGCTCAACTCCCATGTCTGCTGATGTGTTGGAACAGAGTCTCTCTCCCTCAGTTACTGGCAGAGACTCTCCTTGTTGAAGGTGCCCCAGACTTCCAGGTGTGGAATTATGACCGAGGAAAGTGATATGTTCTGCCTGGGAGGCTCAACTCCCATGTCTGCCGATGTGTTGGAACAGAGTCTCTCTCCCTCAGTTACTGGCAGAGACTCACCTTGTTGAAGGTGCCCCAGACTTCCAGGTGTGGAATTATGAGCGGTGGAAGGTGATATGTTCTGCCTGGGAGGCTCAACTCTATTCGCCATGGAACAAAGCTCCACTCCCATGTCTGCCAATGTGTTGGAACAGAGTCTCTCTCCCTAAGTTACTGGCAGAGACTCTCCTTGTTGAAGGTGTCCCAGACTTCCAGGTGGGGAATTATCACCGGTGGAAGGTGATATGTTCTGCCTGGGAGGTTCAACTCTATTCGCCATGGAACAAAGCTCCACTCCCAAGTCTGTCGATGTGTTGGAACAGAGTCTCTCTCCCTCAGTTACTGGCAGAGACTCTCCTTGTTGAAGGTGTCCCAGACTTCCAGGTGGGGAATTATCACCGGTGGAAGGTGATATGTTCTGCCTGGGAGGTTCAACTCTATTCGCCATGGAACAAAGCTCCACTCCCAAGTCTGCCGATGTGTTGGAACAGAGTCTCTCTCCCTTAGTTACTGGCAGAGACTCTCCTTGTTGAAGGTGCCCCAGACTTCCAGGTGTGGAATTATGAGCGGTGGAAGGTGATATGTTCTGCCTGGGAGGCTCAACTCCCATGTCTGCTGATGTGTTGGAACAGAGTCTCTCTCCCTCAGTTACTGGCAGAGACTCTCCTTGTTGAAGGTGCCCCAGACTTCCAGGTGTGGAATTATGACCGGTGGAAGGGGATATGTTCTGCCTGGGAGGCTCAACTCCCATGTCTGCCGATGTGTTGGAACAGAGTCTCTCTCCCTCAGTTACTGGCAGAGACTCACCTTGTTGAAGGTGCCCCAGACTTCCAGGTGTGGAATTATCTGCGGTGGAAGGTGATATGTTCTGCCTGGGAGGCTCAACTCTATTCGCCATGGAACAAAGCTCCACTCCCATGTCTGCCGATGTCTTGGAACAGAGTCTCTCTCCCTAAGTTACTGGCAGAGACTCTCCTTGTTTAAGGTGCCCCAGACTTCCAGGTGGGGAATTATGACCGGTGGAAGGTGATATGTTCTGCCTGGGAGGCTCAACTCCCATGTCTTCTGATGTGTTGGAACAGAGTCTCTCTCCCTCAGTTACTGGCAGAGACTCTCCTTGTTGAAGGTGCCCCAGACTTCCCGGTGTAGATTTATGACCGGTGGAAGGTGAAATGTTCTGCCTGGGAGGCTCAACTCTATTCGCCATGGAACAAAGCTCCACTCCCATGTCTGCCAATGTGTTGGAACAGAGTCTCTCTCCCTAAGTTACTGGCAGAGACTCTCCTTGTTGAAGGTGTCCCAGACTTCCAGGTGGGGAATTATCACCGGTGGAAGGTGATATGTTCTGCCTGGGAGGTTCAACTCTATTCGCCATGGAACAAAGCTCCACTCCCAAGTCTGCCGATGTGTTGGAACAGAGTCTCTCTCCCTCAGTTACTGGCAGAGACTCTCCTTGTTGAAGGTGCCCCAGACTTCCAGGTGTGGAATTATGAGCGGTGGAAGGTGATATGTTCTGCCTGGGAGGCTCAACTCTATTCGCCATGGAACAAAGCTCCACTCCCATGTCTGCCGATGTCTTGGAACAGAGTCTCTCTCCCTAAGTTACTGGCAGAGACTCTCCTTGTTTAAGGTGCCCCAGACTTCCAGGTGGGGAATTATGACCGGTGGAAGGTGATATGTTCTGCCTGGGAGGCTCAACTCCCATGTCTGCTGATGTGTTGGAACAGAGTCTCTCTCCCTCAGTTACTGGCAGAGACTCATCTTGTTGAAGGTGCCCCAGACTTCCAGGTGTGGAATTATGAGCGGTGGAAGGTGATATGTTCTGCCTGGGAGGCTCAACTCTATTCGCCATGGAACAAAGCTCCACTCCCATGTCTGCCGATGTCTTGGAACAGAGTCTCTCTCCCTAAGTTACTGGCAGAGACTCTCCTTGTTGAAGGTGCCCCAGACTTCCAGGTGTGGAATTATGACCGGAGGAAGGTGATATGTTCTGCCTGGGAGGCTCAACTCCCATGTCTGCTGATGTGTTGGAACAAAGTCTCTCTCCCTCAGTTACTGGCAGAGACTCTCCTTGTTGAAGGTGCCCCAGACTTCCAGGTGTGGAATTATGACCGGTGGAAGGTGATATGTTCTGCCTGGGAGGCTCAACTCCCATGTCTGCCGATGTGTTGGAACAGAGTCTCTCTCCCTCAGTTACTGGCAGAGACTCACCTTGTTGAAGGTGCCCCAGACTTCCAGGTGTGGAATTATGAGCGGTGGAAGGTGATATGTTCTGCCTGGGAGGCTCAACTCTATTCGCCATGGAACAAAGCTCCACTCCCATGTCTGCCGATGTCTTGGAACAGAGTCTCTCTCCCTAAGTTACTGGCAGAGACTCTCCTTGTTTAAGGTGCCCCAGACTTCCAGGTGGGGAATTATGACCGGTGGAAGGTGATATGTTCTGCCTGGGAGGCTCAACTCCCATGTCTGCTGATGTGTTGGAACAGAGTCTCTCTCCCTCAGTTACTGGCAGAGACTCTCCTTGTTGAAGGTGCCCCAGACTTCCCGGTGTAGATTTATGACCGGTGGAAGGTGAAATGTTCTGCCTGGGAGGCTCAACTCTATTCGCCATGGAACAAAGCTCCACTCCCATGTCTGCCAATGTGTTGGAACAGAGTCTCTCTCCCTAAGTTACTGGCAGAGACTCTCCTTGTTGAAGGTGTCCCAGACTTCCAGGTGGGGAATTATCACCGGTGGAAGGTGATATGTTCTGCCTGGGAGGTTCAACTCTATTCGCCATGGAACAAAGCTCCACTCCCAAGTCTGCCGATGTGTTGGAACAGAGTCTCTCTCCCTCAGTTACTGGCAGAGACTCTCCTTGTTGAAGGTGCCCCAGACTTCCAGGTGTGGAATTATGAGCGGTGGAAGGTGATATGTTCTGCCTGGGAGGCTCAACTCCCATGTCTGCTGATGTGTTGGAACAGAGTCTCTCTCCCTCAGTTACTGGCAGAGACTCTCCTTGTTGAAGGTGCCCCAGACTTCCAGGTGTGGAATTATGACCGGTGGAAGGGGATATGTTCTGCCTGGGAGGCTCAACTCCCATGTCTGCCGATGTGTTGGAACAGAGTCTCTCTCCCTCAGTTACTGGCAGAGACTCACCTTGTTGAAGGTGCCCCAGACTTCCAGGTGTGGAATTATGAGCGGTGGAAGGTGATATGTTCTGCCTGGGAGGCTCAACTCTATTCGCCATGGAACAAAGCTCCACTCCCATGTCTGCCGATGTCTTGGAACAGAGTCTCTCTCCCTAAGTTACTGGCAGAGACTCTCCTTGTTTAAGGTGCCCCAGACTTCCAGGTGGGGAATTATGACCGGTGGAAGGTGATATGTTCTGCCTGGGAGGCTCAACTCCCATGTCTGCTGATGTGTTGGAACAGAGTCTCTCTCCCTCAGTTACTGGCAGAGACTCTCCTTGTTGAAGGTGCCCCAGACTTCCCGGTGTAGATTTATGACCGGTGGAAGGTGAAATGTTCTGCCTGGGAGGCTCAACTCTATTCGCCATGGAACAAAGCTCCACTCCCATGTCTGCCAATGTGTTGGAACAGAGTCTCTCTCCCTAAGTTACTGGCAGAGACTCTCCTTGTTGAAGGTGTCCCAGACTTCCAGGTGGGGAATTATCACCGGTGGAAGGTGATATGTTCTGCCTGGGAGGTTCAACTCTATTCGCCATGGAACAAAGCTCCACTCCCAAGTCTGCCGATGTGTTGGAACAGAGTCTCTCTCCCTCAGTTACTGGCAGAGACTCTCCTTGTTGAAGGTGCCCCAGACTTCCAGGTGTGGAATTATGAGCGGTGGAAGGTGATATGTTCTGCCTGGGAGGCTCAACTCTATTCGCCATGGAACAAAGCTCCACTCCCATGTCTGCCGATGTCTTGGAACAGAGTCTCTCTCCCTAAGTTACTGGCAGAGACTCTCCTTGTTGAAGGTGCCCCAGACTTCCAGGTGTGGAATTATGACCGGAGGAAGGTGATATGTTCTGCCTGGGAGGCTCAACTCCCATGTCTGCTGATGTGTTGGAACAGAGTCTCTCTCCCTCAGTTACTGGCAGAGACTCTCCTTGTTGAAGGTGCCCCAGACTTCCAGGTGTGGAATTATGACCGGTGGAAGGTGATATGTTCTGCCTGGGAGGCTCAACTCCCATGTCTGCTGATGTGTTGGAACAGAGTCTCTCTCCCTCAGTTACTGGCAGAGACTCACCTTGTTGAAGGTGCCCCAGACTTCCAGGTGTGGAATTATGAGCGGTGGAAGGTGATATGTTCTGCCTGGGAGGCTCAACTCTATTCGCCATGGAACAAAGCTCCACTCCCAAGTCTGCCGATGTGTTGGAACAGAGTCTCTCTCCCTAAGTTACTGGCAGAGACTCTCCTTGTTGAAGGTGCCCCAGACTTCCCGGGGTGTAGATTTATGACCGGTGGAAGGTGAAATGTTCTGCCTGGGAGGCTCAACTCTATTCGCCATGGAACAAAGCTCCACTCCCAAGTCTGCTGATGTGTTGGAACAGAGTCTCTCTCCCTCAGTTACTGGCAGAGACTCTCCTTGTTGAAGGTGTCCCAGACTTCCAGGTGGGGAATTATCACCGGTGGAAGGTGATATGTTCTGCATGGGAGGTTCAACTCTATTCGCCATGGAACAAAGCTCCACTCCCAAGTCTGCCGATGTGTTGGAACAGAGTCTCTCTCCCTCAGTTACTGGCAGAGACTCTCCTTGTTGAAGGTGCCCCAGACTTCCAGGTGTGGAATTATGAGCGGTGGAAGGTGATATGTTCTGCCTGGGAGGCTCAACTCTATTCGCCATGGAACAAAGCTCCACTCCCATGTCTGCCGATGTCTTGGAACAGAGTCTCTCTCCCTAAGTTACTGGCAGAGACTCTCCTTGTTGAAGGTGCCCCAGACTTCCAGGTGTGGAATTATGACCGGAGGAAGGTGATATGTTCTGCCTGGGAGGCTCAACTCCCATGTCTACTGATGTGTTGGAACAGAGTCTCTCTCCCTCAGTTACTGGCAGAGACTCTCCTTGTTGAAGGTGCCCCAGACTTCCAGGTGTGGAATTATGACCGGTGGAAGGTGATATGTTCTGCCTGGGAGGCTCAACTCCCATGTCTGCCGATGTGTTGGAACAGAGTCTCTCTCCCTCAGTTACTGGCAGAGACTCACCTTGTTGAAGGTGCCCCAGACTTCCAGGTGTGGAATTATGAGCGGTGGAAGGTGATATGTTCTGCCTGGGAGGCTCAACTCTATTCGCCATGGAACAAAGCTCCACTCCCATGTCTGCCGATGTCTTGGAACAGAGTCTCTCTCCCTAAGTTTCTGGCAGAGACTCTCCTTGTTTAAGGTGCCCCAGACTTCCAGGTGGGGAATTATGACCGGTGGAAGGTGATATGTTCTGCCTGGGAGGCTCAACTCCCATGTCTGCTGATGTGTTGGAACAGAGTCTCTCTCCCTCAGTTACTGGCAGAGACTCTCCTTGTTGAAGGTGCCCCAGACTTCCCGGTGTAGATTTATGACCGGTGGAAGGTGAAATGTTCTGCCTGGGAGGCTCAACTCTATTCGCCATGGAACAAAGCTCCACTCCCATGTCTGCCAATGTGTTGGAACAGAGTCTCTCTCCCTAAGTTACTGGCAGAGACTCTCCTTGTTGAAGGTGTCCCAGACTTCCAGGTGGGGAATTATCACCGGTGGAAGGTGATATGTTCTGCCTGGGAGGTTCAACTCTATTCGCCATGGAACAAAGCTCCACTCCCAAGTCTGCCGATGTGTTGGAACAGAGTCTCTCTCCCTCAGTTACTGGCAGAGACTCTCCTTGTTGAAGGTGCCCCAGACTTCCAGGTGTGGAATTATGAGCGGTGGAAGGTGATATGTTCTGCCTGGGAGGCTCAACTCCCATGTCTGCCGATGTGTTGGAACAGAGTCTCTCTCCCTCAGTTACTGGCAGAGACTCACCTTGTTGAAGGTGCCCCAGACTTCCAGGTGTGGAATTATGAGCGGTGGAAGGTGATATGTTCTGCCTGGGAGGCTCAACTCTATTCGCCATCCAACAAAGCTCCACTCCCATGTCTGCCGATGTCTTGGAACAGAGTCTCTCTCCCTAAGTTACTGGCAAAGACTCTCCTTGTTGAAGGTGCCCCAGACTTCCAGGTGTGGAATTATGACCGGAGGAAGGTGATATGTTCTGCCTGGGAGGCTCAACTCCCATGTCTGCTGATGTGTTGGAACAGAGTCTCTCTCCCTCAGTTACTGGCAGAGACTCTCCTTGTTGAAGGTGCCCCAGACTTCCAGGTGTGGAATTATGACCGGTGGAAGGTGATATGTTCTGCCTGGGAGGCTCAACTCCCATGTCTGCCGATGTGTTGGAACAGAGTCTCTCTCCCTCAGTTACTGGCAGAGACTCACCTTGTTGAAGGTGCCCCAGACTTCCAGGTGTGGAATTATGAGCGGTGGAAGGTGATATGTTCTGCCTGGGAGGCTCAACTCTATTCGCCATGGAACAAAGCTCCACTCCCATGTCTGCCGATGTCTTGGAACAGAGTCTCTCTCCCTAAGTTACTGGCAGAGACTCTCCTTGTTTAAGGTGCCCCAGACTTCCAGGTGGGGAATTATGACCGGTGGAAGGTGATATGTTCTGCCTGGGAGGCTCAACTCCCATGTCTGCTGATGTGTTGGAACAGAGTCTCTCTCCCTCAGTTACTGGCAGAGACTCTCCTTGTTGAAGGTGCCCCAGACTTCCCGGTGTAGATTTATGACCGGTGGAAGGTGAAATGTTCTGCCTGGGAGGCTCAACTCTATTCGCCATGGAACAAAGCTCCACTCCCATGTCTGCCAATGTGTTGGAACAGAGTCTCTCTCCCTAAGTTACTGGCAGAGACTCTCCTTGTTGAAGGTGTCCCAGACTTCCAGGTGGGGAATTATCACCGGTGGAAGGTGATATGTTCTGCCTGGGAGGTTCAACTCTATTCGCCATGGAACAAAGCTCCACTCCCATGTCTGCCGATGTGTTGGAACAGAGTCTCTCTCCCTCAGTTACTGGCAGAGACTCTCCTTGTTGAAGGTGCCCCAGACTTCCAGGTGTGGAATTATAAGCGGTGGAAGGTGATATGTTCTGCCTGGGAGGCTCAACTCTATTCGCCATCCAACAAAGCTCCACTCCCATGTCTGCCGATGTCTTGGAACAGAGTCTCTCTCCCTAAGTTACTGGCAAAGACTCTCCTTGTTGAAGGTGCCCCAGACTTCCAGGTGTGGAATTATGACCGGAGGAAGGTGATATGTTCTGCCTGGGAGGCTCAACTCCCATGTCTGCTGATGTGTTGGAACAGTGTCTCTCTCCCTCAGTTACTGGCAGAGACTCTCCTTGTTGAAGGTGCCCCAGACTTCCAGGTGTGGAATTATGACCGGTGGAAGGTGATATGTTCTGCCTGGGAGGCTCAACTCCCATGTCTGCCGATGTGTTGGAACAGAGTCTCTCTCCCTCAGTTACTGGCAGAGACTCACCTTGTTGAAGGTGCCCCAGACTTCCAGGTGTGGAATTATGAGCGGTGGAAGGTGATATGTTCTGCCTGGGAGGCTCAACTCTATTCGCCATGGAACAAAGCTCCACTCCCATGTCTGCCGATGTCTTGGAACAGAGTCTCTCTCCCTAAGTTACTGGCAGAGACTCTCCTTGTTTAAGGTGCCCCAGACTTCCTGGTGGGGAATTATGACCGGTGGAAGGTGATATGTTCTGCCTGGGAGGCTCAACTCCCATGTCTGCTGATGTGTTGGAACAGAGTCTCTCTCCCTCAGTTACTGGCAGAGACTCTCCTTGTTGAAGGTGCCCCAGACTTCCCGGTGTAGATTTATGACCGGTGGAAGGTGAAATGTTCTGCCTGGGAGGCTCAACTCTATTCGCCATGGAACAAAGCTCCACTCCCATGTCTGCCAATGTGTTGGAACAGAGTCTCTCTCCCTAAGTTACTGGCAGAGACTCTCCTTGTTGAAGGTGTCCCAGACTTCCAGGTGGGGAATTATCACCGGTGGAAGGTGATATGTTCTGCCTGGGAGGTTCAACTCTATTCGCCATGGAACAAAGCTCCACTCCCAAGTCTGCCGATGTGTTGGAACAGAGTCTCTCTCCCTCAGTTACTGGCAGAGACTCTCCTTGTTGAAGGTGCCCCAGACTTCCAGGTGTGGAATTATGAGCGGTGGAAGGTGATATGTTCTGCCTGGGAGGCTCAACTCTATTCGCCATGGAACAAAGCTCCACTCCCATGTCTGCCGATGTGTTGGAACAGAGTCTCTCTCCCTCAGTTACTGGCAGAGACTCTCCTTGTTGAAGGTGCCCCAGACTTCCAGGTGTGGAATTATGAGCGGTGGAAGGTGATATGTTCTGCCTGGGAGGCTCAACTCTATTCGCCATGGAACAAAGCTCCACTCCCATGTCTGCCGATGTCTTGGAACAGAGTCTCTCTCCCTAAGTTACTGGCAGAGACTCTCCTTGTTGAAGGTGCCCCAGACTTCCAGGTGTGGAATTATGACCGGAGGAAGGTGATATGTTCTGCCTGGGAGGCTCAACTCCCATGTCTGCTGATGTGTTGGAACAGAGTCTCTCTCCCTCAGTTACTGGCAGAGACTCTCCTTGTTGAAGGTGCCCCAGACTTCCAGGTGTGGAATTATGACCGGTGGAAGGTGATATGTTCTGCCTGGGAGGCTCAACTCCCATGTCTGCCGATGTGTTGGAACAGAGTCTCTCTCCCTCAGTTACTGGCAGAGACTCACCTTGTTGAAGGTGCCCCAGACTTCCAGGTGTGGAATTATGAGCGGTGGAAGGTGATATGTTCTGCCTGGGAGGCTCAACTCTATTCGCCATCCAACAAAGCTCCACTCCCATGTCTGCCGATGTCTTGGAACAGAGTCTCTCTCCCTAAGTTACTGGCAAAGACTCTCCTTGTTGAAGGTGCCCCAGACTTCCAGGTGTGGAATTATGACCGGAGGAAGGTGATATGTTCTGCCTGGGAGGCTCAACTCCCATGTCTGCTGATGTGTTGGAACAGAGTCTCTCTCCCTCAGTTACTGGCAGAGACTCTCCTTGTTGAAGGTGCCCCAGACTTCCAGGTGTGGAATTATGACCGGTGGAAGGTGATATGTTCTGCCTGGGAGGCTCAACTCCCATGTCTGCCGATGTGTTGGAACAGAGTCTCTCTCCCTCAGTTACTGGCAGAGACTCACCTTGTTGAAGGTGCCCCAGACTTCCAGGTGTGGAATTATGAGCGGTGGAAGGTGATATGTTCTGCCTGGGAGGCTCAACTCTATTCGCCATGGAACAAAGCTCCACTCCCATGTCTGCCGATGTCTTGGAACAGAGTCTCTCTCCCTAAGTTACTGGCAGAGACTCTCCTTGTTTAAGGTGCCCCAGACTTCCAGGTGGGGAATTATGACCGGTGGAAGGTGATATGTTCTGCCTGGGAGGCTCAACTCCCATGTCTGCTGATGTGTTGGAACAGAGTCTCTCTCCCTCAGTTACTGGCAGAGACTCTCCTTGTTGAAGGTGCCCCAGACTTCCCGGTGTAGATTTATGACCGGTGGAAGGTGAAATGTTCTGCCTGGGAGGCTCAACTCTATTCGCCATGGAACAAAGCTCCACTCCCATGTCTGCCAATGTGTTGGAACAGAGTCTCTCTCCCTAAGTTACTGGCAGAGACTCTCCTTGTTGAAGGTGTCCCAGACTTCCAGGTGGGGAATTATCACCGGTGGAAGGTGATATGTTCTGCCTGGGAGGTTCAACTCTATTCGCCATGGAACAAAGCTCCACTCCCAAGTCTGCCGATGTGTTGGAACAGAGTCTCTCTCCCTCAGTTACTGGCAGAGACTCTCCTTGTTGAAGGTGCCCCAGACTTCCAGGTGTGGAATTATGAGCGGTGGAAGGTGATATGTTCTGCCTGGGAGGCTCAACTCCCATGTCTGCCGATGTCTTGGAACAGAGTCTCTCTCCCTAAGTTACTGGCAGAGACTCTCCTTGTTGAAGGTGCCCCAGACTTCCCGGTGTAGATTTATGACCGGTGGAAGGTGAAATGTTCTGCCTGGGAGGCTCAACTCTATTCGCCATGGAACAAAGCTCCACTCCCATGTCTGCCAATGTGTTGGAACAGAGTCTCTCTCCCTAAGTTACTGGCAGAGACTCTCCTTGTTGAAGGTGTCCCAGACTTCCAGGTGGGGAATTATCACCGGTGGAAGGTGATATGTTCTGCCTGGGAGGTTCAACTCTATTCGCCATGGAACAAAGCTCCACTCCCAAGTCTGCCGATGTGTTGGAACAGAGTCTCTCTCCCTCAGTTACTGGCAGAGACTCTCCTTGTTGAAGGTGCCCCAGACTTCCAGGTGTGGAATTATGAGCGGTGGAAGGTGATATGTTCTGCCTGGGAGGCTCAACTCTATTCGCCATGGAACAAAGCTCCACTCCCATGTCTGCCGATGTCTTGGAACAGAGTCTCTCTCCCTAAGTTACTGGCAGAGACTCTCCTTGTTGAAGGTGCCCCAGACTTCCAGGTGTGGAATTATGACCGGAGGAAGGTGATATGTTCTGCCTGGGAGGCTCAACTCCCATGTCTGCTGATGTGTTGGAACAGAGTCTCTCTCCCTCAGTTACTGGCAGAGACTCTCCTTGTTGAAGGTGCCCCAGACTTCCAGGTGTGGAATTATGACCGGTGGAAGGTGATATGTTCTGCCTGGGAGGCTCAACTCCCATGTCTGCCGATGTGTTGGAACAGAGTCTCTCTCCCTCAGTTACTGGCAGAGACTCACCTTGTTGAAGGTGCCCCAGACTTCCAGGTGTGGAATTATGAGCGGTGGAAGGTGATATGTTCTGCCTGGGAGGCTCAACTCTATTCGCCATGGAACAAAGCTCCACTCCCATGTCTGCCGATGTCTTGGAACAGAGTCTCTCTCCCTAAGTTACTGGCAGAGACTCTCCTTGTTTAAGGTGCCCCAGACTTCCAGGTGGGGAATTATGACCGGTGGAAGGTGATATGTTCTGCCTGGGAGGCTCAACTCCCATGTCTGCTGATGTGTTGGAACAGAGTCTCTCTCCCTCAGTTACTGGCAGAGACTCTCCTTGTTGAAGGTGCCCCAGACTTCCCGGTGTAGATTTATGACCGGTGGAAGGTGAAATGTTCTGCCTGGGAGGCTCAACTCTATTCGCCATGGAACAAAGCTCCACTCCCATGTCTGCCAATGTGTTGGAACAGAGTCTCTCTCCCTAAGTTACTGGCAGAGACTCTCCTTGTTGAAGGTGTCCCAGACTTCCAGGTGGGGAATTATCACCGGTGGAAGGTGATATGTTCTGCCTGGGAGGTTCAACTCTATTCGCCATGGAACAAAGCTCCACTCCCAAGTCTGCCGATGTGTTGGAACAGAGTCTCTCTCCCTCAGTTACTGGCAGAGACTCTCCTTGTTGAAGGTGCCCCAGACTTCCAGGTGTGGAATTATGAGCGGTGGAAGGTGATATGTTCTGCCTGGGAGGCTCAACTCTATTCGCCATGGAACAATGCTCCACTCCCATGTCTGCCGATGTGTTGGAACAGAGTCTCTCTCCCTCAGTTACTGGCAGAGACTCTCCTTGTTGAAGGTGCCCCAGACTTCCAGGTGTGGAATTATGAGCGGTGGAAGGTGATATGTTCTGCCTGGGAGGCTCAACTCTATTCGCCATGGAACAAAGCTCCACTCCCATGTCTGCCGATGTCTTGGAACAGAGTCTCTCTCCCTAAGTTACTGGCAGAGACTCTCCTTGTTGAAGGTGCCCCAGACTTCCAGGTGTGGAATTATGACCGGAGGAAGGTGATATGTTCTGCCTGGGAGGCTCAACTCCCATGTCTGCTGATGTGTTGGAACAGAGTCTCTCTCCCTCAGTTACTGGCAGAGACTCTCCTTGTTGAAGGTGCCCCAGACTTCCAGGTGTGGAATTATGACCGGTGGAAGGTGATATGTTGTGCCTGGGAGGCTCAACTCCCATGTCTGCCGATGTGTTGGAACAGAGTCTCTCTCCCTCAGTTACTGGCAGAGACTCACCTTGTTGAAGGTGCCCCAGACTTCCAGGTGTGGAATTATGAGCGGTGGAAGGTGATATGTTCTGCCTGGGAGGCTCAACTCTATTCGCCATGGAACAAAGCTCCACTCCCATGTCTGCCGATGTCTTGGAACAGAGTCTCTCTCCCTAAGTTACTGGCAGAGACTCTCCTTGTTTAAGGTGCCCCAGACTTCCAGGTGGGGAATTATGACCGGTGGAAGGTGATATGTTCTGCCTGGGAGGCTCAACTCCCATGTCTGCTGATGTGTTGGAACAGAGTCTCTCTCCCTCAGTTACTGGCAGAGACTCTCCTTGTTGAAGGTGCCCCAGACTTCCCGGTGTAGATTTATGACCGGTGGAAGGTGAAATGTTCTGCCTGGGAGGCTCAACTCTATTCGCCATGGAACAAAGCTCCACTCCCATGTCTGCCAATGTGTTGGAACAGAGTCTCTCTCCCTAAGTTACTGGCAGAGACTCTCCTTGTTGAAGGTGTCCCAGACTTCCAGGTGGGGAATTATCACCGGTGGAAGGTGATATGTTCTGCCTGGGAGGTTCAACTCTATTCGCCATGGAACAAAGCTCCACTCCCAAGTCTGCCGATGTGTTGGAACAGAGTCTCTCTCCCTCAGTTACTGGCAGAGACTCTCCTTGTTGAAGGTGCCCCAGACTTCCAGGTGTGGAATTATGAGCGGTGGAAGGTGATATGTTCTGCCTGGGAGGCTCAACTCTATTCGCCATGGAACAAAGCTCCACTCCCATGTCTGCCGATGTGTTGGAACAGAGTCTCTCTCCCTCAGTTACTGGCAAAGACTCTCCTTGTTGAAGGTGCCCCAGACTTCCAGGTGTGGAATTATGAGCGGTGGAAGGTGATATGTTCTGCCTGGGAGGCTCAACTCTATTCGCCATGGAACAAAGCTCCACTCCCATGTCTGCCGATGTCTTGGAACAGAGTCTCTCTCCCTAAGTTACTGGCAGAGACTCTCCTTGTTGAAGGTGCCCCAGACTTCCAGGTGTGGAATTATGACCGGAGAAAGGTGATATGTTCTGCCTGGGAGGCTCAACTCCCATGTCTGCTGATGTGTTGGAACAGAGTCTCTCTCCCTCAGTTACTGGCAGAGACTCTCCTTGTTGAAGGTGCCCCAGACTTCCAGGTGTGGAATTATGACCGGTGGAAGGTGATATGTTCTGCCTGGGAGGCTCAACTCCCATGTCTGCCGATGTGTTGGAACAGAGTCTCTCTCCCTCAGTTACTGGCAGAGACTCACCTTGTTGAAGGTGCCCCAGACTTCCAGGTGTGGAATTATGAGCGGTGGAAGGTGATATGTTCTGCCTGGGAGGCTCAACTCTATTCGCCATGGAACAAAGCTCCACTCCCATGTCTGCCGATGTCTTGGAACAGAGTCTCTCTCCCTAAGTTACTGGCAGAGACTCTCCTTGTTTAAGGTGCCCCAGACTTCCAGGTGGGGAATTATGACCGGTGGAAGGTGATATGTTCTGCCTGGGAGGCTCAACTCCCATGTCTGCTGATGTGTTGGAACAGAGTCTCTCTCCCTCAGTTACTGGCAGAGACTCTCCTTGTTGAAGGTGCCCCAGACTTCCCGGTGTAGATTTATGACCGGTGGAAGGTGAAATGTTCTGCCTGGGAGGCTCAACTCTATTCGCCATGGAACAAAGCTCCACTCCCATGTCTGCCAATGTGTTGGAACAGAGTCTCTCTCCCTAAGTTACTGGCAGAGACTCTCCTTGTTGAAGGTGTCCCAGACTTCCAGGTGGGGAATTATCACCGGTGGAAGGTGATATGTTCTGCCTGGGAGGTTCAACTCTATTCGCCATGGAACAAAGCTCCACTCCCAAGTCTGCCGATGTGTTGGAACAGAGTCTCTCTCCCTCAGTTACTGGCAGAGACTCTCCTTGTTGAAGGTGCCCCAGACTTCCAGGTGTGGAATTATGAGCGGTGGAAGGTGATATGTTCTGCCTGGGAGGCTCAACTCTATTCGCCATGGAACAAAGCTCCACTCCCATGTCTGCCGATGTGTTGGAACAGAGTCTCTCTCCCTCAGTTACTGGCAAAGACTCTCCTTGTTGAAGGTGCCCCAGACTTCCAGGTGGGGAATTATGACCGGTGGAAGGTGATATGTTCTGCCTGGGAGGCTCAACTCCCATGTCTGCCGATGTGTTGGAACAGAGTCTCTCTCCCTCAGTTACTGGCAGAGACTCACCTTGTTGAAGGTGCCCCAGACTTCCAGGTGTGGAATTATGAGCGGTGGAAGGTGATATGTTCTGCCTGGGAGGCTCAACTCTATTCGCCATGGAACAAAGCTCCACTCCCATGTCTGCCGATGTCTTGGAACAGAGTCTCTCTCCCTAAGTTACTGGCAGAGACTCTCCTTGTTTAAGGTGCCCCAGACTTCCAGGTGGGGAATTATGACCGGTGGAAGGTGATATGTTCTGCCTGGGAGGCTCAACTCCCATGTCTGCTGATGTGTTGGAACAGAGTCTCTCTCCCTCAGTTACTGGCAGAGACTCTCCTTGTTGAAGGTGCCCCAGACTTCCCGGTGTAGATTTATGACCGGTGGAAGGTGAAATGTTCTGCCTGGGAGGCTCAACTCTATTCGCCATGGAACAAAGCTCCACTCCCATGTCTGCCAATGTGTTGGAACAGAGTCTCTCTCCCTAAGTTACTGGCAGAGACTCTCCTTGTTGAAGGTGTCCCAGACTTCCAGGTGGGGAATTATCACCGGTGGAAGGTGATATGTTCTGCCTGGGAGGTTCAACTCTATTCGCCATGGAACAAAGCTCCACTCCCAAGTCTGCCGATGTGTTGGAACAGAGTCTCTCTCCCTCAGTTACTGGCAGAGACTCTCCTTGTTGAAGGTGCCCCAGACTTCCAGGTGTGGAATTATGAGCGGTGGAAGGTGATATGTTCTGCCTGGGAGGCTCAACTCTATTCGCCATGGAACAAAGCTCCACTCCCATGTCTGCCGATGTGTTGGAACAGAGTCTCTCTCCCTCAGTTACTGGCAAAGACTCTCCTTGTTGAAGGTGCCCCAGACTTCCAGGTGTGGAATTATGAGCGGTGGAAGGTGATATGTTCTGCCTGGGAGGCTCAACTCTATTCGCCATGGAACAAAGCTCCACTCCCATGTCTGCCGATGTCTTGGAACAGAGTCTCTCTCCCTAAGTTACTGGCAGAGACTCTCCTTGTTGAAGGTGCCCCAGACTTCCAGGTGTGGAATTATGACCGGAGGAAGGTGATATGTTCTGCCTGGGAGGCTCAACTCCCATGTCTGCTGATGTGTTGGAACAGAGTCTCTCTCCCTCAGTTACTGGCAGAGACTCTCCTTGTTGAAGGTGCCCCAGACTTCCAGGTGTGGAATTATGACCGGTGGAAGGTGATATGTTCTGCCTGGGAGGCTCAACTCCCATGTCTGCCGATGTGTTGGAACAGAGTCTCTCTCCCTCAGTTACTGGCAGAGACTCACCTTGTTGAAGGTGCCCCAGACTTCCAGGTGTGGAATTATGAGCGGTGGAAGGTGATATGTTCTGCCTGGGAGGCTCAACTCTATTCGCCATGGAACAAAGCTCCACTCCCATGTCTGCCGATATCTTGGAACAGAGTCTCTCTCCCTAAGTTACTGGCAGAGACTCTCCTTGTTTAAGGTGCCCCAGACTTCCAGGTGGGGAATTATGACCGGTGGAAGGTGATATGTTCTGCCTGGGAGGCTCAACTCCCATGTCTGCTGATGTGTTGGAACAGAGTCTCTCTCCCTCAGTTACTGGCAGAGACTCTCCTTGTTGAAGGTGCCCCAGACTTCCCGGTGTAGATTTATGACCGGTGGAAGGTGAAATGTTCTGCCTGGGAGGCTCAACTCTATTCGCCATGGAACAAAGCTCCACTCCCATGTCTGCCAATGTGTTGGAACAGAGTCTCTCTCCCTAAGTTACTGGCAGAGACTCTCCTTGTTGAAGGTGTCCCAGACTTCCAGGTGGGGAATTATCACCGGTGGAAGGTGATATGTTCTGCCTGGGAGGTTCAACTCTATTCGCCATGGAACAAAGCTCCACTCCCAAGTCTGCCGATGTGTTGGAACAGAGTCTCTCTCTCTCAGTTACTGGCAGAGACTCTCCTTGTTGAAGGTGCCCCAGACTTCCAGGTGTGGAATTATGAGCGGTGGAAGGTGATATGTTCTGCCTGGGAGGCTCAACTCTATTCGCCATGGAACAAAGCTCCACTCCCATGTCTGCCGATGTGTTGGAACAGAGTCTCTCTCCCTCAGTTACTGGCAAAGACTCTCCTTGTTGAAGGTGCCCCAGACTTCCAGGTGGGGAATTATGACCGGTGGAAGGTGATATGTTCTGCCTGGGAGGCTCAACTCCCATGTCTGCCGATGTGTTGGAACAGAGTCTCTCTCCCTCAGTTACTGGCAGAGACTCACCTTGTTGAAGGTGCCCCAGACTTCCAGGTGTGGAATTATGAGCGGTGGAAGGTGATATGTTCTGCCTGGGAGGCTCAACTCTATTCGCCATGGAACAAAGCTCCACTCCCATGTCTGCCGATGTCTTGGAACAGAGTCTCTCTCCCTAAGTTACTGGCAGAGACTCTCCTTGTTTAAGGTGCCCCAGACTTCCAGGTGGGGAATTATGACCGGTGGAAGGTGATATGTTCTGCCTGGGAGGCTCAACTCCCATGTCTGCTGATGTGTTGGAACAGAGTCTCTCTCCCTCAGTTACTGGCAGAGACTCTCCTTGTTGAAGGTGCCCCAGACTTCCCGGTGTAGATTTATGACCGGTGGAAGGTGAAATGTTCTGCCTGGGAGGCTCAACTCTATTCGCCATGGAACAAAGCTCCACTCCCATGTCTGCCAATGTGTTGGAACAGAGTCTCTCTCCCTAAGTTACTGGCAGAGACTCTCCTTGTTGAAGGTGTCCCAGACTTCCAGGTGGGGAATTATCACCGGTGGAAGGTGATATGTTCTGCCTGGGAGGTTCAACTCTATTCGCCATGGAACAAAGCTCCACTCCCAAGTCTGCCGATGTGTTGGAACAGAGTCTCTCTCCCTCAGTTACTGGCAGAGACTCTCCTTGTTGAAGGTGCCCCAGACTTCCAGGTGTGGAATTATGAGCGGTGGAAGGTGATATGTTCTGCCTGGGAGGCTCAACTCTATTCGCCATGGAACAAAGCTCCACTCCCATGTCTGCCGATGTGTTGGAACAGAGTCTCTCTCCCTCAGTTACTGGCAAAGACTCTCCTTGTTGAAGGTGCCCCAGACTTCCAGGTGTGGAATTATGAGCGGTGGAAGGTGATATGTTCTGCCTGGGAGGCTCAACTCTATTCGCCATGGAACAAAGCTCCACTCCCATGTCTGCCGATGTCTTGGAACAGAGTCTCTCTCCCTAAGTTACTGGCAGAGACTCTCCTTGTTGAAGGTGCCCCAGACTTCCAGGTGTGGAATTATGACCGGAGGAAGGTGATATGTTCTGCCTGGGAGGCTCAACTCCCATGTCTGCTGATGTGTTGGAACAGAGTCTCTCTCCCTCAGTTACTGGCAGAGACTCTCCTTGTTGAAGGTGCCCCAGACTTCCAGGTGTGGAATTATGACCGGTGGAAGGTGATATGTTCTGCCTGGGAGGCTCAACTCCCATGTCTGCCGATGTGTTGGAACAGAGTCTCTCTCCCTCAGTTACTGGCAGAGACTCACCTTGTTGAAGGTGCCCCAGACTTCCAGGTGTGGAATTATGAGCGGTGGAAGGTGATATGTTCTGCCTGGGAGGCTCAACTCTATTCGCCATGGAACAAAGCTCCACTCCCATGTCTGCCGATGTCTTGGAACAGAGTCTCTCTCCCTAAGTTACTGGCAGAGACTCTCCTTGTTTAAGGTGCCCCAGACTTCCAGGTGTGGAATTATGAGCGGTGGAAGGTGATATGTTCTGCCTGGGAGGCTCAACTCCCATGTCTGCTGATGTGTTGGAACAGAGTCTCTCTCCCTCAGTTACTGGCAGAGACTCTCCTTGTTGAAGGTGCCCCAGACTTCCTGGTGTAGATTTATGACCGGTGGAAGGTGAAATGTTCTGCCTGGGAGGCTCAACTCTATTCGCCATGGAACAAAGCTCCACTCCCATGTCTGCCAATGTGTTGGAACAGAGTCTCTCTCCCTAAGTTACTGGCAGAGACTCTCCTTGTTGAAGGTGTCCCAGACTTCCAGGTGGGGAATTATCACCGGTGGAAGGTGATATGTTCTGCCTGGGAGGTTCAACTCTATTCGCCATGGAACAAAGCTCCACTCCCAAGTCTGCCGATGTGTTGGAACAGAGTCTCTCTCCCTCAGTTACTGGCAGAGACTCTCCTTGTTGAAGGTGCCCCAGACTTCCAGGTGGGGAATTATCACCGGTGGAAGGTGATATGTTCTGCCTGGGAGGCTCAACTCCCATGTCTGCTGATGTGTTGGAACAGAGTCTCTCTCCCTCAGTTACTAGCAGAGACTCTCCTTGTTGAAGGTGCCCCAGACTTCCAGGTGTGGAATTATCACCTGTGGAAGGGGATATGTTCTGCCTGGGAGGCTCAACTCCCATGTCTGCTGATGTGTTGGAACAGAGTCTCTCTCCCTCAGTTACTGGCAGAGACTCACCTTGTTGAAGGTGCCCCAGACTTCCAGGTGTGGAATTATGAGCGGTGGAAGGTGATATGTTCTGCCTGGGAGGCTCAACTCTATTCGCCATGGAACAAAGCTCCACTCCCATGTCTGCCGATGTCTTGGAACAGAGTCTCTCTCCCTAAGTTACTGGCAGAGACTCTCCTTGTTTAAGGTGCCCCAGACTTCCAGGTGGGGAATTATGACCGGTGGAAGGTGATATGTTCTGCCTGGGAGGCTCAACTCCCATGTCTGCTGATGTGTTGGAACAGAGTCTCTCTCCCTCAGTTACTGGCAGAGACTCTCCTTGTTGAAGGTGCCCCAGACTTCCCGGTGTAGATTTATGACCGGTGGAAGGTGAAATGTTCTGCCTGGGAGGCTCAACTCTATTCGCCATGGAACAAAGCTCCACTCCCATGTCTGCCAATGTGTTGGAACAGAGTCTCTCTCCCTAAGTTACTGGCAGAGACTCTCCTTGTTGAAGGTGTCCCAGACTTCCAGGTGGGGAATTATCACCGGTGGAAGGTGATATGTTCTGCCTGGGAGGTTCAACTCTATTCGCCATGGAACAAAGCTCCACTCCCAAGTCTGCCGATGTGTTGGAACAGAGTCTCTCTCCCTCAGTTACTGGCAGAGACTCTCCTTGTTGAAGGTGCCCCAGACTTCCAGGTGTGGAATTATCACCGGTGGAAGGTGATATGTTCTGCCTGGGAGGCTCAACTCCCATGTCTGCTGATGTGTTGGAACAGAGTCTCTCTCCCTCAGTTACTAGCAGAGACTCTCCTTGTTGAAGGTGCCCCAGACTTCCAGGTGTGGAATTATGACCGGTGGAAGGGGATATGTTCTGCCTGGGAGGCTCAACTCCCATGTCTGCCGATGTGTTGGAACAGAGTCTCTCTCCCTCAGTTACTGGCAGAGACTCACCTTGTTGAAGGTGCCCCAGACTTCCAGGTGTGGAATTATGAGCGGTGGAAGGTGATATGTTCTGCCTGGGAGGCTCAACTCTATTCGCCATGGAACAAAGCTCCACTCCCATGTCTGCCGATGTCTTGGAACAGAGTCTCTCTCCCTAAGTTACTGGCAGAGACTCTCCTTGTTTAAGGTGCCCCAGACTTCCAGGTGGGGAATTATGACCGGTGGAAGGTGATATGTTCTGCCTGGGAGGCTCAACTCCCATGTCTGCTGATGTGTTGGAACAGAGTCTCTCTCCCTCAGTTACTGGCAGAGACTCTCCTTGTTGAAGGTGCCCCAGACTTCCCGGTGTAGATTTATGACCGGTGGAAGGTGAAATGTTCTGCCTGGGAGGCTCAACTCTATTCGCCAAGGAACAAAGCTCCACTCCCATGTCTGCCAATGTGTTGGAACAGAGTCTCTCTCCCTAAGTTACTGGCAGAGACTCTCCTTGTTGAAGGTGTCCCAGACTTCCAGGTGGGGAATTATCACCGGTGGAAGGTGATATGTTCTGCCTGGGAGGTTCAACTCTATTCGCCATGGAACAAAGCTCCACTCCCAAGTCTGCCGATGTGTTGGAACAGAGTCTCTCTCCCTCAGTTACTGGCAGAGACTCTCCTTGTTGAAGGTGCCCCAGACTTCCAGGTGTGGAATTATGAGCGGTGGAAGGTGATATGTTCTGCCTGGGAGGCTCAACTCTATTCGCCATGGAACAAAGCTCCACTCCCATGTCTGCCGATGTCTTGGAACAGAGTCTCTCTCCCTAAGTTACTGGCAAAGACTCTCCTTGTTGAAGGTGCCCCAGACTTCCAGGTGTGGAATTATGACCGGAGGAAGGTGATATGTTCTGCCTGGGAGGCTCAACTCCCATGTCTGCTGATGTGTTGGAACAGAGTCTCTCTCCCTCAGTTACTGGCAGAGACTCTCCTTGTTGAAGGTGCCCCAGACTTCCAGGTGTGGAATTATGACCGGTGGAAGGTGATATGTTCTGCCTGGGAGGCTCAACTCCCATGTCTGCCGATGTGTTGGAACAGAGTCTCTCTCCCTCAGTTCCTGGCAGAGACTCACCTTGTTGAAGGTGCCCCAGACTTCCAGGTGTGGAATTATGAGCGGTGGAAGGTGATATGTTCTGCCTGGGAGGCTCAACTCTATTCGCCATGGAACAAAGCTCCACTCCCATGTCTGCCGATGTCTTGGAACAGAGTCTCTCTCCCTAAGTTACTGGCAGAGACTCTCCTTGTTTAAGGTGCCCCAGACTTCCAGGTGGGGAATTATGACCGGTGGAAGGTGATATGTTCTGCCTGGGAGGCTCAACTCCCATGTCTGCTGATGTGTTGGAACAGAGTCTCTCTCCCTCAGTTACTGGCAGAGACTCTCCTTGTTGAAGGTGCCCCAGACTTCCCGGTGTAGATTTATGACCGGTGGAAGGTGAAATGTTCTGCCTGGGAGGCTCAACTCTATTCGCCATGGAACAAAGCTCCACTCCCATGTCTGCCAATGTGTTGGAACAGAGTCTCTCTCCCTAAGTTACTGGCAGAGACTCTCCTTGTTGAAGGTGTCCCAGACTTCCAGGTGGGGAATTATCACCGGTGGAAGGTGATATGTTCTGCCTGGGAGGTTCAACTCTATTCGCCATGGAACAAAGCTCCACTCCCAAGTCTGCCGGTGTGTTGGAACAGAGTCTCTCTCCCTCAGTTACTGGCAGAGACTCTCCTTGTTGAAGGTGCCCCAGACTTCCAGGTGTGGAATTATGACCGGTGGAAGGGGATATGTTCTGCCTGGGAGGCTCAACTACCATGTCTGCCGATGTGTTGGAACAGAGTCTCTCTCCCTCAGTTACTGGCAGAGACTCACCTTGTTGAAGGTGCCCCAGACTTCCAGGTGTGGAATTATGAGCGGTGGAAGGTGATATGTTCTGCCTGGGAGGCTCAACTCTATTCGCCATGGAACAAAGCTCCACTCCCATGTCTGCCGATGTCTTGGAACAGAGTCTCTCTCCCTAAGTTACTGGCAGAGACTCTCCTTGTTTAAGGTGCCCCAGACTTCCAGGTGGGGAATTATGACCGGTGGAAGGTGATATGTTCTGCCTGGGAGGCTCAACTCCCATGTCTGCTGATGTGTTGGAACAGAGTCTCTCTCCCTCAGTTACTGGCAGAGACTCTCCTTGTTGAAGGTGCCCCAGACTTCCCGGTGTAGATTTATGACCGGTGGAAGGTGAAATGTTCTGCCTGGGAGGCTCAACTCTTTTCGCCATGGAACAAAGCTCCACTCCCATGTCTGCCAATGTGTTGGAACAGAGTCTCTCTCCCTAAGTTACTGGCAGAGACTCTCCTTGTTGAAGGTGTCCCAGACTTCCAGGTGGGGAATTATCACCGGTGGAAGGTGATATGTTCTGCCTGGGAGGTTCAACTCTATTCGCCATGGAACAAAGCTCCACTCCCAAGTCTGCCGATGTGTTGGAACAGAGTCTCTCTCCCTCAGTTACTGGCAGAGACTCTCCTTGTTGAAGGTGCCCCAGACTTCCAGGTGTGGAATTATGAGCGGTGGAAGGTGATATGTTCTGCCTGGGAGGCTCAACTCTATTCGCCATGGAACAAAGCTCCACTCCCATGTCTGCCGATGTCTTGGAACAGAGTCTCTCTCCCTAAGTTACTGGCAGAGACTCTCCTTGTTGAAGGTGCCCCAGACTTCCAGGTGTGGAATTATGACCGGAGGAAGGTGATATGTTCTGCCTGGGAGGCTCAACTCCCATGTCTGCTGATGTGTTGGAACAGAGTCTCTCTCCCTCAGTTACTGGCAGAGACTCTCCTTGTTGAAGGTGCCCCAGACTTCCAGGTGTGGAATTATGACCGGTGGAAGGTGATATGTTCTGCCTGGGAGGCTCAACTCCCATGTCTGCCGATGTGTTGGAACAGAGTCTCTCTCCCTCAGTTACTGGCAGAGACTCACCTTGTTGAAGGTGCCCCAGACTTCCAGGTGTGGAATTATGAGCGGTGGAAGGTGATATGTTCTGCCTGGGAGGCTCAACTCTATTCGCCATGGAACAAAGCTCCACTCCCATGTCTGCCGATGTCTTGGAACAGAGTCTCTCTCCCTAAGTTACTGGCAGAGACTCTCCTTGTTTAAGGTGCCCCAGACTTCCAGGTGGGGAATTATGACCGGTGGAAGGTGATATGTTCTGCCTGGGAGGCTCAACTCCCATGTCTGCTGATGTGTTGGAACAGAGTCTCTCTCCCTCAGTTACTGGCAGAGACTCTCCTTGTTGAAGGTGCCCCAGACTTCCCGGGGTGTAGATTTATGACCGGTGGAAGGTGAAATGTTCTGCCTGGGAGGCTCAACTCTATTCGCCATGGAACAAAGCTCCACTCCCATGTCTGCCAATGTGTTGGAACAGAGTCTCTCTCTCTAAGTTACTGGCAGAGACTCTCCTTGTTGAAGGTGTCCCAGACTTCCAGGTGGGGAATTATCACCGGTGGAAGGTGATATGTTCTGCCTGGGAGGTTCAACTCTATTCGCCATGGAACAAAGCTCCACTCCCAAGTCTGCCGATGTGTTGGAACAGAGTCTCTCTCCCTCAGTTACTGGCAGAGACTCTCCTTGTTGAAGGTGCCCCAGACTTCCAGGTGTGGAATTATGAGCGGTGGAAGGTGATATGTTCTGCCTGGGAGGCTCAACTCCCATGTCTGCTGATGTGTTGGAACAGAGTCTCTCTCCCTCAGTTACTGGCAGAGACTCTCCTTGTTGAAGGTGCCCCAGACTTCCAGGTGTGGAATTATGACCGGTGGAAGGGGATATGTTCTGCCTGGGAGGCTCAACTCCCATGTCTGCCGATGTGTTGGAACAGAGTCTCTCTCCCTCAGTTACTGGCAGAGACTCACCTTGTTGAAGGTGCCCCAGACTTCCAGGTGTGGAATTATGAGCGGTGGAAGGTGATATGTTCTGCCTGGGAGGCTCAACTCTATTCGCCATGGAACAAAGCTCCACTCCCATGTCTGCCGATGTGTTGGAACAGAGTCTCTCTCCCTCAGTTACTGGCAGAGACTCTCCTTGTTGAAGGTGCCCCAGACTTCCAGGTGTGGAATTATGAGCGGTGGAAGGTGATATGTTCTGCCTGGGAGGCTCAACTCTATTCGCCATGGAACAAAGCTCCACTCCCATGTCTGCCGATGTCTTGGAACAGAGTCTCTCTCCCTAAGTTACTGGCAGAGACTCTCCTTGTTGAAGGTGCCCCAGACTTCCAGGTGTGGAATTATGACCGGAGGAAGGTGATATGTTCTGCCTGGGAGGCTCAACTCCCATGTCTGCTGATGTGTTGGAACAGAGTCTCTCTCCCTCAGTTACTGGCAGAGACTCTCCTTGTTGAAGGTGCCCCAGACTTCCAGGTGTGGAATTATGACCGGTGGAAGGTGATATGTTCTGCCTGGGAGGCTCAACTCCCATGTCTGCCGATGTGTTGGAACAGAGTCTCTCTCCCTCAGTTACTGGCAGAGACTCACCTTGTTGAAGGTGCCCCAGACTTCCAGGTGTGGAATTATGAGCGGTGGAAGGTGATATGTTCTGCCTGGGAGGCTCAACTCTATTCGCCATGGAACAAAGCTCCACTCCCATGTCTGCCGATGTCTTGGAACAGAGTCTCTCTCCCTAAGTTACTGGCAGAGACTCTCCTTGTTTAAGGTGCCCCAGACTTCCAGGTGGGGAATTATGACCGGTGGAAGGTGATATGTTCTGCCTGGGAGGCTCAACTCCCATGTCTGCTGATGTGTTGGAACAGAGTCTCTCTCCCTCAGTTACTGGCAGAGACTCTCCTTGTTGAAGGTGCCCCAGACTTCCCGGTGTAGATTTATGACCGGTGGAAGGTGAAATGTTCTGCCTGGGAGGCTCAACTCTATTCGCCATGGAACAAAGCTCCACTCCCATGTCTGCCAATGTGTTGGAACAGAGTCTCTCTCCCTAAGTTACTGGCAGAGACTCTCCTTGTTGAAGGTGTCCCAGACTTCCAGGTGGGGAATTATCACCGGTGGAAGGTGATATGTTCTGCCTGGGAGGTTCAACTCTATTCGCCATGGAACAAAGCTCCACTCCCAAGTCTGCCGATGTGTTGGAACAGAGTCTCTCTCCCTCAGTTACTGGCAGAGACTCTCCTTGTTGAAGGTGCCCCAGACTTCCAGGTGTGGAATTATGACCGGTGGAAGGGGATATGTTCTGCCTGGGAGGCTCAACTACCATGTCTGCCGAAGTGTTGGAACAGAGTCTCTCTCCCTCAGTTACTGGCAGAGACTCACCTTGTTGAAGGTGCCCCAGACTTCCAGGTGTGGAATTATGAGCGGTGGAAGGTGATATGTTCTGCCTGGGAGGCTCAACTCTATTCGCCATGGAACAAAGCTCCACTCCCATGTCTGCCGATGTCTTGGAACAGAGTCTCTCTCCCTAAGTTACTGGCAGAGACTCTCCTTGTTTAAGGTGCCCCAGACTTCCAGGTGGGGAATTATGACCGGTGGAAGGTGATATGTTCTGCCTGGGAGGCTCAACTCCCATGTCTGCTGATGTGTTGGAACAGAGTCTCTCTCCCTCAGTTACTGGCAGAGACTCTCCTTGTTGAAGGTGCCCCAGACTTCCCGGTGTAGATTTATGACCGGTGGAAGGTGAAATGTTCTGCCTGGGAGGCTCAACTCTTTTCGCCATGGAACAAAGCTCCACTCCCATGTCTGCCAATGTGTTGGAACAGAGTCTCTCTCCCTAAGTTACTGGCAGAGACTCTCCTTGTTGAAGGTGTCCCAGACTTCCAGGTGGGGAATTATCACCGGTGGAAGGTGATATGTTCTGCCTGGGAGGTTCAACTCTATTCGCCATGGAACAAAGCTCCACTCCCAAGTCTGCCGATGTGTTGGAACAGAGTCTCTCTCCCTCAGTTACTGGCAGAGACTCTCCTTGTTGAAGGTGCCCCAGACTTCCAGGTGTGGAATTATGAGCGGTGGAAGGTGATATGTTCTGCCTGGGAGGCTCAACTCTATTCGCCATGGAACAAAGCTCCACTCCCATGTCTGCCGATGTCTTGGAACAGAGTCTCTCTCCCTAAGTTACTGGCAGAGACTCTCCTTGTTGAAGGTGCCCCAGACTTCCAGGTGTGGAATTATGACCGGAGGAAGGTGATATGTTCTGCCTGGGAGGCTCAACTCCCATGTCTGCTGATGTGTTGGAACAGAGTCTCTCTCCCTCAGTTACTGGCAGAGACTCTCCTTGTTGAAGGTGCCCCAGACTTCCAGGTGTGGAATTATGACCGGTGGAAGGTGATATGTTCTGCCTGGGAGGCTCAACTCCCATGTCTGCCGATGTGTTGGAACAGAGTCTCTCTCCCTCAGTTACTGGCAGAGACTCACCTTGTTGAAGGTGCCCCAGACTTCCAGGTGTGGAATTATGAGCGGTGGAAGGTGATATGTTCTGCCTGGGAGGCTCAACTCTATTCGCCATGGAACAAAGCTCCACTCCCATGTCTGCCGATGTCTTGGAACAGAGTCTCTCTCCCTAAGTTACTGGCAGAGACTCTCCTTGTTTAAGGTGCCCCAGACTTCCAGGTGGGGAATTATGACCGGTGGAAGGTGATATGTTCTGCCTGGGAGGCTCAACTCCCATGTCTGCTGATGTGTTGGAACAGAGTCTCTCTCCCTCAGTTACTGGCAGAGACTCTCCTTGTTGAAGGTGCCCCAGACTTCCCGGGGTGTAGATTTATGACCGGTGGAAGGTGAAATGTTCTGCCTGGGAGGCTCAACTCTATTCGCCATGGAACAAAGCTCCACTCCCATGTCTGCCAATGTGTTGGAACAGAGTCTCTCTCTCTAAGTTACTGGCAGAGACTCTCCTTGTTGAAGGTGTCCCAGACTTCCAGGTGGGGAATTATCACCGGTGGAAGGTGATATGTTCTGCCTGGGAGGTTCAACTCTATTCGCCATGGAACAAAGCTCCACTCCCAAGTCTGCCGATGTGTTGGAACAGAGTCTCTCTCCCTCAGTTACTGGCAGAGACTCTCCTTGTTGAAGGTGCCCCAGACTTCCAGGTGTGGAATTATGAGCGGTGGAAGGTGATATGTTCTGCCTGGGAGGCTCAACTCCCATGTCTGCTGATGTGTTGGAACAGAGTCTCTCTCCCTCAGTTACTGGCAGAGACTCTCCTTGTTGAAGGTGCCCCAGACTTCCAGGTGTGGAATTATGACCGGTGGAAGGGGATATGTTCTGCCTGGGAGGCTCAACTCCCATGTCTGCCGATGTGTTGGAACAGAGTCTCTCTCCCTCAGTTACTGGCAGAGACTCACCTTGTTGAAGGTGCCCCAGACTTCCAGGTGTGGAATTATGAGCGGTGGAAGGTGATATGTTCTGCCTGGGAGGCTCAACTCTATTCGCCATGGAACAAAGCTCCACTCCCATGTCTGCCGATGTCTTGGAACAGAGTCTCTCTCCCTAAGTTACTGGCAGAGACTCTCCTTGTTTAAGGTGCCCCAGACTTCCAGGTGGGGAAATATGACCGGTGGAAGGTGATATGTTCTGCCTGGGAGGCTCAACTCCCATGTCTGCTGATGTGTTGGAACAGAGTCTCTCTCCCTCAGTTACTGGCAGAGACTCTCCTTGTTGAAGGTGCCCCAGACTTCCCGGTGTAGATTTATGACCGGTGGAAGGTGAAATGTTCTGCCTGGGAGGCTCAACTCTATTCGCCATGGAACAAAGCTCCACTCCCATGTCTGCCAATGTGTTGGAACAGAGTCTCTCTCCCTAAGTTACTGGCAGAGACTCTCCTTGTTGAAGGTGTCCCAGACTTTCAGGTGGGGAATTATCACCGGTGGAAGGTGATATGTTCTGCCTGGGAGGTGCAACTCTATTCGCCATGGAACAAAGCTCCACTCCCAAGTCTGCCCATGTGTTGGAACAGAGTCTCTCTCCCTCAGTTACTGGCAGAGACTCTCCTTGTTGAAGGTGCCCCAGACTTCCAGGTGTGGAATTATGAGCGGTGGAAGGTGATATGTTCTGCCTGGGAGGCTCAACTCTATTCGCCATGGAACAAAGCTCCACTCCCATGTCTGCCGATGTGTTGGAACAGAGTCTCTCTCCCTCAGTTACTGGCAGAGACTCTCCTTGTTGAAGGTGCCCCAGACTTCCAGGTGTGGAATTATGAGCGGTGGAAGGTGATATGTTCTGCCTGGGAGGCTCAACTCTATTCGCCATGGAACAAAGCTCCACTCCCATGTCTGCCGATGTCTTGGAACAGAGTCTCTCTCCCTAAGTTACTGGCAGAGACTCTCCTTGTTGAAGGTGCCCCAGACTTCCAGGTGTGGAATTATGACCGGAGGAAGGTGATATGTTCTGCCTGGGAGGCTCAACTCCCATGTCTGCTGATGTGTTGGAACAGAGTCTCTCTCCCTCAGTTACTGGCAGAGACTCTCCTTGTTGAAGGTGCCCCAGACTTCCAGGTGTGGAATTATGACCGGTGGAAGGTGATATGTTCTGCCTGGGAGGCTCAACTCCCATGTCTGCCGATGTGTTGGAACAGAGTCTCTCTCCCTCAGTTACTGGCAGAGACTCTCCTTGTTGAAGGTGCCCCAGACTTCCAGGTGTGGAATTATGAGCGGTGGAAGGTGATATGTTCTGCCTGGGAGGCTCAACTCTATTCGCCATGGAACAAAGCTCCACTCCCATGTCTGCCGATGTCTTGGAACAGAGTCTCTCTCCCTAAGTTACTGGCAGAGACTCTCCTTGTTTAAGGTGCCCCAGACTTCCAGGTGGGGAATTATGACCGGTGGAAGGTGATATGTTCTGCCTGGGAGGCTCAACTCCCATGTCTGCTGATGTGTTGGAACAGAGTCTCTCTCCCTCAGTTACTGGCAGAGACTCTCCTTGTTGAAGGTGCCCCAGACTTCCCGGTGTAGATTTATGACCGGTGGAAGGTGAAATGTTCTGCCTGGGAGGCTCAACTCTATTCGCCATGGAACAAAGCTCCACTCCCATGTCTGCCAATGTGTTGGAACAGAGTCTCTCTCCCTAAGGTACTGGCAGAGACTCTCCTTGTTGAAGGTGTCCCAGACTTCCAGGTGGGGAATTATCACCGGTGGAAGGTGATATGTTCTGCCTGGGAGGTTCAACACTATTCGCCATGGAACAAAGCTCCACTCCCAAGTCTGCCGATGTGTTGGAACAGAGTCTCTCTCCCTCAGTTACTGGCAGAGACTCTCCTTGTTGAAGGTGCCCCAGACTTCCAGGTGTGGAATTATGAGCGGTGGAAGGTGATATGTTCTGCCTGGGAGGCTCAACTCTATTCGCCATGGAACAAAGCTCCACTCCCATGTCTGCCGATGTCTTGGATCAGAGTCTCTCTCCCTAAGTTACTGGCAGAGACTCTCCTTGTTTAAGGTGCCCCAGACTTCCAGGTGTGGAATTATGACGGGAGGAAGGTGATATGTTCTGCCTGGGAGGCTCAACTCCCATGTCTGCTGATGTGTTGGAACAGAGTCTCTCTCCCTCAGTTACTGGCAGAGACTCTCCTTGTTGAAGGTGCCCCAGACTTCCAGGTGTGGAATTATGACCGGTGGAAGGTGATATGTTCTGCCTGGGAGGCTCAACTCCCATGTCTGCCGATGTGTTGGAACAGAGTCTCTCTCCCTCAGTTACTGGCAGAGACTCACCTTGTTGAAGGTGCCCCAGACTTCCAGGTGTGGAATTATGAGCGGTGGAAGGTGATATGTTCTGCCTGGGAGGCTCAACTCTATTCGCCATGGAACAAAGCTCCACTCCCATGTCTGCCGATGTCTTGGAACAGAGTCTCTCTCCCTAAGTTACTGGCAGAGACTCTCCTTGTTTAAGGTGCCCCAGACTTCCAGGTGGGGAATTATGACCGGTGGAAGGTGATATGTTCTGCCTGGGAGGCTCAACTCCCATGTCTGCTGATGTGTTGGAACAGAGTCTCTCTCCCTCAGTTACTGGCAGAGACTCTCCTTGTTGAAGGTGCCCCAGACTTCCCGGTGTAGATTTATGACCGGTGGAAGGTGAAATGTTCTGCCTGGGAGGCTCAACTCTATTCGCCATGGAACAAAGCTCCACTCCCATGTCTGCCAATGTGTTGGAACAGAGTCTCTCTCCCTAAGTTACTGGCAGAGACTCTCCTTGTTGAAGGTCTCCCAGACTTCCAGGTGGGGAATTATCACCGGTGGAAGGTGATATGTTCTGCCTCGGAGGTTCAACTCTATTCGCCATGGAACAAAGCTCCACTCCCAAGTCTGCCGATGTGTTGGAACAGAGTCTCTCTCCCTCAGTTACTGGCAGAGACTCTCCTTGTTGAAGGTGCCCCAGACTTCCAGGTGTGGAATTATGAGCGGTGGAAGGTGATATGTTCTGCCTGGGAGGCTCAACTCTATTCGCCATGGAACAAAGCTCCACTCCCATGTCTGCCGATGTCTTGGAACAGAGTCGCTCTCCCTAAGTTACTGGCAGAGACTCTCCTTGTTGAAGGTGCCCCAGACTTCCAGGTGTGGAATTATGACCGGAGGAAGGTGATATGTTCTGCCTGGGAGGCTCAACTCCTATGTCTGCCGATGTGTTGGAACAGAGTCTCTCTCCCTCAGTTACTGGCCGGGCCTTACCTTGTTGAAAGTGCCCCAGACTTCCAGGTGTGGAATTATGAGCGGTGGAAGGTGATATGTTCTGCCTGGGAGGCTCAACTCTATTCGCCATGGAACAAAGCTCCACTCCCATGTCTGCCGATGTCTTGGAACAGAGTCTCTCTCCCTAAGTTACTGGCAGAGACTCTCCTTGTTTAAGGTGCCCCAGACTTCCAGGTGGGGAATTATGACCGGTGGAAGGTGATATGTTCTGCCTGGGAGGCTCAACTCCCATGTCTGCTGATGTGTTGGAACAGAGTCTCTCTCCCTCAGTTACTGGCATAGACTCTCCTTGTTGAAGGTGCCCCAGACTTCCCGGTGTAGATTTATGACCGGTGGAAGGTGAAATGTTCTGCCTGGGAGGCTCAACTCTATTCGCCATGGAACAAAGCTCCACTCCCATGTCTGCCGATGTCTTGGAACAGAGTCTCTCTCCCTAAGTTACTGGCAGAGACTCTCCTTGTTGAAGGTGCCCCAGACTTCCAGGTGTGGAATTATGACCGGAGGAAGGTGATATGTTCTGCCTGGGAGGCTCAACTCCCATGTCTGCTGATGTGTTGGAACAGAGTCTCTCTCCCTCAGTTACTGGCAGAGACTCTCCTTGTTGAAGGTGCCCCAGACTTCCAGGTGTGGAATTCTGACCGGTGGAAGGTGATATGTTCTGCCTGGGAGGCTCAACTCCCATGTCTGCCGATGTGTTGGAACAGAGTCTCTCTCCCTCAGTTACTGGCAGAGACTCACCTTGTTGAAGGTGCCCCAGACTTCCAGGTGTGGAATTATGAGCGGTGGAAGGTGATATGTTCTGCCTGGGAGGCTCAACTCTATTCGCCATGGAACAAAGCTCCACTCCCATGTCTGCCGATGTCTTGGAACAGAGTCTCTCTCCCTAAGTTACTGGCAGAGACTCTCCTTGTTTAAGGTGCCCCAGACTTCCAGGTGAGGAATTATCACCGGTGGAAGGTGATATGTTCTGCCTGGGAGGTTCAACTCTATTCGCCATGGAACAAAGCTCCACTCCCAAGTCTGCCGATGTGTTGGAACAGAGTCTCTCTCCCTCAGTTACTGGCAGAGACTCTCCTTGTTGAAGGTGCCCCAGACTTCCAGGTGTGGAATTATGACCGGTGGAAGGTGATATGTTCTGCCTGGGAGGCTTAACTCCCATGTCTGCTGATGTGTTGGAACAGAGTCTCTCTCCCTCAGTTACTGGCAGAGACTCTCCTTGTTGAAGGTGCCCCAGACTTCCAGGTGTGGAATTATGAGCGGTGGAAGGGGATATGTTCTGCCTGGGAGGCTCAACTCTATTCGCCATGGAACAAAGCTCCACTCCCATGTCTGCCGATGTCTTGGATCAGAGTCTCTCTCCCTAAGTTACTGGCAGAGACTCTCCTTGTTGAAGGTGCCCCAGACTTCCAGGTGTGGAATTATGACGGGAGGAAGGTGATATGTTCTGCCTGGGAGGCTCAACTCCCATGTCTGCTGATGTGTTGGAACAGAGTCTCTCTCCCTCAGTTACTGGCAGAGACTCTCCTTGTTGAAGGTGCCCCAGACTTCCAGGTGTGGAATTATGACCGGTGGAAGGTGATATGTTCTGCCTGGGAGGCTCAACTCCCATGTCTGCCGATGTGTTGGAACAGAGTCTCTCTCCCTCAGTTACTGGCAGAGACTCACCTTGTTGAAGGTGCCCCAGACTTCCAGGTGTGGAATTATGAGCGGTGGAAGGTGATATGTTCTGCCTGGGAGGCTCAACTCTATTCGCCATGGAACAAAGCTCCACTCCCATGTCTGCCGATGTCTTGGAACAGAGTCTCTCTCCCTAAGTTACTGGCAGAGACTCTCCTTGTTTAAGGTGCCCCAGACTTCCAGGTGGGGAATTATGACCGGTGGAAGGTGATATGTTCTGCCTGGGAGGCTCAACTCCCATGTCTGCTGATGTGTTGGAACAGAGTCTCTCTCCCTCAGTTACTGGCAGAGACTCTCCTTGTTGAAGGTGCCCCAGACTTCCCGGTGTAGATTTATGACCGGTGGAAGGTGAAATGTTCTGCCTGGGAGGCTCAACTCTATTCGCCATGGAACAAAGCTCCACTCCCATGTCTGCCAATGTGTTGGAACAGAGTCTCTCTCCCTAAGTTACTGGCAGAGACTCTCCTTGTTGAAGGTCTCCCAGACTTCCAGGTGGGGAATTATCACCGGTGGAAGGTGATATGTTCTGCCTCGGAGGTTCAACTCTATTCGCCATGGAACAAAGCTCCACTCCCAAGTCTGCCGATGTGTTGGAACAGAGTCTCTCTCCCTCAGTTACTGGCAGAGACTCTCCTTGTTGAAGGTGCCCCAGACTTCCAGGTGTGGAATTATGAGCGGTGGAAGGTGATATGTTCTGCCTGGGAGGCTCAACTCTATTCGCCATGGAACAAAGCTCCACTCCCATGTCTGCCGATGTCTTGGAACAGAGTCGCTCTCCCTAAGTTACTGGCAGAGACTCTCCTTGTTGAAGGTGCCCCAGACTTCCAGGTGTGGAATTATGACCGGAGGAAGGTGATATGTTCTGCCTGGGAGGCTCAACTCCTATGTCTGCCGATGTGTTGGAACAGAGTCTCTCTCCCTCAGTTACTGGCCGGGCCTTACCTTGTTGAAAGTGCCCCAGACTTCCAGGTGTGGAATTATGAGCGGTGGAAGGTGATATGTTCTGCCTGGGAGGCTCAACTCTATTCGCCATGGAACAAAGCTCCACTCCCATGTCTGCCGATGTCTTGGAACAGAGTCTCTCTCCCTAAGTTACTGGCAGAGACTCTCCTTGTTTAAGGTGCCCCAGACTTCCAGGTGGGGAATTATGACCGGTGGAAGGTGATATGTTCTGCCTGGGAGGCTCAACTCCCATGTCTGCTGATGTGTTGGAACAGAGTCTCTCTCCCTCAGTTACTGGCATAGACTCTCCTTGTTGAAGGTGCCCCAGACTTCCCGGTGTAGATTTATGACCGGTGGAAGGTGAAATGTTCTGCCTGGGAGGCTCAACTCTATTCGCCATGGAACAAAGCTCCACTCCCATGTCTGCCGATGTCTTGGAACAGAGTCTCTCTCCCTAAGTTACTGGCAGAGACTCTCCTTGTTGAAGGTGCCCCAGACTTCCAGGTGTGGAATTATGACCGGAGGAAGGTGATATGTTCTGCCTGGGAGGCTCAACTCCCATGTCTGCTGATGTGTTGGAACAGAGTCTCTCTCCCTCAGTTACTGGCAGAGACTCTCCTTGTTGAAGGTGCCCCAGACTTCCAGGTGTGGAATTCTGACCGGTGGAAGGTGATATGTTCTGCCTGGGAGGCTCAACTCCCATGTCTGCCGATGTGTTGGAACAGAGTCTCTCTCCCTCAGTTACTGGCAGAGACTCACCTTGTTGAAGGTGCCCCAGACTTCCAGGTGTGGAATTATGAGCGGTGGAAGGTGATATGTTCTGCCTGGGAGGCTCAACTCTATTCGCCATGGAACAAAGCTCCACTCCCATGTCTGCCGATGTCTTGGAACAGAGTCTCTCTCCCTAAGTTACTGGCAGAGACTCTCCTTGTTTAAGGTGCCCCAGACTTCCAGGTGAGGAATTATCACCGGTGGAAGGTGATATGTTCTGCCTGGGAGGTTCAACTCTATTCGCCATGGAACAAAGCTCCACTCCCAAGTCTGCCGATGTGTTGGAACAGAGTCTCTCTCCCTCAGTTACTGGCAGAGACTCTCCTTGTTGAAGGTGCCCCAGACTTCCAGGTGTGGAATTATGACCGGTGGAAGGTGATATGTTCTGCCTGGGAGGCTTAACTCCCATGTCTGCTGATGTGTTGGAACAGAGTCTCTCTCCCTCAGTTACTGGCAGAGACTCTCCTTGTTGAAGGTGCCCCAGACTTCCAGGTGTGGAATTATGAGCGGTGGAAGGGGATATGTTCTGCCTGGGAGGCTCAACTCTATTCGCCATGGAACAAAGCTCCACTCCCATGTCTGCCAATGTGTTGGAACAGAGTCTCTCTCCCTAAGTTACTGGCAGAGACTCTCCTTGTTGAAGGTGTCTCAGACTTCCAGGTGGGGAATTATCACCGGTGGAAGGTGATATGTTCTGCCTGGGAGGTTCAACTCTATTCGCCATGGAACAAAGCTCCACTCCCAAGTCTGCCGATGTGTTGGAACAGAGTCTCTCTCCCTCAGTTACTGGCAGAGACTCTCCTTGTTGAAGGTGCCCCAGACTTCCAGGTGTGGAATTATGAGCGGTGGAAGGTGATATGTTCTGCCTGGGAGGCTCAACTCTATTCGCCATGGAACAAAGCTCCACTCCCATGTCTGCCGATGTCTTGGAACAGAGTCTCTCTCCCTAAGTTACTGGCAGAGACTCTCCTTGTTGAAGGTGCCCCAGACTTCCAGGTGTGGAATTATGACCGGAGGAAGGTGATATGTTCTGCCTGGGAGGCTCAACTCCCATGTCTGCTGATGTGTTGGAACAGAGTCTCTCTCCCTCAGTTACTGGCAGAGACTCTCCTTGTTGAAGGTGCCCCAGACTTCCAGGTGTGGAATTATGACCGGTGGAAGGTGATATGTTCTGCCTGGGAGGCTCAACTCCCATGTCTGCCGATGTGTTGGAACAGAGTCTCTCTCCCTCAGTTACTGGCAGAGACTCACCTTGTTGAAGGTGCCCCAGACTTCCAGGTGTGGAATTATGAGCGGTGGAAGGTGATATGTTCTGCCTGGGAGGCTCAACTCTATTCGCCATGGAACAAAGCTCCACTCCCATGTCTGCCAATGTGTTGGAACAGAGTCTCTCTCCCTAAGTTACTGGCAGAGACTCTCCTTGTTGAAGGTGTCCCAGACTTCCAGGTGGGGAATTATCACCGGTGGAAGGTGATATGTTCTGCCTGGGAGGTTCAACTCTATTCGCCAGGGAACAAAGCTCCACTCCCAAGTCTGCCGATGTGTTGGAACAGAGTCTCTCTCCCTCAGTTACTGGCAGAGACTCTCCTTGTTGAAGGTGCCCCAGACTTCCAGGTGTGGAATTATGAGCGGTGGAAGGTGATATGTTCTGCCTGGGAGGCTCAACTCTATTCGCCATGGAACAAAGCTCCACTCCCATGTCTGCCGATGTCTTGGAACAGAGTCGCTCTCCCTAAGTTACTGGCAGAGACTCTCCTTGTTGAAGGTGCCCCAGACTTCCAGGTGTGGAATTATGACCGGAGGAAGGTGATATGTTCTGCCTGGGAGGCTCAACTCCTATGTCTGCTGATGTGTTGGAACAGAGTCTCTCTCCCTCAGTTACTGGCAGAGACTCTCCTTGTTGAAGGTGCCCCAGACTTCCAGGTGTGGAATTATGACCGGAGGAAGGTGATATGTTCTGCCTGGGAGGCTCAACTCCCATGTCTGCTGATGTGTTTGGAAAAGAGTCTCTCTCCCTCAGTTACTGGCAGAGACTCACCTTGTTGAAAGTGCCCCAGACTTCCAGGTGTGGAATTATGAGCGGTGGAAGGTGATATGTTCTGCATGGGAGGCTCAACTCTATTCGCCATGGAACAAAGCTCCACTCCCATGTCTGCCGATGTCTTGAAACAGAGTCTCTCTCCCTAAGTTACTGGCAGAGACTCTCCTTGTTTAAGGTGCCCCAGACTTCCAGGTGGGGAATTATGACCGGTGGTAGGTGATATGTTCTGCCTGGGAGGCTCAACTCCCATGTCTGCTGATGTGTTGGAACAGAGTCTCTCTCCCTCAGTTACTGGCAGAGACTCTCCTTGTTGAAGGTGCCCCAGACTTCCAGGTGTGGAATTATGAGCGGTGGAAGGTGATATGTTCTGCCTGGGAGGCTCAACTCTATTCGCCATGGAACAAAGCTCCACTCCCATGTCTGCCGATGTCTTGGAACAGAGTCTCTCTCCCTAAGTTACTGGCAGAGACTCTCCTTGTTGAAGGTGCCCCAGACTTCCAGGTGTGGAATTATGACCGGAGGAAGGTGATATGTTCTGCCTGGGAGGCTCAACTCCCATGTCTGCTGATGTGTTGGAAAAGAGTCTCTCTCTCTCAGTTACTGGCAGAGACTCTCCTTGTTGAAGGTGCCCCAGACTTCCAGGTTTGGAATTCTGACCGGTGGAAGGTGATATGTTCTGCCTGGGAGGCTCAACTCCCATGTCTGCCGATGTGTTGGAACAGAGTCTCTCTCCCTCAGTTACTGGCAGAGACTCACCTTGTTGAAGGTGCCCCAGACTTCCAGGTGTGGAATTATGAGCGGTGGAAGGTGATATGTTCTGCCTGGGAGGCTCAACTCTATTCGCCATGGAACAAAGCTCCACTCCCATGTCTGCCGATGTCTTGGAACAGAGTCTCTCTCCCTAAGTTACTGGCAGAGACTCTCCTTGTTTAAGGTGCCCCAGACTTCCAGGTGGGGAATTATGACCGTTGGAAGGTGATATGTTCTTCCTGGGAGGCTCAACTCCCATGTCTGCTGATGTGTTGGAACAGAGTCTCTCTCCCTCAGTTACTGGCAGAGACTCTCCTTGTTGAAGGTGCCCCAGACTTCCAGGTGTGGAATTATGAGCGGTGGAAGGTGATATGTTCTGCCTGGGAGGCTCAATTCTATTCGCCATGGAACAAAGCTCCACTCCCATGTCTGCCGATGTCTTGGAACAGAGTCTCTCTCCCTAAGTTACTGGCAGAGACTCTCCTTGTTGAAGGTGCCCCAGACTTCCAGGTGTGGAATTATGACCGGAGGAAGGTGATATGTTCTGCCTGGGAGGCTCAACTCCCATGTCTGCTGATGTGTTGGAACAGAGTCTCTCTCCCTCAGTTACTGGCAGAGACTCTCCTTGTTGAAGGTGCCCCAGACTTCCAGGTGTGGAATTATGAGCGGTGGAAGGTGATATGTTCTGCCTTGGAGGCTCAACTCTATTCGCCATGGAACAAAGCTCCACTCCCATGTCTGCCAATGTGTTGGAACAGAGTCTCTCTCCCTCAGTTACTGGCAGAGACTCTCCTTGTTGAAGGTGCCCCAGACTTCCAGGTGTGGAATTATGAGCGGAGGAAGGTGATATGTTCTGCCTGGGAGGCTCAACTCCCATGTCTGCCGATGTGTTGGAACAGAGTCTCTCTCCCTCAGTTACTGGCAGAGACTCACCTTGTTGAAGGTGCCCCAGACTTCCAGGTGTGGAATTATGAGCGGTGGAAGGTGATATGTTCTGCCTGGGAGGCTCAACGCTATTCGCCATGGAACAAAGCTCCACTCCCATGTCTGCCGATGTCTTGGAACAGAGTCTCTCTCCCTAAGTTACTGGCAGAGACTCTCCTTGTTTAAGGTGCCCCAGACTTCCAGGTGGGGAATTATGACCGGTGGAAGGTGATATGTTCTTCCTGGGAGGCTCAACTCCCATGTCTGCTGATGTGTTGGAACAGAGTCTCTCTCCCTCAGTTACTGGCAGAGACTCTCCTTGTTGAAGGTGCCCCAGACTTCCAGGTGTGGAATTATGACCGGAGGAAGGTGATATGTTCTGCCTGGGAGGCTCAACTCCCATGTCTGCTGATGTGTTGGAACAGAGTCTCTCTCCCTCAGTTACTGGCAGAGACTCTCCTTGTTGAAGGTGCCCCAGACTTCCAGGTGTGGAATTCTGACCGGTGGAAGGTGATATGTTCTGCCTGGGAGGCTCAACTCCCATGTCTGCCGATGTGTTGGAACAGAGTCTCTCTCCCTCAGTTACTGGCAGAGACTCACCTTGTTGAAGGTGCCCCAGACTTCCAGGTGTGGAATTATGAGCGGTGGAAGGTGATATGTTCTGCCTGGGAGGCTCAACTCTATTTGCCATGGAACAAAGCTCCACTCCCATGTCTGCCGATGTCTTGGAACAGAGTCTCTCTCCCTAAGTTACTGGCAGAGACTCTCCTTGTTTAAGGTGCCCCAGACTTCCAGGTGGGGAATTATGACCGGTGGAAGGTGATATGTTCTGCCTGGGAGGCTCAACTCCCATGTCTGCTGATGTGTCTCTCTCCCTCAGTTACTGGCAGAGACTCTCCTTGTTGAAGGTGCCCCAGACTTCCCGGTGTAGGTTTATGACCGGTGGAAGGTGAAATGTTCTGCCTGGGAGACTCAACTCTATTCGCCATGGAACAAAGCTCCACTCCCATGTCTGCCAATGTGTTGGAAAAGAGTCTCTCTCCCTAAGTTACTGGCAGAGACTCTCCTTGTTGAAGGTGTCTCAGACTTCCAGGTGGGGAATTATCACCGGTGGAAGGTGATATGTTCTGCCTGGGAGGTTCAACTCTATTCGCCATGGAACAAAGCTCCACTCCCAAGTCTGCCGATGTGTTGGAACAGAGTCTCTCTCCCTCAGTTACTGGCAGAGACTCTCCTTGTTGAAGGTGCCCCAGACTTCCAGGTGTGGAATTATGAGCGGTGGAAGGTGATATGTTCTGCCTGGGAGGCTCAACTCTATTCGCCATGGAACAAAGCTCCACTCCCATGTCTGCCGATGTCTTGGAACAGAGTCTCTCTCCCTAAGTTACTGGCAGAGACTCTCCTTGTTGAAGGTGCCCCAGACTTCCAGGTGTGGAATTATGACCGGAGGAAGGTGATATGTTCTGCCTGGGAGGCTCAACTCCCATGTCTGCTGATGTGTTGGAACAGAGTCTCTCTCCCTCAGTTACTGGCAGAGACTCTCCTTGTTGAAAGTGCCCCAGACTTCCAGGTGGGGAATTATGACCGGTGGAAGGTGATATGTTCTGCCTGGGAGGCTCAACTCTATTCGCCATGGAACAAAGCTCCACTCCCATGTCTGCCGATGTCTTGGAACAGAGTCTCTCTCCCTAAGTTACTGGCAGAGACTCTCCTTGTTTAAGGTGCCCCAGACTTCCAGGTGGGGAATTATGACCGGTGGAAGGTGATATGTTCTGCCTGGGAGGCTCAACTCCCATGTCTGCTGATGTGTTGGAACAGAGTCTCTCTCCCTCAGTTACTGGCAGAGACTCTCCTTGTTGAAGGTGCCCCAGACTTCCCGGTGTAGATTTATGACCGGTGGAAGGTGAAATGTTCTGCCTGGGAGGCTCAACTCTATTCGCCATGGAACAAAGCTCCACTCCCATGTCTGCCAATGTGTTGGAACAGAGTCTCTCTCCCTAAGTTACTGGCAGAGACTCTCCTTGTTGAAGGTGTCCCAGACTTCCAGGTGGGGAATTATCACCGGTGGAAGGTGATATGTTCTGCCTGGGAGGTTCAACTCTATTCGCCATGGAACAAAGCTCCACTCCAGAGTCTGCCGATGTGTTGGAACAGAGTCTCTCTCCCTCAGTTACTGGCAGAGACTCTCCTTGTTGAAGGTGCCCCAGACTTCCAGGTGTGGAATTATGAGCGGTGGAAGGTGATATGTTCTGCCTGGGAGGCTCAACTCTATTCTCCATGGAACAAAGCTCCACTCCCATGTCTGCCGATGTCTTGGAACAGAGTCTCTCTCCCTAAGTTACTGGCAGAGACTCTCCTTGTTGAAGGTGCCCCAGACTTCCAGGTGTGGAATTATGACCGGAGGAAGGTGATATGTTCTGCCTGGGAGGCTCAACTCCCATGTCTGCTGATGTGTTGGAACAGAGTCTCTCTCCCTCAGTTACTGGCAGAGACTCTCCTTGTTGAAGGTGCCCCAGACTTCCAGGTGTGGAATTCTGACCGGTGGAAGGTGATATGTTCTGCCTGGGAGGCTCAACTCCCATGTCTGCCGATGTGTTGGAACAGAGTCTCTCTCCCTCAGTTACTGGCAGAGACTTACCTTGTTGAAGGTGCCCCAGACTTCCAGGTGTGGAATTATGAGCGGTGGAAGGTGATATGTTCTGCCTGGGAGGCTCAACTCTATTTGCCATGGAACAAAGCTCCACTCCCATGTCTGCCGATGTCTTGGAACAGAGTCTCTCTCCCTAAGTTACTGGCAGAGACTCTCCTTGTTTAAGGTGCCCCAGACTTCCAGGTGGGGAATTATGACCGGTGGAAGGTGATATGTTCTGCCTGGGAGGCTCAACTCCCATGTCTGCTGATGTGTTGGAACAGAGTCTCTCTCCCTCAGTTACTGGCAGAGACTCTCCTTGTTGAAGGTGCCCCAGACTTCCAGGTGGGGAATTATGACCGGTGGAAGGTGATATGTTCTGCCTGGGAGGCTCAACTCTATTCGCCATGGAACAAAGCTCCACTCCCATGTCTGCCGATGTCTTGGAACAGAGTCTCTCTCCCTAAGTTACTGGCAGAGACTCTCCTTGTTTAAGGTGCCCCAGACTTCCAGGTGGGGAATTATGACCGGTGGAAGGTGATATGTTCTGCCTGGGAGGCTCAACTCCCATGTCTGCTGATGTGTTGGAACAGAGTCTCTCTCCCTCAGTTACTGGCAGAGACTCTCCTTGTTGAAGGTGCCCCAGACTTCCCGGTGTAGATTTATGACCGGTGGAAGGTGAAATGTTCTGCCTGGGAGGCTCAACTCTATTCGCCATGGAACAAAGCTCCACTCCCATGTCTGCCAATGTGTTGGAACAGAGTCTCTCTCCCTAAGTTACTGGCAGAGACTCTCCTTGTTGAAGGTGTCCCAGACTTCCAGGTGGGGAATTATCACCGGTGGAAGGTGATATGTTCTGCCTGGGAGGTTCAACTCTATTCGCCATGGAACAAAGCTCCACTCCCAAGTCTGCCGATGTGTTGGAACAGAGTCTCTCTCCCTCAGTTACTGGCAGAGACTCTCCTTGTTGAAGGTGCCCCAGACTTCCAGGTGTGGAATTATGAGCGGTGGAAGGTGATATGTTCTGCCTGGGAGGCTCAACTCTATTCGCCATGAAACAAAGCTCCACTCCCATGTCTGCCGATGTCTTGGAACAGAGTCTCTCTCCCTAAGTTACTGGCAGAGACTCTCCTTGTTGAAGGTGCCCCAGACTTCCAGGTGTGGAATTATGACCGGAGGAAGGTGATATGTTCTGCCTGGGAGGCTCAACTCCCATGTCTGCTGATGTGTTGGAACAGAGTCTCTCTCCCTCAGTTACTGGCAGAGACTCTCCTTGTTGAAGGTGCCCCAGACTTCCAGGTGTGGAATTATGAGCGGTGGAAGGTGATATGTTCTGCCTGGGAGGCTCAACTCTATTCGCCATGGAACAAAGCTCCACTCCCATGTCTGCCGATGTCTTGGAACAGAGTCTCTCTCCCTAAGTTACTGGCAGAGACTCTCCTTGTTTAAGGTGCCCCAGACTTCCAGGTGGGGAATTATGACCGGTGGAAGGTGATATGTTCTGCCTGGGAGGCTCAACTCCCATGTCTGCTGATGTGTTGGAACAGAGTCTCTCTCCCTCAGTTACTGGCAGAGACTCTCCTTGTTGAAGGTGCCCCAGACTTCCCGGTGTAGATTTATGACCGGTGGAAGGTGAAATGTTCTGCCTGGGAGGCTCAACTCTATTTGCCATGGAACAAAGCTCCACTCCCATGTCTGCCAATGTGTTGGAACAGAGTCTCTCTCCCTAAGTTACTGGCAGAGACTCTCCTTGTTGAAGGTGTCCCAGACTTCCAGGTGGGGAATTATCACCGGTGGAAGGTGATATGTTCTGCCTGGGAGGTTCAACTCTATTCGCCATGGAACAAAGCTCCACTCCCAAGTCTGCCGATGTGTTGGAACAGAGTCTCTCTCCCTCAGTTACTGGCAGAGACTCTCCTTGTTGAAGGTGCCCCAGACTTCCAGGTGTGGAATTATGAGCGGTGGAAGGTGATATGTTCTGCCTGGGAGGCTCAACTCTATTCGCCATGGAACAAAGCTCCACTCCCATGTCTGCCGATGTCTTGGAACAGAGTCGCTCTCCTTAAGTTACTGGCAGAGACTCTCCTTGTTGAAGGTGCCCCAGACTTCCAGGTGTGGAATTATGACCGGAGGAAGGTGATATGTTCTGCCTGGGAGGCTCAACTCCTATGTCTGCTGATGTGTTGGAACAGAGTCTCTCTCCCTCAGTTACTGGCAGAGACTCTCCTTGTTGAAGGTGCCCCAGACTTCCAGGTGTGGAATTATGACCGGTGGAAGGTGATATGTTCTGCCTGGGAGGCTCAACTCCCATGTCTGCCGATGTGTTGGAACAGAGTCTCTCTCCCTCAGTTACTGGCAGAGACTCACCTTGTTGAAAGTGCCCCAGACTTCCAGGTGTGGAATTATGAGCGGTGGAAGGTGATATGTTCTGCCTGGGAGGCTCAACTCTATTCGCCATGGAACAAAGCTCCACTCCCATGTCTGCCGATGTCTTGAAACAGAGTCTCTCTCCCTAAGTTACTGGCAGAGACTCTCCTTGTTTAAGGTGCCCCAGACTTCCAGGTGGGGAATTATGACCGGTGGAAGGTGATATGTTCTGCCTGGGAGGCTCAACTCCCATGTCTGCTGATGTGTTGGAACAGAGTCTCTCTCCCTCAGTTACTGGCAGAGACTCTCCTTGTTGAAGGTGCCCCAGACTTCCAGGTGTGGAATTATGAGCGGTGGAAGGTGATATGTTCTGCCTGGGAGGCTCAACTCTATTCGCCATGGAACAAAGCTCCACTCCCATGTCTGCCGATGTCTTGGAACAGAGTCTCTCTCCCTAAGTTACTGGCAGAGACTCTCCTTGTTGAAGGTGCCCCAGACTTCCAGGTGTGGAATTATGACCGGAGGAAGGTGATATGTTCTGCCTGGGAGGCTCAACTCCCATGTCTGCTGATGTGTTGGAACAGAGTCTCTCTCCCTCAGTTACTGGCAGAGACTCTCCTTGTTGAAGGTGCCCCAGACTTCCAGGTGTGGAATTCTGACCGGTGGAAGGTGATATGTTCTGCCTGGGAGGCTCAACTCCCATGTCTGCCGATGTGTTGGAACAGAGTCTCTCTCCCTCAGTTACTGGCAGAGACTCTCCTTGTTGAAGGTGCCCCAGACTTCCCGGTGTAGGTTTATGACCGGTGGAAGGTGAAATGTTCTGCCTGGGAGACTCAACTCTATTCGCCATGGAACAAAGCTCCACTCCCATGTCTGCCAATGTGTTGGAACAGAGTCTCTCTCCCTAAGTTACTGGCAGAGACTCTCCTTGTTGAAGGTGTCTCAGACTTCCAGGTGGGGAATTATCACCGGTGGAAGGTGATATGTTCTGCCTGGGAGGTTCAACTCTATTCGCCATGGAACAAAGCTCCACTCCCAAGTCTGCCGATGTGTTGGAACAGAGTCTCTCTCCCTCAGTTACTGGCAGAGACTCTCCTTGTTGAAGGTGCCCCAGACTTCCAGGTGTGGAATTATGAGCGGTGGAAGGTGATATGTTCTGCCTGAGAAGCTCAACTCTATTCGCCATGGAACAAAGCTCCACTCCCATGTCTGCCGATGTCTTGGAACAGAGTCTCTCTCCCTAAGTTACTGGCAGAGACTCTCCTTGTTTAAGGTGCCCCAGACTTCCAGGTGGGGAATTATGACCGGTGGAAGGTGATATGTTCTTCCTGGGAGGCTTAACTCCCATGTCTGCTGATGTGTTGGAACAGAGTCTCTCTCCCTCAGTTACTGGCAGAGACTCTCCTTGTTGAAGGTGCCCCAGACTTCCAGGTGGGGAATTATCACCGGTGGAAGGTGATATGTTCTGCCTGGGAGGTTCAACTCTATTCGCCATGGAACAAAGCTCCACTCCCAAGTCTGCCGATGTGTTGGAACAGAGTCTCTCTCCCTCAGTTACTGGCAGAGACTCTCCTTGTTGAAGGTGCCCCAGACTTCCCGGTGTAGATTTATGACCGGTGGAAGGTGAAATGTTCTGCTTGGGAGGCTCAACTCTATTCGCCATGGAACAAAGCTCCACTCCCATGTCTGCCAATGTGTTGGAACAGAGTCTCTCTCCCTAAGTTACTGGCAGAGACTCTCCTTGTTGAAGGTGTCCCAGACTTCCAGGTGGGGAATTATCACCGGTGGAAGGTGATATGTTCTGCCTGGGAGGTTCAACTCTATTCGCCATGGAACAAAGCTCCACTCCCAAGTCTGCCGATGTGTTGGAACAGAGTCTCTCTCCCTCAGTTACTGGCAGAGAATCTCCTTGTTGAAGGTGCCCCAGACTTCCAGGTGTGGAATTATGAGCGGTGGAAGGTGATATGTTCTGCCTGGGAGGCTCAACTCTATTCGCCATGGAACAAAGCTCCACTCCCATGTCTGCCGATGTCTTGGAACAGAGTCTCTCTCCCTAAGTTACTGGCAGAGACTCTCCTTGTTGAAGGTGCCCCAGACTTCCAGGTGTGGAATTATGACCGGAGGAAGGTGATATGTTCTGCCTGGGAGGCTCAACTCCCATGTCTGCTGATGTGTTGGAACAGAGTCTCTCTCCCTCAGTTACTGGCAGAGACTCTCCTTGTTGAAGGTGCCCCAGACTTCCAGGTGTGGAATTCTGACCGGTGGAAGGTGATATGTTCTGCCTGGGAGGCTCAACTCCCATGTCTGCCGATGTGTTGGAACAGAGTCTCTCTCCCTCAGTTACTGGCAGAGACTCACCTTGTTGAAGGTGCCCCAGACTTCCAGGTGTGGAATTATGAGCGGTGGAAGGTGATATGTTCTGCCTGGGAGGCTCAACTCTATTTGCCATGGAACAAAGCTCCACTCCCATGTCTGCCGATGTCTTGGAACAGAGTCTCTCTCCCTAAGTTACTGGCAGAGACTCTCCTTGTTTAAGGTGCCCCAGACTTCCAGGTGGGGAATTATGACCGGTGGAAGGTGATATGTTCTGCCTGGGAGGCTCAACTCCCATGTCTGCTGATGTGTTGGAACAGAGTCTCTCTCCCTCAGTTACTGGCAGAGACTCTCCTTGTTGAAGGTGCCCCAGACTTCCCGGTGTAGGTTTATGACCGGTGGAAGGTGAAATGTTCTGCCTGGGAGACTCAACTCTATTCGCCATGGAACAAAGCTCCACTCCCATGTCTGCCAATGTGTTGGAACAGAGTCTCTCTCCCTAAGTTACTGGCAGAGACTCTCCTTGTTGAAGGTGTCTCAGACTTCCAGGTGGGGAATTATCCCCGGTGGAAGGTGATATGTTCTGCCTGGGAGGTTCAACTCTATTCGCCATGGAACAAAGCTCCACTCCCAAGTCTGCCGATGTGTTGGAACAGAGTCTCTCTCCCTCAGTTACTGGCAGAGACTCTCCTTGTTGAAGGTGCCCCAGACTTCCAGGTGTGGAATTATGAGCGGTGGAAGGTGATATGTTCTGCCTGGGAGGCTCAACTCTATTCGCCATGGAACAAAGCTCCACTCCCATGTCTGCCGATGTCTTGGAACAGAGTCTCTCTCCCTAAGTTACTGGCAGAGACTCTCCTCGTTGAAGGGGCCCCAGACTTCCAGGTGTGGAATTATGACCGGAGGAAGGTGATATGTTCTGCCTGGGAGGCTCAACTCCCATGTCTGCTGATGTGTTGGAACAGAGTCTCTCTCCCTCAGTTACTGGCAGAGACTCTCCTTGTTGAAGGTGCCCCAGACTTCCAGGTGTGGAATTCTGACCGGTGGAAGGTGATATGTTCTGCCTGGGAGGCTCAACTCCCATGTCTGCCGATGTGTTGGAACAGAGTCTCTCTCCCTCAGTTACTGGCAGAGACTCACCTTGTTGAAGGTGCCCCAGACTTCCAGGTGTGGAATTATGAGCGGTGGAAGGTGATATGTTCTGCCTGGGAGGCTCAACTCTATTTGCCATGGAACAAAGCTCCACTCCCATGTCTGCCGATGTCTTGGAACAGAGTCTCTCTCCCTAAGTTACTGGCAGAGACTCTCCTTGTTTAAGGTGCCCCAGACTTCCAGGTGGGGAATTATGACCGGTGGAAGGTGATATGTTCTGCCTGGGAGGCTCAACTCCCATGTCTGCTGATGTGTTGGAACAGAGTCTCTCTCCCTCAGTTACTGGCAGAGACTCTCCTTGTTGAAGGTGCCCCAGACTTCCCGGTGTAGGTTTATGACCGGTGGAAGGTGAAATGTTCTGCCTGGGAGACTCAACTCTATTCGCCATGGAACAAAGCTCCACTCCCATGTCTGCCAATGTGTTGGAACAGAGTCTCTCTCCCTCAGTTACTGGCAGAGACTCTCCTTGTTGAAGGTGCCCCAGACTTCCAGGTGGGGAATTATGACCGGTGGAAGGTGATATGTTCTGCCTGGGAGGCTCAACTCCCATGTCTGCTGATGTGTTGGAACAGAGTCTCTCTCCCTCAGTTACTGGCAGAGACTCTCCTTGTTGAAGGTGCCCCAGACTTCCCGGTGTAGGTTTATGACCGGTGGAAGGTGAAATGTTCTGCCTGGGAGACTCAACTCTATTCGCCATGGAACAAAGCTCCACTCCCATGTCTGCCAATGTGTTGGAACAGAGTCTCTCTCCCTCAGTTACTGGCAGAGACTCTCCTTGTTGAAGGTGCCCCAGACTTCCAGGTGGGGAATTATGACCGGTGGAAGGTGATATGTTCTGCCTGGGAGGCTCAACTCTATTCGCCATGGAACAAAGCTCCACTCCCATGTCTGCCGATGTCTTGGAACAGAGTCTCTCTCCCTAAGTTACTGGCAGAGACTCTCCTCGTTGAAGGTGCCCCAGACTTCCAGGTGTGGAATTATGACCGGAGGAAGGTGATATGTTCTGCCTGGGAGGCTCAACTCCCATGTCTGCTGATGTGTTGGAACAGAGTCTCTCTCCCTCAGTTACTGGCAGAGACTCTCCTTGTTGAAGGTGCCCCAGACTTCCAGGTGGGGAATTATGACCGGTGGAAGGTGATATGTTCTGCCTGGGAGGCTCAACTCTATTCGCCATGGAACAAAGCTCCACTCCCATGTCTGCCGATGTCTTGGAACAGAGTCTCTCTCCCTAAGTTACTGGCAGAGACTCTCCTTGTTTAAGGTGCCCCAGACTTCCAGGTGGGGAATTATGACCGGTGGAAGGTGATATGTTCTGCCTGGGAGGCTCAACTCCCATGTCTGCTGATGTGTTGGAACAGAGTCTCTCTCCCTCAGTTACTGGCAGAGACTCTCCTTGTTGAAGGTGCCCCAGACTTCCCGTTGTAGATTTATGACCGGTGGAAGGTGAAATGTTCTGCCTGGGAGGCTCAACTCTATTCGCCATGGAACAAAGCTCCACTCCCATGTCTGCCAATGTGTTGGAACAGAGTCTCTCTCCCTCAGTTACTGGCAGAGAATCTCCTTGTTGAAGGTGCCCCAGACTTCCAGGTGTGGAATTATGAGCGGTGGAAGGTGATATGTTCTGCCTGGGAGGCTCAACTCTATTTGCCATGGAGCAAAGCTCCACTCCCATGTCTGCCGATGTCTTGGAACAGAGTCTCTCTCCCTAAGTTACTGGCAGAGACTCTCCTTGTTTAAGGTGCCCCAGACTTCCAGGTGGGGAATTATGACCGGTGGAAGGTGATATGTTCTGCCTGGGAGGCTCAACTCCCATGTCTGCTGATGTGTTGGAACAGAGTCTCTCTCCCTCAGTTACTGGCAGAGACTCTCCTTGTTGAAGGTGCCCCAGACTTCCCGGTGTAGGTTTATGACCGGTGGAAGGTGAAATGTTCTGCCTGGGAGACTCAACTCTATTCGCCATGGAACAAAGCTCCACTCCCATGTCTGCCAATGTGTTGGAACAGAGTCTCTCTCCCTAAGTTACTGGCAGAGACTCTCCTTGTTGAAGGTGTCTCAGACTTCCAGGTGGGGAATTATCACCGGTGGAAGGTGATATGTTCTGCCTGGGAGGTTCAACTCTATTCGCCATGGAACAAAGCTCCACTCCCAAGTCTGCCGATGTGTTGGAACAGAGTCTCTCTCCCTCAGTTACTGGCAGAGACTCTCCTTGTTGAAGGTGCCCCAGACTTCCAGGTGTGGAATTATGAGCGGTGGAAGGTGATATGTTCTGCCTGGGAGGCTCAACTCTATTCGCCATGGAACAAAGCTCCACTCCCATGTCTGCCGATGTCTTGGAACAGAGTCTCTCTCCCTAAGTTACTGGCAGAGACTCTCCTCGTTGAAGGTGCCCCAGACTTCCAGGTGTGGAATTATGACCGGAGGAAGGTGATATGTTCTGCCTGGGAGGCTCAACTCCCATGTCTGCTGATGTGTTGGAACAGAGTCTCTCTCCCTCAGTTACTGGCAGAGACTCTCCTTGTTGAAGGTGCCCCAGACTTCCAGGTGTGGAATTCTGACCGGTGGAAGGTGATATGTTCTGCCTGGGAGGCTCAACTCCCATGTCTGCCGATGTGTTGGAACAGAGTCTCTCTCCCTCAGTTACTGGCAGAGACTCACCATGTTGAAGGTGCCCCAGACTTCCAGGTGTGGAATTATGAGCGGTGGAAGGTGATATGTTCTGCCTGGGAGGCTCAACTCTATTTGCCATGAAACAAAGCTCCACTCCCATGTCTGCCGATGTCTTGGAACAGAGTCTCTCTCCCTAAGTTACTGGCAGAGACTCTCCTCGTTGAAGGTGCCCCAGACTTCCAGGTGTGGAATTATGACCGGAGGAAGGTGATATGTTCTGCCTGGGAGGCTCAACTCCCATGTCTGCTGATGTGTTGGAACAGAGTCTCTCTCCCTCAGTTACTGGCAGAGACTCTCCTTGTTGAAGGTGCCCCAGACTTCCAGGTGTGGAATTCTGACCGGTGGAAGGTGATATGTTCTGCCTGGGAGGCTCAACTCCCATGTCTGCCGATGTGTTGGAACAGAGTCTCTCTCCCTCAGTTACTGGCAGAGACTCACCATGTTGAAGGTGCCCCAGACTTCCAGGTGTGGAATTATGAGCGGTGGAAGGTGATATGTTCTGCCTGGGAGGCTCAACTCTATTTGCCATGAAACAAAGCTCCACTCCCATGTCTGCCGATGTCTTGGAACAGAGTCTCTCTCCCTAAGTTACTGGCAGAGACTCTCCTTGTTTAAGGTGCCCCAGACTTCCAGGTGGGGAATTATGACCGGTGGAAGGTGATATGTTCTGCCTGGGAGGCTCAACTCCCATGTCTGCTGATGTGTTGGAACAGAGTCTCTCTCCCTCAGTTACTGGCAGAGACTCTCCTTGTTGAAGGTGCCCCAGACTTCCAGGTGGGGAATTATGACCGGTGGAAGGTGATATGTTCTGCCTGGGAGGCTCAACTCTATTCGCCATGGAACAAAGCTCCACTCCCATGTCTGCCGATGTCTTGGAACAGAGTCTCTCTCCCTAAGTTACTGGCAGAGACTCTCCTTGTTTAAGGTGCCCCAGACTTCCAGGTGGGGAATTATGACCGGTGGAAGGTGATATGTTCTGCCTGGGAGGCTCAACTCCCATGTCTGCTGATGTGTTGGAACAGAGTCTCTCTCCCTCAGTTACTGGCAGAGACTCTCCTTGTTGAAGGTGCCCCAGACTTCCCGGTGTAGATTTATGACCGGTGGAAGGTGAAATGTTCTGCCTGGGAGGCTCAACTCTATTCGCCATGGAACAAAGCTCCACTCCCATGTCTGCCAATGTGTTGGAACAGAGTCTCTCTCCCTAAGTTACTGGCAGAGACTCTCCTTGTTGAAGGTGTCCCAGACTTCCAGGTGGGGAATTATCACCGGTGGAAGGTGATATGTTCTGCCTGGGAGGTTCAACTCTATTCGCCATGGAACAAAGCTCCACTCCCAAGTCTGCCGATGTGTTGGAACAGAGTCTCTCTCCCTCAGTTACCGGCAGAGACTCTCCTTGTTGAAGGTGCCCCAGACTTCCAGGTGTGGAATTATGAGCGGTGGAAGGTGATATGTTCTGCCTGGGAGGCTCAACTCTATTCGCCATGGAACAAAGCTCCACTCCCATGTCTGCCGATGTCTTGGAACAGAGTCTCTCTCCGTAAGTTACTGGCAGAGACTCTCCTTGTTGAAGGCGCCCCAGACTTCCAGGTGTGGAATTATGACCGGAGGAAGGTGATATGTTCTGCCTGGGAGGCTCAACTCTATTCGCCATGGAACAAAGCTCCACTCCCATGTCTGCCGATGTCTTGGAACAGAGTCTCTCTCCCTAAGTTACTGGCAGAGACTCTCCTTGTTGAAGGTGCCCCAGACTTCCAGGTGTGGAATTATGACCGGAGGAAGGTGATATGTTCTGCCTGGGAGGCTCAACTCTATTCGCCATGGAACAAAGCTACACTCCCATGTCTGCCGATGTCTTGGAACAGAGTCTCTCTCCCTAAGTTACTGGCAGAGACTCTCCTTGTTTAAGGTGCCCCAGACTTCCAGGTGGGGAATTATGACCGGTGGAAGGTGATATGTTCTGCCTGGGAGGCTCAACTCCCATGTCTGCTGATGTGTTGGAACAGAGTCTCTCTCCCTCAGTTACTGGCAGAGACTCTCCTTGTTGAAGGTGCCCCAGACTTCCCGATGTAGATTTATGACCGGTGGAAGGTGAAATGTTCTGCCTGGGAGGCTCAACTCTATTCGCCATGGAACAAAGCTCCACTCCCATGTCTGCCAATGTGTTGGAACAGAGTCTCTCTCCCTCAGTTACTGTCAGAGACTCTCCTTGTTGAAGGTGCCCCAGACTTCCAGGTGTGGAATTATGAGCGGTGGAAGGTGATATGTTCTGCCTGGGAGGCTCAACTCTATTCGCCATGGAACAAAGCTCCACTCCCATGTCGGCCGATGTCTTGGAACAGAGTCTCTCTCCCTAAGTTACTGGCAGAGACTCTTCTTGTTGAAGGTGCCCCAGACTTCCAGGTGGGGAATTATGACCGGTGGAAGGTGATATGTTCTGCCTGGGAGGCTCAACTCCCATGTCTGCTGATGTTTTGGAACAGAGTCTCTCTCCCTCAGTTACTGGCAGAGACTCTCCTTGTTGAAGGTGCCCCAGACTTCCCGGTGTAGATTTATGACCGGTGGAAGGTGAAATGTTCTGCCTGGGAGGCTCAACTCCCATGTCTGCCGATGTGTTGGAACAGAGTCTCTCTCCCTCAGTTACTGGCAGAGACTCATCTTGTTGAAGGTGCCCCAGACTTCCAGGTGTGGAATTATGAGCGGTGGAAGGTGATATGTTCTGCCTGGGAGGCTCAACTCTATTCGCCATGGAACAAAGCTCCACTCCCATGTCTGCCGATGTCTTGGAACAGAGTCTCTCTCCCTAAGTTACTGGCAGAGACTCTCCTTGTTTAAGGTGCCCCAGACTTCCAGGTGGGGAATTATGACCGGTGGAAGGTGATATGTTCTGCCTGGGAGGCTCAACTCCCATGTCTGCTGATGTGTTGGAACAGAGTCTCTCTCCCTCAGTTACTGGCAGAGACTCTCCTTGTTGAAGGTGCCCCAGACTTCCCGGTGTAGATTTATGACCGGTGGAAGGTGAAATGTTCTGCCTGGGAGGCTCAACTCTATTCGCCATGGAACAAAGCTCCACTCCCATGTCTGCCAATGTGTTGGAACAGAGTCTCTCTCCCTAAGTTACTGGCAGAGACTCTCCTTGTTGAAGGTGTCCCAGACTTCCAGGTGGGGAATTATTACCGGTGGAAGGTGATATGTTCTGTCTGGGAGGTTCAACTCTATTAGCCATGGAACAAAGCTCCACTCCCAAGTCTGCCGATGTCTTGGAACAGAGTCTCTCTCCCTAAGTTACTGGCAGAGACTCTCCTTGTTGAAGGCGCCCCAGACTTCCAGGTGTGGAATTATGACCGGAGGAAGGTGATATGTTCTGCCTGGGAGGCTCAACTCTATTCGCCATGGAACAAAGCTCCACTCCCATGTCTGCCGATGTCTTGGAACAGAGTCTCTCTCCCTAAGTTACTGGCAGAGACTCTCCTTGTTGAAGGTGCCCCAGACTTCCAGGTGTGGAATTATGACCGGAGGAAGGTGATATGTTCTGCCTGGGAGGCTCAACTCTATTCGCCATGGAACAAAGCTCCACTCCCATGTCTGCCGATGTCTTGGAACAGAGTCTCTCTCCCTAAGTTACTGGCAGAGACTCTCCTTGTTGAAGGTGCCCCAGACTTCCAGGTGTGGAATTATGACCGGTGGAAGGTAATATGTTCTGCCTGGGAGGCTCAACTCCCATGTCTGCCGATGTGTTGTAACAGAGTCTTTCTCCCTCAGTTACTGGCAGAGACTCACCTTGTTGAAGGTGCCCCAGACTTACAGGTGTGGCATTATGACCGGTGGAAGGTGATATGTTCTGCCTGGGAGGCTTAACTCTATTCTCCATGGAACAAAGCTCCACTCCCATGTCTGCTGATGTCTTGGAACAGAGTCTCTCTCCCTAAGTTACTGGCAGAGACTCTCCTTGTTTAAGGTGCCCCAGACTTCCCGGTGTAGATTTATGACCGGTGGAAGGTGATATGTTCTGCCTGGGAGGCTCAACTCCCATGTCTGCTGATGTTTTGGAACAGAGTCTCTCTCCCTCAGTTACTGGCAGAGACTCTCCTTGTTGAAGGTGCCCCAGACTTCCCGGTGTAGATTTATGACCGGTGGAAGGTGAAATGTTCTGCCTGGGAGGCTCAACTCCCATGTCTGCCAATGTGTTGGAACAGAGTCTCTCTCCCTCAGTTACTGGCAGAGACTCATCTTGTTGAAGGTGCCCCAGACTTCCAGGTGTGGAATTATGAGCGGTGGAAGGTGATATGTTCTGCCTGGGAGGCTCAACTCTATTCGCCATGAAACAAAGCTCCACTCCCATATCTGCCGATGTCTTGGAACAGAGTCTCTCTCCCTAAGTTACTGGCAGAGACTCTCCTTGTTTAAGGTGCCCCAGACTTCCAGGTGGGGAATTATGACCGGTGGAAGGTGATATGTTCTGCCTGGGAGGCTCAACTCCCATGTCTGCTGATGTGTTGGAACAGAGTCTCTCTCCCTCAGTTACTGGCAGAGACTCTCCTTGTTGAAGGTGCCCCAGACTTCCCGGTGTAGATTTATGACCGGTGGAAGGTGAAATGTTCTGCCTGGGAGGCTCAACTCTATTCGCTATGGAACAAAGCTCCACTCCCATGTCTGCCAATGTGTTGGAACAGAGTCTCTCTCCCTAAGTTACTGGCAGAGACTCTCCTTGTTGAAGGTGTCCCAGACTTCCAGGTGGGGAATTATTACCGGTGGAAGGTGATATGTTCTGCCTGGGAGGTTCAACTCTATTCGCCATGGAACAAAGCTCCACTCCCAAGTCTGCCGATGTGTTGGAACAGAGTCTCTCTCCCTCAGTTACTGGCAGAGAATCTCCTTGTTGAAGGTGCCCCAGACTTCCAGGTGTGGAATTATGAGCGGTGGAAGGTGATATGTTCTGCCTGGGAGGCTCAACTCTATTTGCCATGGAGCAAAGCTCCACTCCCATGTCTGCCGATGTCTTGGAACAGAGTCTCTCTCCCTAAGTTACTGGCAGAGACTCTCCTTGTTTAAGGTGCCCCAGACTTCCAGGTGGGGAATTATGACCGGTGGAAGGTGATATGTTCTGCCTGGGAGGCTCAACTCCCATGTCTGCTGATGTGTTGGAACAGAGTCTCTCTCCCTCAGTTACTGGCAGAGACTCTCCTTGTTGAAGGTGCCCCAGACTTCCCGGTGTAGGTTTATGACCGGTGGAAGATGAAATGTTCTGCCTGGGAGACTCAACTCTATTCGCCATGGAACAAAGCTCCACTCCCATGTCTGCCAATGTGTTGGAACAGAGTCTCTCTCCCTAAGTTACTGGCAGAGACTCTCCTTGTTGAAGGTGTCTCAGACTTCCAGGTGGGGAATTATCACCGGTGGAAGGTGATATGTTCTGCCTGGGAGGTTCAACTCTATTCGCCATGGAACAAAGCTCCACTCCCAAGTCTGCCGATGTGTTGGAACAGAGTCTCTCTCCCTCAGTTACTGGCAGAGACTCTCCTTGTTGAAGGTGCCCCAGACTTCCAGGTGTGGAATTATGAGCGGTGGAAGGTGATATGTTCTGCCTGGGAGGCTCAACTCTATTCGCCATGGAACAAAGCTCCACTCCCATGTCTGCCGATGTCTTGGAACAGAGTCTCTCTCCCTAAGTTACTGGCAGAGACTCTCCTCGTTGAAGGTGCCCCAGACTTCCAGGTGTGGAATTATGACCGGAGGAAGGTGATATGTTCTGCCTGGGAGGCTCAACTCCCATGTCTGCTGATGTGTTGGAACAGAGTCTCTCTCCCTCAGTTACTGGCAGAGACTCTCCTTGTTGAAGGTGCCCCAGACTTCCAGGTGTGGAATTCTGACCGGTGGAAGGTGATATGTTCTGCCTGGGAGGCTCAACTCCCATGTCTGCCGATGTGTTGGAACAGAGTCTCTCTCCCTCAGTTACTGGCAGAGACTCACCATGTTGAAGGTGCCCCAGACTTCCAGGTGTGGAATTATGAGCGGTGGAAGGTGATATGTTCTGCCTGGGAGGCTCAACTCTATTTGCCATGAAACAAAGCTCCACTCCCATGTCTGCCGATGTCTTGGAACAGAGTCTCTCTCCCTAAGTTACTGGCAGAGACTCTCCTCGTTGAAGGTGCCCCAGACTTCCAGGTGTGGAATTATGACCGGAGGAAGGTGATATGTTCTGCCTGGGAGGCTCAACTCCCATGTCTGCTGATGTGTTGGAACAGAGTCTCTCTCCCTCAGTTACTGGCAGAGACTCTCCTTGTTGAAGGTGCCCCAGACTTCCAGGTGTGGAATTCTGACCGGTGGAAGGTGATATGTTCTGCCTGGGAGGCTCAACTCCCATGTCTGCCGATGTGTTGGAACAGAGTCTCTCTCCCTCAGTTACTGGCAGAGACTCACCATGTTGAAGGTGCCCCAGACTTCCAGGTGTGGAATTATGAGCGGTGGAAGGTGATATGTTCTGCCTGGGAGGCTCAACTCTATTTGCCATGAAACAAAGCTCCACTCCCATGTCTGCCGATGTCTTGGAACAGAGTCTCTCTCCCTAAGTTACTGGCAGAGACTCTCCTTGTTTAAGGTGCCCCAGACTTCCAGGTGGGGAATTATGACCGGTGGAAGGTGATATGTTCTGCCTGGGAGGCTCAACTCCCATGTCTGCTGATGTGTTGGAACAGAGTCTCTCTCCCTCAGTTACTGGCAGAGACTCTCCTTGTTGAAGGTGCCCCAGACTTCCAGGTGGGGAATTATGACCGGTGGAAGGTGATATGTTCTGCCTGGGAGGCTCAACTCTATTCGCCATGGAACAAAGCTCCACTCCCATGTCTGCCGATGTCTTGGAACAGAGTCTCTCTCCCTAAGTTACTGGCAGAGACTCTCCTTGTTTAAGGTGCCCCAGACTTCCAGGTGGGGAATTATGACCGGTGGAAGGTGATATGTTCTGCCTGGGAGGCTCAACTCCCATGTCTGCTGATGTGTTGGAACAGAGTCTCTCTCCCTCAGTTACTGGCAGAGACTCTCCTTGTTGAAGGTGCCCCAGACTTCCCGGTGTAGATTTATGACCGGTGGAAGGTGAAATGTTCTGCCTGGGAGGCTCAACTCTATTCGCCATGGAACAAAGCTCCACTCCCATGTCTGCCAATGTGTTGGAACAGAGTCTCTCTCCCTAAGTTACTGGCAGAGACTCTCCTTGTTGAAGGTGTCCCAGACTTCCAGGTGGGGAATTATCACCGGTGGAAGGTGATATGTTCTGCCTGGGAGGTTCAACTCTATTCGCCATGGAACAAAGCTCCACTCCCAAGTCTGCCGATGTGTTGGAACAGAGTCTCTCTCCCTCAGTTACCGGCAGAGACTCTCCTTGTTGAAGGTGCCCCAGACTTCCAGGTGTGGAATTATGAGCGGTGGAAGGTGATATGTTCTGCCTGGGAGGCTCAACTCTATTCGCCATGGAACAAAGCTCCACTCCCATGTCTGCCGATGTCTTGGAACAGAGTCTCTCTCCGTAAGTTACTGGCAGAGACTCTCCTTGTTGAAGGCGCCCCAGACTTCCAGGTGTGGAATTATGACCGGAGGAAGGTGATATGTTCTGCCTGGGAGGCTCAACTCTATTCGCCATGGAACAAAGCTCCACTCCCATGTCTGCCGATGTCTTGGAACAGAGTCTCTCTCCCTAAGTTACTGGCAGAGACTCTCCTTGTTGAAGGTGCCCCAGACTTCCAGGTGTGGAATTATGACCGGAGGAAGGTGATATGTTCTGCCTGGGAGGCTCAACTCTATTCGCCATGGAACAAAGCTACACTCCCATGTCTGCCGATGTCTTGGAACAGAGTCTCTCTCCCTAAGTTACTGGCAGAGACTCTCCTTGTTTAAGGTGCCCCAGACTTCCAGGTGGGGAATTATGACCGGTGGAAGGTGATATGTTCTGCCTGGGAGGCTCAACTCCCATGTCTGCTGATGTGTTGGAACAGAGTCTCTCTCCCTCAGTTACTGGCAGAGACTCTCCTTGTTGAAGGTGCCCCAGACTTCCCGATGTAGATTTATGACCGGTGGAAGGTGAAATGTTCTGCCTGGGAGGCTCAACTCTATTCGCCATGGAACAAAGCTCCACTCCCATGTCTGCCAATGTGTTGGAACAGAGTCTCTCTCCCTCAGTTACTGTCAGAGACTCTCCTTGTTGAAGGTGCCCCAGACTTCCAGGTGTGGAATTATGAGCGGTGGAAGGTGATATGTTCTGCCTGGGAGGCTCAACTCTATTCGCCATGGAACAAAGCTCCACTCCCATGTCGGCCGATGTCTTGGAACAGAGTCTCTCTCCCTAAGTTACTGGCAGAGACTCTTCTTGTTGAAGGTGCCCCAGACTTCCAGGTGGGGAATTATGACCGGTGGAAGGTGATATGTTCTGCCTGGGAGGCTCAACTCCCATGTCTGCTGATGTTTTGGAACAGAGTCTCTCTCCCTCAGTTACTGGCAGAGACTCTCCTTGTTGAAGGTGCCCCAGACTTCCCGGTGTAGATTTATGACCGGTGGAAGGTGAAATGTTCTGCCTGGGAGGCTCAACTCCCATGTCTGCCGATGTGTTGGAACAGAGTCTCTCTCCCTCAGTTACTGGCAGAGACTCATCTTGTTGAAGGTGCCCCAGACTTCCAGGTGTGGAATTATGAGCGGTGGAAGGTGATATGTTCTGCCTGGGAGGCTCAACTCTATTCGCCATGGAACAAAGCTCCACTCCCATGTCTGCCGATGTCTTGGAACAGAGTCTCTCTCCCTAAGTTACTGGCAGAGACTCTCCTTGTTTAAGGTGCCCCAGACTTCCAGGTGGGGAATTATGACCGGTGGAAGGTGATATGTTCTGCCTGGGAGGCTCAACTCCCATGTCTGCTGATGTGTTGGAACAGAGTCTCTCTCCCTCAGTTACTGGCAGAGACTCTCCTTGTTGAAGGTGCCCCAGACTTCCCGGTGTAGATTTATGACCGGTGGAAGGTGAAATGTTCTGCCTGGGAGGCTCAACTCTATTCGCCATGGAACAAAGCTCCACTCCCATGTCTGCCAATGTGTTGGAACAGAGTCTCTCTCCCTAAGTTACTGGCAGAGACTCTCCTTGTTGAAGGTGTCCCAGACTTCCAGGTGGGGAATTATTACCGGTGGAAGGTGATATGTTCTGTCTGGGAGGTTCAACTCTATTAGCCATGGAACAAAGCTCCACTCCCAAGTCTGCCGATGTGTTGGAACAGAGTCTCTCTCCCTCAGTTACCGGCAGAGACTCTCCTTGTTGAAGGTGCCCCAGACTTCCAGGTGTGGAATTATCAGCGGTGGAAGGTGATATGTTCTGCCTGGGAGGCTCAACTCTATTCGCCATGGAACAAAGCTCCACTCCCATGTCTGCCGATGTCTTGGAACAGAGTCTCTCTCCCTAAGTTACTGGCAGAGACTCTCCTTGTTGAAGGCGCCCCAGACTTCCAGGTGTGGAATTATGACCGGAGGAAGGTGATATGTTCTGCCTGGGAGGCTCAACTCTATTCGCCATGGAACAAAGCTCCACTCCCATGTCTGCCGATGTCTTGGAACAGAGTCTCTCTCCCTAAGTTACTGGCAGAGACTCTCCTTGTTGAAGGTGCCCCAGACTTCCAGGTGTGGAATTATGACCGGAGGAAGGTGATATGTTCTGCCTGGGAGGCTCAACTCTATTCGCCATGGAACAAAGCTCCACTCCCATGTCTGCCGATGTCTTGGAACAGAGTCTCTCTCCCTAAGTTACTGGCAGAGACTCTCCTTGTTGAAGGTGCCCCAGACTTCCAGGTGTGGAATTATGACCGGTGGAAGGTAATATGTTCTGCCTGGGAGGCTCAACTCCCATGTCTGCCGATGTGTTGTAACAGAGTCTTTCTCCCTCAGTTACTGGCAGAGACTCACCTTGTTGAAGGTGCCCCAGACTTACAGGTGTGGCATTATGACCGGTGGAAGGTGATATGTTCTGCCTGGGAGGCTTAACTCTATTCTCCATGGAACAAAGCTCCACTCCCATGTCTGCTGATGTCTTGGAACAGAGTCTCTCTCCCTAAGTTACTGGCAGAGACTCTCCTTGTTTAAGGTGCCCCAGACTTCCAGGTGGGGAATTATGACCGGTGGAAGGTGATATGTTCTGCCTGGGAGGCTCAACTCCCATGTCTGCTGATGTTTTGGAACAGAGTCTCTCTCCCTCAGTTACTGGCAGAGACTCTCCTTGTTGAAGGTGCCCCAGACTTCCCGGTGTAGATTTATGACCGGTGGAAGGTGAAATGTTCTGCCTGGGAGGCTCAACTCCCATGTCTGCCAATGTGTTGGAACAGAGTCTCTCTCCCTCAGTTACTGGCAGAGACTCATCTTGTTGAAGGTGCCCCAGACTTCCAGGTGTGGAATTATGAGCGGTGGAAGGTGATATGTTCTGCCTGGGAGGCTCAACTCTATTCGCCATGAAACAAAGCTCCACTCCCATATCTGCCGATGTCTTGGAACAGAGTCTCTCTCCCTAAGTTACTGGCAGAGACTCTCCTTGTTTAAGGTGCCCCAGACTTCCAGGTGGGGAATTATGACCGGTGGAAGGTGATATGTTCTGCCTGGGAGGCTCAACTCTATTCGCCATGGAACAAAGCTCCACTCCCATGTCTGCCGATGTCTTGGAACAGAGTCTCTCTCCCTAAGTTACTGGCAGAGACTCTCCTTGTTTAAGGTGCCCCAGACTTCCAGGTGGGGAATTATGACCGGTGGAAGGTGATATGTTCTGCCTGGGAGGCTCAACTCCCATGTCTGCTGATGTGTTGGAACAGAGTCTCTCTCCCTCAGTTACTGGCAGAGACTCTCCTTGTTGAAGGTGCCCCAGACTTCCCGGTGTAGATTTATGACCGGTGGAAGGTGAAATGTTCTGCCTGGGAGGCTCAACTCTATTCGCCATGGAACAAAGCTCCACTCCCATGTCTGCCAATGTGTTGGAACAGAGTCTCTCTCCCTAAGTTACTGGCAGAGACTCTCCTTGTTGAAGGTGTCCCAGACTTCCAGGTGGGGAATTATCACCGGTGGAAGGTGATATGTTCTGCCTGGGAGGTTCAACTCTATTCGCCATGGAACAAAGCTCCACTCCCAAGTCTGCCGATGTGTTGGAACAGAGTCTCTCTCCCTCAGTTACCGGCAGAGACTCTCCTTGTTGAAGGTGCCCCAGACTTCCAGGTGTGGAATTATGAGCGGTGGAAGGTGATATGTTCTGCCTGGGAGGCTCAACTCTATTCGCCATGGAACAAAGCTCCACTCCCATGTCTGCCGATGTCTTGGAACAGAGTCTCTCTCCGTAAGTTACTGGCAGAGACTCTCCTTGTTGAAGGCGCCCCAGACTTCCAGGTGTGGAATTATGACCGGAGGAAGGTGATATGTTCTGCCTGGGAGGCTCAACTCTATTCGCCATGGAACAAAGCTCCACTCCCATGTCTGCCGATGTCTTGGAACAGAGTCTCTCTCCCTAAGTTACTGGCAGAGACTCTCCTTGTTGAAGGTGCCCCAGACTTCCAGGTGTGGAATTATGACCGGAGGAAGGTGATATGTTCTGCCTGGGAGGCTCAACTCTATTCGCCATGGAACAAAGCTACACTCCCATGTCTGCCGATGTCTTGGAACAGAGTCTCTCTCCCTAAGTTACTGGCAGAGACTCTCCTTGTTTAAGGTGCCCCAGACTTCCAGGTGGGGAATTATGACCGGTGGAAGGTGATATGTTCTGCCTGGGAGGCTCAACTCCCATGTCTGCTGATGTGTTGGAACAGAGTCTCTCTCCCTCAGTTACTGGCAGAGACTCTCCTTGTTGAAGGTGCCCCAGACTTCCCGATGTAGATTTATGACCGGTGGAAGGTGAAATGTTCTGCCTGGGAGGCTCAACTCTATTCGCCATGGAACAAAGCTCCACTCCCATGTCTGCCAATGTGTTGGAACAGAGTCTCTCTCCCTCAGTTACTGTCAGAGACTCTCCTTGTTGAAGGTGCCCCAGACTTCCAGGTGTGGAATTATGAGCGGTGGAAGGTGATATGTTCTGCCTGGGAGGCTCAACTCTATTCGCCATGGAACAAAGCTCCACTCCCATGTCGGCCGATGTCTTGGAACAGAGTCTCTCTCCCTAAGTTACTGGCAGAGACTCTTCTTGTTGAAGGTGCCCCAGACTTCCAGGTGGGGAATTATGACCGGTGGAAGGTGATATGTTCTGCCTGGGAGGCTCAACTCCCATGTCTGCTGATGTTTTGGAACAGAGTCTCTCTCCCTCAGTTACTGGCAGAGACTCTCCTTGTTGAAGGTGCCCCAGACTTCCCGGTGTAGATTTATGACCGGTGGAAGGTGAAATGTTCTGCCTGGGAGGCTCAACTCCCATGTCTGCCGATGTGTTGGAACAGAGTCTCTCTCCCTCAGTTACTGGCAGAGACTCATCTTGTTGAAGGTGCCCCAGACTTCCAGGTGTGGAATTATGAGCGGTGGAAGGTGATATGTTCTGCCTGGGAGGCTCAACTCTATTCGCCATGGAACAAAGCTCCACTCCCATGTCTGCCGATGTCTTGGAACAGAGTCTCTCTCCCTAAGTTACTGGCAGAGACTCTCCTTGTTTAAGGTGCCCCAGACTTCCAGGTGGGGAATTATGACCGGTGGAAGGTGATATGTTCTGCCTGGGAGGCTCAACTCCCATGTCTGCTGATGTGTTGGAACAGAGTCTCTCTCCCTCAGTTACTGGCAGAGACTCTCCTTGTTGAAGGTGCCCCAGACTTCCCGGTGTAGATTTATGACCGGTGGAAGGTGAAATGTTCTGCCTGGGAGGCTCAACTCTATTCGCCATGGAACAAAGCTCCACTCCCATGTCTGCCAATGTGTTGGAACAGAGTCTCTCTCCCTAAGTTACTGGCAGAGACTCTCCTTGTTGAAGGTGTCCCAGACTTCCAGGTGGGGAATTATTACCGGTGGAAGGTGATATGTTCTGTCTGGGAGGTTCAACTCTATTAGCCATGGAACAAAGCTCCACTCCCAAGTCTGCCGATGTGTTGGAACAGAGTCTCTCTCCCTCAGTTACCGGCAGAGACTCTCCTTGTTGAAGGTGCCCCAGACTTCCAGGTGTGGAATTATCAGCGGTGGAAGGTGATATGTTCTGCCTGGGAGGCTCAACTCTATTCGCCATGGAACAAAGCTCCACTCCCATGTCTGCCGATGTCTTGGAACAGAGTCTCTCTCCCTAAGTTACTGGCAGAGACTCTCCTTGTTGAAGGCGCCCCAGACTTCCAGGTGTGGAATTATGACCGGAGGAAGGTGATATGTTCTGCCTGGGAGGCTCAACTCTATTCGCCATGGAACAAAGCTCCACTCCCATGTCTGCCGATGTCTTGGAACAGAGTCTCTCTCCCTAAGTTACTGGCAGAGACTCTCCTTGTTGAAGGTGCCCCAGACTTCCAGGTGTGGAATTATGACCGGAGGAAGGTGATATGTTCTGCCTGGGAGGCTCAACTCTATTCGCCATGGAACAAAGCTCCACTCCCATGTCTGCCGATGTCTTGGAACAGAGTCTCTCTCCCTAAGTTACTGGCAGAGACTCTCCTTGTTGAAGGTGCCCCAGACTTCCAGGTGTGGAATTATGACCGGTGGAAGGTAATATGTTCTGCCTGGGAGGCTCAACTCCCATGTCTGCCGATGTGTTGTAACAGAGTCTTTCTCCCTCAGTTACTGGCAGAGACTCACCTTGTTGAAGGTGCCCCAGACTTACAGGTGTGGCATTATGACCGGTGGAAGGTGATATGTTCTGCCTGGGAGGCTTAACTCTATTCTCCATGGAACAAAGCTCCACTCCCATGTCTGCTGATGTCTTGGAACAGAGTCTCTCTCCCTAAGTTACTGGCAGAGACTCTCCTTGTTTAAGGTGCCCCAGACTTCCAGGTGGGGAATTATGACCGGTGGAAGGTGATATGTTCTGCCTGGGAGGCTCAACTCCCATGTCTGCTGATGTTTTGGAACAGAGTCTCTCTCCCTCAGTTACTGGCAGAGACTCTCCTTGTTGAAGGTGCCCCAGACTTCCCGGTGTAGATTTATGACCGGTGGAAGGTGAAATGTTCTGCCTGGGAGGCTCAACTCCCATGTCTGCCAATGTGTTGGAACAGAGTCTCTCTCCCTCAGTTACTGGCAGAGACTCATCTTGTTGAAGGTGCCCCAGACTTCCAGGTGTGGAATTATGAGCGGTGGAAGGTGATATGTTCTGCCTGGGAGGCTCAACTCTATTCGCCATGAAACAAAGCTCCACTCCCATATCTGGCGATGTCTTGGAACAGAGTCTCTCTCCCTAAGTTACTGGCAGAGACTCTCCTTGTTTAAGGTGCCCCAGACTTCCAGGTGGGGAATTATGACCGGTGGAAGGTGATATGTTCTGCCTGGGAGGCTCAACTCTATTCGCCATGGAACAAAGCTCCACTCCCATGTCTGCCGATGTCTTGGAACAGAGTCTCTCTCCCTAAGTTACTGGCAGAGACTCTCCTTGTTTAAGGTGCCCCAGACTTCCAGGTGGGGAATTATGACCGGTGGAAGGTGATATGTTCTGCCTGGGAGGCTCAACTCCCATGTCTGCTGATGTGTTGGAACAGAGTCTCTCTCCCTCAGTTACTGGCAGAGACTCTCCTTGTTGAAGGTGCCCCAGACTTCCCGGTGTAGATTTATGACCGGTGGAAGGTGAAATGTTCTGCCTGGGAGGCTCAACTCTATTCGCCATGGAACAAAGCTCCACTCCCATGTCTGCCAATGTGTTGGAACAGAGTCTCTCTCCCTAAGTTACTGGCAGAGACTCTCCTTGTTGAAGGTGTCCCAGACTTCCAGGTGGGGAATTATCACCGGTGGAAGGTGATATGTTCTGCCTGGGAGGTTCAACTCTATTCGCCATGGAACAAAGCTCCACTCCCAAGTCTGCCGATGTGTTGGAACAGAGTCTCTCTCCCTCAGTTACCGGCAGAGACTCTCCTTGTTGAAGGTGCCCCAGACTTCCAGGTGTGGAATTATGAGCGGTGGAAGGTGATATGTTCTGCCTGGGAGGCTCAACTCTATTCGCCATGGAACAAAGCTCCACTCCCATGTCTGCCGATGTCTTGGAACAGAGTCTCTCTCCGTAAGTTACTGGCAGAGACTCTCCTTGTTGAAGGCGCCCCAGACTTCCAGGTGTGGAATTATGACCGGAGGAAGGTGATATGTTCTGCCTGGGAGGCTCAACTCTATTCGCCATGGAACAAAGCTCCACTCCCATGTCTGCCGATGTCTTGGAACAGAGTCTCTCTCCCTAAGTTACTGGCAGAGACTCTCCTTGTTGAAGGTGCCCCAGACTTCCAGGTGTGGAATTATGACCGGAGGAAGGTGATATGTTCTGCCTGGGAGGCTCAACTCTATTCGCCATGGAACAAAGCTACACTCCCATGTCTGCCGATGTCTTGGAACAGAGTCTCTCTCCCTAAGTTACTGGCAGAGACTCTCCTTGTTTAAGGTGCCCCAGACTTCCAGGTGGGGAATTATGACCGGTGGAAGGTGATATGTTCTGCCTGGGAGGCTCAACTCCCATGTCTGCTGATGTGTTGGAACAGAGTCTCTCTCCCTCAGTTACTGGCAGAGACTCTCCTTGTTGAAGGTGCCCCAGACTTCCCGATGTAGATTTATGACCGGTGGAAGGTGAAATGTTCTGCCTGGGAGGCTCAACTCTATTCGCCATGGAACAAAGCTCCACTCCCATGTCTGCCAATGTGTTGGAACAGAGTCTCTCTCCCTCAGTTACTGTCAGAGACTCTCCTTGTTGAAGGTGCCCCAGACTTCCAGGTGTGGAATTATGAGCGGTGGAAGGTGATATGTTCTGCCTGGGAGGCTCAACTCTATTCGCCATGGAACAAAGCTCCACTCCCATGTCGGCCGATGTCTTGGAACAGAGTCTCTCTCCCTAAGTTACTGGCAGAGACTCTTCTTGTTGAAGGTGCCCCAGACTTCCAGGTGGGGAATTATGACCGGTGGAAGGTGATATGTTCTGCCTGGGAGGCTCAACTCCCATGTCTGCTGATGTTTTGGAACAGAGTCTCTCTCCCTCAGTTACTGGCAGAGACTCTCCTTGTTGAAGGTGCCCCAGACTTCCCGGTGTAGATTTATGACCGGTGGAAGGTGAAATGTTCTGCCTGGGAGGCTCAACTCCCATGTCTGCCGATGTGTTGGAACAGAGTCTCTCTCCCTCAGTTACTGGCAGAGACTCATCTTGTTGAAGGTGCCCCAGACTTCCAGGTGTGGAATTATGAGCGGTGGAAGGTGATATGTTCTGCCTGGGAGGCTCAACTCTATTCGCCATGGAACAAAGCTCCACTCCCATGTCTGCCGATGTCTTGGAACAGAGTCTCTCTCCCTAAGTTACTGGCAGAGACTCTCCTTGTTTAAGGTGCCCCAGACTTCCAGGTGGGGAATTATGACCGGTGGAAGGTGATATGTTCTGCCTGGGAGGCTCAACTCCCATGTCTGCTGATGTGTTGGAACAGAGTCTCTCTCCCTCAGTTACTGGCAGAGACTCTCCTTGTTGAAGGTGCCCCAGACTTCCCGGTGTAGATTTATGACCGGTGGAAGGTGAAATGTTCTGCCTGGGAGGCTCAACTCTATTCGCCATGGAACAAAGCTCCACTCCCATGTCTGCCAATGTGTTGGAACAGAGTCTCTCTCCCTAAGTTACTGGCAGAGACTCTCCTTGTTGAAGGTGTCCCAGACTTCCAGGTGGGGAATTATTACCGGTGGAAGGTGATATGTTCTGTCTGGGAGGTTCAACTCTATTAGCCATGGAACAAAGCTCCACTCCCAAGTCTGCCGATGTGTTGGAACAGAGTCTCTCTCCCTCAGTTACCGGCAGAGACTCTCCTTGTTGAAGGTGCCCCAGACTTCCAGGTGTGGAATTATCAGCGGTGGAAGGTGATATGTTCTGCCTGGGAGGCTCAACTCTATTCGCCATGGAACAAAGCTCCACTCCCATGTCTGCCGATGTCTTGGAACAGAGTCTCTCTCCCTAAGTTACTGGCAGAGACTCTCCTTGTTGAAGGCGCCCCAGACTTCCAGGTGTGGAATTATGACCGGAGGAAGGTGATATGTTCTGCCTGGGAGGCTCAACTCTATTCGCCATGGAACAAAGCTCCACTCCCATGTCTGCCGATGTCTTGGAACAGAGTCTCTCTCCCTAAGTTACTGGCAGAGACTCTCCTTGTTGAAGGTGCCCCAGACTTCCAGGTGTGGAATTATGACCGGAGGAAGGTGATATGTTCTGCCTGGGAGGCTCAACTCTATTCGCCATGGAACAAAGCTCCACTCCCATGTCTGCCGATGTCTTGGAACAGAGTCTCTCTCCCTAAGTTACTGGCAGAGACTCTCCTTGTTGAAGGTGCCCCAGACTTCCAGGTGTGGAATTATGACCGGTGGAAGGTAATATGTTCTGCCTGGGAGGCTCAACTCCCATGTCTGCCGATGTGTTGTAACAGAGTCTTTCTCCCTCAGTTACTGGCAGAGACTCACCTTGTTGAAGGTGCCCCAGACTTACAGGTGTGGCATTATGACCGGTGGAAGGTGATATGTTCTGCCTGGGAGGCTTAACTCTATTCTCCATGGAACAAAGCTCCACTCCCATGTCTGCTGATGTCTTGGAACAGAGTCTCTCTCCCTAAGTTACTGGCAGAGACTCTCCTTGTTTAAGGTGCCCCAGACTTCCAGGTGGGGAATTATGACCGGTGGAAGGTGATATGTTCTGCCTGGGAGGCTCAACTCCCATGTCTGCTGATGTTTTGGAACAGAGTCTCTCTCCCTCAGTTACTGGCAGAGACTCTCCTTGTTGAAGGTGCCCCAGACTTCCCGGTGTAGATTTATGACCGGTGGAAGGTGAAATGTTCTGCCTGGGAGGATCAACTCCCATGTCTGCCAATGTGTTGGAACAGAGTCTCTCTCCCTCAGTTACTGGCAGAGACTCATCTTGTTGAAGGTGCCCCAGACTTCCAGGTGTGGAATTATGAGCGGTGGAAGGTGATATGTTCTGCCTGGGAGGCTCAACTCTATTCGCCATGAAACAAAGCTCCACTCCCATATCTGCCGATGTCTTGGAACAGAGTCTCTCTCCCTAAGTTACTGGCAGAGACTCTCCTTGTTTAAGGTGCCCCAGACTTCCAGGTGGGGAATTATGACCGGTGGAAGGTGATATGTTCTGCCTGGGAGGCTCAACTCCCATGTCTGCTGATGTGTTGGAACAGAGTCTCTCTCCCTCAGTTACTGGCAGAGACTCTCCTTGTTGAAGGTGCCCCAGACTTCCCGGTGTAGATTTATGACCGGTGGAAGGTGAAATGTTCTGCCTGGGAGGCTCAACTCTATTCGCCATGGAACAAAGCTCCACTCCCATGTCTGCCAATGTGTTGGAACAGAGTCTCTCTCCCTAAGTTACTGGCAGAGACTCTCCTTGTTGAAGGTGTCCCAGACTTCCAGGTGGGGAATTATTACCGGTGGAAGGTGATATGTTCTGCCTGGGAGGTTCAACTCTATTCGCCATGGAACAAAGCTCCACTCCCAAGTCTGCCGATGTGTTGGAACAGAGTCTCTCTCCCTCAGTTACCGGCAGAGACTCTCCTTGTTGAAGGTGCCCCAGACTTCCAGGTGTGGAATTATGAGCGGTGGAAGGTGATATGTTCTGCCTGGGAGGCTCAACTCTATTCGCCCTGGAACAAAGCTCCACTCCCATGTCTGCCGATGTCTTGGAACAGAGTCTCTCTCCCTAAGTTACTGGCAGAGACTCTCCTTGTTGAAGGCGCCCCAGACTTCCAGGTGTGGAATTATGACCGGAGGAAGGTGATATGTTCTGCCTGGGAGGCTCAACTCTATTCGCCATGGAACACAGCTCCACTCCCATGTCTGCCGATGTCTTGGAACAGAGTCTCTCTCCCTAAGTTACTGGCAGAGACTCTCCTTGTTGAAGGTGCCCCAGACTTCCAGGTGTGGAATTATGACCGGAGGAAGGTGATATGTTCTGCCTGGGAGGCTCAACTCTATTCGCCATGGAACAAAGCTCCACTCCCATGTCTGCCGATGTCTTGGAACAGAGTCTCTCTCCCTAAGTTACTGGCAGAGACTCTCCTTGTTGAAGGTGCCCCAGACTTCCAGGTGTGGAATTATGACCGGAGGAAGGTGATATGTTCTGCCTGGGAGGCTCAACTCCCATGTCTGCTGATGTGTTGGAACAGAGTCTCTCTCCCTCAGTTACTGGCAGAGACTCTCCTTGTTGAAGGTGCCCCAGACTTCCAGGTGTGGAATTATGACCGGTGGAAGGTAATATGTTCTGCCTGGGAGGCTCAACTCCCATGTTTGCCGATGTGTTGTAACAGAGTCTTTCTCCCTCAGTTACTGGCAGAGACTCACCTTGTTGAAGGTGCCCCAGACTTCCAGGTGTGGAATTATGAGCGGTGGAAGGTGATATGTTCTGCCTGGGAGGCTTAACTCTATTCTCCATGGAACAAAGCTCCACTCCCATGTCTGCTGATGTCTTGGAACAGAGTCTCTCTCCCTAAGTTACTGGCAGAGACTCTCCTTGTTGAAGGTGCCCCAGACTTCCCGGTGTAGATTTATGACCGGTGGAAGGTGAAATGTTCTGCCTGGGAGGCTCAACTCCCATGTCTGCCGATGTGTTGGAACAGAGTCTCTCTCCCTCAGTTACTGGCAGAGACTCATCTTGTTGAAGGTGCCCCAGACTTCCAGGTGTGGAATTATGAGCGGTGGAAGGTGATATGTTCTGCCTGGGAGGCTCAACTCTATTCGCCATGGAACAAAGCTCCACTCCCATGTCTGCCGATGTCTTGGAACAGAGTCTCTCTCCCTAAGTTACTGGCAGAGACTCTCCTTGTTTAAGGTGCCCCAGACTTCCAGGTGGGGAATTATGACCGGTGGAAGGTGATATGTTCTGCCTGGGAGGCTCAACTCCCATGTCTGCTGATGTGTTGGAACAGAGTCTCTCTCCCTCAGTTACTGGCAGAGACTCTCCTTGTTGAAGGTGCCCCAGACTTCCCGGTGTAGATTTATGACCGGTGGAAGGTGAAATGTTCTGCCTGGGAGGCTCAACTCTATTCGCCATGGAACAAAGCTCCACTCCCATGTCTGCCAATGTGTTGGAACAGAGTCTCTCTCCCTAAGTTACTGGCAGAGACTCTCCTTGTTTAAGGTGTCCCAGACTTCCAGGTGGGGAATTATTACCGGTGGAAGGTGATATGTTCTGCCTGGGAGGTTCAACTCTATTCGCCATGGAACAAAGCTCCACTCCCAAGTCTGCCGATGTGTTGGAACAGAGTCTCTCTCCCTCAGTTACCGGCAGAGACTCTCCTTGTTGAAGGTGCCCCAGACTTCCAGGTGTGGAATTATGAGCGGTGGAAGGTGATATGTTCTGCCTGGGAGGCTCAACTCTATTCGCCATGGAACAAAGCTCCACTCCCATGTCTGCCGATGTCTTGGAACAGAGTCTCTCTCCCTAAGTTACTGGCAGGGACTCTCCTTGTTGAAGGCGCCCCAGACTTCCAGGTGTGGAATTATGACCGGAGGAAGGTGATATGTTCTGCCTGGGAGGCTCAACTCTATTCGCCATGGAACAAAGCTCCTCTCCCATGTCTGCCGATGTCTTGGAACAGAGTCTCTCTCCCTAAGTTACTGGCAGAGACTCTCCTTGTTGAAGGTGCCCCAGACTTCCAGGTGTGGAATTATGACCGGAGGAAGGTGATATGTTCTGCCTGGGAGGCTCAACTCTATTCGCCATGGAACAAAGCTACACTCCCATGTCTGCCGATGTCTTGGAACAGAGTCTCTCTCCCTAAGTTACTGGCAGAGACTCTCCTTGTTTAAGGTGCCCCAGACTTCCAGGTGGGGAATTATGACCGGTGGAAGGTGATATGTTCTGCCTGGGAGGCTCAACTCCCATGTCTGCTGATGTGTTGGAACAGAGTCTCTCTCCCTCAGTTACTGGCAGAGACTCTCCTTGTTGAAGGTGCCCCAGACTTCCCGATGTAGATTTATGACCGGTGGAAGGTGAAATGTTCTGCCTGGGAGGCTCAACTCTATTCGCCATGGAACAAAGCTCCACTCCCATGTCTGCCAATGTGTTGGAACAGAGTCTCTCTCCCTAAGTTACTGGCAGAGACTCTCCTTGTTGAAGGTGTCCCAGACTTCCAGGTGGAGAATTATCACCGGTGGAAGGTGATATGTTCTGCCTGGGAGGTTCAACTCTATTCGCCATGGAACAAAGCTCCACTCCCAAGTCTGCCGATGTGTTGGAACAGAGTCTCTCTCCCTCAGTTACTGGCAGAGACTCTCCTTGTTGAAGGTGCCCCAGACTTCCAGGTGTGGAATTATGAGCGGTGGAAGGTGATATGTTCTGCCTGGGAGGCTCAACTCTATTCGCCATGGAACAAAGCTCCACTCCCATGTCTGCCGATGTGTTGGAACAGAGTCTCTCTCCCTAAGTTACTGGCAGAGACTCTCCTTGTTGAAGGTGCCCCAGACTTTCAGGTGTGGAATTATGACCGGAGGAAGGTGATATGTTCTGCCTTGGAGGCTCAACTCTATTCGCCATGGAACAAAGCTCCACTCCCATGTCTGCCGATGTCTTGGAACAGAGCCTCTCTCCCTAAGTTACTGGCAGAGACTCTCCTTGTTGAAGGTGCCCCAGACTTCCAGGTGTGGAATTATGACCGGAGGAAGGTGATATGTTCTGCCTGGGAGGCTCAACTCTATTCGCCATGGAACAAAGCTCCACTCCCATGTCTGCCGATGTCTTGGAACAGAGTCTCTCTCCTTAAGTTACTGGCAGAGACTCTCCTTGTTTAAGGTGCCCCAGACTTCCAGGTCTGGAATTATGACCGGTGGAAGGTGATATGTTCTGCCTGGGAGGCTCAACTCTATTCGCCATGGAACAAAGCTCCACTCCCATGTCTGCCGATGTGTTGGAACAGAGTCTCTCTCCCTAAGTTACTGGCAGAGACTCTCCTTGTTTAAGGTGCCCCAGACTTCCAGGTGGGGAATTATGACCGGTGGAAGGTGATATGTTCTACCTGGGAGGCTCACCTCCCATGTCTGCTGATGTGTTGGAACAGAGTCTCTCTCCCTCAGTTACTGGCAGAGACTCTCCTTGTTGAAGGTGCCCCAGACTTCCAGGTGTGGAATTATGAGCGGTGGAAGGTGATATGTTCTGCCTGGGAGGCTCAACTCTATTCGCCATGGAACAAAGCTCCACTCCCATGTCGGCCGATGTCTTGGAACAGAGTCTCTCTCCCTAAGTTACTGGCAGAGACTCTCCTTGTTGAAGGTGCCCCAGACTTCCAGGTGGGGAATTATGACCGGTGGAAGGTGATATGTTCTGCCTGGGAGGCTCAACTCCCATGTCTGCTGATGTTTTGGAACAGAGTCTCTCTCCCTCAGTTACTGGCAGAGACTCTCCTTGTTGAAGGTGCCCCAGACTTCCCGGTGTAGATTTATGACCGGTGGAAGGTGAAATGTTCTGCCTGGGAGGCTCAACTCCCATGTCTGCCGATGTGTTGGAACAGAGTCTCTCTCCCTCAGTTACTGGCAGAGACTCATCTTGTTGAAGGTGCCCCAGACTTCCAGGTGTGGAATTATGAGCGGTGGAAGGTGATATGTTCTGCCTGGGAGGCTCAACTCTATTCGCCATGGAACAAAGCTCCACTCCCATGTCTGCCGATGTCTTGGAACAGAGTCTCTCTCCCTAAGTTACTGGCAGAGACTCTCCTTGTTTAAGGTGCCCCAGACTTCCAGGTGGGGAATTATGACCGGTGGAAGGTGATATGTTCTGCCTGGGAGGCTCAACTCCCATGTCTGCTGATGTGTTGGAACAGAGTCTCTCTCCCTCAGTTACTGGCAGAGACTCTCCTTGTTGAAGGTGCCCCAGACTTCCCGGTGTAGATTTATGACCGGTGGAAGGTGAAATGTTCTGCCTGGGAGGCTCAACTCTATTCGCCATGGAACAAAGCTCCACTCCCATGTCTGCCAATGTGTTGGAACAGAGTCTCTCTCCCTAAGTTACTGGCAGAGACTCTCCTTGTTGAAGGTGTCCCAGACTTCCAGGTGTGGAATTATGAGCGGTGGAAGGTGATATGTTCTGCCTGGGAGGCTCAACTCTATTTGCCATGGAACAAAGCTCCACTCCCATGTCTGCCGATGTCTTGGAACAGAGTCTCTCTCCCTAAGTTACTGGCAGAGACTCTCCTTGTTGAAGGCGCCCCAGACTTCCAGGTGTGGAATTATGACCGGTGGAAGGTGATATGTTCTGCCTGGGAGGCTCAACTCTATTCGCCATGGAACAAAGCTCCACTCCCATGTCTGCCGATGTCTTGGAACAGAGTCTCTCTCCCTAAGTTACTGGCAGAGACTCTCCTTGTTGAAGGTGCCCCAGACTTCCCGGTGTAGATTTATGACCGGTGGAAGGTGAAATGTTCTGCCTGGGAGGCTCAACTCCCATGTCTGCCGATGTGTTGGAACAGAGTCTCTCTCCCTCAGTTACTGGCAGAGACTCATCTTGTTGAAGGTGCCCCAGACTTCCAGGTGTGGAATTATGAGCGGTGGAAGGTGATATGTTCTGCCTGGGAGGCTCAACTCTATTCGCCATGGAACAAAGCTCCACTCCCATGTCTGCCGATGTCTTGGAACAGAGTCTCTCTCCCTAAGTTACTGGCAGAGACTCTCCTTGTTTAAGGTGCCCCAGACTTCCAGGTGGGGAATTATGACCGGTGGAAGGTGATATGTTCTGCCTGGGAGGCTCAACTCCCATGTCTGCTGATGTGTTGGAACAGAGTCTCTCTCCCTCAGTTACTGGCAGAGACTCTCCTTGTTGAAGGTGCCCCAGACTTCCCGGTGTAGATTTATGACCGGTGGAAGGTGAAATGTTCTGCCTGGGAGGCTCAACTCTATTCGCCATGGAACAAAGCTCCACTCCCATGTCTGCCAATGTGTTGGAACAGAGTCTCTCTCCCTAAGTTACTGGCAGAGACTCTCCTTGTTTAAGGTGTCCCAGACTTCCAGGTGGGGAATTATTACCGGTGGAAGGTGATATGTTCTGCCTGGGAGGTTCAACTCTATTCGCCATGGAACAAAGCTCCACTCCCAAGTCTGCCGATGTGTTGGAACAGAGTCTCTCTCCCTCAGTTACCGGCAGAGACTCTCCTTGTTGAAGGTGCCCCAGACTTCCAGGTGTGGAATTATGAGCGGTGGAAGGTGATATGTTCTGCCTGGGAGGCTCAACTCTATTCGCCATGGAACAAAGCTCCACTCCCATGTCTGCCGATGTCTTGGAACAGAGTCTCTCTCCCTAAGTTACTGGCAGAGACTCTCCTTGTTGAAGGCGCCCCAGACTTCCAGGTGTGGAATTATGACCGGAGGAAGGTGATATGTTCTGCCTGGGAGGCTCAACTCTATTCGCCATGGAACAAAGCTCCACTCCCATGTCTGCCGATGTCTTGGAACAGAGTCTCTCTCCCTAAGTTACTGGCAGAGACTCTCCTTGTTGAAGGTGCCCCAGACTTCCAGGTGTGGAATTATGACCGGAGGAAGGTGATATGTTCTGCCTGGGAGGCTCAACTCTATTCGCCATGGAACAAAGCTACACTCCCATGTCTGCCGATGTCTTGGAACAGAGTCTCTCTCCCTAAGTTACTGGCAGAGACTCTCCTTGTTTAAGGTGCCCCAGACTTCCAGGTGGGGAATTATGACCGGTGGAAGGTGATATGTTCTGCCTGGGAGGCTAAACTCCCATGTCTGCTGATGTGTTGGAACAGAGTCTCTCTCCCTCAGTTACTGGCAAAGACTCTCCTTGTTGAAGGTGCCCCAGACTTCCCGGTGTAGATTTATGACCGGTGGAAGGTGAAATGTTCTGCCTGGGAGGCTCAACTCTATTCGCCATGGAACAAAGCTCCACTCCCATGTCTGCCAATGTGTTGGAACAGAGTCTCTCTCCCTAAGTTACTGGCAGAGACTCTCCTTGTTGAAGGTGTCCCAGACTTCCAGGTGGAGAATTATCACCGGTGGAAGGTGATATGTTCTGCCTGGGAGGTTCAACTCTATTCGCCATGGAACAAAGCTCCACTCCCAAGTCTGCCGATGTGTTGGAACAGAGTCTCTCTCCCTCAGTTACTGGCAGAGACTCTCCTTGTTGAAGGTGCCCCAGACTTCCAGGTGTGGAATTATGAGCGGTGGAAGGTGATATGTTCTGCCTGGGAGGCTCAACTCTATTCGCCATGGAACAAAGCTCCACTCCCATGTCTGCCGATGTGTTGTAACAGAGTCTCTCTCCCTAAGTTACTGGCAGAGACTCTCCTTGTTGAAGGTGCCCCAGACTTTCAGGTGTGGAATTATGACCGGAGGAAGGTGATATGTTCTGCCTTGGAGGCTCAACTCTATTCGCCATGGAACAAAGCTCCACTCCCATGTCTGCCGATGTCTTGGAACAGAGCCTCTCTCCCTAAGTTACTGGCAGAGACTCTCCTTGTTGAAGGTGCCCCAGACTTCCAGGTGTGGAATTATGACCGGAGGAAGGTGATATGTTCTGCCTGGGAGGCTCAACTCTATTCGCCATGGAACAAAGCTCCACTCCCATGTCTGCCGATGTCTTGGAACAGAGTCTCTCTCCCTAAATTACTGGCAGAGACTCTCCTTGTTTAAGGTGCCCCAGACTTCCAGGTCTGGAATTATGACCGGTGGAAGGTGATATGTTCTGCCTGGGAGGCTCAACTCTATTCGCCATGGAACAAAGCTCCACTCCCATGTCTGCCGATATGTTGGAACAGAGTCTCTCTCCCTAAGTTACTGGCAGAGACTCTCCTTGTTTAAGGTGCCCCAGACTTCCAGGTGGGGAATTATGACCGGTGGAAGGTGATATGTTCTACCTGGGAGGCTCACCTCCCATGTCTGCTGATGTGTTGGAACAGAGTCTCTCTCCCTCAGTTACTGGCAGAGACTCTCCTTGTTGAAGGTGCCCCAGACTTCCAGGTGTGGAATTATGAGCGGTGGAAGGTGATATGTTCTGCCTGGGAGGCTCAACTCTATTCGCCATGGAACAAAGCTCCACTCCCATGTCGGCCGATGTCTTGGAACAGAGTCTCTCTCCCTAAGTTACTGGCAGAGACTCTCCTTGTTGAAGGTGCCCCAGACTTCCAGGTGGGGAATTATGACCGGTGGAAGGTGATATGTTCTGCCTGGGAGGCTCAACTCCCATGTCTGCTGATGTTTTGGAACAGAGTCTCTCTCCCTCAGTTACTGGCAGAGACTCTCCTTGTTGAAGGTGCCCCAGACTTCCCGGTGTAGATTTATGACCGGTGGAAGGTGAAATGTTCTGCCTGGGAGGCTCAACTCCCATGTCTGCCGATGTGTTGGAACAGAGTCTCTCTCCCTCAGTTACTGGCAGAGACTCATCTTGTTGAAGGTGCCCCAGACTTCCAGGTGTGGAATTATGAGCGGTGGAAGGTGATATGTTCTGCCTGGGAGGCTCAACTCTATTCGCCATGGAACAACGCTCCACTCCCATGTCTGCCGATGTCTTGGAACAGAGTCTCTCTCCCTAAGTTTCTGGCAGAGACTCTCCTTGTTTAAGGTGCCCCAGACTTCCAGGTGGGGAATTATGACCGGTGGAAGGTGATATGTTCTGCCTGGGAGGCTCAACTCCCATGTCTGCTGATGTGTTGGAACAGAGTCTCTCTCCCTCAGTTACTGGCAGAGACTCTCCTTGTTGAAGGTGCCCCAGACTTCCCGGTGTAGATTTATGACCGGTGGAAGGTGAAATGTTCTGCCTGGGAGGCTCAACTCTATTCGCCATGGAACAAAGCTCCACTCCCATGTCTGCCAATGTGTTGGAACAGAGTCTCTCTCCCTAAGTTACTGGCAGAGACTCTCCTTGTTGAAGGTGTCCCAGACTTCCAGGTGGGGAATTATGACCGGTGGAAGGTGATATGTTCTGCCTGGGAGGCTCAACTCCCATGTCTGCTGATGTGTTGGAACAGAGTCTCTCTCCCTCAGTTACTGGCAGAGACTCTCCTTGTTGAAGGTGCCCCAGACTTCCCGGTGTAGATTTATGACCGGTGGAAGGTGAAATGTTCTGCCTGGGAGGCTCAACTCTATTCGCCATGGAACAAAGCTCCACTCCCATGTCTGCCAATGTGTTGGAACAGAGTCTCTCTCCCTAAGTTACTGGCAGAGACTCTCCTTGTTGAAGGTGTCCCAGACTTCCAGGTGGGGAATTATTACCGGTGGAAGGTGATATGTTCTGCCTGGGAGGTTCAACTCTATTCGCCATGGAGCAAAGCTCCACTCCCATGTCTGCCAATGTGTTGGAACAGAGTCTCTCTCCCTAAGTTACTGGCAGAGACTCTCCTTGTTGAAGGTGCCCCAGACTTCCAGGTGTGGAATTATGAGCGGTGGAAGGTGATATGTTCTGCCTGGGAGGCTTAACTCTATTCTCCATGGAACAAAGCTCCACTCCCATGTCTGCTGATGTCTTGGAACAGAGTCTCTCTCCCTAAGTTACTGGCAGAGACTCTCCTTGTTTAAGGTGCCCCAGACTTCCAGGTGGGGAATTATGACCGGTGGAAGGTGATATGTTCTGCCTGGGAGGCTCAACTCCCATGTCTGCTGATGTTTTGGAACAGAGTCTCTCTCCCTCAGTTACTGGCAGAGACTCTCCTTGTTGAAGGTGCCCCAGACTTCCCGGTGTAGATTTATGACCGGTGGAAGGTGAAATGTTCTGCCTGGGAGGCTCAACTCTATTCGCCATGGAACAAAGCTCCACTCCCATGTCTGCCAATGTGTTGGAACAGAGTCTCTCTCCCTAAGTTACTGGCAGAGACTCTCCTTGTTGAAGGTGTCCCAGACTTCCAGGTGGGGAATTATTACCGGTGGAAGGTGATATGTTCTGCCTGGGAGGTTCAACTCTATTCGCCATGGAACAAAGCTCCACTCCCAAGTCTGCCGATGTGTTGGAACAGAGTCTCTCTCCCTCAGTTACCGGCAGAGACTCTCCTTGTTGAAGGTGCCCCAGACTTCCAGGTGTGGAATTATGAGCGGTGGAAGGTGATATGTTCTGCCTGGGAGGCTCAACTCTATTCGCCATGGAACAAAGCTCCACTCCCATGTCTGCCGATGTCTTGGAACAGAGTCTCTCTCCCTAAGTTACTGGCAGAGACTCTCCTTGTTGAAGGCGCCCCAGACTTCCAGGTGTGGAATTATGACCGGAGGAAGGTGATATGTTCTGCCTGGGAGGCTCAACTCTATTCGCCATGGAACAAAGCTCCACTCCCATGTCTGCCGATGTCTTGGAACAGAGTCTCTCTCCCTAAGTTACTGGCAGAGACTCTCCTTGTTGAAGGTGCCCCAGACTTCCAGGTGTGGAATTATGACCGGAGGAAGGTGATATGTTCTGCCTGGGAGGCTCAACTCTATTCGCCATGGAACAAAGCTCCACTCCCATGTCTGCCGATGTCTTGGAACAGAGTCTCTCTCCCTAAGTTACTGGCAGAGACTCTCCTTGTTGAAGGTGCCCCAGACTTCCAGGTGTGGAATTATGACCGGAGGAAGGTGATATGTTCTGCCTGGGAGGCTCAACTCCCATGTCTGCTGATGTGTTGGAACAGAGTCTCTCTCCCTCAGTTACTGGCAGAGACTCTCCTTGTTGAAGGTGCCCCAGACTTCCAAGTGTGGAATTATGACCGGTGGAAGGTAATATGTTCTGCCTGGGAGGCTCAACTCCCATGTCTGCCGATGTGTTGTAACAGAGTCTTTCTCCCTCAGTTACTGGCAGAGACTCACCTTGTTGAAGGTGCCCCAGACTTCCAGGTGTGGAATTATGAGCGGTGGAAGGTGATATGTTCTGCCTGGGAGGCTTAACTCTATTCTCCATGGAACAAAGCTCCACTCCCATGTCTGCTGATGTCTTGGAACAGAGTCTCTCTCCCTAAGTTACTGGCAGAGACTCTCCTTGTTGAAGGTGCCCCAGACTTCCCGGTGTAGATTTATGACCGGTGGAAGGTGAAATGTTCTGCCTGGGAGGCTCAACTCCCATGTCTGCCGATGTGTTGGAACAGAGTCTCTCTCCCTCAGTTACTGGCAGAGACTCATCTTGTTGAAGGTGCCCCAGACTTCCAGGTGTGGAATTATGAGCGGTGGAAGGTGATATGTTCTGCCTGGGAGGCTCAACTCTATTCGCCATGGAACAAAGCTCCACTCCCATGTCTGCCGATGTCTTGGAACAGAGTCTCTCTCCCTAAGTTACTGGCAGAGACTCTCCTTGTTTAAGGTGCCCCAGACTTCCAGGTGGGGAATTATGACCGGTGGAAGGTGATATGTTCTGCCTGGGAGGCTCAACTCCCATGTCTGCTGATGTGTTGGAACAGAGTCTCTCTCCCTCAGTTACTGGCAGAGACTCTCCTTGTTGAAGGTGCCCCAGACTTCCCGGTGTAGATTTATGACCGGTGGAAGGTGAAATGTTCTGCCTGGGAGGCTCAACTCTATTCGCCATGGAACAAAGCTCCACTCCCATGTCTGCCAATGTGTTGGAACAGAGTCTCTCTCCCTAAGTTACTGGCAGAGACTCTCCTTGTTGAAGGTGTCCCAGACTTCCAGGTGGAGAATTATCACCGGTGGAAGGTGATATGTTCTGCCTGGGAGGTTCAACTCTATTCGCCATGGAACAAAGCTCCACTCCCAAGTCTGCCGATGTGTTGGAACAGAGTCTCTCTCCCTCAGTTACTGGCAGAGACTCTCCTTGTTGAAGGTGCCCCAGACTTCCCGGTGTAGATTTATGACCGGTGGAAGGTGAAATGTTCTGCCTGGGAGGCTCAACTCTATTCGCCATGGAACAAAGCTCCACTCCCATGTCTGCCAATGTGTTGGAACAGAGTCTCTCTCCCTAAGTTACTGGCAGAGACTCTCCTTGTTGAAGGTGTCCCAGACTTCCAGGTGGGGAATTATGACCGGTGGAAGGTGATATGTTCTGCCTGGGAGGCTCAACTCCCATGTCTGCTGATGTGTTGGAACAGAGTCTCTCTCCCTCAGTTACTGGCAGAGACTCTCCTTGTTGAAGGTGCCCCAGACTTCCCGGTGTAGATTTATGACCGGTGGAAGGTGAAATGTTCTGCCTGGGAGGCTCAACTCTATTCGCCATGGAACAAAGCTCCACTCCCATGTCTGCCAATGTGTTGGAACAGAGTCTCTCTCCCTAAGTTACTGGCAGAGACTCTCCTTGTTGAAGGTGTCCCAGACTTCCAGGTGGGGAATTATTACCGGTGGAAGGTGATATGTTCTGCCTGGGAGGTTCAACTCTATTCGCCATGGAGCAAAGCTCCACTCCCATGTCTGCCAATGTGTTGGAACAGAGTCTCTCTCCCTAAGTTACTGGCAGAGACTCTCCTTGTTGAAGGTGCCCCAGACTTCCAGGTGTGGAATTATGAGCGGTGGAAGGTGATATGTTCTGCCTGGGAGGCTTAACTCTATTCTCCATGGAACAAAGCTCCACTCCCATGTCTGCTGATGTCTTGGAACAGAGTCTCTCTCCCTAAGTTACTGGCAGAGACTCTCCTTGTTTAAGGTGCCCCAGACTTCCAGGTGGGGAATTATGACCGGTGGAAGGTGATATGTTCTGCCTGGGAGGCTCAACTCCCATGTCTGCTGATGTTTTGGAACAGAGTCTCTCTCCCTCAGTTACTGGCAGAGACTCTCCTTGTTGAAGGTGCCCCAGACTTCCCGGTGTAGATTTATGACCGGTGGAAGGTGAAATGTTCTGCCTGGGAGGCTCAACTCTATTCGCCATGGAACAAAGCTCCACTCCCATGTCTGCCAATGTGTTGGAACAGAGTCTCTCTCCCTAAGTTACTGGCAGAGACTCTCCTTGTTGAAGGTGTCCCAGACTTCCAGGTGGGGAATTATTACCGGTGGAAGGTGATATGTTCTGCCTGGGAGGTTCAACTCTATTCGCCATGGAACAAAGCTCCACTCCCAAGTCTGCCGATGTGTTGGAACAGAGTCTCTCTCCCTCAGTTACCGGCAGAGACTCTCCTTGTTGAAGGTGCCCCAGACTTCCAGGTGTGGAATTATGAGCGGTGGAAGGTGATATGTTCTGCCTGGGAGGCTCAACTCTATTCGCCATGGAACAAAGCTCCACTCCCATGTCTGCCGATGTCTTGGAACAGAGTCTCTCTCCCTAAGTTACTGGCAGAGACTCTCCTTGTTGAAGGCGCCCCAGACTTCCAGGTGTGGAATTATGACCGGAGGAAGGTGATATGTTCTGCCTGGGAGGCTCAACTCTATTCGCCATGGAACAAAGCTCCACTCCCATGTCTGCCGATGTCTTGGAACAGAGTCTCTCTCCCTAAGTTACTGGCAGAGACTCTCCTTGTTGAAGGTGCCCCAGACTTCCAGGTGTGGAATTATGACCGGAGGAAGGTGATATGTTCTGCCTGGGAGGCTCAACTCTATTCGCCATGGAACAAAGCTCCACTCCCATGTCTGCCGATGTCTTGGAACAGAGTCTCTCTCCCTAAGTTACTGGCAGAGACTCTCCTTGTTGAAGGTGCCCCAGACTTCCAGGTGTGGAATTATGACCGGAGGAAGGTGATATGTTCTGCCTGGGAGGCTCAACTCCCATGTCTGCTGATGTGTTGGAACAGAGTCTCTCTCCCTCAGTTACTGGCAGAGACTCTCCTTGTTGAAGGTGCCCCAGACTTCCAAGTGTGGAATTATGACCGGTGGAAGGTAATATGTTCTGCCTGGGAGGCTCAACTCCCATGTCTGCCGATGTGTTGTAACAGAGTCTTTCTCCCTCAGTTACTGGCAGAGACTCACCTTGTTGAAGGTGCCCCAGACTTCCAGGTGTGGAATTATGAGCGGTGGAAGGTGATATGTTCTGCCTGGGAGGCTTAACTCTATTCTCCATGGAACAAAGCTCCACTCCCATGTCTGCTGATGTCTTGGAACAGAGTCTCTCTCCCTAAGTTACTGGCAGAGACTCTCCTTGTTGAAGGTGCCCCAGACTTCCCGGTGTAGATTTATGACCGGTGGAAGGTGAAATGTTCTGCCTGGGAGGCTCAACTCCCATGTCTGCCGATGTGTTGGAACAGAGTCTCTCTCCCTCAGTTACTGGCAGAGACTCATCTTGTTGAAGGTGCCCCAGACTTCCAGGTGTGGAATTATGAGCGGTGGAAGGTGATATGTTCTGCCTGGGAGGCTCAACTCTATTCGCCATGGAACAAAGCTCCACTCCCATGTCTGCCGATGTCTTGGAACAGAGTCTCTCTCCCTAAGTTACTGGCAGAGACTCTCCTTGTTTAAGGTGCCCCAGACTTCCAGGTGGGGAATTATGACCGGTGGAAGGTGATATGTTCTGCCTGGGAGGCTCAACTCCCATGTCTGCTGATGTGTTGGAACAGAGTCTCTCTCCCTCAGTTACTGGCAGAGACTCTCCTTGTTGAAGGTGCCCCAGACTTCCCGGTGTAGATTTATGACCGGTGGAAGGTGAAATGTTCTGCCTGGGAGGCTCAACTCTATTCGCCATGGAACAAAGCTCCACTCCCATGTCTGCCAATGTGTTGGAACAGAGTCTCTCTCCCTAAGTTACTGGCAGAGACTCTCCTTGTTGAAGGTGTCCCAGACTTCCAGGTGGAGAATTATCACCGGTGGAAGGTGATATGTTCTGCCTGGGAGGTTCAACTCTATTCGCCATGGAACAAAGCTCCACTCCCAAGTCTGCCGATGTGTTGGAACAGAGTCTCTCTCCCTCAGTTACTGGCAGAGACTCTCCTTGTTGAAGGTGCCCCAGACTTCCAGGTGTGGAATTATGAGCGGTGGAAGGTGATATGTTCTGCCTGGGAGGCTCAACTCTATTCGCCATGGAACAAAGCTCCACTCCCATGTCTGCCGATGTCTTGGAACAGAGTCTCTCTCCCTAAGTTACTGGCAGAGACTCTCCTTGTTGAAGGTGCCCCAGACTTTCAGGTGTGGAATTATGACCGGAGGAAGGTGATATGTTCTGCCTTGGAGGCTCAACTCTATTCGCCATGGAACAAAGCTCCACTCCCATGTCTGCCGATGTCTTGGAACAGAGCCTCTCTCCCTAAAATACTGGCAGAGACTCTCCTTGTTGAAGGTGCCCCAGACTTCCAGGTGTGGAATTTTGACCGGAGGAAGGTGATATGTTCTGCCTGGGAGGCTCAACTCTATTCGCCATGGAACAAAGCTCCACTCCCATGTCTGCCGATGTCTTGGAACAGAGTCTCTCTCCTTAAGTTACTGGCAGAGACTCTCCTTGTTTAAGGTGCCCCAGACTTCCAGGTCTGGAATTATGACCGGTGGAAGGTGATATGTTCTGCCTGGGAGGCTCAACTCTATTCGCCATGGAGCAAAGCTCCACTCCCATGTCTGCTGATGTCTTGGAACAGAGTCTCTCTCCTTAAGTTACTGGCAGAGACTCTCCTTGTTTAAGGTGCCCCAGACTTCCAGGTCTGGAATTATGACCGGTGGAAGGTGATATGTTCTACCTGGGAGGCTCACCTCCCATGTCTGCTGATGTGTTGGAACAGAGTCTCTCTCCCTCAGTTACTGGCAGAGACTCTCCTTGTTGAAGGTGCCCCAGACTTCCAGGTGTGGAATTATGAGCGGTGGAAGGTGATATGTTCTGCCTGGGAGGCTCAACTCTATTCGCCATGGAACAAAGCTCCACTCCCATGTCGGCCGATGTCTTGGAACAGAGTCTCTCTCCCTAAGTTACTGGCAGAGACTCTCCTTGTTGAAGGTGCCCCAGACTTCCAGGTGGGGAATTATGACCGGTGGAAGGTGATATGTTCTGCCTGGGAGGCTCAACTCCCATGTCTGCTGATGTTTTGGAACAGAGTCTCTCTCCCTCAGTTACTGGCAGAGACTCTCCTTGTTGAAGGTGCCCCAGACTTCCCGGTGTAGATTTATGACCGGTGGAAGGTGAAATGTTCTGCCTGGGAGGCTCAACTCCCATGTCTGCCGATGTGTTGGAACAGAGTCTCTCTCCCTCAGTTACTGGCAGAGACTCATCTTGTTGAAGGTGCCCCAGACTTCCAGGTGTGGAATTATGAGCGGTGGAAGGTGATATGTTCTGCCTGGGAGGCTCAACTCTATTCGCCATGGAACAAAGCTCCACTCCCATGTCTGCCGATGTCTTGGAACAGAGTCTCTCTCCCTAAGTTACTGGCAGAGACTCTCCTTGTTTAAGGTGCCCCAGACTTCCAGGTGGGGAATTATGACCGGTGGAAGGTGATATGTTCTGCCTGGGAGGTTCAACTCCCATGTCTGCTGATGTGTTGGAACAGAGTCTCTCTCCCTCAGTTACTGGCAGAGACTCTCCTTGTTGAAGGTGCCCCAGACTTCCCGGTGTAGATTTATGACCGGTGGAAGGTGAAATGTTCTGCCTGGGAGGCTCAACTCTATTCGCCATGGAACAAAGCTCCACTCCCATGTCTGCCAATGTGTTGGAACAGAGTCTCTCTCCCTAAGTTACTGGCAGAGACTCTCCTTGTTGAAGGTGTCCCAGACTTCCAGGTGTGGAATTATGAGCGGTGGAAGGTGATATGTTCTGCCTGGGAGGCTCAACTCTATTCGCCATGGAACAAAGCTCCACTCCCATGTCTGCCGATGTCTTGGAACAGAGTCTCTCTCCCTAAGTTACTGGCAGAGACTCTCCTTGTTGAAGGCGCCCCAGACTTCCAGGTGTGGAATTATGACCGGAGGAAGGTGATATGTTCTGCCTGGGAGGCTCAACTCTATTCGCCATGGAACAAAGCTCCACTCCCATGTCTGCCGATGTCTTGGAACAGAGTCTCTCTCCCTAAGTTACTGGCAGAGACTCTCCTTGTTGAAGGTGCCCCAGACTTCCCGGTGTAGATTTATGACCGGTGGAAGGTGAAATGTTCTGCCTGGGAGGCTCAACTCCCATGTCTGCCGATGTGTTGGAACAGAGTCTCTCTCCCTCAGTTACTGGCAGAGACTCATCTTGTTGAAGGTGCCCCAGACTTCCAGGTGTGGAATTATGAGCGGTGGAAGGTGATATGTTCTGCCTGGGAGGCTCAACTCTATTCGCCATGGAACAAAGCTCCACTCCCATGTCTGCCGATGTCTTGGAACAGAGTCTCTCTCCCTAAGTTACTGGCAGAGACTCTCCTTGTTTAAGGTGCCCCAGACTTCCAGGTGGGGAATTATGACCGGTGGAAGGTGATATGTTCTGCCTGGGAGGCTCAACTCCCATGTCTGCTGATGTGTTGGAACAGAGTCTCTCTCCCTCAGTTACTGGCAGAGACTCTCCTTGTTGAAGGTGCCCCAGACTTCCCGGTGTAGATTTATGACCGGTGGAAGGTGAAATGTTCTGCCTGGGAGGCTCAACTCTATTCGCCATGGAACAAAGCTCCACTCCCATGTCTGCCAATGTGTTGGAACAGAGTCTCTCTCCCTAAGTTACTGGCAGAGACTCTCCTTGTTTAAGGTGTCCCAGACTTCCAGGTGGGGAATTATTACCGGTGGAAGGTGATATGTTCTGCCTGGGAGGTTCAACTCTATTCGCCATGGAACAAAGCTCCACTCCCAAGTCTGCCGATGTGTTGGAACAGAGTCTCTCTCCCTCAGTTACCGGCAGAGACTCTCCTTGTTGAAGGTGCCCCAGACTTCCAGGTGTGGAATTATGAGCGGTGGAAGGTGATATGTTCTGCCTGGGAGGCTCAACTCTATTCGCCATGGAACAAAGCTCCACTCCCATGTCTGCCGATGTCTTGGAACAGAGTCTCTCTCCCTAAGTTACTGGCAGAGACTCTCCTTGTTGAAGGCGACCCAGACTTCCAGGTGTGGAATTATGACCGGAGGAAGGTGATATGTTCTGCCTGGGAGGCTCAACTCTATTCGCCATGGAACAAAGCTCCACTCCCATGTCTGCCGATGTCTTGGAACAGAGTCTCTCTCCCTAAGTTACTGGCAGAGACTCTCCTTGTTGAAGGTGCCCCAGACTTCCAGGTGTGGAATTATGACCGGAGGAAGGTGATATGTTCTGCCTGGGAGGCTCAACTCTATTCGCCATGGAACAAAGCTACACTCCCATGTCTGCCGATGTCTTGGAACAGAGTCTCTCTCCCTAAGTTACTGGCAGAGACTCTCCTTGTTTAAGGTGCCCCAGACTTCCAGGTGGGGAATTATGACCGGTGGAAGGTGATATGTTCTGCCTGGGAGGCTAAACTCCCATGTCTGCTGATGTGTTGGAACAGAGTCTCTCTCCCTCAGTTACTGGCAAAGACTCTCCTTGTTGAAGGTGCCCCAGACTTCCAGGTGTAGATTTATGACCGGTGGAAGGTGAAATGTTCTGCCTGGGAGGCTCAACTCTATTCGCCATGGAACAAAGCTCCACTCCCATGTCTGCCAATGTGTTGGAACAGAGTCTCTCTCCCTAAGTTACTGGCAGAGACTCTCCTTGTTGAAGGTGTCCCAGACTTCCAGGTGGAGAATTATCACCGGTGGAAGGTGATATGTTCTGCCTGGGAGGTTCAACTCTATTCGCCATGGAACAAAGCTCCACTCCCAAGTCTGCCGATGTGTTGGAACAGAGTCTCTCTCCCTCAGTTACTGGCAGAGACTCTCCTTGTTGAAGGTGCCCCAGACTTCCAGGTGTGGAATTATGAGCGGTGGAAGGTGATATGTTCTGCCTGGGAGGCTCAACTCTATTCGCCATGGAACAAAGCTCCACTCCCATGTCTGCCGATGTGTTGGAACAGAGTCTCTCTCCCTAAGTTACTGGCAGAGACTCTCCTTGTTGAAGGTGCCCCAGACTTTCAGGTGTGGAATTATGACCGGAGGAAGGTGATATGTTCTGCCTTGGAGGCTCAACTCTATTCGCCATGGAACAAAGCTCCACTCCCATGTCTGCCGATGTCTTGGAACAGAGCCTCTCTCCCTAAGTTACTGGCAGAGACTCTCCTTGTTGAAGGTGCCCCAGACTTTCAGGTGTGGAATTATGACCGGAGGAAGGTGATATGTTCTGCCTTGGAGGCTCAACTCTATTCGCCATGGAACAAAGCTCCACTCCCATGTCTGCCGATGTCTTGGAACAGAGCCTCTCTCCCTAAATTACTGGCAGAGACTCTCCTTGTTGAAGGTGCCCCAGACTTCCAGGTGTGGAATTATGACCGGAGGAAGGTGATATGTTCTGCCTGGGAGGCTCAACTCTATTCGCCATGGAACAAAGCTCCACTCCCATGTCTGCCGATGTGTTGGAACAGAGTCTCTCTCCCTAAGTTACTGGCAGAGACTCTCCTTGTTTAAGGTGCCCCAGACTTCCAGGTGGGGAATTATGACCGGTGGAAGGTGATATGTTCTACCTGGGAGGCTCACCTCCCATGTCTGCTGATGTGTTGGAACAGAGTCTCTCTCCCTCAGTTACTGGCAGAGACTCTCCTTGTTGAAGGTGCCCCAGACTTCCAGGTGTGGAATTATGAGCGGTGGAAGGTGATATGTTCTGCCTGGGAGGCTCAACTCTATTCGCCATGGAACAAAGCTCCACTCCCATGTCGGCCGATGTCTTGGAACAGAGTCTCTCTCCCTAAGTTACTGGCAGAGACTCTCCTTGTTGAAGGTGCCCCAGACTTCCAGGTGGGGAATTATGACCGGTGGAAGGTGATATGTTCTGCCTGGGAGGCTCAACTCCCATGTCTGCTGATGTTTTGGAACAGAGTCTCTCTCCCTCAGTTACTGGCAGAGACTCTCCTTGTTGAAGGTGCCCCAGACTTCCCGGTGTAGATTTATGACCGGTGGAAGGTGAAATGTTCTGCCTGGGAGGCTCAACTCCCATGTCTGCCGATGTGTTGGAACAGAGTCTCTCTCCCTCAGTTACTGGCAGAGACTCATCTTGTTGAAGGTGCCCCAGACTTCCAGGTGTGGAATTATGAGCGGTGGAAGGTGATATGTTCTGCCTGGGAGGCTCAACTCTATTCGCCATGGAACAAAGCTCCACTCCCATGTCTGCCGATGTCTTGGAACAGAGTCTCTCTCCCTAAGTTTCTGGCAGAGACTCTCCTTGTTTAAGGTGCCCCAGACTTCCAGGTGGGGAATTATGACCGGTGGAAGGTGATATGTTCTGCCTGGGAGGCTCAACTCCCATGTCTGCTGATGTGTTGGAACAGAGTCTCTCTCCCTCAGTTACTGGCAGAGACTCTCCTTGTTGAAGGTGCCCCAGACTTCCCGGTGTAGATTTATGACCGGTGGAAGGTGAAATGTTCTGCCTGGGAGGCTCAACTCTATTCGCCATGGAACAAAGCTCCACTCCCATGTCTGCCAATGTGTTGGAACAGAGTCTCTCTCCCTAAGTTACTGGCAGAGACTCTCCTTGTTGAAGGTGTCCCAGACTTCCAGGTGGGGAATTATTACCGGTGGAAGGTGATATGTTCTGCCTGGGAGGTTCAACTCTATTCGCCATGGAACAAAGCTCCACTCCCATGTCTGCCAATGTGTTGGAACAGAGTCTCTCTCCCTAAGTTACTGGCAGAGACTCTCCTTGTTGAAGGTGTCCCAGACTTCCAGGTGGGGAATTATTACCGGTGGAAGGTGATATGTTCTGCCTGGGAGGTTCAACTCTATTCGCCATGGAACAAAGCTCCACTCCCAAGTCTGCCGATGTGTTGGAACAGAGTCTCTCTCCCTCAGTTACCGGCAGAGACTCTCCTTGTTGAAGGTGCCCCAGACTTCCAGGTGTGGAATTATGAGCGGTGGAAGGTGATATGTTCTGCCTGGGAGGCTCAACTCTATTCGCCATGGAACAAAGCTCCACTCCCATGTCTGCCGATGTCTTGGAACAGAGTCTCTCTCCCTAAGTTACTGGCAGAGACTCTCCTTGTTGAAGGCGCCCCAGACTTCCAGGTGTGGAATTATGACCGGAGGAAGGTGATATGTTCTGCCTGGGAGGCTCAACTCTATTCGCCATGGAACAAAGCTCCACTCCCATGTCTGCCGATGTCTTGGAACAGAGTCTCTCTCCCTAAGTTACTGGCAGAGACTCTCCTTGTTGAAGGTTCCCCAGACTTCCAGGTGTGGAATTATGACCGGAGGAAGGTGATATATTCTGCCTGGGAGGCTCAACTCTATTCGCCATGGAACAAAGCTCCACTCCCATGTCTGCCGATGTCTTGGAACAGAGTCTCTCTCCCTAAGTTACTGGCAGAGACTCTCCTTGTTGAAGGTGCCCCAGACTTCCAGGTGTGGAATTATGACCGGAGGAAGGTGATATGTTCTGCCTGGGAGGCTCAACTCCCATGTCTGCTGATGTGTTGGAACAGAGTCTCTCTCCCTCAGTTACTGGCAGAGACTCTCCTTGTTGAAGGTGCCCCAGACTTCCAGGTGTGGAATTATGACCGGTGGAAGGTAATATGTTCTGCCTGGGAGGCTCAACTCCCATGTCTGCCGATGTGTTGTAACAGAGTCTTTCTCCCTCAGTTACTGGCAGAGACTCACCTTGTTGAAGGTGCCCCAGACTTCCAGGTGTGGAATTATGAGCGGTGGAAGGTGATATGTTCTGCCTGGGAGGCTTAACTCTATTCTCCATGGAACAAAGCTCCACTCCCATGTCTGCTGATGTCTTGGAACAGAGTCTCTCTCCCTAAGTTACTGGCAGAGACTCTCCTTGTTTAAGGTGCCCCAGACTTCCAGGTGGGGAATTATGACCGGTGGAAGGTGATATGTTCTGCCTGGGAGGCTCAACTCCCATGTCTGCTGATGTTTTGGAACAGAGTCTCTCTCCCTCAGTTACTGGCAGAGACTCTCCTTGTTGAAGGTGCCCCAGACTTCCCGGTGTAGATTTATGACCGGTGGAAGGTGAAATGTTCTGCCTGGGAGGCTCAACTCTATTCGCCATGGAACAAAGCTCCACTCCCATGTCTGCCAATGTGTTGGAACAGAGTCTCTCTCCCTAAGTTACTGGCAGAGACTCTCCTTGTTGAAGGTGTCCCAGACTTCCAGGTGGGGAATTATTACCGGTGGAAGGTGATATGTTCTGCCTGGGAGGCTTAACTCTATTCTCCATGGAACAAAGCTCCACTCCCATGTCTGCTGATGTCTTGGAACAGAGTCTCTCTCCCTAAGTTACTGGCAGAGACTCTCCTTGTTTAAGGTGCCCCAGACTTCCAGGTGGGGAATTGTGACCGGTGGAAGGTGATATGTTCTGCCTGGGAGGCTCAACTCCCATGTCTGCTGATGTTTTGGAACAGAGTCTCTCTCCCTCAGTTACTGGCAGAGACTCTCCTTGTTGAAGGTGCCCCAGACTTCCAGGTGTAGATTTATGACCGGTGGAAGGTGAAATGTTCTGCCTGGGAGGCTCAACTCTATTCGCCATGGAACAAAGCTCCACTCCCATGTCTGCCAATGTGTTGGAACAGAGTCTCTCTCCCTAAGTTACTGGCAGAGACTCTCCTTGTTGAAGGTGTCCCAGACTTCCAGGTGGGGAATTATTACCGGTGGAAGGTGATATGTTCTGCCTGGGAGGTTCAACTCTATTCGCCATGGAACAAAGCTCCACTCCCAAGTCTGCCGATGTGTTGGAACAGAGTCTCTCTCCCTCAGTTACCGGCAGAGACTCTCCTTGTTGAAGGTGCCCCAGACTTCCAGGTGTGGAATTATGAGCGGTGGAAGGTGATATGTTCTGCCTGGGAGGCTTAACTCTATTCGCCATGGAACAAAGCTCCACTCCCATGTCTGCCGATGTCTTGGAACAGAGTCTCTCTCCCTAAGTTACTGGCAGAGACTCTCCTTGTTGAAGGCGCCCCAGACTTCCAGGTGTGGAATTATGACCGGAGGAAGGTGATATGTTCTGCCTGGGAGGCTCAACTCTATTCGCCATGGAACAAAGCTCCACTCCCATGTCTGCCGATGTCTTGGAACAGAGTCTCTCTCCCTAAGTTACTGGCAGAGACTCTCCTTGTTGAAGGTGCCCCAGACTTCCAGGTGTGGAATTATGACCGGAGGAAGGTGATATGTTCTGCCTGGGAGGCTCAACTCTATTCGCCATGGAACAAAGCTCCACTCCCATGTCTGCCGATGTCTTGGAACAGAGTCTCTCTCCCTAAGTTACTGGCAGAGACTCTCCTTGTTGAAGGTGCCCCAGACTTACAGGTGTTGAATTATGACCGATGGAAGGTGATATGTTCTGCCTGGGAGGCTCAACTCCCATGTCTGCCGATGTGTTGGAACAGAGTCTCTCTCCCTAAGTTACTGGCAGAGACTCTCCTTGTTGAAGGTGCCCCAGACTTCCAGGTGTGGAATTATGACCGGAGGAAGGTGATATGTTCTGCCTGGGAGGCTCAACTCCCATGTCTGCTGATGTGTTGGAACAGAGTCTCTCTCCCTCAGTTACTGGCAGAGACTCTCCTTGTTGAAGGTGCCCCAGACTTCCAGGTGTGGAATTATGACCGGTGGAAGGTAATATGTTCTGCCTGGGAGGCTCAACTCCCATGTCTGCCGATGTGTTGTAACAGAGTCTTTCTCCCTCAGTTACTGGCAGAGACTCACCTTGTTGAAGGTGCCCCAGACTTCCAGGTGTGGAATTATGAGCGGTGGAAGGTGATATGTTCTGCCTGGGAGGCTTAACTCTATTCTCCATGGAACAAAGCTCCACTCCCATGTCTGCTGATGTCTTGGAACAGGGTCTCTCTCCCTAAGTTACTGGCAGAGACTCTCCTTGTTTAAGGTGCCCCAGACTTCCAGGTGGGGAATTATGACCGGTGGAAGGTGATATGTTCTGCCTGGGAGGCTCAACTCCCATGTCTGCTGATGTTTTGGAACAGAGTCTCTCTCCCTCAGTTACTGGCAGAGACTCTCCTTGTTGAAGGTGCCCCAGACTTCCCGGTGTAGATTTATGACCGGTGGAAGGTGAAATGTTCTGCCTGGGAGGCTCAACTCCCATGTCTGCCGATGTGTTGGAACAGAGTCTCTCTCCCTCAGTTACTGGCAGAGACTCATCTTGTTGAAGGTGCCCCAGACTTCCAGGTGTGGAATTATGAGCGGTGGAAGGTGATATGTTCTGCCTGGGAGGCTCAACTCTATTCGCCATGGAACAAAGCTCCACTCCCATGTCTGCCGATGTCTTGGAACAGAGTCTCTCTCCCTAAGTTACTGGCAGAGACTCTCCTTGTTTAAGGTGCCCCAGACTTACAGGTGGGGAATTATGACCGGTGGAAGGTGAAATGTTCTGCCTGGGAGGCTCAACTCCCATGTCTGCTGATGTGTTGGAACAGAGTCTCTCTCCCTCAGTTACTGGCAGAGACTCTCCTTGTTGAAGGTGCCCCAGACTTCCCGGTGTAGATTTATGACCGGTGGAAGGTGAAATGTTCTGCCTGGGAGGCTCAACTCTATTCGCCATGGAACAAAGCTCCACTCCCATGTCTGCTGATGTGTTGGAACAGAGTCTCTCTCCCTCAGTTACTGGCAGAGACTCTCCTTGTTGAAGGTGCCCCAGACTTCCAGGTGGGGAATTATTACCGGTGGAAGGTGATATGTTCTGCCTGGGAGGTTCAACTCTATTCGCCATGGAACAAAGCTCCACTCCCAAGTCTGCTGATGTGTTGGAACAGAGTCTCTCTCCCTCAGTTACCGGCAGAGACTCTCCTTGTTGAAGGTGCCCCAGACTTCCAGGTGTGGAATTATGAGCGGTGGAAGGTGATATGTTCTGCCTGGGAGGCTCAACTTTCATGTCTGCTGATGTGTTGGAACAGAGTCTCTCTCCCTCAGTTACTGGCAGAGACTCTCCTTGTTGAAGGTGCCCCAGACTTCCCGGTGTAGATTTATGACCGGTGGAAGGTGAAATGTTCTGCCTGGGAGGCTCAACTCTATTCGCCATGGAACAAAGCTCCACTCCCATGTCTGCCAATGTGTTGGAACAGAGTCTCTCTCCCTAAGTTACTGGCAGAGACTCTCCTTGTTGAAGGTGTCCCAGACTTCCAGGTGGGGAATTATTACCGGTGGAAGGTGATATGTTCTGCCTGGGAGGTTCAACTCTATTCGCCATGGAACAAAGCTCCACTCCCAAGTCTGCCGATGTGTTGGAACAGAGTCTCTCTCCCTCAGTTACCGGCAGAGACTCTCCTTGTTGAAGGTGCCCCAGACTTCCAGGTGTGGAATTATGAGCGGTGGAAGGTGATATGTTCTGCCTGGGAGGCTTAACTCTATTCGCCATGGAACAAAGCTCCACTCCCATGTCTGCCGATGTCTTGGAACAGAGTCTCTCTCCCTAAGTTACTGGCAGAGACTCTCCTTGTTGAAGGCGCCCCAGACTTCCAGGTGTGGAATTATGACCGGAGGAAGGTGATATGTTCTGCCTGGGAGGCTCAACTCTATTCGCCATGGAACAAAGCTCCACTCCCATGTCTGCCGATGTCTTGGAACAGAGTCTCTCTCCCTAAGTTACTGGCAGAGACTCTCCTTGTTGAAGGTGCCCCAGACTTCCAGGTGTGGAATTATGACCGGAGGAAGGTGATATGTTCTGCCTGGGAGGCTCAACTCTATTCGCCATGGAACAAAGCTCCACTCCCATGTCTGCCGATGTCTTGGAACAGAGTCTCTCTCCCTAAGTTACTGGCAGAGACTCTCCTTGTTGAAGGTGCCCCAGACTTACAGGTGTTGAATTATGACCGATGGAAGGTGATATGTTCTGCCTGGGAGGCTCAACTCCCATGTCTGCCGATGTGTTGGAACAGAGTCTCTCTCCCTAAGTTACTGGCAGAGACTCTCCTTGTTGAAGGTGCCCCAGACTTCCAGGTGTGGAATTATGACCGGAGGAAGGTGATATGTTCTGCCTGGGAGGCTCAACTCCCATGTCTGCTGATGTGTTGGAACAGAGTCTCTCTCCCTCAGTTACTGGCAGAGACTCTCCTTGTTGAAGGTGCCCCAGACTTCCAGGTGTGGAATTATGACCGGTGGAAGGTAATATGTTCTGCCTGGGAGGCTCAACTCCCATGTCTGCCGATGTGTTGTAACAGAGTCTTTCTCCCTCAGTTACTGGCAGAGACTCACCTTGTTGAAGGTGCCCCAGACTTCCAGGTGTGGAATTATGAGCGGTGGAAGGTGATATGTTCTGCCTGGGAGGCTTAACTCTATTCTCCATGGAACAAAGCTCCACTCCCATGTCTGCTGATGTCTTGGAACAGAGTCTCTCTCCCTAAGTTACTGGCAGAGACTCTCCTTGTTTAAGGTGCCCCAGACTTCCAGGTGGGGAATTATGACCGGTGGAAGGTGATATGTTCTGCCTGGGAGGCTCAACTCCCATGTCTGCTGATGTTTTGGAACAGAGTCTCTCTCCCTCAGTTACTGGCAGAGACTCTCCTTGTTGAAGGTGCCCCAGACTTCCCGGTGTAGATTTATGACCGGTGGAAGGTGAAATGTTCTGCCTGGGAGGCTCAACTCCCATGTCTGCCGATGTGTTGGAACAGAGTCTCTCTCCCTCAGTTACTGGCAGAGACTCATCTTGTTGAAGGTGCCCCAGACTTCCAGGTGTGGAATTATGAGCGGTGGAAGGTGATATGTTCTGCCTGGGAGGCTCAACTCTATTCGCCATGGAACAAAGCTCCACTCCCATGTCTGCCGATGTCTTGGAACAGAGTCTCTCTCCCTAAGTTACTGGCAGAGACTCTCCTTGTTTAAGGTGCCCCAGACTTACAGGTGGGGAATTATGACCGGTGGAAGGTGAAATGTTCTGCCTGGGAGGCTCAACTCCCATGTCTGCTGATGTGTTGGAACAGAGTCTCTCTCCCTCAGTTACTGGCAGAGACTCTCCTTGTTGAAGGTGCCCCAGACTTCCCGGTGTAGATTTATGACCGGTGGAAGGTGAAATGTTCTGCCTGGGAGGCTCAACTCTATTCGCCATGGAACAAAGCTCCACTCCCATGTCTGCTGATGTGTTGGAACAGAGTCTCTCTCCCTCAGTTACTGGCAGAGACTCTCCTTGTTGAAGGTGCCCCAGACTTCCAGGTGGGGAATTATTACCGGTGGAAGGTGATATGTTCTGCCTGGGAGGTTCAACTCTATTCGCCATGGAACAAAGCTCCACTCCCAAGTCTGCCGATGTGTTGGAACACAGTCTCTCTCCCTCAGTTACCGGCAGAGACTCTCCTTGTTGAAGGTGCCCCAGACTTCCAGGTGTGGAATTATGAGCGGTGGAAGGTGATATGTTCTGCCTGGGAGGCTCAACTCTATTCGCCATGGAACAAAGCTCCACTCCCATGTCTGCCGATGTCTTGGAACAGAGTCTCTCTCCCTAAGTTACTGGCAGAGACTCTCCTTGTTGAAGGCGCCCCAGACTTCCAGGTGTGGAATTATGACCGGAGGAAGGTGATATGTTCTGCCTGGGAGGCTCAACTCTATTCGCCATGGAACAAAGCTCCACTCCCATGTCTGCCGATGTGTTGGAACAGAGTCTCTCTCCCTAAGTTACTGGCAGAGACTCTCCTTGTTGAAGGTGCCCCAGACTTCCAGGTGTGGAATTATGACCGGAGGAAGGTGATATGTTCTGCCTGGGAGGCTCAACTCTATTCGCCATGGAACAAAGCTCCACTCCCATGTCTGCCGATGTCTTGGAACAGAGTCTCTCTCCCTAAGTTACTGGCAGAGACTCTCCTTGTTGAAGGTGCCCCAGACTTCCAGGTGTGGAATTATGACCGGAGGAAGGTGATATGTTCTGCCTGGGAGGCTCAACTCCCATGTCTGCTGATGTGTTGGAACAGAGTCTCTCTCCCTCAGTTGCTGGCAGAGACTCTCCTTGTTGAAGGTGCCCCAGACTTCCAGGTGTGGAATTATGACCGGTGGAAGGTAATATGTTCTGCCTGGGAGGCTCAACTCCCATGTCTGCCGATGTGTTGTAACAGAGTCTTTCTCCCTCAGTTACTGGCAGAGACTCACCTTGTTGAAGGTGCCCCAGACTTCCAGGTGTGGAATTATGAGCGGTGGAAGGTGATATGTTCTGCCTGGGAGGCTTAACTCTATTCTCCATGGAACAAAGCTCCACTCCCATGTCTGCTGATGTCTTGGAACAGAGTCTCTCTCCCTAAGTTACTGGCAGAGACTCTCCTTGTTTAAGGTGCCCCAGACTTCCAGGTGGGGAATTATGACCGGTGGAAGGTGATATGTTCTGCCTGGGAGGCTCAACTCCCATGTCTGCTGATGTTTTGGAACAGAGTCTCTCTCCCTCAGTTACTGGCAGAGACTCTCCTTGTTGAAGGTGCCCCAGACTTCCCGGTGTAGATTTATGACCGGTGGAAGGTGAAATGTTCTGCCTGGGAGGCTCAACTCCCATGTCTGCCGATGTGTTGGAACAGAGTCTCTCTCCCTCAGTTACTGGCAGAGACTCATCTTGTTGAAGGTGCCCCAGACTTCCAGGTGTGGAATTATGAGCGGTGGAAGGTGATATGTTCTGCCTGGGAGGCTCAACTCTATTCGCCATGGAACAAAGCTCCACTCCCATGTCTGCCGATGTCTTGGAACAGAGTCTCTCTCCCTAAGTTACTGGCAGAGACTCTCCTTGTTTAAGGTGCCCCAGACTTCCAGGTGGGGAATTATGACCGGTGGAAGGTGATATGTTCTGCCTGGGAGGCTCAACTCCCATGTCTGCTGATGTGTTGGAACAGAGTCTCTCTCCCTCAGTTACTGGCAGAGACTCTCCTTGTTGAAGGTGCCCCAGACTTCCCGGTGTAGATTTATGACCGGTGGAAGGTGAAATGTTCTGCCTGGGAGGCTCAACTCTATTCGCCATGGAACAAAGCTCCACTCCCATGTCTGCCAATGTGTTGGAACAGAGTCTCTCTCCCTAAGTTACTGGCAGAGACTCTCCTTGTTGAAGGTGTCCCAGACTTCCAGGTGGGGAATTATTACCGGTGGAAGGTGATATGTTCTGCCTGGGAGGTTCAACTCTATTCGCCATGGAACAAAGCTCCACTCCCAAGTCTGCCGATGTGTTGGAACAGAGTCTCTCTCCCTCAGTTACCGGCAGAGACTCTCCTTGTTGAAGGTGCCCCAGACTTCCAGGTGTGGAATTATGAGCGGTGGAAGGTGATATGTTCTGCCTGGGAGGCTCAACTCTATTCGCCATGGAACAAAGCTCCACTCCCATGTCTGCCGATGTCTTGGAACAGAGTCTCTCTCCCTAAGTTACTGGCAGAGACTCTCCTTGTTGAAGGCGCCCCAGACTTCCAGGTGTGGAATTATGACCGGAGGAAGGTGATATGTTCTGCCTGGGAGGCTCAACTCTATTCGCCATGGAACAAAGCTCCACTCCCATGTCTGCCGATGTCTTGGAACAGAGTCTCTCTCCCTAAGTTACTGGCAGAGACTCTCCTTGTTGAAGGTGCCCCAGACTTCCAGGTGTGGAATTATGACCGGAGGAAGGTGATATGTTCTGCCTGGGAGGCTCAACTCTATTCGCCATGGAACAAAGCTCCACTCCCATGTCTGCCGATGTCTTGGAACAGAGTCTCTCTCCCTAAGTTACTGGCAGAGACTCTCCTTGTTGAAGGTGCCCCAGACTTCCAGGTGTGGAATTATGACCGGAGGAAGGTGATATGTTCTGCCTGGGAGGCTCAACTCCCATGTCTGCTGATGTGTTGGAACAGAGTCTCTCTCCCTCAGTTACTGGCAGAGACTCTCCTTGTTGAAGGTGCCCCAGACTTCCAGGTGTGGAATTATGACCAGTGGAAGGTAATATGTTCTGCCTGGGAGGCTCAACTCCCATGTCTGCCGATGTGTTGTAACAGAGTCTTTCTCCCTCAGTTACTGGCAGAGACTCACCTTGTTGAAGGTGCCCCAGACTTCCAGGTGTGGAATTATGAGCGGTGGAAGGTGATATGTTCTGCCTGGGAGGCTTAACTCTATTCTCCATGGAACAAAGCTCCACTCCCATGTCTGCTGATGTCTTGGAACAGAGTCTCTCTCCCTAAGTTACTGGCAGAGACTCTCCTTGTTGAAGGTGCCCCAGACTTCCCGGTGTAGATTTATGACCGGTGGAAGGTGAAATGTTCTGCCTGGGAGGCTCAACTCCCATGTCTGCCGATGTGTTGGAACAGAGTCTCTCTCCCTCAGTTACTGGCAGAGACTCATCTTGTTGAAGGTGCCCCAGACTTCCAGGTGTGGAATTATGAGCGGTGGAAGGTGATATGTTCTGCCTGGGAGGCTCAACTCTATTCGCCATGGAACAAAGCTCCACTCCCATGTCTGCCGATGTCTTGGAACAGAGTCTCTCTCCCTAAGTTACTGGCAGAGACTCTCCTTGTTTAAGGTGCCCCAGACTTCCAGGTGGGGAATTATGACCGGTGGAAGGTGATATGTTCTGCCTGGGAGGCTCAACTCCCATGTCTGCTGATGTGTTGGAACAGAGTCTCTCTCCCTCAGTTACTGGCAGAGACTCTCCTTGTTGAAGGTGCCCCAGACTTCCCGGTGTAGATTTATGACCGGTGGAAGGTGAAATGTTCTGCCTGGGAGGCTCAACTCTATTCGCCATGGAACAAAGCTCCACTCCCATGTCTGCCAATGTGTTGGAACAGAGTCTCTCTCCCTAAGTTACTGGCAGAGACTCTCCTTGTTTAAGGTGTCCCAGACTTCCAGGTGGGGAATTATTACCGGTGGAAGGTGATATGTTCTGCCTGGGAGGTTCAACTCTATTCGCCATGGAACAAAGCTCCACTCCCAAGTCTGCCGATGTGTTGGAACAGAGTCTCTCTCCCTCAGTTACCGGCAGAGACTCTCCTTGTTGAAGGTGCCCCAGACTTCCAGGTGTGGAATTATGAGCGGTGGAAGGTGATATGTTCTGCCTGGGAGGCTCAACTCTATTCGCCATGGAACAAAGCTCCACTCCCATGTCTGCCGATGTCTTGGAACAGAGTCTCTCTCCCTAAGTTACTGGCAGAGACTCTCCTTGTTGAAGGCGCCCCAGACTTCCAGGTGTGGAATTATGACCGGAGGAAGGTGATATGTTCTGCCTGGGAGGCTCAACTCTATTCGCCATGGAACAAAGCTCCTCTCCCATGTCTGCCGATGTCTTGGAACAGAGTCTCTCTCCCTAAGTTACTGGCAGAGACTCTCCTTGTTGAAGGTGCCCCAGACTTCCAGGTGTGGAATTATGACCGGAGGAAGGTGATATGTTCTGCCTGGGAGGCTCAACTCTATTCGCCATGGAACAAAGCTACACTCCCATGTCTGCCGATGTGTTGGAACAGAGTCTCTCTCCCTAAGTTACTGGCAGAGACTCTCCTTGTTGAAGGTGCCCCAGACTTCCAGGTGTGGAATTATGAGCGGTGGAAGGTGAAATGTTCTGCCTGGGAGGCTCAACTCTATTCGCCATGGAACAAAGCTCCACTCCCATGTCTGCCAATGTGTTGGAACAGAGTCTCTCTCCCTAAGTTACTGGCAGAGACTCTCCTTGTTGAAGGTGTCCCAGACTTCCAGGTGTGGAATTATGAGCGGTGGAAGGTGATATGTTCTGCCTGGGAGGCTCAACTCTATTCGCCATGGAACAAAGCTCCACTCCCATGTCTGCCGATGTCTTGGAACAGAGTCTCTCTCCCTAAGTTACTGGCAGAGACTCTCCTTGTTGAAGGCGCCCCAGACTTCCAGGTGTGGAATTATGACCGGAGGAAGGTGATATGTTCTGCCTGGGAGGCTCAACTCTATTCGCCATGGAACAAAGCTCCACTCCCATGTCTGCCGATGTCTTGGAACAGAGTCTCTCTCCCTAAGTTACTGGCAGAGACCCTCCTTGTTGAAGGTGCCCCAGACTTCCCGGTGTAGATTTATGACCGGTGGAAGGTGAAATGTTCTGCCTGGGAGGCTCAACTCCCATGTCTGCCGATGTGTTGGAACAGAGTCTCTCTCCCTCAGTTACTGGCAGAGACTCATCTTGTTGAAGGTGCCCCAGACTTCCAGGTGTGGAATTATGAGCGGTGGAAGGTGATATGTTCTGCCTGGGAGGCTCAACTCTATTCGCCATGGAACAAAGCTCCACTCCCATGTCTGCCGATGTCTTGGAACAGAGTCTCTCTCCCTAAGTTACTGGCAGAGACTCTCCTTGTTTAAGGTGCCCCAGACTTCCAGGTGGGGAATTATGACCGGTGGAAGGTGATATGTTCTGCCTGGGAGGCTCAACTCCCATGTCTGCTGATGTGTTGGAACAGAGTCTCTCTCCCTCAGTTACTGGCAGAGACTCTCCTTGTTGAAGGTGCCCCAGACTTCCCGGTGTAGATTTATGACCGGTGGAAGGTGAAATGTTCTGCCTGGGAGGCTCAACTCTATTCGCCATGGAACAAAGCTCCACTCCCATGTCTGCCAATGTGTTGGAACAGAGTCTCTCTCCCTAAGTTACTGGCAGAGACTCTCCTTGTTTAAGGTGTCCCAGACTTCCAGGTGGGGAATTATTACCGGTGGAAGGTGATATGTTCTGCCTGGGAGGTTCAACTCTATTCGCCATGGAACAAAGCTCCACTCCCAAGTCTGCCGATGTGTTGGAACAGAGTCTCTCTCCCTCAGTTACCGGCAGAGACTCTCCTTGTTGAAGGTGCCCCAGACTTCCAGGTGTTGAATTATGAGCGGTGGAAGGTGATATGTTCTGCCTGGGAGGCTCAACTCTATTCGCCATGGAACAAAGCTCCACTCCCATGTCTGCCGATGTCTTGGAACAGAGTCTCTCTCCCTAAGTTACTGGCAGAGACTCTCCTTGTTAAAGGTGCCCCAGACTTCCAGGTGTGGAATTATGACCGGAGGAAGGTGATATGTTCTGCCTGGGAGGCTCAACTCTATTCGCCATGGAACAAAGCTCCACTCCCATGTCTGCCAATGTGTTGGAACAGAGTCTCTCTCCCTAAGTTACTGGCAGAGACTCTCCTTGTTTAAGGTGTCCCAGACTTCCAGGTGGGGAATTATTACCGGTGGAAGGTGATATGTTCTGCCTGGGAGGTTCAACTCTATTCGCCATGGAACAAAGCTCCACTCCCAAGTCTGCCGATGTGTTGGAACAGAGTCTCTCTCCCTCAGTTACCGGCAGAGACTCTCCTTGTTGAAGGTGCCCCAGACTTCCAGGTGTGGAATTATGAGCGGTGGAAGGTGATATGTTCTGCCTGGGAGGCTCAACTCTATTCGCCATGGAACAAAGCTCCACTCCCATGTCTGCCGATGTCTTGGAACAGAGTCTCTCTCCCTAAGTTACTGGCAGAGACTCTCCTTGTTGAAGGCGCCCCAGACTTCCAGGTGTGGAATTATGACCGGAGGAAGGTGATATGTTCTGCCTGGGAGGCTCAACTCTATTCGCCATGGAACAAAGCTCCTCTCCCATGTCTGACGATGTCTTGGAACAGAGTCTCTCTCCCTAAGTTACTGGCAGAGACTCTCCTTGTTGAAGGTGCCCCAGACTTCCAGGTGTGGAATTATGACCGGAGGAAGGTGATATGTTCTGCCTGGGAGGCTCAACTCTATTCGCCATGGAACAAAGCTACACTCCCATGTCTGCCGATGTGTTGGAACAGAGTCTCTCTCCCTAAGTTACTGGCAGAGACTCTCCTTGTTGAAGGTGCCCCAGACTTCCAGGTGTGGAATTATGAGCGGTGGAAGGTGAAATGTTCTGCCTGGGAGGCTCAACTCTATTCGCCATGGAACAAAGCTCCACTCCCATGTCTGCCAATGTGTTGGAACAGAGTCTCTCTCCCTAAGTTACTGGCAGAGACTCTCCTTGTTGAAGGTGTCCCAGACTTCCAGGTGTGGAATTATGAGCGGTGGAAGGTGATATGTTCTGCCTGGGAGGCTCAACTCTATTCGCCATGGAACAAAGCTCCACTCCCATGTCTGCCGATGTCTTGGAACAGAGTCTCTCTCCCTAAGTTACTGGCAGAGACTCTCCTTGTTGAAGGCGCCCCAGACTTCCAGGTGTGGAATTATGACCGGAGGAAGGTGATATGTTCTGCCTGGGAGGCTCAACTCTATTCGCCATGGAACAAAGCTCCACTCCCATGTCTGCCGATGTCTTGGAACAGAGTCTCTCTCCCTAAGTTACTGGCAGAGACCCTCCTTGTTGAAGGTGCCCCAGACTTCCCGGTGTAGATTTATGACCGGTGGAAGGTGAAATGTTCTGCCTGGGAGGCTCAACTCCCATGTCTGCCGATGTGTTGGAACAGAGTCTCTCTCCCTCAGTTACTGGCAGAGACTCATCTTGTTGAAGGTGCCCCAGACTTCCAGGTGTGGAATTATGAGCGGTGGAAGGTGATATGTTCTGCCTGGGAGGCTCAACTCTATTCGCCATGGAACAAAGCTCCACTCCCATGTCTGCCGATGTCTTGGAACAGAGTCTCTCTCCCTAAGTTACTGGCAGAGACTCTCCTTGTTTAAGGTGCCCCAGACTTCCAGGTGGGGAATTATGACCGGTGGAAGGTGATATGTTCTGCCTGGGAGGCTCAACTCCCATGTCTGCTGATGTGTTGGAACAGAGTCTCTCTCCCTCAGTTACTGGCAGAGACTCTCCTTGTTGAAGGTGCCCCAGACTTCCCGGTGTAGATTTATGACCGGTGGAAGGTGAAATGTTCTGCCTGGGAGGCTCAACTCTATTCGCCATGGAACAAAGCTCCACTCCCATGTCTGCCAATGTGTTGGAACAGAGTCTCTCTCCCTAAGTTACTGGCAGAGACTCTCCTTGTTTAAGGTGTCCCAGACTTCCAGGTGGGGAATTATTACCGGTGGAAGGTGATATGTTCTGCCTGGGAGGTTCAACTCTATTCGCCATGGAACAAAGCTCCACTCCCAAGTCTGCCGATGTGTTGGAACAGAGTCTCTCTCCCTCAGTTACCGGCAGAGACTCTCCTTGTTGAAGGTGCCCCAGACTTCCAGGTGTTGAATTATGAGCGGTGGAAGGTGATATGTTCTGCCTGGGAGGCTCAACTCTATTCGCCATGGAACAAAGCTCCACTCCCATGTCTGCCGATGTCTTGGAACAGAGTCTCTCTCCCTAAGTTACTGGCAGAGACTCTCCTTGTTAAAGGTGCCCCAGACTTCCAGGTGTGGAATTATGACCGGAGGAAGGTGATATGTTCTGCCTGGGAGGCTCAACTCTATTCGCCATGGAACAAAGCTACACTCCCATGTCTGCCGATGTCTTGGAACAGAGTCTCTCTCCCTAAGTTACTGGCAGAGACTCTCCTTGTTTAAGGTGCCCCAGACTTCCAGGTGGGGAATTATGACCGGTGGAAGGTGATATGTTCTGCCTGGGAGGCTAAACTCCCATGTCTGCTGATGTGTTGGAACAGAGTCTCTCTCCCTCAGTTACTGGCAAAGACTCTCCTTGTTGAAGGTGCCCCAGACTTCCAGGTGTAGATTTATGACCGGTGGAAGGTGAAATGTTCTGCCTGGGAGGCTCAACTCTATTCGCCATGGAACAAAGCTCCACTCCCATGTCTGCCAATGTGTTGGAACAGAGTCTCTCTCCCTAAGTTACTGGCAGAGACTCTCCTTGTTGAAGGTGTCCCAGACTTCCAGGTGGAGAATTATCACCGGTGGAAGTTGATATGTTCTGCCTGGGAGGTTCAACTCTATTCGCCATGGAACAAAGCTCCACTCCCAAGTCTGCCGATGTGTTGGAACAGAGTCTCTCTCCCTCAGTTACTGGCAGAGACTCTCCTTGTTGAAGGTGCCCCAGACTTCCAGGTGTGGAATTATGAGCGGTGGAAGGTGATATGTTCTGCCTGGGAGGCTCAACTCTATTCGCCATGGAACAAAGCTCCACTCCCATGTCTGCCGATGTGTTGGAACAGAGTCTCTCTCCCTAAGTTACTGGCAGAGACTCTCCTTGTTGAAGGTGCCCCAGACTTCCAGGTGTGGAATTATGACCGGAGGAAGGTGATATGTTCTGCCTGGGAGGCTCAACTCTATTCGCCATGGAACAAAGCTCCACTCCCATGTCTGCCGATGTCTTGGAACAGAGTCTCTCTCCCTAAATTACTGGCAGAGACTCTCCTTGTTTAAGGTGCCCCAGACTTCCAGGTCTGGAATTATGACCGGTGGAAGGTGATATGTTCTGCCTGGGAGGCTCAACTCTATTCGCCATGGAACAAAGCTCCACTCCCATGTCTGCCGATGTGTTGGAACAGAGTCTCTCTCCCTAAGTTACTGGCAGAGACTCTCCTTGTTTAAGGTGCCCCAGACTTCCAGGTGGGGAATTATGACCGGTGGAAGGTGATATGTTCTACCTGGGAGGCTCACCTCCCATGTCTGCTGATGTGTTGGAACAGAGTCTCTCTCCCTCAGTTACTGGCAGAGACTCTCCTTGTTGAAGGTGCCCCAGACTTCCAGGTGTGGAATTATGAGCGGTGGAAGGTGATATGTTCTGCCTGGGAGGCTCAACTCTATTCGCCATGGAACAAAGCTCCACTCCCATGTCGGCCGATGTCTTGGAACAGAGTCTCTCTCCCTAAGTTACTGGCAGAGACTCTCCTTGTTGAAGGTGCCCCAGACTTCCAGGTGGGGAATTATGACCGGTGGAAGGTGATATGTTCTGCCTGGGAGGCTCAACTCCCATGTCTGCTGATGTTTTGGAACAGAGTCTCTCTCCCTCAGTTACTGGCAGAGACTCTCCTTGTTGAAGGTGCCCCAGACTTCCCGGTGTAGATTTATGACCGGTGGAAGGTGAAATGTTCTGCCTGGGAGGCTCAACTCCCATGTCTGCCGATGTGTTGGAACAGAGTCTCTCTCCCTCAGTTACTGGCAGAGACTCATCTTGTTGAAGGTGCCCCAGACTTCCAGGTGTGGAATTATGAGCGGTGGAAGGTGATATGTTCTGCCTGGGAGGCTCAACTCTATTCGCCATGGAACAAAGCTCCACTCCCATGTCTGCCGATGTCTTGGAACAGAGTCTCTCTCCCTAAGTTTCTGGCAGAGACTCTCCTTGTTTAAGGTGCCCCAGACTTCCAGGTGGGGAATTATGACCGGTGGAAGGTGATATGTTCTGCCTGGGAGGCTCAACTCCCATGTCTGCTGATGTGTTGGAACAGAGTCTCTCTCCCTCAGTTACTGGCAGAGACTCTCCTTGTTGAAGGTGCCCCAGACTTCCCGGTGTAGATTTATGACCGGTGGAAGGTGAAATGTTCTGCCTGGGAGGCTCAACTCTATTCGCCATGGAACAAAGCTCCACTCCCATGTCTGCCAATGTGTTGGAACAGAGTCTCTCTCCCTAAGTTACTGGCAGAGACTCTCCTTGTTGAAGGTGTCCCAGACTTCCAGGTGGGGAATTATTACCGGTGGAAGGTGATATGTTCTGCCTGGGAGGTTCAACTCTATTCGCCATGGAACAAAGCTCCACTCCCAAGTCTGCCGATGTGTTGGAACAGAGTCTCTCTCCCTCAGTTACCGGCAGAGACTCTCCTTGTTGAAGGTGCCCCAGACTTCCAGGTGTGGAATTATGAGCGGTGGAAGGTGATATGTTCTGCCTGGGAGGCTCAACTCTATTCGCCATGGAACAAAGCTCCACTCCCATGTCTGCCGATGTCTTGGAACAGAGTCTCTCTCCCTAAGTTACTGGCAGAGACTCTCCTTGTTGAAGGCGCCCCAGACTTCCAGGTGTGGAATTATGACCGGAGGAAGGTGATTTGTTCTGCCTGGGAGGCTCAACTCTATTCGCCATGGAACAAAGCTCCACTCCCATGTCTGCCGATGTCTTGGAACAGAGTCTCTCTCCCTAAGTTACTGGCAGAGACTCTCCTTGTTGAAGGTGCCCCAGACTTCCAGGTGTAGAATTATGACCGGAGGAAGGTGATATGTTCTGCCTGGGAGGCTCAACTCTATTCGCCATGGAACAAAGCTCCACTCCCATGTCTGCCGATGTCTTGGAACAGAGTCTCTCTCCCTAAGTTACTGGCAGAGACTCTCCTTGTTGAAGGTGCCCCAGACTTCCAGGTGTGGAATTATGACCGGAGGAAGGTGATATGTTCTGCCTGGGAGGCTCAACTCCCATGTCTGCTGATGTGTTGGAACAGAGTCTCTCTCCCTCAGTTACTGGCAGAGACTCTCCTTGTTGAAGGTGCCCCAGACTTCCAGGTGTGGAATTATGACCGGTGGAAGGTAATATGTTCTGCCTGGGAGGCTCAACTCCCATGTCTGCCGATGTGTTGTAACAGAGTCTTTCTCCCTCAGTTACTGGCAGAGACTCACCTTGTTGAAGGTGCCCCAGACTTCCAGGTGTGGAATTATGAGCGGTGGAAGGTGATATGTTCTGCCTGGGAGGCTTAACTCTATTCTCCATGGAACAAAGCTCCACTCCCATGTCTGCTGATGTCTTGGAACAGAGTCTCTCTCCCTAAGTTACTGGCAGAGACTCTCCTTGTTTAAGGTGCCCCAGACTTCCAGGTGGGGAATTATGACCGGTGGAAGGTGATATGTTCTGCCTGGGAGGCTCAACTCCCATGTCTGCTGATGTTTTGGAACAGAGTCTCTCTCCCTCAGTTACTGGCAGAGACTCTCCTTGTTGAAGGTGCCCCAGACTTCCCGGTGTAGATTTATGACCGGTGGAAGGTGAAATGTTCTGCCTGGGAGGCTCAACTCCCATGTCTGCCGATGTGTTGGAACAGAGTCTCTCTCCCTCAGTTACTGGCAGAGACTCATCTTGTTGAAGGTGCCCCAGACTTCCAGGTGTGGAATTATGAGCGGTGGAAGGTGATATGTTCTGCCTGGGAGGCTCAACTCTATTCGCCATGGAACAAAGCTCCACTCCCATGTCTGCCGATGTCTTGGAACAGAGTCTCTCTCCCTAAGTTACTGGCAGAGACTCTCCTTGTTTAAGGTGCCCCAGACTTCCAGGTGGGGAATTATGACCGGTGGAAGGTGATATGTTCTGCCTGGGAGGCTCAACTCCCATGTCTGCTGATGTGTTGGAACAGAGTCTCTCTCCCTAAGTTACTGGCAGAGACTCTCCTTGTTTAAGGTGTCCCAGACTTCCAGGTGGGGAATTATTACCGGTGGAAGGTGATATGTTCTGCCTGGGAGGTTCAACTCTATTCGCCATGGAACAAAGCTCCACTCCCAAGTCTGCCGATGTGTTGGAACAGAGTCTCTCTCCCTCAGTTACCGGCAGAGACTCTCCTTGTTGAAGGTGCCCCAGACTTCCAGGTGTTGAATTATGAGCGGTGGAAGGTGATATGTTCTGCCTGGGAGGCTCAACTCTATTCGCCATGGAACAAAGCTCCACTCCCATGTCTGCCGATGTCTTGGAACAGAGTCTCTCTCCCTAAGTTACTGGCAGAGACTCTCCTTGTTGAAGGCGCCCCAGACTTCCAGGTGTGGAATTATGACCGGAGGAAGGTGATATGTTCTGCCTGGGAGGCTCAACTCTATTCGCCATGGAACAAAGCTCCACTCCCATGTCTGCCGATGTCTTGGAACAGAGTCTCTCTCCCTAAGTTACTGGCAGAGACTCTCCTTGTTGAAGGTGCCCCAGACTTCCAGGTGTGGAATTATGACCGGAGGAAGGTGATATGTTCTGCCTGGGAGGCTCAACTCTATTCGCCATGGAACAAAGCTACACTCCCATGTCTGCCGATGTCTTGGAACAGAGTCTCTCTCCCTAAGTTACTGGCAGAGACTCTCCTTGTTTAAGGTGCCCCAGACTTCCAGGTGGGGAATTATGACCGGTGGAAGGTGATATGTTCTGCCTGGGAGGCTAAACTCCCATGTCTGCTGATGTGTTGGAACAGAGTCTCTCTCCCTCAGTTACTGGCAAAGACTCTCCTTGTTGAAGGTGCCCCAGACTTCCAGGTGTAGATTTATGACCGGTGGAAGGTGAAATGTTCTGCCTGGGAGGCTCAACTCTATTCGCCATGGAACAAAGCTCCACTCCCATGTCTGCCAATGTGTTGGAACAGAGTCTCTCTCCCTAAGTTACTGGCAGAGACTCTCCTTGTTGAAGGTGCCCCAGACTTTCAGGTGTGGAATTATGACCGGAGGAAGGTGATATGTTCTGCCTTGGAGGCGCAACTCTATTCGCCATGGAACAAAGCTCCACTCCCATGTCTGCCGATGTCTTGGAACAGAGCCTCTCTCCCTAAGTTACTGGCAGAGACTCTCCTTGTTGAAGGTGCCCCAGACTTCCAGGTGTGGAATTATGACCGGAGGAAGGTGATATGTTCTGCCTGGGAGGCTCAACTCTATTCGCCATGGAACAAAGCTCCACTCCCATGTCTGCCGATGTCTTGGAACAGAGTCTCTCTCCCTAAATTACTGGCAGAGACTCTCCTTGTTTAAGGTGCCCCAGACTTCCAGGTCTGGAATTATGACCGGTGGAAGGTGATATGTTCTGCCTGGGAGGCTCAACTCTATTCGCCATGGAACAAAGCTCCACTCCCATGTCTGCCGATGTGTTGGAACAGAGTCTCTCTCCCTAAGTTACTGGCAGAGACTCTCCTTGTTTAAGGTGCCCCAGACTTCCAGGTGGGGAATTATGACCGGTGGAAGGTGATATGTTCTACCTGGGAGGCTCACCTCCCATGTCTGCTGATGTGTTGGAACAGAGTCTCTCTCCCTCAGTTACTGGCAGAGACTCTCCTTGTTGAAGGTGCCCCAGACTTCCAGGTGTGGAATTATGAGCGGTGGAAGGTGATATGTTCTGCCTGGGAGGCTCAACTCTATTCGCCATGGAACAAAGCTCCACTCCCATGTCGGCCGATGTCTTGGAACAGAGTCTCTCTCCCTAAGTTACTGGCAGAGACTCTCCTTGTTGAAGGTGCCCCAGACTTCCAGGTGGGGAATTATGACCGGTGGAAGGTGATATGTTCTGCCTGGGAGGCTCAACTCCCATGTCTGCTGATGTTTTGGAACAGAGTCTCTCTCCCTCAGTTACTGGCAGAGACTCTCCTTGTTGAAGGTGCCCCAGACTTCCCGGTGTAGATTTATGACCGGTGGAAGGTGAAATGTTCTGCCTGGGAGGCTCAACTCCCATGTCTGCCGATGTGTTGGAACAGAGTCTCTCTCCCTCAGTTACTGGCAGAGACTCATCTTGTTGAAGGTGCCCCAGACTTCCAGGTGTGGAATTATGAGCGGTGGAAGGTGATATGTTCTGCCTGGGAGGCTCAACTCTATTCGCCATGGAACAAAGCTCCACTCCCATGTCTGCCGATGTCTTGGAACAGAGTCTCTCTCCCTAAGTTACTGGCAGAGACTCTCCTTGTTTAAGGTGCCCCAGACTTCCAGGTGGGGAATTATGACCGGTGGAAGGTGATATGTTCTGCCTGGGAGGCTCAACTCCCATGTCTGCTGATGTGTTGGAACAGAGTCTCTCTCCCTCAGTTACTAGCAGAGACTCTCCTTGTTGAAGGTGCCCCAGACTTCCCGGTGTAGATTTATGACCGGTGGAAGGTGAAATGTTCTGCCTGGGAGGCTCAACTCTATTCGCCATGGAACAAAGCTCCACTCCCATGTCTGCCAATGTGTTGGAACAGAGTCTCTCTCCCTAAGTTACTGGCAGAGACTCTCCTTGTTGAAGGTGTCCCAGACTTCCAGGTGGGGAATTATTACCGGTGGAAGGTGATATGTTCTGCCTGGGAGGTTCAACTCTATTCGCCATGGAACAAAGCTCCACTCCCAAGTCTGCCGATGTGTTGGAACAGAGTCTCTCTCCCTCAGTTACCGGCAGAGACTCTCCTTGTTGAAGGTGCCCCAGACTTCCAGGTGTGGAATTATGAGCGGTGGAAGGTGATATGTTCTGCCTGGGAGGCTCAACTCTATTCGCCATGGAACAAAGCTCCACTCCCATGTCTGCCGATGTCTTGGAACAGAGTCTCTCTCCCTAAGTTACTGGCAGAGACTCTCCTTGTTGAAGGCGCCCCAGACTTCCAGGTGTGGAATTATGACCGGAGGAAGGTGATATGTTCTGCCTGGGAGGCTCAACTCTATTCGCCATGGAACAAAGCTCCACTCCCATGTCTGCCGATGTCTTGGAACAGAGTCTCTCTCCCTAAGTTACTGGCAGAGACTCTCCTTGTTGAAGGTGCCCCAGACTTCCAGGTGTGGAATTATGACCGTAGGAAGGTGATATGTTCTGCCTGGGAGGCTCAACTCTATTCGCCATGGAACAAAGCTCCACTCCCATGTCTGCCGATGTCTTGGAACAGAGTCTCTCTCCCTAAGTTACTGGCAGAGACTCTCCTTGTTGAAGGTGCCCCAGACTTCCAGGTGTGGAATTATGACCGGAGGAAGGTGATATGTTCTGCCTGGGAGGCTCAACTCCCATGTCTGCTGATGTGTTGGAACAGAGTCTCTCTCCCTCAGTTACTGGCAGAGACTCTCCTTGTTGAAGGTGCCCCAGACTTCCAGGTGTGGAATTATGACCGGTGGAAGGTAATATGTTCTGCCTGGGAGGCTCAACTCCCATGTCTGCCGATGTGTTGTAACAGAGTCTTTCTCCCTCAGTTACTGGCAGAGACTCACCTTGTTGAAGGTGCCCCAGACTTCCAGGTGTGGAATTATGAGCGGTGGAAGGTGGTATGTTCTGCCTGGGAGGCTTAACTCTATTCTCCATGGAACAAAGCTCCACTCCCATGTCTGCTGATGTCTTGGAACAGAGTCTCTCTCCCTAAGTTACTGGCAGAGACTCTCCTTGTTTAAGGTGCCCCAGACTTCCAGGTGGGGAATTATGACCGGTGGAAGGTGATATGTTCTGCCTGGGAGGCTCAACTCCCATGTCTGCTGATGTTTTGGAACAGAGTCTCTCTCCCTCAGTTACTGGCAGAGACTCTCCTTGTTGAAGGTGCCCCAGACTTCCCGGTGTAGATTTATGACCGGTGGAAGGTGAAATGTTCTGCCTGGGAGGCTCAACTCCCATGTCTGCCGATGTGTTGGAACAGAGTCTCTCTCCCTCAGTTACTGGCAGAGACTCATCTTGTTGAAGGTGCCCCAGACTTCCAGTTGTGGAATTATGAGCGGTGGAAGGTGATATGTTCTGCCTGGGAGGCTCAACTCTATTCGCCATAGAACAAAGCTCCACTCCCATGTCTGCCGATGTCTTGGAACAGAGTCTCTCTCCCTAAGTTACTGGCAGAGACTCTCCTTGTTTAAGGTGCCCCAGACTTCCAGGTGGGGAATTATGACCGGTGGAAGGTGATATGTTCTGCCTGGGAGGCTCAACTCCCATGTCTGCTGATGTGTTGGAACAGAGTCTCTCTCCCTCAGTTACTGGCAGAGACTCTCCTTGTTGAAGGTGCCCCAGACTTCCCGGTGTAGATTTATGACCGGTGGAAGGTGAAATGTTCTCCCTGGGAGGCTCAACTCTATTCGCCATGGAACAAAGCTCCACTCCCATGTCTGCCAATGTGTTGGAACAGAGTCTCTCTCCCTAAGTTACTGGCAGAGACTCTCCTTGTTGAAGGTGTCCCAGACTTCCAGGTGGGGAATTATTACCGGTGGAAGGTGATATGTTCTGCCTGGGAGGTTCAACTCTATTCGCCATGGAACAAAGCTCCACTCCCAAGTCTGCCGATGTGTTGGAACAGAGTCTCTCTCCCTCAGTTACCGGCAGAGACTCTCCTTGTTGAAGGTGCCCCAGACTTCCAGGTGTGGAATTATGAGCGGTGGAAGGTGATATGTTCTGCCTGGGAGGCTCAACTCTATTCGCCATGGAACAAAGCTCCACTCCCATGTCTGCCGATGTCTTGGAACAGAGTCTCTCTCCCTAAGTTACTGGCAGAGACTCTCCTTGTTGAAGGCGCCCCAGACTTCCAGGTGTGGAATTATGACCGGAGGAAGGTGATATGTTCTGCCTGGGAGGCTCAACTCTATTCGCCATGGAACAAAGCTCCACTCCCATGTCTGCCGATGTCTTGGAACAGAGTCTCTCTCCCTAAGTTACTGGCAGAGACTCTCCTTATTGAAGGTGCCCCAGACTTCCAGGTGTGGAATTATGACCGGAGGAAAGTGATATGTTCTGCCTGGGAGGCTCAACTCTATTCGCCATGGAACAAAGCTCCACTCCCATGTCTGCCGATGTCTTGGAACAGAGTCTCTCTCCCTAAGTTACTGGCAGAGACTCTCCTTGTTGAAGGTGCCCCAGACTTCCAGGTGTGGAATTATGACCGGAGGAAGGTGATATGTTCTGCCTGGGAGGCTCAACTCCCATGTCTGCTGATGTGTTGGAACAGAGTCTCTCTCCCTCAGTTACTGGCAGAGACTCTCCTTGTTGAAGGTGCCCCAGACTTCCAGGTGTGGAATTATGACCGGTGGAAGGTAATATGTTCTGCCTGGGAGGCTCAACTCCCATGTCTGCCGATGTGTTGTAACAGAGTCTTTCTCCCTCAGTTACTGGCAGAGACTCACCTTGTTGAAGGTGCCCCAGACTTCCAGGTGTGGAATTATGAGCGGTGGAAGGTGGTATGTTCTGCCTGGGAGGCTTAACTCTATTCTCCATGGAACAAAGCTCCACTCCCATGTCTGCTGATGTCTTGGAACAGAGTCTCTCTCCCTAAGTTACTGGCAGAGACTCTCCTTGTTTAAGGTGCCCCAGACTTCCAGGTGGGGAATTATGACCGGTGGAAGGTGATATGTTCTGCCTGGGAGGCTCAACTCCCATGTCTGCTGATGTTTTGGAACAGAGTCTCTCTCCCTCAGTTACTGGCAGAGACTCTCCTTGTTGAAGGTGCCCCAGACTTCCCGGTGTAGATTTATGACCGGTGGAAGGTGAAATGTTCTGCCTGGGAGGCTCAACTCTATTCGCCATGGAACAAAGCTCCACTCCCATGTCTGCCAATGTGTTGGAACAGAGTCTCTCTCCCTAAGTTACTGGCAGAGACTCTCCTTGTTGAAGGTGTCCCAGACTTCCAGGTGGGGAATTATTACCGGTGGAAGGTGATATGTTCTGCCTGGGAGGTTCAACTCTATTCGCCATGGAACAAAGCTCCACTCCCAAGTCTGCCGATGTGTTGGAACAGAGTCTCTCTCCCTCAGTTACCGGCAGAGACTCTCCTTGTTGAAGGTGCCCCAGACTTCCAGGTGTGGAATTATGAGCGGTGGAAGGTGATATGTTCTGCCTGGGAGGCTCAACTCTATTCGCCATGGAACAAAGCTCCACTCCCATGTCTGCCGATGTCTTGGAACAGAGTCTCTCTCCCTAAGTTACTGGCAGAGACTCTCCTTGTTGAAGGCGCCCCAGACTTCCAGGTGTGGAATTATGACCGGAGGAAGGTGATATGTTCTGCCTGGGAGGCTCAACTCTATTCGCCATGGAACAAAGCTCCACTCCCATGTCTGCCGATGTCTTGGAACAGAGTCTCTCTCCCTAAGTTACTGGCAGAGACTCTCCTTGTTGAAGGTGCCCCAGACTTCCAGGTGTGGAATTATGACCGGAGGAAGGTGATATGTTCTGCCTGGGAGGCTCAACTCTATTCGCCATGGAACAAAGCTCCACTCCCATGTCTGCCGATGTCTTGGAACAGAGTCTCTCTCCCTAAGTTACTGGCAGAGACTCTCCTTGTTGAAGGTGCCCCAGACTTCCAGGTGTGGAATTATGACCGGAGGAAGGTGATATGTTCTGCCTGGGAGGCTCAACTCCCATGTCTGCTGATGTGTTGGAACAGAGTCTCTCTCCCTCAGTTACTGGCAGAGACTCTCCTTGTTGAAGGTGCCCCAGACTTCCAGGTGTGGAATTATGACCGGTGGAAGGTAATATGTTCTGCCTGAGAGGCTCAACTCCCATGTCTGCCGATGTGTTGTAACAGAGTCTTTCTCCCTCAGTTACTGGCAGAGACTCACCTTGTTGAAGGTGCCCCAGACTTCCAGGTGTGGAATTATGAGCGGTGGAAGGTGATATGTTCTGCCTGGGAGGCTTAACTCTATTCTCCATGGAACAAAGCTCCACTCCCATGTCTGCTGATGTCTTGGAACAGAGTCTCTCTCCCTAAGTTACTGGCAGAGACTCTCCTTGTTTAAGGTGCCCCAGACTTCCAGGTGGGGAATTATGACCGGTGGAAGGTGATATGTTCTGCCTGGGAGGCTCAACTCCCATGTCTGCTGATGTTTTGGAACAGAGTCTCTCTCCCTCAGTTACTGGCAGAGACTCTCCTTGTTGAAGGTGCCCCAGACTTCCCGGTGTAGATTTATGACCGGTGGAAGGTGAAATGTTCTGCCTGGGAGGCTCAACTCCCATGTCTGCCGATGTGTTGGAACAGAGTCTCTCTCCCTCAGTTACTGGCAGAGACTCATCTTGTTGAAGGTGCCCCAGACTTCCAGGTGTGGAATTATGAGCGGTGGAAGGTGATATGTTCTGCCTGGGAGGCTCAACTCTATTCGCCATGGAACAAAGCTCCACTCCCATGTCTGCCGATGTCTTGGAACAGAGTCTCTCTCCCTAAGTTACTGGCAGAGACTCTCCTTGTTTAAGGTGCCCCAGACTTCCAGGTGGGGAATTATGACCGGTGGAAGGTGATATGTTCTGCCTGGGAGGCTCAACTCCCATGTCTGCTGATGTGTTGGAACAGAGTCTCTCTCCCTCAGTTACTGGCAGAGACTCTCCTTGTTGAAGGTGCCCCAGACTTCCCGGTGTAGATTTATGACCGGTGGAAGGTGAAATGTTCTGCCTGGGAGGCTCAACTCTATTCGCCATGGAACAAAGCTCCACTCCCATGTCTGCCAATGTGTTGGAACAGAGTCTCTCTCCCTAAGTTACTGGCAGAGACTCTCCTTGTTGACGGTGTCCCAGACTTCCAGGTGGGGAATTATTACCGGTGGAAGGTGATATGTTCTGCCTGGGAGGTTCAACTCTATTTGCCATGGAACAAAGCTCCACTCCCAAGTCTGCCGATGTGTTGGAACAGAGTCTCTCTCCCTCAGTTACCGGCAGAGACTCTCCTTGTTGAAGGTGCCCCAGACTTCCAGGTGTGGAATTATGAGCGGTGGAAGGTGATATGTTCTGCCTGGGAGGCTCAACTCTATTCGCCATGGAACAAAGCTCCACTCCCATGTCTGCCGATGTCTTGGAACAGAGTCTCTCTCCCTAAGTTACTGGCAGAGACTCTCCTTGTTGAAGGCGCCCCAGACTTCCAGGTGTGGAATTATGACCGGAGGAAGGTGATATGTTCTGCCTGGGAGGCTCAACTCTATTCGCCATGGAACAAAGCTCCACTCCCATGTCTGCCGATGTCTTGGAACAGAGTCTCTCTCCCTAAGTTACTGGCAGAGACTCTCCTTGTTGAAGGTGCCCCAGACTTCCAGGTGTGGAATTATGACCGGAGGAAGGTGATATGTTCTGCCTGGGAGGCTCAACTCTATTCGCCATGGAACAAAGCTCCACTCCCATGTCTGCCGATGTCTTGGAACAGAGTCTCTCTCCCTAAGTTACTGGCAGAGACTCTCCTTGTTGAAGGTGCCCCAGACTTCCAGGTGTGGAATTATGACCGGAGGAAGGTGATATGTTCTGCCTGGGAGGCTCAACTCCCATGTCTGCTGATGTGTTGGAACAGAGTCTCTCTCCCTCAGTTACTGGCAGAGACTCTCCTTGTTGAAGGTGCCCCAGACTTCCAGGTGTGGAATTATGACCGGTGGAAGGTAATATGTTCTGCCTGGGAGGCTCAACTCCCATGTCTGCCGATGTGTTGTAACAGAGTCTTTCTCCCTCAGTTACTGGCAGAGACTCACCTTGTTGAAGGTGCCCCAGACTTCCAGGTGTGGAATTATGAGCGGTGGAAGGTGATATGTTCTGCCTGGGAGGCTTAACTCTATTCTCCATGGAACAAAGCTCCACTCCCATGTCTGCTGATGTCTTGGAACAGAGTCTCTCTCCCTAAGTTACTGGCAGAGACTCTCCTTGTTTAAGGTGCCCCAGACTTCCAGGTGGGGAATTATGACCGGTGGAAGGTGATATGTTCTGCCTGGGAGGCTCAACTCCCATGTCTGCTGATGTTTTGGAACAGAGTCTCTCTCCCTCAGTTACTGGCAGAGACTCTCCTTGTTGAAGGTGCCCCAGACTTCCCAGTGTAGATTTATGACCGGTGGAAGGTGAAATGTTCTGCATGGGAGGCTCAACTCCCATGTCTGCCGATGTGTTGGAACAGAGTCTCTCTCCCTCAGTTACTGGCAGAGACTCATCTTGTTGAAGGTGCCCCAGACTTCCAGGTGTGGAATTATGAGCGGTGGAAGGTGATATGTTCTGCCTGGGAGGCTCAACTCTATTCGCCATGGAACAAAGCTCCACTCCCATGTCTGCCGATGTCTTGGAACAGAGTCTCTCTCCCTAAGTTACTGGCAGAGACTCTCCTTGTTGAAGGTGCCCCAGACTTCCAGGTGGGGAATTATGACCGGTGGAAGGTGATATGTTCTGCCTGGGAGGCTCAACTCCCATGTCTGCCGATGTGTTGGAACAGAGTCTCTCTCCCTCAGTTACTGGCAGAGACTCATCTTGTTGAAGGTGCCCCAGACTTCCAGGTGTGGAATTATGAGCGGTGGAAGGTGATATGTTCTGCCTGGGAGGCTCAACTCTATTCGCCATGGAACAAAGCTCCACTCCCATGTCTGCCGATGTCTTGGAACAGAGTCTCTCTCCCTAAGTTACTGGCAGAGACTCTCCTTGTTTAAGGTGCCCCAGACTTCCAGGTGGGGAATTATGACCGGTGGAAGGTGATATGTTCTGCCTGGGAGGCTCAACTCCCATGTCTGCTGATGTGTTGGAACAGAGTCTCTCTCCCTCAGTTACTGGCAGAGACTCTCCTTGTTGAAGGTGCCCCAGACTTCCCGGTGTAGATTTATGACCGGTGGAAGGTGAAATGTTCTGCCTGGGAGGCTCAACTCTATTCGCCATGGAACAAAGCTCCACTCCCATGTCTGCCAATGTGTTGGAACAGAGTCTCTCTCCCTAAGTTACTGGCAGAGACTCTCCTTGTTGAAGGTGTCCCAGACTTCCAGGTGGGGAATTATTACCGGTGGAAGGTGATATGTTCTGCCTGGGAGGTTCAACTCTATTCGCCATGGAACAAAGCTCCACTCCCAAGTCTGCCGATGTGTTGGAACAGAGTCTCTCTCCCTCAGTTACCGGCAGAGACTCTCCTTGTTGAAGGTGCCCCAGACTTCCAGGTGTGGAATTATGAGCGGTGGAAGGTGATATGTTCTGCCTGAGAGGCTCAACTCTATTCGCCATGGAACAAAGCTCCACTCCCATGTCTGCCGATGTCTTGGAACAGAGTCTCTCTCCCTAAGTTACTGGCAGAGACTCTCCTTGTTGAAGGCGCCCCAGACTTCCAGGTGTGGAATTATGACCGGAGGAAGGTGATATGTTCTGCCTGGGAGGCTCAACTCTATTCGCCATGGAACAAAGCTCCACTCCCATGTCTGCCGATGTCTTGGAACAGAGTCACTCTCCCTAAGTTACTGGCAGAGACTCTCCTTGTTGAAGGTGCCCCAGACTTCCAGGTGTGGAATTATGACCGGAGGAAGGTGATATGTTCTGCCTGGGAGGCTCAACTCTATTCGCCATGGAACAAAGCTCCACTCCCATGTCTGCCGATGTCTTGGAACAGAGTCTCTCTCCCTAAGTTACTGGCAGAGACTCTCCTTGTTGAAGGTGCCCCAGACTTCCAGGTGTGGAATTATGACCGGAGGAAGGTGATATGTTCTGCCTGGGAGGCTCAACTCCCATGTCTGCTGATGTGTTGGAACAGAGTCTCTCTCCCTCAGTTACTGGCAGAGACTCTCCTTGTTGAAGGTGCCCCAGACTTCCAGGTGTGGAATTATGACCAGTGGAAGGTAATATGTTCTGCCTGGGAGGCTCAACTCCCATGTCTGCCGATGTGTTGTAACAGAGTCTTTCTCCCTCAGTTACTGGCAGAGACTCACCTTGTTGAAGGTGCCCCAGACTTCCAGGTGTGGAATTATGAGCGGTGGAAGGTGATATGGTCTGCCTGGGAGGCTTAACTCTATTCTCCATGGAACAAAGCTCCACTCCCATGTCTGCTGATGTCTTGGAACAGAGTCTCTCTCCCTAAGTTACTGGCAGAGACTCTCCTTGTTTAAGGTGCCCCAGACTTCCAGGTGGGGAATTATGACCGGTGGAAGGTGATATGTTCTGCCTGGGAGGCTCAACTCCCATGTCTGCTGATGTTTTGGAACAGAGTCTCTCTCCCTCAGTTACTGGCAGAGACTCTCCTTGTTGAAGGTGCCCCAGACTTCCCGGTGTAGATTTATGACCGGTGGAAGGTGAAATGTTCTGCCTGGGAGGCTCAACTCCCATGTCTGCCGATGTGTTGGAACAGAGTCTCTCTCCCTCAGTTACTGGCAGAGACTCATCTTGTTGAAGGTGCCCCAGACTTCCAGGTGTGGAATTATGAGCGGTGGAAGGTGATATGTTCTGCCTGGGAGGCTCAACTCTATTCGCCATGGAACAAAGCTCCACTCCCATGTCTGCCGATGTCTTGGAACAGAGTCTCTCTCCCTAAGTTACTGGCAGAGACTCTCCTTGTTTAAGGTGCCCCAGACTTCCAGGTGGGGAATTATGACCGGTGGAAGGTGATATGTTCTGCCTGGGAGGCTCAACTCCCATGTCTGCTGATGTGTTGGAACAGAGTCTCTCTCCCTCAGTTACTGGCAGAGACTCTCCTTGTTGAAGGTGCCCCAGACTTCCCGGTGTAGATTTATGACCGGTGGAAGGTGAAATGTTCTGCCTGGGAGGCTCAACTCTATTCGCCATGGAACAAAGCTCCACTCCCATGTCTGCCAATGTGTTGGAACAGAGTCTCTCTCCCTAAGTTACTGGCAGAGACTCTCCTTGTTGAAGGTGTCCCAGACTTCCAGGTGGGGAATTATTACCGGTGGAAGGTGATATGTTCTGCCTGGGAGGTTCAACTCTATTCGCCATGGAACAAAGCTCCACTCCCAAGTCTGCCGATGTGTTGGAACAGAGTCTCTCTCCCTCAGTTACCGGCAGAGACTCTCCTTGTTGAAGGTGCCCCAGACTTCCAGGTGTGGAATTATGAGCGGTGGAAGGTGATATGTTCTGCCTGGGAGGCTCAACTCTATTCGCCATGGAACAAAGCTCCACTCCCATGTCTGCCGATGTCTTGGAACAGAGTCTCTCTCCCTAAGTTACTGGCAGAGACTCTCCTTGTTGAAGGCGCCCCAGACTTCCAGGTGTGGAATTATGACCGGAGGAAGGTGATATGTTCTGCCTGGGAGGCTCAACTCTATTCGCCATGGAACAAAGCTCCACTCCCATGTCTGCCGATGTCTTGGAACAGAGTCTCTCTCCCTAAGTTACTGGCAGAGACTCTCCTTGTTGAAGGTGCCCCAGACTTCCAGGTGTGGAATTATGACCGGAGGAAGGTGATATGTTCTGCCTGGGAGGCTCAACTCTATTCGCCATGGAACAAAGCTCCACTCCCATGTCTGCCGATGTCTTGGAACAGAGTCTCTCTCCCTAAGTTACTGGCAGAGACTCTCCTTGTTGAAGGTGCCCCAGACTTCCAGGTGTGGAATTATGACCGGAGGAAGGTGATATGTTCTGCCTGGGAGGCTCAACTCCCATGTCTGCTGATGTGTTGGAACAGAGTCTCTCTCCCTCAGTTACTGGCAGAGACTCTCCTTGTTGAAGGTGCCCCAGACTTCCAGGTGTGGAATTATGACCAGTGGAAGGTAATATGTTCTGCCTGGGAGGCTCAACTCCCATGTCTGCCGATGTGTTGTAACAGAGTCTTTCTCCCTCAGTTACTGGCAGAGACTCACCTTGTTGAAGGTGCCCCAGACTTCCAGGTGTGGAATTATGAGCGGTGGAAGGTGATATGTTCTGCCTGGGAGGCTTAACTCTATTCTCCATGGAACAAAGCTCCACTCCCATGTCTGCTGATGTCTTGGAACAGAGTCTCTCTCCCTAAGTTACTGGCAGAGACTCTCCTTGTTTAAGGTGCCCCAGACTTCCAGGTGGGGAATTATGACCGGTGGAAGGTGATATGTTCTGCCTGGGAGGCTCAACTCCCATGTCTGCTGATGTTTTGGAACAGAGTCTCTCTCCCTCAGTTACTGGCAGAGACTCTCCTTGTTGAAGGTGCCCCAGACTTCCCGGTGTAGATTTATGACCGGTGGAAGGTGAAATGTTCTGCCTGGGAGGCTCAACTCCCATGTCTGCCGATGTGTTGGAACAGAGTCTCTCTCCCTCAGTTACTGGCAGAGACTCATCTTGTTGAAGGTGCCCCAGACTTCCAGGTGTGGAATTATGAGCGGTGGAAGGTGATATGTTCTGCCTGGGAGGCTCAACTCTATTCGCCATGGAACAAAGCTCCACTCCCATGTCTGCCGATGTCTTGGAACAGAGTCTCTCTCCCTAAGTTACTGGCAGAGACTCTCCTTGTTTAAGGTGCCCCAGACTTCCAGGTGGGGAATTATGACCGGTGGAAGGTGATATGTTCTGCCTGGGAGGCTCAACTCCCATGTCTGCTGATGTGTTGGAACAGAGTCTCTCTCCCTCAGTTACTGGCAGAGACTCTCCTTGTTGAAGGTGCCCCAGACTTCCCGGTGTAGATTTATGACCGGTGGAAGGTGAAATGTTCTGCCTGGGAGGCTCAACTCTATTCGCCATGGAACAAAGCTCCACTCCCATGTCTGCCAATGTGTTGGAACAGAGTCTCTCTCCCTAAGTTACTGGCAGAGACTCTCCTTGTTGAAGGTGTCCCAGACTTCCAGGTGGGGAATTATTACCGGTGGAAGGTGATATGTTCTGCCTGGGAGGTTCAACTCTATTCGCCATGGAACAAAGCTCCACTCCCAAGTCTGCCGATGTGTTGGAACAGAGTCTCTCTCCCTCAGTTACCGGCAGAGACTCTCCTTGTTGAAGGTGCCCCAGACTTCCAGGTGTGGAATTATGAGCGGTGGAAGGTGATATGTTCTGCCTGGGAGGCTCAACTCTATTCGCCATGGAACAAAGCTCCACTCCCATGTCTGCCGATGTCTTGGAACAGAGTCTCTCTCCCTAAGTTACTGGCAGAGACTCTCCTTGTTGAAGGCGCCCCAGACTTCCAGGTGTGGAATTATGACCGGAGGAAGGTGATATGTTCTGCCTGGGAGGCTCAACTCTATTCGCCATGGAACAAAGCTCCACTCCCATGTCTGCCGATGTCTTGGAACAGAGTCTCTCTCCCTAAGTTACTGGCAGAGACTCTCCTTGTTGAAGGTGCCCCAGACTTCCAGGTGTGGAATTATGACCGGAGGAAGGTGATATGTTCTGCCTGGGAGGCTCAACTCCCATGTCTGCTGATGTGTTGGAACAGAGTCTCTCTCCCTCAGTTACTGGCAGAGACTCTCCTTGTTGAAGGTGCCCCAGACTTCCAGGTGTGGAATTATGACCGGTGGAAGGTAATATGTTCTGCCTGGGAGGCTCAACTCCCATGTCTGCCGATGTGTTGTAACAGAGTCTTTCTCCCTCAGTTACTGGCAGAGACTCACCTTGTTGAAGGTGCCCCAGACTTCCAGGTGTGGAATTATGAGCGGTGGAAGGTGATATGTTCTGCCTGGGAGGCTTAACTCTATTCTCCATGGAACAAAGCTCCACTCCCATGTCTGCTGATGTCTTGGAACAGAGTCTCTCTCCCTAAGTTACTGGCAGAGACTCTCCTTGTTTAAGGTGCCCCAGACTTCCAGGTGGGGAATTATGACCGGTGGAAGGTGATATGTTCTGCCTGGGAGGCTCAACTCCCATGTCTGCTGATGTTTTGGAACAGAGTCTCTCTCCCTCAGTTACTGGCAGAGACTCTCCTTGTTGAAGGTGCCCCAGACTTCCCGGTGTAGATTTATGACCGGTGGAAGGTGAAATGTTCTGCCTGGGAGGCTCAACTCCCATGTCTGCCGATGTGTTGGAACAGAGTCTCTCTCCCTCAGTTACTGGCAGAGACTCATCTTGTTGAAGGTGCCCCAGACTTCCAGGTGTGGAATTATGAGCGGTGGAAGGTGATATGTTCTGCCTGGGAGGCTCAACTCTATTCGCCATGGAACAAAGCTCCACTCCCATGTCTGCCGATGTCTTGGAACAGAGTCTCTCTCCCTAAGTTACTGGCAGAGACTCTCCTTGTTGAAGGTGTCCCAGACTTCCAGGTGGGGAATTATTACCGGTGGAAGGTGATATGTTCTGCCTGGGAGGTTCAACTCTATTCGCCATGGAACAAAGCTCCACTCCCAAGTCTGCCGATGTGTTGGAACAGAGTCTCTCTCCCTCAGTTACCGGCAGAGACTCTCCTTGTTGAAGGTGCCCCAGACTTCCAGGTGTGGAATTATGAGCGGTGGAAGGTGATATGTTCTGCCTGGGAGGCTCAACTCTATTCGCCATGGAACAAAGCTCCACTCCCATGTCTGCCGATGTCTTGGAACAGAGTCTCTCTCCCTAAGTTACTGGCAGAGACTCTCCTTGTTGAAGGTGCCCCAGACTTCCAGGTGTGGAATTATGACCGGAGGAAGGTGATATGTTCTGCCTGGGAGGCTCAACTCCCATGTCTGCCGATGTGTTGTAACAGAGTCTTTCTCCCTCAGTTACTGGCAGAGACTCACCTTGTTGAAGGTGCCCCAGACTTCCAGGTGTGGAATTATGAGCGGTGGAAGGTGATATGTTCTGCCTGGGAGGCTTAACTCTATTCTCAATGGAACAAAGCTCCACTCCCATGTCTGCTGATGTCTTGGAACAGAGTCTCTCTCCCTAAGTTACTGGCAGAGACTCTCCTTGTTGAAGGTGCCCCAGACTTCCAGGTGTGGAATTATGACCGGAGGAAGGTGATATGTTCTGCCTGGGAGGCTCAACTCCCATGTCTGCTGATGTGTTGGAACAGAGTCTCTCTCCCTCAGTTACTGGCAGAGACTCTCCTTGTTGAAGGTGCCCCAGACTTCCAGGTGTGGAATTATGACCGGTGGAAGGTGATATGTTCTGCCTGGGAGGCTCAACTCCCATGTCTGCCGATGTGTTGGAACAGAGTCTCTCTCCCTCAGTTACTGGCAGAGACTCACCTTGTTGAAGGTGCCCCAGACTTCCAGGTGTGGAATTATGAGCGGTGGAAGGTGATATGTTCAGCCTGGGAGGCTCAACTCCCATGTCTGCCGATGTCTTGGAACAGAGTCTCTCTCCCTAAGTTACTGGCAGAGACTCTCCTTGTTTAAGGTGCCCCAGACTTCCAGGTGTGGAATTATGACCGGAGGAAGGTGATATGTTCTGCCTGGGAGGCTCAACTCCCATGTCTGCTGATGTGTTGGAACAGAGTCTCTCTCCCTCAGTTACTGGCAGAGACTCTCCTTGTTGAAGGTGCCCCAGACTTCCAGGTGTGGAATTATGACCGGTGGAAGGTGATATGTTCTGCCTGGGAGGCTCAACTCCCATGTCTGCCGATGTGTTGGAACAGAGTCTCTCTCCCTCAGTTACTGGCAGAGACTCACCTTGTTGAAGGTGCCCCAGACTTCCAGGTGTGGAATTATGAGCGGTGGAAGGTGATATGTTCTGCCTGGGAGGCTCAACTCTATTCGCCATGGAACAAAGCTCCACTCCCATGTCTGCCGATGTCTTGGAACAGAGTCTCTCTCCCTAAGTTACTGGCAGAGACTCTCCTTGTTTAAGGTGCCCCAGACTTCCAGGTGGGGAATTATGACCGGTGGAAGGTGATATGTTCTGCCTGGGAGGCTCAACTCCCATGTCTGCTGATGTGTTGGAACAGAGTCTCTCTCCCTCAGTTACTGGCAGAGACTCTCCTTGTTGAATGTGCCCCAGACTTCCAGGTGTGGAATTATGACCGGTGGAAGGTGATATGTTCTGCCTGGGAGGCTCAACTCCCATGTCTGCTGATGTGTTGGAACAGAGTCTCTCTCCCTCAGTTACTGGCAGAGACTCTCCTTGTTGAAGGTGCCCCAGACTTCCCGGTGTAGATTTATGACCGGTGGAAGGTGAAATGTTCTGCCTGGGAGGCTCAACTCTATTCGCCATGGAACAAAGCTCCACTCCCATGTCTGCCAATGTGTTGGAACAGAGTCTCTCTCCCTAAGTTACTGGCAGAGGCTCTCCTTGTTGAAGGTGTCCCAGACTTCCAGGTGGGGAATTATCACCGGTGGAAGGTGATATGTTCTGCCTGGGAGGTTCAACTCTATTCGCCATGGAACAAAGCTCCACTCCCAAGTCTGCCGATGTGTTGGAACAGAGTCTCTCTCCCTCAGTTACTGGCAGAGACTCACCTTGTTGAAGGTGCCCCAGACTTCCAGGTGTGGAATTATGAGCGGTGGAAGGTGATATGTTCTGCCTGGGAGGCTCAACTCCCATGTCTGCTGATGTGTTGGAACAGAGTCTCTCTCCCTCAGTTACTGGCAGAGACTCTCCTTGTTGAAGGTGCCCCAGACTTCCCGGTGTAGATTTATGACCGGTGGAAGGTGAAATGTTCTGCCTGGGAGGCTCAACTCTATTCGCCATGGAACAAAGCTCCACTCCCATGTCTGCCAATGTGTTGGAACAGAGTCTCTCTCCCTAAGTTACTGGCAGAGACTCTCCTTGTTGAAGGTGTCCCAGACTTCCAGGTGGGGAATTATCACCTTTGGAAGGTGATATGTTCTGCCTGGGAGGTTCAACTCTATTCGCCATGGAACAAAGCTCCACTCCCAAGTCTGCCGATGTGTTGGAACAGAGTCTCTCTCCCTCAGTTACTGGCAGAGACTCTCCTTGTTGAAGGTGACCCAGACTTCCAGGTGTGGAATTATGAGCGGTGGAAAGTGATATGTTCTGCCTGGGAGGCTCAACTCTATTCGCCATGGAACAAAGCTCCACTCCCATGTCTGCCGATGTGTTGGAACAGAGTCTCTCTCCCTCAGTTACTGGCAGAGACTCACCTTGTTGAAGGTGCCCCAGACTTCCAGGTGTGGAATTATGAGCGGTGGAAGGTGATATGTTCTGCCTGGGAGGCTCAACTCCCATGTCTGCTGATGTGTTGGAACAGAGTCTCTCTCCCTCAGTTACTGGCAGAGACTCTCCTTGTTGAAGGTGCCCCAGACTTCCCGGTGTAGATTTATGACTGGTGGAAGGTGAAATGTTCTGCCTGGGAGGCTCAACTCTATTCGCCATGGAACAAAGCTCCACTCCCATGTCTGCCAATGTGTTGGAACAGAGTCTCTCTCCCTAAGTTACTGGCAGAGACTCTCCTTGTTGAAGGTGTCCCAGACTTCCAGGTGGGGAATTATCACCGGTGGAAGGTGATATGTTCTGCCTGGGAGGTTCAACTCTATTCGCCATGGAACAAAGCTCCACTCCCAAGTCTGCCGATGTGTTGGAACAGAGTCTCTCTCCCTCAGTTACTGGCAGAGACTCTCCTTGTTGAAGGTGCCCCAGACTTCCAGGTGTGGAATTATGAGCGGTGGAAGGTGATATGTTCTGCCTGGGAGGCTCAACTCTATTCGCCATGGAACAAAGCTCCACTCCCATGTCTGCCGATGTCTTGGAACAGAGTCTCTCTCCCTAAGTTACTGGCAGAGACTCTCCTTGTTGAAGGTGCCCCAGACTTCCAGGTGTGGAATTTTGACCGGAGGAAGGTGATATGTTCTGCCTGGGAGGCTCAACTCCCATGTCTGCTGATGTGTTGGAACAGAGTCTCTCTCCCTCAGTTACTGGCAGAGACTCTCCTTGTTGAAGGTGCCCCAGACTTCCAGGTGTGGAATTATGAGCGGTGGAAGGTGATATGTTCTGCCTGGGAGGCTCAACTCCCATGTCTGCCGATGTGTTGGAACAGAGTCTCTCTCCCTCAGTTACTGGCAGAGACTCACCTTGTTGAAGGTGCCCCAGACTTCCAGGTGTGGAATTATGAGCGGTGGAAGGTGATATGTTCTGCCTGTGAGGCTCAACTCTATTCGCCATGGAACAAAGCTCCACTCCCATGTCTGCCGATGTCTTGGAACAGAGTCTCTCTCCCTAAGTTACTGGCAGAGACTCTCCTTGTTTAAGGTGCCCCAGACTTCCAGGTGGGGAATTATGACCGGTGGAAGGTGATATGTTCTGCCTGGGAGGCTCAACTCCCATGTCTGCTGATGTGTTGGAACAGAGTCTCTCTCCCTCAGTTACTGGCAGAGACTCTCCTTGTTGAAGGTGCCCCAGACTTCCCGGTGTAGATTTATGACCGGTGGAAGGTGAAATGTTCTGCCTGGGAGGCTCAACTCTATTTGCCACGGAACAAAGCTCCACTCCCATGTCTGCCAATGTGTTGGAACAGAGTCTCTCTCCCTAAGTTACTGGCATAGACTCTCCTTGTTGAAGGTGCCCCAGACTTCCAGGTGTGGAATTATGAGCGGTGGAAGGTGATATGTTCTGCCTGGGAGGCTCAACTCTATTCGCCATGGAACAAAGCTCCACTCCCATGTCTGCCGATGTCTTGGAACAGAGTCGCTCTCCCTAAGTTACTGGCAGAGACTCTCCTTGTTGAAGGTGCCCCAGACTTCCAGGTGTGGAATTATGACCGGAGGAAGGTGATATGTTCTGCCTGGGACGCTCAACTCCTATGTCTGCTGATGTGTCTGAACAGAGTCTCTCTCCCTCAGTTACTGGCAGAGACTCTCCTTGTTGAAGGTGCCCCAGACTTCCAGGTGTGGAATTATGACCGGTGGAAGGTGATATGTTCTGCCTGGGAGGCTCAACTCTATTCGCCATGGAACAAAGCTCCACTCCCATGTCTGCCGATCTCTTGGAACAGAGTCTCTCTCCCTAAGTTACTGGCAGAGACTCTCCTTGTTGAAGGTGCCCCAGACTTCCAGGTGTGGAATTATGACCGGAGGAAGGTGATATGTTCTGCCTGGGAGGCTCAACTCCCATGTCTGCTGATGTGTTGGAACAGAGTCTCTCTCCCTCAGTTACTGGCAGAGACTCTCCTTGTTGAAGGTGCCCCAGACTTCCAGGTTTGGAATTCTGACCGGTGGAAGGTGATATGTTCTGCCTGGGAGGCTCAACTCCCATGTCTGCCGATGTGTTGGAACAGAGTCTCTCTCCCTCAGTTACTGGCAGAGACTCACCTTGTTGAAGGTGCCCCAGACTTCCAGGTGTGGAATTATGAGCGGTGGAAGGTGATATGTTCTGCCTGGGAGGCTCAACTCTATTCGCCATGGAACAAAGCTCCACTCCCATGTCTGCCGATGTCTTGGAACAGAGTCTCTCTCCCTAAGTTACTGGCAGAGACTCTCCTTGTTTAAGGTGCCCCAGACTTCCAGGTGGGGAATTATGACCGGTGGAAGGTGATATGTTCTTCCTGGGAGGCTCAACTCCCATGTCTGCTGATGTGTTGGAACAGAGTCTCTCTCCCTCAGTTACTGGCAGAGACTCTCCTTGTTGAAGGTGCCCCAGACTTCCAGGTGTGGAATTATGACCGGAGGAAGGTGATATGTTCTGCCTGGGAGGCTCAACTCCCATGTCTGCTGATGTGTTGGAACAGAGTCTCTCTCCCTCAGTTACTGGCAGAGACTCTCCTTGTTGAAGGTGCCCCAGACTTCCAGGTGTGGAATTATGAGCGGTGGAAGGTGAAATGTTCTGCCTGGGAGGCTCAACTCTATTCGCCATGGAACAAAGCTCCACTCCCATGTCTGCCGATGTCTTGGAACAGAGTCTCTCTCCCTAAGTTACTGGCAGAGACTCTCCTTGTTTAAGGTGCCCCAGACTTCCAGGTGGGGAATTATCACCGGTGGAAGGTGATATGTTCTGCCTGGGAGGTTCAACTCTATTCGCCATGGAACAAAGCTCCACTCCCAAGTCTGCCGATGTGTTGGAACAGAGTCTCTCTCCCTCAGTTACTGGCAGAGACTCTCCTTGTTTAAGGTGCCCCAGACTTCCAGGTGTGGAATTATGACCGGAGGAAGGTGATATGTTCTGCCTGGGAGGCTCAACTCCCATGTCTGCTGATGTGTTGGAACAGAGTCTCTCTCCCTCAGTTACTGGCAGAGACTCTCCTTGTTGAAGGTGCCCCAGACTTCCAGGTGTGGAATTCTGACCGGTGGAAGGTGATATGTTCTGCCTGGGAGGCTCAACTCCCATGTCTGCCGATGTGTTGGAACAGAGTCTCTCTCCCTCAGTTACTGGCAGAGACTCACCTTGTTGAAGGTGCCCCAGACTTCCAGGTGTGGAATTATGAGCGGTGGAAGGTGATATGTTCTGCCTGGGAGGCTCAACTCTATTCGCCATGGAACAAAGCTCCACTCCCATGTCTGCCGATGTCTTGGAACAGAGTCTCTCTCCCTAAGTTACTGGCAGAGACTCTCCTTGTTTAAGGTGCCCCAGACTTCCAGGTGGGGAATTATGACCGGTGGAAGGTGATATGTTCTGCCTGGGAGGCTCAACTCCCATGTCTGCTGATGTGTTGGAACAGAATCTCTCTCCCTCAGTTACTGGCAGAGACTCTCCTTGTTGAAGGTGCCCCAGACTTCCCGGTGTAGATTTATGACCGGTGGAAGGTGAAATGTTCTGCCTGGGAGACTCAACTCTATTCGCCATGGAACAAAGCTCCACTCCCATGTCTGCCAATGTGTTGGAACAGAGTCTCTCTCCCTAAGTTACTGGCAGAGACTCTCCTTGTTGAAGGTGTCCCAGACTTCCAGGTGGGGAATTATCACCGGTGGAAGGTGATATGTTCTGCCTGGGAGGTTCAACTCTATTCGCCATGGAACAAAGCTCCACTCCCAAGTCTGCCGATGTGTTGGAACAGAGTCTCTCTCCCTCAGTTACTGGCAGAGACTCTCCTTGTTGAAGGTGCCCCAGACTTCCAGGTGTGGAATTATGACCGGAGGAAGGTGATATGTTCTGCCTGGGAGGCTCAACTCTATTCGCCATGGAACAAAGCTCCACTCCCATGTCTGCCGATGTCTTGGAACAGAGTCTCTCTCCCTAAGTTACTGGCAGAGACTCTCCTTGTTGAAGGTGCCCCAGACTTCCAGGTGTGGAATTATGACCGGAGGAAGGTGATATGTTCTGCCTGGGAGGCTCAACTCCTATGTCTGCTGATGTGTTGGAACAGAGTCTCTCTCCCTCAGTTACTGGCAGAGACTCTCCTTGTTGAAGGTGCCCCAGACTTCCAGGTGTGGAATTATGACCGGTGGAAGGTGATATGTTCTGCCTGGGAGGCTCAACTCCCATGTCTGCCGATGTGTTGGAACAGAGTCTCTCTCCCTCAGTTACTGGCAGAGACTCACCTTGTTGAAAGTGCCCCAGACTTCCAGGTGTGGAATTATGAGCGGTGGAAGGTGATATGTTCTGCCTGGGAGGCTCAACTCTATTCGCCATGGAACAAAGCTCCACTCCCATGTCTGCCGATGTCTTGAAACAGAGTCTCTCTCCCTAAGTTACTGGCAGAGACTCTCCTTGTTTAAGGTGCCCCAGACTTCCAGGTGGGGAATTATGACCGGTGGAAGGTGATATGTTCTGCCTGGGAGGCTCAACTCCCATGTCTGCTGATGTGTTGGAACAGAGTCTCTCTCCCTCAGTTACTGGCAGAGACTCTCCTTGTTGAAGGTGCCCCAGACTTCCAGGTGTGGAATTATGAGCGGTGGAAGGTGATATGTTCTGCCTGGGAGGCTCAACTCTATTCGCCATGGAACAAAGCTCCACTCCCATGTCTGCCGATGTCTTGGAACAGAGTCTCTCTCCCTAAGTTACTGGCAGAGACTCTCCTTGTTGAAGGTGCCCCAGACTTCCAGGTGTGGAATTATGACCGGAGGAAGGTGATATGTTCTGCCTGGGAGGCTCAACTCCCATGTCTGCTGATGTGTTGGAACAGAGTCTCTCTCCCTCAGTTACTGGCAGAGACTCTCCTTGTTGAAGGTGCCTCAGACTTCCAGGTGTGGAATTCTGACCGGTGGAAGGTGATATGTTCTGCCTGGGAGGCTCAACTCCCATGTCTGCCGATGTGTTGGAACAGAGTCTCTCTCCCTCAGTTACTGGCAGAGACTCACCTTGTTGAAGGTGCCCCAGACTTCCAGGTGTGGAATTATGAGCGGTGGAAGGTGATATGTTCTGCCTGGGAGGCTCAACTCTATTTGCCATGGAACAAAGCTCCACTCCCATGTCTGCCGATGTCTTGGAACAGAGTCTCTCTCCCTCAGTTACTGGCAGAGACTCTCCTTGTTGAAGGTGCCCCAGACTTCCCGGTGTAGGTTTATGACCGGTGGAAGGTGAAATGTTCTGCCTGGGAGACTCAACTCTATTCGCCATGGAACAAAGCTCCACTTCCATGTCTGCCAATGTGTTGGAACAGAGTCTCTCTCCCTAAGTTACTGGCAGAGACTCTCCTTGTTGAAGGTGTCTCAGACTTCCAGGTGGGGAATTATCACCGGTGGAAGGTGATATGTTCTGCCTGGGAGGTTCAACTCTATTCGCCATGGAACAAAGCTCCACTCCCAAGTCTGCCGATGTGTTGGAACAGAGTCTCTCTCCCTCAGTTACTGGCAGAGACTCTCCTTGTTGAAGGTGCCCCAGACTTCCAGGTGTGGAATTATGAGCGGTGGAAGGTGATATGTTCTGCCTGGGAGGCTCAACTCTATTCGCAATGGAACAAAGCTCCACTCCCATGTCTGCCGATGTCTTGGAACAGAGTCTCTCTCCCTAAGTTACTGGCAGAGACTCTCCTTGTTGAAGGTGCCCCAGACTTCCAGGTGTGGAATTATGACCGGAGGAAGGTGATATGTTCTGCCTGGGAGGCTCAACTCCCATGTCTGCTGATGTGTTGGAACAGAGTCTCTCTCCCTCAGTTACTGGCAGAGACTCTCCTTGTTGAAGGTGCCCCAGACTTCCAGGTGGGGAATTATGACCGGTGGAAGGTGATATGTTCTGCCTGGGAGGCTCAACTCTATTCGCCATGGAACAAAGCTCCACTCCCATGTCTGCCGATGTCTTGGAACAGAGTCTCTCTCCCTAAGTTACTGGCAGAGACTCTCCTTGTTTAAGGTGCCCCAGACTTCCAGGTGGGGAATTATGACCGGTGGAAGGTGATATGTTCTGCCTTGGAGGCTCAACTCCCATGTCTGCTGATGTGTTGGAACAGAGTCTCTCTCCCTCAGTTACTGGCAGAGACTCTCCTTGTTGAAGGTGCCCCAGACTTCCCGGTGTAGATTTATGACCGGTGGAAGGTGAAATGTTCTGCCTGGGAGGCTCAACTCTATTCGCCATGGAACAAAGCTCCACTCCCATGTCTGCCAATGTGTTGGAACAGAGTCTCTCTCCCTAAGTTACTGGCAGAGACTCTCCTTGTTGAAGGTGTCCCAGACTTCCAGGTGGGGAATTATCACCGGTGGAAGGTGATATGTTCTGCCTGGGAGGTTCAACTCTATTCGCCATGGAACAAAGCTCCACTCCCAAGTCTGCCGATGTGTTGGAACAGAGTCTCTCTCCCTCAGTTACTGGCAGAGACTCTCCTTGTTGAAGGTGCCCCAGACTTCCAGGTGTGGAATTATGAGCGGTGGAAGGTGATATGTTCTGCCTGGGAGGCTCAACTCTATTCTCCATGGAACAAAGCTCCACTCCCATGTCTGCCGATGTCTTGGAACAGAGTCTCTCTCCCTAAGTTACTGGCAGAGACTCTCCTTGTTGAAGGTGCCCCAGACTTCCAGGTGTGGAATTATGACCGGAGGAAGGTGATATGTTCTGCCTGGGAGGCTCAACTCCCATGTCTGCTGATGTGTTGGAACAGAGTCTCTCTCCCTCAGTTACTGGCAGAGACTCTCCTTGTTGAAGGTGCCCCAGACTTCCAGGTGTGGAATTCTGACCGGTGGAAGGTGATATGTTCTGCCTGGGAGGCTCAGCTCCCATGTCTGCCGATGTGTTGGAACAGAGTCTCTCTCCCTCAGTTACTGGCAGAGACTCACCTTGTTGAAGGTGCCCCAGACTTCCAGGTGTGGAATTATGAGCGGTGGAAGGTGATATGTTCTGCCTGGGAGGCTCAACTCTATTTGCCATGGAACAAAGCTCCACTCTTATGTCTGCCGATGTCTTGGAACAGAGTCTCTCTCCCTAAGTTACTGGCAGAGACTCTCCTTGTTTAAGGTGCCCCAGACTTCCAGGTGGGGAATTATGACCGGTGGAAGGTGATATGTTCTGCCTGGGAGGCTCAACTCCCATGTCTGCTGATGTGTTGGAACAGAGTCTCTCTCCCTCAGTTACTGGCAGAGACTCTCCTTGTTGAAGGTGCCTCAGACTTCCAGGTGGGGAATTATGACCGGTGGAAGGTGATATGTTCTGCCTGGGAGGCTCAACTCTATTCGCCATGGAACAAAGCTCCACTCCCATGTCTGCCGATGTCTTGGAACAGAGTCTCTCTCCCTAAGTTACTGGCAGAGACTCTCCTTGTTTAAGGTGCCCCAGACTTCCAGGTGGGGAATTATGACCGGTGGAAGGTGATATGTTCTGCCTGGGAGGCTCAACTCCCATGTCTGCTGATGTGTTGGAACAGAGTCTCTCTCCCTCAGTTACTGGCAGGGACTCTCCTTGTTGAAGGTGCCCCAGATTTCCCGGTGTAGATTTATGACCGGTGGAAGCTTAAATGTTCTGCCTGGGAGGCTTAACTCTATTCGCCATGGAACAAAGCTCCACTCCCATGTCTGCCAATGTGTTGGAACAGAGTCTCTCTCCCTAAGTTACTGGCAGAGACTCTCCTTGTTGAAGGTGTCCCAGACTTCCAGGTGGGGAATTATCACCGGTGGAAGGTGATATGTTCTGCCTGGGAGGTTCAACTCTATTCGCCATGAAACAAAGCTCCACTCCCATGTCTGCCGATGTCTTGGAACAGAGTCTCTCTCCCTAAGTTACTGGCAGAGACTCTCCTTGTTGAAGGTGCCCCAGACTTCTAGGTGTGGAATTATGACTGGAGGAAGGTGATATGTTCTGCCTGGGAGGCTCAACTCCCATGTCTGCTGATGTGTTGGAACAGAGTCTCTCTCCCTCAGTTACTGGCAGAGACTCTCCTTGTTGAAGGTGCCCCAGACTTCCAGGTGTGGAATTATGACCGGTGGAAGGTGATATGTTCTGCCTGGGAGGCTCAACTCTATTCGCCATGGAACAAAGCTCCACTCCCATGTCTGCCGATGTCTTGGAACAGAGTCTCTCTCCCTAAGTTACTGGCAGAGACTCTCCTTGTTTAAGGTGCCCCAGACTTCCAGGTGGGGAATTATGACCGGTGGAAGGTGATATGTTCTGCCTGGGAGGCTCAACTCCCATGTCTGCTGATGTCTTGGAACAGAGTCTCTCTCCCTAAGTTACTGGCAGAGACTCTCCTTGTTGAAGGTGCCCCAGACTTCCCGGTGTAGATTTATGACCGGTGGAAGGTGAAATGTTCTGCCTGGGAGGCTCAACTCTATTCGCCATGGAACAAAGCTCCACTCCCATGTCTGCCAATGTGTTGGAACAGAGTCTCTCTCCCTAAGTTACTGGCAGAGACTCTCCTTGTTGAAGGTGTCCCAGACTTCCAGGTGGGGAATTATCACCGGTGGAAGGTGATATGTTCTGCCTGGGAGGTTCAACTCTATTCGCCATGGAACAAAGCTCCACTCCCAAGTCTGCCGATGTGTTGGAACAGAGTCTCTCTCCCTCAGTTACTGGCAGAGACTCTCCTTGTTGAAGGTGCCCCAGACTTCCAGGTGTGGAATTATGAGCGGTGGAAGGTGATATGTTCTGCCTGGGAGGCTCAACTCTATTCGCCATGGAACAAAGCTCCACTCCCATGTCTGCCTATGTCTTGGAATAGAGTCTCTCTCCCTAAGTTACTGGCAGAGACTCTCCTTGTTGAAGGTGCCCCAGACTTCCAGGTGTGGAATTTTGACCGGAGGAAGGTGATATGTTCTGCCTGGGAGGCTCAACTCCCATGTCTGCTGATGTGTTGGAACAGAGTCTCTCTCCCTCAGTTACTGGCAGAGACTCTCCTTGTTGAAGGTGCCCCAGACTTCCAGGTGTGGAATTATGACCGGTGGAAGGTGATATGTTCTGCCTGGGAGGCTCAACTCCCATGTCTGCCGATGTGTTGGAACAGAGTCTCTCTCCCTCAGTTACTGGCAGAGACTCACCTTGTTGAAGGTGCCCCAGACTTCCAGGTGTGGAATTATGAGCGGTGGAAGGTGATATGTTCTGCCTGTGAGGCTCAACTCTATTCGCCATGGAACAAAGCTCCACTCCCATGTCTGCCGATGTCTTGGAACAGAGTCTCTCTCCCTAAGTTACTGGCAGAGACTCTCCTTGTTTAAGGTGCCCCAGACTTCCAGGTGGGGAATTATGACCGGTGGAAGGTGATATGTTCTGCCTGGGAGGCTCAACTCCCATGTCTGCTGATGTGTTGGAACAGAGTCTCTCTCCCTCAGTTACTGGCAGAGACTCTCCTTGTTGAAGGTGCCTCAGACTTCCCGGTGTAGATTTATGACCGGTGGAAGGTGAAATGTTCTGCCTGGGAGGCTCAACTCTATTTGCCACGGAACAAAGCTCCACTCCCATGTCTGCCAATGTGTTGGAACAGAGTCTCTCTCCCTAAGTTACTGGCAGAGACTCTCCTTGTTGAAGGTGTCCCAGACTTCCAGGTGGGGAATTATCACCGGTGGAAGGTGATATGTTCTGCCTGGGAGGTTCAACTCTATTCGCCATGGAACAAAGCTCCACTCCCAAGTCTGCCGATGTGTTGGAACAGAGTCTCTCTCCCTCAGTTACTGGCAGAGACTCTCCTTGTTGAAGGTGCCCCAGACTTCCAGGTGTGGAATTATGAGCGGTGGAAGGTGATATGTTCTGCCTGGGAGGCTCAACTCTATTCGCCATGGAACAAAGCTCCACTCCCATGTCTGCCGATGTCTTGGAACAGAGTCGCTCTCCCTAAGTTACTGGCAGAGACTCTCCTTGTTGAAGGTGCCCCAGACTTCCAGGTGTGGAATTATGACCGGAGGAAGGTGATATGTTCTGCCTGGGAGGCTCAACTCCTATGTCTGCTGATGTGTCTGAACAGAGTCTCTCTCCCTCAGTTACTGGCAGAGACTCTCCTTGTTGAAGGTGCCCCAGACTTCCAGGTGTGGAATTATGACCGGTGGAAGGTGATATGTTCTGCCTGGGAGGCTCAACTCCCATGTCTGCTGATGTGTTGGAACAGAGTCTCTCTCCCTCAGTTACTGGCAGAGACTCTCCTTGTTGAAGGTGCCCCAGACTTCCAGGTGTGGAATTATGAGCGGTGGAAGGTGATATGTTCTGCCTGGGAGGCTCAACTCTATTCGCCATGGAACAAAGCTCCACTCCCATGTCTGCCGATCTCTTGGAACAGAGTCTCTCTCCCTAAGTTACTGGCAGAGACTCTCCTTGTTGAAGGTGCCCCAGACTTCCAGGTGTGGAATTATGACCGGAGGAAGGTGATATGTTCTGCCTGGGAGGCTCAACTCCCATGTCTGCTGATGTGTTGGAACAGAGTCTCTCTCCCTCAGTTACTGGCAGAGACTCTCCTTGTTGAAGGTGCCCCAGACTTCCAGGTTTGGAATTCTGACCGGTGGAAGGTGATATGTTCTGCCTGGGAGGCTCAACTCCCATGTCTGCCGATGTGTTGGAACAGAGTCTCTCTCCCTCAGTTACTGGCAGAGACTCACCTTGTTGAAGGTGCCCCAGACTTCCAGGTGTGGAATTATGAGCGGTGGAAGGTGATATGTTCTGCCTGGGAGGCTCAACTCTATTCGCCATGGAACAAAGCTCCACTCCCATGTCTGCCGATGTCTTGGAACAGAGTCTCTCCTTGTTTAAGGTGCCCCAGACTTCCAGGTGGGGAATTATGACCGGTGGAAGGTGATATGTTCTTCCTGGGAGGCTCAACTCCCATGTCTGCTGATGTGTTGGAACAGAGTCTCTCTCCCTCAGTTACTGGCAGAGACTCTCCTTGTTGAAGGTGCCCCAGACTTCCAGGTGTGGAATTATGACCGGAGGAAGGTGATATGTTCTGCCTGGGAGGCTCAACTCCCATGTCTGCTGATGTGTTGGAACAGAGTCTCTCTCCCTCAGTTATTGGCAGAGACTCTCCTTGTTTAAGGTGCCCCAGACTTCCAGGTGGGGAATTATCACCGGTGGAAGGTGATATGTTCTGCCTGGGAGGTTCAACTCTATTCGCCATGGAACAAAGCTCCACTCCCAAGTCTGCCGATGTGTTGGAACAGAGTCTCTCTCCCTCAGTTACTGGCAGAGACTCTCCTTGTTTAAGGTGCCCCAGACTTCCAGGTGTGGAATTATGACCGGAGGAAGGTGATATGTTCTGCCTGGGAGGCTCAACTCCCATGTCTGCTGATGTGTTGGAACAGAGTCTCTCTCCCTCAGTTACTGGCAGAGACTCTCCTTGTTGAAGGTGCCCCAGACTTCCAGGTGTGGAATTCTGACCGGTGGAAGGTGATATGTTCTGCCTGGGAGGCTCAACTCCCATGTCTGCCGATGTGTTGGAACAGAGTCTCTCTCCCTCAGTTACTGGCAGAGACTCACCTTGTTGAAGGTGCCCCAGACTTCCAGGTGTGGAATTATGAGCGGTGGAAGGTGATATGTTCTGCCTGGGAGGCTCAACTCTATTCGCCATGGAACAAAGCTCCACTCCCATGTCTGCTGATGTCTTGGAACAGAGTCTCTCTCCCTAAGTTACTGGCAGAGACTCTCCTTGTTTAAGGTGCCCCAGACTTCCAGGTGGGGAATTATGACCGGTGGAAGGTGATATGTTCTGCCTGGGAGGCTCAACTCCCATGTCTGCTGATGTGTTGGAACAGAGTCTCTCTCCCTCAGTTACTGGCAGAGACTCTCCTTGTTGAAGGTGCCCCAGACTTCCCGGTGTAGATTTATGACCGGTGGAAGGTGAAATGTTCTGCCTGGGAGACTCAACTCTATTCGCCATGGAACAAAGCTCCACTCCCATGTCTGCCAATGTGTTGGAACAGAGTCTCTCTCCCTAAGTTACTGGCAGAGACTCTCCTTGTTGAAGGTGTCCCAGACTTCCAGGTGGGGAATTATCACCGGTGGAAGGTGATATGTTCTGCCTGGGAGGTTCAACTCTATTCGCCATGGAACAAAGCTCCACTCCCAAGTCTGCCGATGTGTTGGAACAGAGTCTCTCTCCCTCAGTTACTGGCAGAGACTCTCCTTGTTGAAGGTGCCCCAGACTTCCAGGTGTGGAATTATGACCGGAGGAAGGTGATATGTTCTGCCTGGGAGGCTCAACTCTATTCGCCATGGAACAAAGCTCCACTCCCATGTCTGCCGATGTCTTGGAACAGAGTCTCTCTCCCTAAGTTACTGGCAGAGACTCTCCTTGTTGAAGGTGCCCCAGACTTCGAGGTGTGGTATTCTGACCGGTGGAAGGTGATATGTTCTGCCTGGGAGGCTCAACTCCCATGTCTGCCGATGTGTTGGAACAGAGTCTCTCTCCCTCAGTTACTGGCAGAGACTCACCTTGTTGAAGGTGCCCCAGACTTCCAGGTGTGGAATTATGAGCGGTGGACGGTGATATGTTCTGCCTGGGAGGCTCAACTCTATTCGCCATGGAACAAAGCTCCACTCCCATGTCTGCCGATGTCTTGGAACAGAGTCTCTCTCCCTAAGTTACTGGCAGAGACTCTCCTTGTTTAAGGTGCCTCAGACTTCCAGGTGGGGAATTATGACCGGTGGAAGGTGATATGTTCTGCCTGTAAGGCTCAACTCCCATGTCTTCTGATGTGTTGGAACAGAGTCTCTCTCCCTCAGTTACTGGCAGAGACTCTCCTTGTTGAAGGTGCCCCAGACATCCCGGTGTAGATTTATGACCGGTGGAAGGTGAAATGTTCTGCCTGGGAGACTCAACTCTATTCGCCATGGAACAAAGCTCCACTCCCATGTCTGCCAATGTGTTGGAACAGAGTCTCTCTCCCTCAGTTACTGGCAGAGACTCTCCTTGTTGAAGGTGCCCCAGACTTCCAGGTGTGGAATTATGAGCGGAGGAAGGTGATATGTTCTGCCTGGGAGGCTCAACTCCCATGTCTGCCGATGTGTTGGAACAGAGTCTCTCTCCCTCAGTTACTGGCAGAGACTCACCTTGTTGAAGGTGCCCCAGACTTCCAGGTGTGGAATTATGAGCGGTGGAAGGTGATATGTTCTGCCTGGGAGGCTCAACTCTATTCGCCATGGAACAAAGCTCCACTCCCATGTCTGCCGATGTCTTGGAACAGAGTCTCTCTCCCTAAGTTACTGGCAGAGACTCTCCTTGTTTAAGGTGCCCCAGACTTCCAGGTGGGGAATTATGACCGGTGGAAGGTGATATGTTCTTCCTGGGAGGCTCAACTCCCATGTCTGCTGATGTGTTGGAACAGAGTCTCTCTCCCTCAGTTACTGGCAGAGACTCTCCTTGTTGAAGGTGCCCCAGACTTCCAGGTGTGGAATTATGAGCGGTGGAAGGTGATATGTTCTGCCTGGGAGGCTCAACTCTATTCGCCATGGAACAAAGCTCCACTCCCATGTCTGCCGATGTCTTGGAACAGAGTCTCTCTCCCTAAGTTACTGGCAGAGACTCTCCTTGTTGAAGGTGCCCCAGACTTCCAGGTGTGGAATTATGACCGGAGGAAGGTGATATGTACTGCCTGGGAGGCTCAACTCCCATGTCTGCTGATGTGTTGGAACAGAGTCTCTCTCCCTCAGTTACTGGCAGAGACTCTCCTTGTTGAAGGTGCCCCAGACTTCCAGGTGTGGAATTCTGACCGGTGGAAGGTGATATGTTCTGCCTGGGAGGCTCAACTCCCATGTCTGCCGATGTGTTGGAACAGAGTCTCTCTCCCTCAGTTACTGGCAGAGACTCACCTTGTTGAAGGTGCCCCAGACTTCCAGGTGTGGAATTATGAGCGGTGGAAGGTGATATGTTCTGCCTGGGAGGCTCAACTCTATTTGCCATGGAACAAAGCTCCACTCCCATGTCTGCCGATGTCTTGGAACAGAGTCTCTCTCCCTAAGTTACTGGCAGAGACTCTCCTTGTTTAAGGTGCCCCAGACTTCCAGGTGGGGAATTATGACCGGTGGAAGGTGATATGTTCTGCCTGGGAGGCTCAACTCCCATGTCTGCTGATGTGTTGGAACAGAGTCTCTCTCCCTCAGTTACTGGCAGAGACTCTCCTTGTTGAAGGTGCCCCAGACTTCCCGGTGTAGGTTTATGACCGGTGGAAGGTGAAATGTTCTGCCTGGGAGACTCAACTCTATTCGCCATGGAACAAAGCTCCACTCCCATGTCTGCCAATGTGTTGGAACAGAGTCTCTCTCCCTAAGTTACTGGCAGAGACTCTCCTTGTTGAAGGTGTCTCAGACTTCCAGGTGGGGAATTATCACCGGTGGAAGGTGATATGTTCTGCCTGGGAGGTTCAACTCTATTCGCCATGGAACAAAGCTCCACTCCCAAGTCTGCCGATGTGTTGGAACAGAGTCTCTCTCCCTCAGTTACTGGCAGAGACTCTCCTTGTTGAAGGTGCCCCAGACTTCCAGGTGTGGAATTATGAGCGGTGGAAGGTGATATGTTCTGCCTGGGAGGCTCAACTCTATTCGCCATGGACCAAAGCTCCACTCCCATGTCTGCCGATGTCTTGGAACAGAGTCTCTCTCCCTAAGTTACTGGCAGAGACTCTCCTTGTTTAAGATGCCCCAGACTTCCAGGTGGGGAATTATGACCGGTGGAAGGTGATATGTTCTGCCTGGGAGGCTCAACTCCCATGTCTGCTGATGTGTTGGAACAGAGTCTCTCTCCATCAGTTACTGTCAGAGACTCTCCTTGTTGAAGGTGCCCCAGACTTCCCGGTGTAGATTTATGACCGGTGGAAGGTGAAATGTTCTGCCTGGGAGGCTCAACTCTATTTGCCATGGAGCAAAGCTCCACTCCCATGTCTGCCAATGTGTTGGAACAGAGTCTCTCTCCCTAAGTTACTGGCAGAGACTCACCTTGTTGAAGGTGCCCCAGACTTCCAGGTGTGGAATTATGAGCGGTGGAAGGTGATATGTTCTGCCTGGGAGGCTCAACTCTATTCGCCATGGAACAAAGCTCCACTCCCATGTCTGCCGATGTCTTGGAACAGAGTCTCTCTCCCTAAGTTACTGGCAGAGACTCTCCTTGTTTAAGGTGCCCCAGACTTCCAGGTGGGGAATTATGACCGGTGGAAGGTGATATGTTCTTCCTGGGAGGCTCAACTCCCATGTCTGCTGATGTGTTGGAACAGAGTCTCTCTCCCTCAGTTACTGGCAGAGACTCTCCTTGTTGAAGGTGCCCCAGACTTCCAGGTGTGGAATTATGAGCGGTGGAAGGTGATATGTTCTGCCTGGGAGGCTCAACTCTATTCGCCATGGAACAAAGCTCCACTCCCATGTCTGCCGATGTCTTGGAACAGAGTCTCTCTCCCTAAGTTACTGGCAGAGACTCTCCTTGTTGAAGGTGCCCCAGACTTCCAGGTGTGGAATTATGACCGGAGGAAGGTGATATGTACTGCCTGGGAGGCTCAACTCCCATGTCTGCTGATGTGTTGGAACAGAGTCTCTCTCCCTCAGTTACTGGCAGAGACTCTCCTTGTTGAAGGTGCCCCAGACTTCCAGGTGTGGAATTCTGACCGGTGGAAGGTGATATGTTCTGCCTGGGAGGCTCAACTCCCATGTCTGCCGATGTGTTGGAACAGAGTCTCTCTCCCTCAGTTACTGGCAGAGACTCACCTTGTTGAAGGTGCCCCAGACTTCCAGGTGTGGAATTATGAGCGGTGGAAGGTGATATGTTCTGCCTGGGAGGCTCAACTCTATTTGCCATGGAACAAAGCTCCACTCCCATGTCTGCCGATGTCTTGGAACAGAGTCTCTCTCCCTAAGTTACTGGCAGAGACTCTCCTTGTTTAAGGTGCCCCAGACTTCCAGGTGGGGAATTATGACCGGTGGAAGGTGATATGTTCTGCCTGGGAGGCTCAACTCCCATGTCTGCTGATGTGTTGGAACAGAGTCTCTCTCCCTCAGTTACTGGCAGAGACTCTCCTTGTTGAAGGTGCCCCAGACTTCCCGGTGTAGGTTTATGACCGGTGGAAGGTGAAATGTTCTGCCTGGGAGACTCAACTCTATTCGCCATGGAACAAAGCTCCACTCCCATGTCTGCCAATGTGTTGGAACAGAGTCTCTCTCCCTAAGTTACTGGCAGAGACTCTCCTTGTTGAAGGTGTCTCAGACTTCCAGGTGGGGAATTATCACCGGTGGAAGGTGATATGTTCTGCCTGGGAGGTTCAACTCTATTCGCCATGGAACAAAGCTCCACTCCCAAGTCTGCCGATGTGTTGGAACAGAGTCTCTCTCCCTCAGTTACTGGCAGAGACTCTCCTTGTTGAAGGTGCCCCAGACTTCCAGGTGTGGAATTATGAGCGGTGGAAGGTGATATGTTCTGCCTGGGAGGCTCAACTCTATTCGCCATGGACCAAAGCTCCACTCCCATGTCTGCCGATGTCTTGGAACAGAGTCTCTCTCCCTAAGTTACTGGCAGAGACTCTCCTTGTTTAAGATGCCCCAGACTTCCAGGTGGGGAATTATGACCGGTGGAAGGTGATATGTTCTGCCTGGGAGGCTCAACTCCCATGTCTGCTGATGTGTTGGAACAGAGTCTCTCTCCATCAGTTACTGTCAGAGACTCTCCTTGTTGAAGGTGCCCCAGACTTCCCGGTGTAGATTTATGACCGGTGGAAGGTGAAATGTTCTGCCTGGGAGGCTCAACTCTATTTGCCATGGAGCAAAGCTCCACTCCCATGTCTGCCAATGTGTTGGAACAGAGTCTCTCTCCCTAAGTTACTGGCAGAGACTCTCCTTGTTGAAGGTGTCCCAGACTTCCAGGTGTGGAATTATGAGCGGTGGAAGGTGATATGTTCTGCCTGGGAGGCTCAACTCTATTCTCCATGGAACAAAGCTCCACTCCCATGTCTGCCGATGTCTTGGAACAGAGTCTCTCTCCCTAAGTTACTGGCAGAGACTCTCCTTGTTGAAGGTGCCCCAGACTTCCAGGTGTGGAATTATGACCGGAGGAAGGTGATATGTTCTGCCTGGGAGGCTCAACTCCCATGTCTGCTGATGTGTTGGAACAGAGTCTCTCTCCCTCAGTTACTGGCAGAGACTCTCCTTGTTGAAGGTGCCCCAGACTTCCAGGTGTGGAATTCTGACCGGTGGAAGGTGATATGTTCTGCCTGGGAGGCTCAACTCCCATGTCTGCCGATGTGTTGGAACAGAGTCTCTCTCCCTCAGTTACTGGCAGAGACTCACCTTGTTGAAGGTGCCCCAGACTTCCAGGTGTGGAATTATGAGCGGTGGAAGGTGATATGTTCTGCCTGGGAGGCTCAACTCTATTTGCCATGGAACAAAGCTCCACTCCCATGTCTGTCGATGTCTTGGAACAGAGTCTCTCTCCCTAAGTTACTGGCAGAGACTCTCCTTGTTTAAGGTGCCCCAGACTTCCCGGTGTAGATTTATGACCGGTGGAAGGTTAAATGTTCTGCCTGGGAGACTCAACTCTATTCGCCATGGAACAAAGCTCCACTCCCATGTCTGCCAATGTGTTGGAACAGAGTCTCTCTCCCTAAGTTACTGGCAGAGACTCTCCTTGTTGAAGGTGTCCCAGACTTCCAGGTGGGGAATTATCACCGGTGGAAGGTGATATGTTCTGTCTGGGAGGTTCAACTCTATTCGCCATGGAACAAAGCTCCACTCCCAAGTCTGCCGATGTGTTGGAACAGAGTCTCTCTCCCTCAGTTACTGGCAGAGACTCTCCTTGTTGAAGGTGCCCCAGACTTCCAGGTGTGGAATTATGAGCGGTGGAAGGTGATATGTTCTGCCTGGGAGGCTCAACTCTATTCGCCATGGAACAAAGCTCCACTCCCATGTCTGCCGATGTCTTGGAACAGAGTCTCTCTCCCTAAGTTACTGGCAGAGACTCTCCTTGTTGAAGGTGCCCCAGACTTCCAGGTGTGGAATTATGACTGGAGGAAGGTGATATGTTCTGCCTGGGAGGCTCAACTCCCATGTCTGCCGATGTGTTGGAACAGAGTCTCTCTCCCTCAGTTACTGGCAGAGACTCACCTTGTTGAAGGTGCCCCAGACTTCCAGGTGTGGAATTATGAGCGGTGGAAGGTGATATGTTCTGCCTGAGAGGCTCAACTCTATTCGCCATGGAACAAAGCTCCACTCCCATGTCTGCCGATGTCTTGGAACAGAGTCTCTCTCCCTAAGTTACTGGCAGAGACTCTCCTTGTTTAAGGTGCCCCAGACTTCCAGGTGGGGAATTATGACCGGTGGAAGGTGATATGTTCTGTCTGGGAGGCTCAACTCCCATGTCTGCTGATGTGTTGGAACAGAGTCTCTCTCCCTCAGTTACTGGCAGAGACTCTCCTTGTTGAAGGTGCCCCAGACTTCCCGGTGTAGGTTTATGACCGGTGGAAGGTGAAATGTTCTGCCTGGGAGACTCAACTCTATTCGCCATGGAACAAAGCTCCACTCCCATGTCTGCCAATGTGTTGGAACAGAGTCTCTCTCCCTAAGTTACTGGCAGAGACTCTCCTTGTTGAAGGTGTCTCAGACTTCCAGGTGGGGAATTATCACCGGTGGAAGGTGATATGTTCTGCCTGGGAGGTTCAACTCTATTCGCCATGGAACAAAGCTCCACTCCCAAGTCTGCCGATGTGTTGGAACAGAGTCTCTCTCCCTCAGTTACTGGCAGAGACTCTCCTTGTTGAAGGTGCCCCAGACTTCCAGGTGTGGAATTATGAGCGGTGGAAGGTGATATGTTCTGCCTGGGAGGCTCAACTCTATTCGCCATGGAACAAAGCTCCACTCCCATGTCTGCCAATGTGTTGGAACAGAGTCTCTCTCCCTCAGTTACTGGCAGAGACTCTCCTTGTTGAAGGTGCCCCAGACTTCCAGGTGTGGAATTATGAGCGGTGGAAGGTGATATGTTCTGCCTGAGAAGCTCAACTCTATTCGCCATGGAACAAAGCTCCACTCCCATGTCTGCCGATGTCTTGGAACAGAGTCTCTCTCCCTAAGTTACTGGCAGAGACTCTCCTTGTTTAAGGTGCCCCAGACTTCCAGGTGGGGAATTATGACCGGTGGAAGGTGATATGTTCTTCCTGGGAGGCTTAACTCCCATGTCTGCTGATGTGTTGGAACAGAGTCTCTCTCCCTCAGTTACTGGCAGAGACTCTCCTTGTTGAAGGTGCCCCAGACTTCCAGGTGGGGAATTATCACCGGTGGAAGGTGATATGTTCTGCCTGGGAGGTTCAACTCTATTCGCCATGGAACAAAGCTCCACTCCCAAGTCTGCCGATGTGTTGGAACAGAGTCTCTCTCCCTCAGTTACTGGCAGAGACTCTCCTTGTTGAAGGTGCCCCAGACTTCCCGGTGTAGATTTATGACCGGTGGAAGGTGAAATGTTCTGCTTGGGAGGCTCAACTCTATTCGCCATGGAACAAAGCTCCACTCCCATGTCTGCCAATGTGTTGGAACAGAGTCTCTCTCCCTAAGTTACTGGCAGAGACTCTCCTTGTTGAAGGTGTCCCAGACTTCCAGGTGGGGAATTATCACCGGTGGAAGGTGATATGTTCTGCCTGGGAGGTTCAACTCTATTCGCCATGGAACAAAGCTCCACTCCCAAGTCTGCCGATGTGTTGGAACAGAGTCTCTCTCCCTCAGTTACTGGCAGAGAATCTCCTTGTTGAAGGTGCCCCAGACTTCCAGGTGTGGAATTATGAGCGGTGGAAGGTGATATGTTCTGCCTGGGAGGCTCAACTCTATTCGCCATGGAACAAAGCTCCACTCCCATGTCTGCCGATGTCTTGGAACAGAGTCTCTCTCCCTAAGTTACTGGCAGAGACTCTCCTTGTTGAAGGTGCCCCAGACTTCCAGGTGTGGAATTATGACCGGAGGAAGGTGATATGTTCTGCCTGGGAGGCTCAACTCCCATGTCTGCTGATGTGTTGGAACAGAGTCTCTCTCCCTCAGTTACTGGCAGAGACTCTCCTTGTTGAAGGTGCCCCAGACTTCCAGGTGTGGAATTCTGACCGGTGGAAGGTGATATGTTCTGCCTGGGAGGCTCAACTCCCATGTCTGCCGATGTGTTGGAACAGAGTCTCTCTCCCTCAGTTACTGGCAGAGACTCACCTTGTTGAAGGTGCCCCAGACTTCCAGGTGTGGAATTATGAGCGGTGGAAGGTGATATGTTCTGCCTGGGAGGCTCAACTCTATTTGCCATGGAACAAAGCTCCACTCCCATGTCTGCCGATGTCTTGGAACAGAGTCTCTCTCCCTAAGTTACTGGCAGAGACTCTCCTTGTTTAAGGTGCCCCAGACTTCCAGGTGGGGAATTATGACCGGTGGAAGGTGATATGTTCTGCCTGGGAGGCTCAACTCCCATGTCTGCTGATGTGTTGGAACAGAGTCTCTCTCCCTCAGTTACTGGCAGAGACTCTCCTTGTTGAAGGTGCCCCAGACTTCCCGGTGTAGGTTTATGACCGGTGGAAGGTGAAATGTTCTGCCTGGGAGACTCAACTCTATTCGCCATGGAACAAAGCTCCACTCCCATGTCTGCCAATGTGTTGGAACAGAGTCTCTCTCCCTAAGTTACTGGCAGAGACTCTCCTTGTTGAAGGTGTCTCAGACTTCCAGGTGGGGAATTATCCCCGGTGGAAGGTGATATGTTCTGCCTGGGAGGTTCAACTCTATTCGCCATGGAACAAAGCTCCACTCCCAAGTCTGCCGATGTGTTGGAACAGAGTCTCTCTCCCTCAGTTACTGGCAGAGACTCTCCTTGTTGAAGGTGCCCCAGACTTCCAGGTGTGGAATTATGAGCGGTGGAAGGTGATATGTTCTGCCTGGGAGGCTCAACTCTATTCGCCATGGAACAAAGCTCCACTCCCATGTCTGCCGATGTCTTGGAACAGAGTCTCTCTCCCTAAGTTACTGGCAGAGACTCTCCTCGTTGAAGGGGCCCCAGACTTCCAGGTGTGGAATTATGACCGGAGGAAGGTGATATGTTCTGCCTGGGAGGCTCAACTCCCATGTCTGCTGATGTGTTGGAACAGAGTCTCTCTCCCTCAGTTACTGGCAGAGACTCTCCTTGTTGAAGGTGCCCCAGACTTCCAGGTGTGGAATTCTGACCGGTGGAAGGTGATATGTTCTGCCTGGGAGGCTCAACTCCCATGTCTGCCGATGTGTTGGAACAGAGTCTCTCTCCCTCAGTTACTGGCAGAGACTCACCTTGTTGAAGGTGCCCCAGACTTCCAGGTGTGGAATTATGAGCGGTGGAAGGTGATATGTTCTGCCTGGGAGGCTCAACTCTATTTGCCATGGAACAAAGCTCCACTCCCATGTCTGCCGATGTCTTGGAACAGAGTCTCTCTCCCTAAGTTACTGGCAGAGACTCTCCTTGTTTAAGGTGCCCCAGACTTCCAGGTGGGGAATTATGACCGGTGGAAGGTGATATGTTCTGCCTGGGAGGCTCAACTCCCATGTCTGCTGATGTGTTGGAACAGAGTCTCTCTCCCTCAGTTACTGGCAGAGACTCTCCTTGTTGAAGGTGCCCCAGACTTCCCGGTGTAGGTTTATGACCGGTGGAAGGTGAAATGTTCTGCCTGGGAGACTCAACTCTATTCGCCATGGAACAAAGCTCCACTCCCATGTCTGCCAATGTGTTGGAACAGAGTCTCTCTCCCTCAGTTACTGGCAGAGACTCTCCTTGTTGAAGGTGCCCCAGACTTCCAGGTGGGGAATTATGACCGGTGGAAGGTGATATGTTCTGCCTGGGAGGCTCAACTCCCATGTCTGCTGATGTGTTGGAACAGAGTCTCTCTCCCTCAGTTACTGGCAGAGACTCTCCTTGTTGAAGGTGCCCCAGACTTCCCGGTGTAGGTTTATGACCGGTGGAAGGTGAAATGTTCTGCCTGGGAGACTCAACTCTATTCGCCATGGAACAAAGCTCCACTCCCATGTCTGCCAATGTGTTGGAACAGAGTCTCTCTCCCTCAGTTACTGGCAGAGACTCTCCTTGTTGAAGGTGCCCCAGACTTCCAGGTGGGGAATTATGACCGGTGGAAGGTGATATGTTCTGCCTGGGAGGCTCAACTCTATTCGCCATGGAACAAAGCTCCACTCCCATGTCTGCCGATGTCTTGGAACAGAGTCTCTCTCCCTAAGTTACTGGCAGAGACTCTCCTCGTTGAAGGTGCCCCAGACTTCCAGGTGTGGAATTATGACCGGAGGAAGGTGATATGTTCTGCCTGGGAGGCTCAACTCCCATGTCTGCTGATGTGTTGGAACAGAGTCTCTCTCCCTCAGTTACTGGCAGAGACTCTCCTTGTTGAAGGTGCCCCAGACTTCCAGGTGGGGAATTATGACCGGTGGAAGGTGATATGTTCTGCCTGGGAGGCTCAACTCTATTCGCCATGGAACAAAGCTCCACTCCCATGTCTGCCGATGTCTTGGAACAGAGTCTCTCTCCCTAAGTTACTGGCAGAGACTCTCCTTGTTTAAGGTGCCCCAGACTTCCAGGTGGGGAATTATGACCGGTGGAAGGTGATATGTTCTGCCTGGGAGGCTCAACTCCCATGTCTGCTGATGTGTTGGAACAGAGTCTCTCTCCCTCAGTTACTGGCAGAGACTCTCCTTGTTGAAGGTGCCCCAGACTTCCCGTTGTAGATTTATGACCGGTGGAAGGTGAAATGTTCTGCCTGGGAGGCTCAACTCTATTCGCCATGGAACAAAGCTCCACTCCCATGTCTGCCAATGTGTTGGAACAGAGTCTCTCTCCCTCAGTTACTGGCAGAGAATCTCCTTGTTGAAGGTGCCCCAGACTTCCAGGTGTGGAATTATGAGCGGTGGAAGGTGATATGTTCTGCCTGGGAGGCTCAACTCTATTTGCCATGGAGCAAAGCTCCACTCCCATGTCTGCCGATGTCTTGGAACAGAGTCTCTCTCCCTAAGTTACTGGCAGAGACTCTCCTTGTTTAAGGTGCCCCAGACTTCCAGGTGGGGAATTATGACCGGTGGAAGGTGATATGTTCTGCCTGGGAGGCTCAACTCCCATGTCTGCTGATGTGTTGGAACAGAGTCTCTCTCCCTCAGTTACTGGCAGAGACTCTCCTTGTTGAAGGTGCCCCAGACTTCCCGGTGTAGGTTTATGACCGGTGGAAGGTGAAATGTTCTGCCTGGGAGACTCAACTCTATTCGCCATGGAACAAAGCTCCACTCCCATGTCTGCCAATGTGTTGGAACAGAGTCTCTCTCCCTAAGTTACTGGCAGAGACTCTCCTTGTTGAAGGTGTCTCAGACTTCCAGGTGGGGAATTATCACCGGTGGAAGGTGATATGTTCTGCCTGGGAGGTTCAACTCTATTCGCCATGGAACAAAGCTCCACTCCCAAGTCTGCCGATGTGTTGGAACAGAGTCTCTCTCCCTCAGTTACTGGCAGAGACTCTCCTTGTTGAAGGTGCCCCAGACTTCCAGGTGTGGAATTATGAGCGGTGGAAGGTGATATGTTCTGCCTGGGAGGCTCAACTCTATTCGCCATGGAACAAAGCTCCACTCCCATGTCTGCCGATGTCTTGGAACAGAGTCTCTCTCCCTAAGTTACTGGCAGAGACTCTCCTCGTTGAAGGTGCCCCAGACTTCCAGGTGTGGAATTATGACCGGAGGAAGGTGATATGTTCTGCCTGGGAGGCTCAACTCCCATGTCTGCTGATGTGTTGGAACAGAGTCTCTCTCCCTCAGTTACTGGCAGAGACTCTCCTTGTTGAAGGTGCCCCAGACTTCCAGGTGTGGAATTCTGACCGGTGGAAGGTGATATGTTCTGCCTGGGAGGCTCAACTCCCATGTCTGCCGATGTGTTGGAACAGAGTCTCTCTCCCTCAGTTACTGGCAGAGACTCACCATGTTGAAGGTGCCCCAGACTTCCAGGTGTGGAATTATGAGCGGTGGAAGGTGATATGTTCTGCCTGGGAGGCTCAACTCTATTTGCCATGAAACAAAGCTCCACTCCCATGTCTGCCGATGTCTTGGAACAGAGTCTCTCTCCCTAAGTTACTGGCAGAGACTCTCCTCGTTGAAGGTGCCCCAGACTTCCAGGTGTGGAATTATGACCGGAGGAAGGTGATATGTTCTGCCTGGGAGGCTCAACTCCCATGTCTGCTGATGTGTTGGAACAGAGTCTCTCTCCCTCAGTTACTGGCAGAGACTCTCCTTGTTGAAGGTGCCCCAGACTTCCAGGTGTGGAATTCTGACCGGTGGAAGGTGATATGTTCTGCCTGGGAGGCTCAACTCCCATGTCTGCCGATGTGTTGGAACAGAGTCTCTCTCCCTCAGTTACTGGCAGAGACTCACCATGTTGAAGGTGCCCCAGACTTCCAGGTGTGGAATTATGAGCGGTGGAAGGTGATATGTTCTGCCTGGGAGGCTCAACTCTATTTGCCATGAAACAAAGCTCCACTCCCATGTCTGCCGATGTCTTGGAACAGAGTCTCTCTCCCTAAGTTACTGGCAGAGACTCTCCTTGTTTAAGGTGCCCCAGACTTCCAGGTGGGGAATTATGACCGGTGGAAGGTGATATGTTCTGCCTGGGAGGCTCAACTCCCATGTCTGCTGATGTGTTGGAACAGAGTCTCTCTCCCTCAGTTACTGGCAGAGACTCTCCTTGTTGAAGGTGCCCCAGACTTCCAGGTGGGGAATTATGACCGGTGGAAGGTGATATGTTCTGCCTGGGAGGCTCAACTCTATTCGCCATGGAACAAAGCTCCACTCCCATGTCTGCCGATGTCTTGGAACAGAGTCTCTCTCCCTAAGTTACTGGCAGAGACTCTCCTTGTTTAAGGTGCCCCAGACTTCCAGGTGGGGAATTATGACCGGTGGAAGGTGATATGTTCTGCCTGGGAGGCTCAACTCCCATGTCTGCTGATGTGTTGGAACAGAGTCTCTCTCCCTCAGTTACTGGCAGAGACTCTCCTTGTTGAAGGTGCCCCAGACTTCCCGGTGTAGATTTATGACCGGTGGAAGGTGAAATGTTCTGCCTGGGAGGCTCAACTCTATTCGCCATGGAACAAAGCTCCACTCCCATGTCTGCCAATGTGTTGGAACAGAGTCTCTCTCCCTAAGTTACTGGCAGAGACTCTCCTTGTTGAAGGTGTCCCAGACTTCCAGGTGGGGAATTATCACCGGTGGAAGGTGATATGTTCTGCCTGGGAGGTTCAACTCTATTCGCCATGGAACAAAGCTCCACTCCCAAGTCTGCCGATGTGTTGGAACAGAGTCTCTCTCCCTCAGTTACCGGCAGAGACTCTCCTTGTTGAAGGTGCCCCAGACTTCCAGGTGTGGAATTATGAGCGGTGGAAGGTGATATGTTCTGCCTGGGAGGCTCAACTCTATTCGCCATGGAACAAAGCTCCACTCCCATGTCTGCCGATGTCTTGGAACAGAGTCTCTCTCCGTAAGTTACTGGCAGAGACTCTCCTTGTTGAAGGCGCCCCAGACTTCCAGGTGTGGAATTATGACCGGAGGAAGGTGATATGTTCTGCCTGGGAGGCTCAACTCTATTCGCCATGGAACAAAGCTCCACTCCCATGTCTGCCGATGTCTTGGAACAGAGTCTCTCTCCCTAAGTTACTGGCAGAGACTCTCCTTGTTGAAGGTGCCCCAGACTTCCAGGTGTGGAATTATGACCGGAGGAAGGTGATATGTTCTGCCTGGGAGGCTCAACTCTATTCGCCATGGAACAAAGCTACACTCCCATGTCTGCCGATGTCTTGGAACAGAGTCTCTCTCCCTAAGTTACTGGCAGAGACTCTCCTTGTTTAAGGTGCCCCAGACTTCCAGGTGGGGAATTATGACCGGTGGAAGGTGATATGTTCTGCCTGGGAGGCTCAACTCCCATGTCTGCTGATGTGTTGGAACAGAGTCTCTCTCCCTCAGTTACTGGCAGAGACTCTCCTTGTTGAAGGTGCCCCAGACTTCCCGATGTAGATTTATGACCGGTGGAAGGTGAAATGTTCTGCCTGGGAGGCTCAACTCTATTCGCCATGGAACAAAGCTCCACTCCCATGTCTGCCAATGTGTTGGAACAGAGTCTCTCTCCCTCAGTTACTGTCAGAGACTCTCCTTGTTGAAGGTGCCCCAGACTTCCAGGTGTGGAATTATGAGCGGTGGAAGGTGATATGTTCTGCCTGGGAGGCTCAACTCTATTCGCCATGGAACAAAGCTCCACTCCCATGTCGGCCGATGTCTTGGAACAGAGTCTCTCTCCCTAAGTTACTGGCAGAGACTCTTCTTGTTGAAGGTGCCCCAGACTTCCAGGTGGGGAATTATGACCGGTGGAAGGTGATATGTTCTGCCTGGGAGGCTCAACTCCCATGTCTGCTGATGTTTTGGAACAGAGTCTCTCTCCCTCAGTTACTGGCAGAGACTCTCCTTGTTGAAGGTGCCCCAGACTTCCCGGTGTAGATTTATGACCGGTGGAAGGTGAAATGTTCTGCCTGGGAGGCTCAACTCCCATGTCTGCCGATGTGTTGGAACAGAGTCTCTCTCCCTCAGTTACTGGCAGAGACTCATCTTGTTGAAGGTGCCCCAGACTTCCAGGTGTGGAATTATGAGCGGTGGAAGGTGATATGTTCTGCCTGGGAGGCTCAACTCTATTCGCCATGGAACAAAGCTCCACTCCCATGTCTGCCGATGTCTTGGAACAGAGTCTCTCTCCCTAAGTTACTGGCAGAGACTCTCCTTGTTTAAGGTGCCCCAGACTTCCAGGTGGGGAATTATGACCGGTGGAAGGTGATATGTTCTGCCTGGGAGGCTCAACTCCCATGTCTGCTGATGTGTTGGAACAGAGTCTCTCTCCCTCAGTTACTGGCAGAGACTCTCCTTGTTGAAGGTGCCCCAGACTTCCCGGTGTAGATTTATGACCGGTGGAAGGTGAAATGTTCTGCCTGGGAGGCTCAACTCTATTCGCCATGGAACAAAGCTCCACTCCCATGTCTGCCAATGTGTTGGAACAGAGTCTCTCTCCCTAAGTTACTGGCAGAGACTCTCCTTGTTGAAGGTGTCCCAGACTTCCAGGTGGGGAATTATTACCGGTGGAAGGTGATATGTTCTGTCTGGGAGGTTCAACTCTATTAGCCATGGAACAAAGCTCCACTCCCAAGTCTGCCGATGTCTTGGAACAGAGTCTCTCTCCCTAAGTTACTGGCAGAGACTCTCCTTGTTGAAGGCGCCCCAGACTTCCAGGTGTGGAATTATGACCGGAGGAAGGTGATATGTTCTGCCTGGGAGGCTCAACTCTATTCGCCATGGAACAAAGCTCCACTCCCATGTCTGCCGATGTCTTGGAACAGAGTCTCTCTCCCTAAGTTACTGGCAGAGACTCTCCTTGTTGAAGGTGCCCCAGACTTCCAGGTGTGGAATTATGACCGGAGGAAGGTGATATGTTCTGCCTGGGAGGCTCAACTCTATTCGCCATGGAACAAAGCTCCACTCCCATGTCTGCCGATGTCTTGGAACAGAGTCTCTCTCCCTAAGTTACTGGCAGAGACTCTCCTTGTTGAAGGTGCCCCAGACTTCCAGGTGTGGAATTATGACCGGTGGAAGGTAATATGTTCTGCCTGGGAGGCTCAACTCCCATGTCTGCCGATGTGTTGTAACAGAGTCTTTCTCCCTCAGTTACTGGCAGAGACTCACCTTGTTGAAGGTGCCCCAGACTTACAGGTGTGGCATTATGACCGGTGGAAGGTGATATGTTCTGCCTGGGAGGCTTAACTCTATTCTCCATGGAACAAAGCTCCACTCCCATGTCTGCTGATGTCTTGGAACAGAGTCTCTCTCCCTAAGTTACTGGCAGAGACTCTCCTTGTTTAAGGTGCCCCAGACTTCCCGGTGTAGATTTATGACCGGTGGAAGGTGATATGTTCTGCCTGGGAGGCTCAACTCCCATGTCTGCTGATGTTTTGGAACAGAGTCTCTCTCCCTCAGTTACTGGCAGAGACTCTCCTTGTTGAAGGTGCCCCAGACTTCCCGGTGTAGATTTATGACCGGTGGAAGGTGAAATGTTCTGCCTGGGAGGCTCAACTCCCATGTCTGCCAATGTGTTGGAACAGAGTCTCTCTCCCTCAGTTACTGGCAGAGACTCATCTTGTTGAAGGTGCCCCAGACTTCCAGGTGTGGAATTATGAGCGGTGGAAGGTGATATGTTCTGCCTGGGAGGCTCAACTCTATTCGCCATGAAACAAAGCTCCACTCCCATATCTGCCGATGTCTTGGAACAGAGTCTCTCTCCCTAAGTTACTGGCAGAGACTCTCCTTGTTTAAGGTGCCCCAGACTTCCAGGTGGGGAATTATGACCGGTGGAAGGTGATATGTTCTGCCTGGGAGGCTCAACTCCCATGTCTGCTGATGTGTTGGAACAGAGTCTCTCTCCCTCAGTTACTGGCAGAGACTCTCCTTGTTGAAGGTGCCCCAGACTTCCCGGTGTAGATTTATGACCGGTGGAAGGTGAAATGTTCTGCCTGGGAGGCTCAACTCTATTCGCTATGGAACAAAGCTCCACTCCCATGTCTGCCAATGTGTTGGAACAGAGTCTCTCTCCCTAAGTTACTGGCAGAGACTCTCCTTGTTGAAGGTGTCCCAGACTTCCAGGTGGGGAATTATTACCGGTGGAAGGTGATATGTTCTGCCTGGGAGGTTCAACTCTATTCGCCATGGAACAAAGCTCCACTCCCAAGTCTGCCGATGTGTTGGAACAGAGTCTCTCTCCCTCAGTTACTGGCAGAGAATCTCCTTGTTGAAGGTGCCCCAGACTTCCAGGTGTGGAATTATGAGCGGTGGAAGGTGATATGTTCTGCCTGGGAGGCTCAACTCTATTTGCCATGGAGCAAAGCTCCACTCCCATGTCTGCCGATGTCTTGGAACAGAGTCTCTCTCCCTAAGTTACTGGCAGAGACTCTCCTTGTTTAAGGTGCCCCAGACTTCCAGGTGGGGAATTATGACCGGTGGAAGGTGATATGTTCTGCCTGGGAGGCTCAACTCCCATGTCTGCTGATGTGTTGGAACAGAGTCTCTCTCCCTCAGTTACTGGCAGAGACTCTCCTTGTTGAAGGTGCCCCAGACTTCCCGGTGTAGGTTTATGACCGGTGGAAGATGAAATGTTCTGCCTGGGAGACTCAACTCTATTCGCCATGGAACAAAGCTCCACTCCCATGTCTGCCAATGTGTTGGAACAGAGTCTCTCTCCCTAAGTTACTGGCAGAGACTCTCCTTGTTGAAGGTGTCTCAGACTTCCAGGTGGGGAATTATCACCGGTGGAAGGTGATATGTTCTGCCTGGGAGGTTCAACTCTATTCGCCATGGAACAAAGCTCCACTCCCAAGTCTGCCGATGTGTTGGAACAGAGTCTCTCTCCCTCAGTTACTGGCAGAGACTCTCCTTGTTGAAGGTGCCCCAGACTTCCAGGTGTGGAATTATGAGCGGTGGAAGGTGATATGTTCTGCCTGGGAGGCTCAACTCTATTCGCCATGGAACAAAGCTCCACTCCCATGTCTGCCGATGTCTTGGAACAGAGTCTCTCTCCCTAAGTTACTGGCAGAGACTCTCCTCGTTGAAGGTGCCCCAGACTTCCAGGTGTGGAATTATGACCGGAGGAAGGTGATATGTTCTGCCTGGGAGGCTCAACTCCCATGTCTGCTGATGTGTTGGAACAGAGTCTCTCTCCCTCAGTTACTGGCAGAGACTCTCCTTGTTGAAGGTGCCCCAGACTTCCAGGTGTGGAATTCTGACCGGTGGAAGGTGATATGTTCTGCCTGGGAGGCTCAACTCCCATGTCTGCCGATGTGTTGGAACAGAGTCTCTCTCCCTCAGTTACTGGCAGAGACTCACCATGTTGAAGGTGCCCCAGACTTCCAGGTGTGGAATTATGAGCGGTGGAAGGTGATATGTTCTGCCTGGGAGGCTCAACTCTATTTGCCATGAAACAAAGCTCCACTCCCATGTCTGCCGATGTCTTGGAACAGAGTCTCTCTCCCTAAGTTACTGGCAGAGACTCTCCTCGTTGAAGGTGCCCCAGACTTCCAGGTGTGGAATTATGACCGGAGGAAGGTGATATGTTCTGCCTGGGAGGCTCAACTCCCATGTCTGCTGATGTGTTGGAACAGAGTCTCTCTCCCTCAGTTACTGGCAGAGACTCTCCTTGTTGAAGGTGCCCCAGACTTCCAGGTGTGGAATTCTGACCGGTGGAAGGTGATATGTTCTGCCTGGGAGGCTCAACTCCCATGTCTGCCGATGTGTTGGAACAGAGTCTCTCTCCCTCAGTTACTGGCAGAGACTCACCATGTTGAAGGTGCCCCAGACTTCCAGGTGTGGAATTATGAGCGGTGGAAGGTGATATGTTCTGCCTGGGAGGCTCAACTCTATTTGCCATGAAACAAAGCTCCACTCCCATGTCTGCCGATGTCTTGGAACAGAGTCTCTCTCCCTAAGTTACTGGCAGAGACTCTCCTTGTTTAAGGTGCCCCAGACTTCCAGGTGGGGAATTATGACCGGTGGAAGGTGATATGTTCTGCCTGGGAGGCTCAACTCCCATGTCTGCTGATGTGTTGGAACAGAGTCTCTCTCCCTCAGTTACTGGCAGAGACTCTCCTTGTTGAAGGTGCCCCAGACTTCCAGGTGGGGAATTATGACCGGTGGAAGGTGATATGTTCTGCCTGGGAGGCTCAACTCTATTCGCCATGGAACAAAGCTCCACTCCCATGTCTGCCGATGTCTTGGAACAGAGTCTCTCTCCCTAAGTTACTGGCAGAGACTCTCCTTGTTTAAGGTGCCCCAGACTTCCAGGTGGGGAATTATGACCGGTGGAAGGTGATATGTTCTGCCTGGGAGGCTCAACTCCCATGTCTGCTGATGTGTTGGAACAGAGTCTCTCTCCCTCAGTTACTGGCAGAGACTCTCCTTGTTGAAGGTGCCCCAGACTTCCCGGTGTAGATTTATGACCGGTGGAAGGTGAAATGTTCTGCCTGGGAGGCTCAACTCTATTCGCCATGGAACAAAGCTCCACTCCCATGTCTGCCAATGTGTTGGAACAGAGTCTCTCTCCCTAAGTTACTGGCAGAGACTCTCCTTGTTGAAGGTGTCCCAGACTTCCAGGTGGGGAATTATCACCGGTGGAAGGTGATATGTTCTGCCTGGGAGGTTCAACTCTATTCGCCATGGAACAAAGCTCCACTCCCAAGTCTGCCGATGTGTTGGAACAGAGTCTCTCTCCCTCAGTTACCGGCAGAGACTCTCCTTGTTGAAGGTGCCCCAGACTTCCAGGTGTGGAATTATGAGCGGTGGAAGGTGATATGTTCTGCCTGGGAGGCTCAACTCTATTCGCCATGGAACAAAGCTCCACTCCCATGTCTGCCGATGTCTTGGAACAGAGTCTCTCTCCGTAAGTTACTGGCAGAGACTCTCCTTGTTGAAGGCGCCCCAGACTTCCAGGTGTGGAATTATGACCGGAGGAAGGTGATATGTTCTGCCTGGGAGGCTCAACTCTATTCGCCATGGAACAAAGCTCCACTCCCATGTCTGCCGATGTCTTGGAACAGAGTCTCTCTCCCTAAGTTACTGGCAGAGACTCTCCTTGTTGAAGGTGCCCCAGACTTCCAGGTGTGGAATTATGACCGGAGGAAGGTGATATGTTCTGCCTGGGAGGCTCAACTCTATTCGCCATGGAACAAAGCTACACTCCCATGTCTGCCGATGTCTTGGAACAGAGTCTCTCTCCCTAAGTTACTGGCAGAGACTCTCCTTGTTTAAGGTGCCCCAGACTTCCAGGTGGGGAATTATGACCGGTGGAAGGTGATATGTTCTGCCTGGGAGGCTCAACTCCCATGTCTGCTGATGTGTTGGAACAGAGTCTCTCTCCCTCAGTTACTGGCAGAGACTCTCCTTGTTGAAGGTGCCCCAGACTTCCCGATGTAGATTTATGACCGGTGGAAGGTGAAATGTTCTGCCTGGGAGGCTCAACTCTATTCGCCATGGAACAAAGCTCCACTCCCATGTCTGCCAATGTGTTGGAACAGAGTCTCTCTCCCTCAGTTACTGTCAGAGACTCTCCTTGTTGAAGGTGCCCCAGACTTCCAGGTGTGGAATTATGAGCGGTGGAAGGTGATATGTTCTGCCTGGGAGGCTCAACTCTATTCGCCATGGAACAAAGCTCCACTCCCATGTCGGCCGATGTCTTGGAACAGAGTCTCTCTCCCTAAGTTACTGGCAGAGACTCTTCTTGTTGAAGGTGCCCCAGACTTCCAGGTGGGGAATTATGACCGGTGGAAGGTGATATGTTCTGCCTGGGAGGCTCAACTCCCATGTCTGCTGATGTTTTGGAACAGAGTCTCTCTCCCTCAGTTACTGGCAGAGACTCTCCTTGTTGAAGGTGCCCCAGACTTCCCGGTGTAGATTTATGACCGGTGGAAGGTGAAATGTTCTGCCTGGGAGGCTCAACTCCCATGTCTGCCGATGTGTTGGAACAGAGTCTCTCTCCCTCAGTTACTGGCAGAGACTCATCTTGTTGAAGGTGCCCCAGACTTCCAGGTGTGGAATTATGAGCGGTGGAAGGTGATATGTTCTGCCTGGGAGGCTCAACTCTATTCGCCATGGAACAAAGCTCCACTCCCATGTCTGCCGATGTCTTGGAACAGAGTCTCTCTCCCTAAGTTACTGGCAGAGACTCTCCTTGTTTAAGGTGCCCCAGACTTCCAGGTGGGGAATTATGACCGGTGGAAGGTGATATGTTCTGCCTGGGAGGCTCAACTCCCATGTCTGCTGATGTGTTGGAACAGAGTCTCTCTCCCTCAGTTACTGGCAGAGACTCTCCTTGTTGAAGGTGCCCCAGACTTCCCGGTGTAGATTTATGACCGGTGGAAGGTGAAATGTTCTGCCTGGGAGGCTCAACTCTATTCGCCATGGAACAAAGCTCCACTCCCATGTCTGCCAATGTGTTGGAACAGAGTCTCTCTCCCTAAGTTACTGGCAGAGACTCTCCTTGTTGAAGGTGTCCCAGACTTCCAGGTGGGGAATTATTACCGGTGGAAGGTGATATGTTCTGTCTGGGAGGTTCAACTCTATTAGCCATGGAACAAAGCTCCACTCCCAAGTCTGCCGATGTGTTGGAACAGAGTCTCTCTCCCTCAGTTACCGGCAGAGACTCTCCTTGTTGAAGGTGCCCCAGACTTCCAGGTGTGGAATTATCAGCGGTGGAAGGTGATATGTTCTGCCTGGGAGGCTCAACTCTATTCGCCATGGAACAAAGCTCCACTCCCATGTCTGCCGATGTCTTGGAACAGAGTCTCTCTCCCTAAGTTACTGGCAGAGACTCTCCTTGTTGAAGGCGCCCCAGACTTCCAGGTGTGGAATTATGACCGGAGGAAGGTGATATGTTCTGCCTGGGAGGCTCAACTCTATTCGCCATGGAACAAAGCTCCACTCCCATGTCTGCCGATGTCTTGGAACAGAGTCTCTCTCCCTAAGTTACTGGCAGAGACTCTCCTTGTTGAAGGTGCCCCAGACTTCCAGGTGTGGAATTATGACCGGAGGAAGGTGATATGTTCTGCCTGGGAGGCTCAACTCTATTCGCCATGGAACAAAGCTCCACTCCCATGTCTGCCGATGTCTTGGAACAGAGTCTCTCTCCCTAAGTTACTGGCAGAGACTCTCCTTGTTGAAGGTGCCCCAGACTTCCAGGTGTGGAATTATGACCGGTGGAAGGTAATATGTTCTGCCTGGGAGGCTCAACTCCCATGTCTGCCGATGTGTTGTAACAGAGTCTTTCTCCCTCAGTTACTGGCAGAGACTCACCTTGTTGAAGGTGCCCCAGACTTACAGGTGTGGCATTATGACCGGTGGAAGGTGATATGTTCTGCCTGGGAGGCTTAACTCTATTCTCCATGGAACAAAGCTCCACTCCCATGTCTGCTGATGTCTTGGAACAGAGTCTCTCTCCCTAAGTTACTGGCAGAGACTCTCCTTGTTTAAGGTGCCCCAGACTTCCAGGTGGGGAATTATGACCGGTGGAAGGTGATATGTTCTGCCTGGGAGGCTCAACTCCCATGTCTGCTGATGTTTTGGAACAGAGTCTCTCTCCCTCAGTTACTGGCAGAGACTCTCCTTGTTGAAGGTGCCCCAGACTTCCCGGTGTAGATTTATGACCGGTGGAAGGTGAAATGTTCTGCCTGGGAGGCTCAACTCCCATGTCTGCCAATGTGTTGGAACAGAGTCTCTCTCCCTCAGTTACTGGCAGAGACTCATCTTGTTGAAGGTGCCCCAGACTTCCAGGTGTGGAATTATGAGCGGTGGAAGGTGATATGTTCTGCCTGGGAGGCTCAACTCTATTCGCCATGAAACAAAGCTCCACTCCCATATCTGCCGATGTCTTGGAACAGAGTCTCTCTCCCTAAGTTACTGGCAGAGACTCTCCTTGTTTAAGGTGCCCCAGACTTCCAGGTGGGGAATTATGACCGGTGGAAGGTGATATGTTCTGCCTGGGAGGCTCAACTCTATTCGCCATGGAACAAAGCTCCACTCCCATGTCTGCCGATGTCTTGGAACAGAGTCTCTCTCCCTAAGTTACTGGCAGAGACTCTCCTTGTTTAAGGTGCCCCAGACTTCCAGGTGGGGAATTATGACCGGTGGAAGGTGATATGTTCTGCCTGGGAGGCTCAACTCCCATGTCTGCTGATGTGTTGGAACAGAGTCTCTCTCCCTCAGTTACTGGCAGAGACTCTCCTTGTTGAAGGTGCCCCAGACTTCCCGGTGTAGATTTATGACCGGTGGAAGGTGAAATGTTCTGCCTGGGAGGCTCAACTCTATTCGCCATGGAACAAAGCTCCACTCCCATGTCTGCCAATGTGTTGGAACAGAGTCTCTCTCCCTAAGTTACTGGCAGAGACTCTCCTTGTTGAAGGTGTCCCAGACTTCCAGGTGGGGAATTATCACCGGTGGAAGGTGATATGTTCTGCCTGGGAGGTTCAACTCTATTCGCCATGGAACAAAGCTCCACTCCCAAGTCTGCCGATGTGTTGGAACAGAGTCTCTCTCCCTCAGTTACCGGCAGAGACTCTCCTTGTTGAAGGTGCCCCAGACTTCCAGGTGTGGAATTATGAGCGGTGGAAGGTGATATGTTCTGCCTGGGAGGCTCAACTCTATTCGCCATGGAACAAAGCTCCACTCCCATGTCTGCCGATGTCTTGGAACAGAGTCTCTCTCCGTAAGTTACTGGCAGAGACTCTCCTTGTTGAAGGCGCCCCAGACTTCCAGGTGTGGAATTATGACCGGAGGAAGGTGATATGTTCTGCCTGGGAGGCTCAACTCTATTCGCCATGGAACAAAGCTCCACTCCCATGTCTGCCGATGTCTTGGAACAGAGTCTCTCTCCCTAAGTTACTGGCAGAGACTCTCCTTGTTGAAGGTGCCCCAGACTTCCAGGTGTGGAATTATGACCGGAGGAAGGTGATATGTTCTGCCTGGGAGGCTCAACTCTATTCGCCATGGAACAAAGCTACACTCCCATGTCTGCCGATGTCTTGGAACAGAGTCTCTCTCCCTAAGTTACTGGCAGAGACTCTCCTTGTTTAAGGTGCCCCAGACTTCCAGGTGGGGAATTATGACCGGTGGAAGGTGATATGTTCTGCCTGGGAGGCTCAACTCCCATGTCTGCTGATGTGTTGGAACAGAGTCTCTCTCCCTCAGTTACTGGCAGAGACTCTCCTTGTTGAAGGTGCCCCAGACTTCCCGATGTAGATTTATGACCGGTGGAAGGTGAAATGTTCTGCCTGGGAGGCTCAACTCTATTCGCCATGGAACAAAGCTCCACTCCCATGTCTGCCAATGTGTTGGAACAGAGTCTCTCTCCCTCAGTTACTGTCAGAGACTCTCCTTGTTGAAGGTGCCCCAGACTTCCAGGTGTGGAATTATGAGCGGTGGAAGGTGATATGTTCTGCCTGGGAGGCTCAACTCTATTCGCCATGGAACAAAGCTCCACTCCCATGTCGGCCGATGTCTTGGAACAGAGTCTCTCTCCCTAAGTTACTGGCAGAGACTCTTCTTGTTGAAGGTGCCCCAGACTTCCAGGTGGGGAATTATGACCGGTGGAAGGTGATATGTTCTGCCTGGGAGGCTCAACTCCCATGTCTGCTGATGTTTTGGAACAGAGTCTCTCTCCCTCAGTTACTGGCAGAGACTCTCCTTGTTGAAGGTGCCCCAGACTTCCCGGTGTAGATTTATGACCGGTGGAAGGTGAAATGTTCTGCCTGGGAGGCTCAACTCCCATGTCTGCCGATGTGTTGGAACAGAGTCTCTCTCCCTCAGTTACTGGCAGAGACTCATCTTGTTGAAGGTGCCCCAGACTTCCAGGTGTGGAATTATGAGCGGTGGAAGGTGATATGTTCTGCCTGGGAGGCTCAACTCTATTCGCCATGGAACAAAGCTCCACTCCCATGTCTGCCGATGTCTTGGAACAGAGTCTCTCTCCCTAAGTTACTGGCAGAGACTCTCCTTGTTTAAGGTGCCCCAGACTTCCAGGTGGGGAATTATGACCGGTGGAAGGTGATATGTTCTGCCTGGGAGGCTCAACTCCCATGTCTGCTGATGTGTTGGAACAGAGTCTCTCTCCCTCAGTTACTGGCAGAGACTCTCCTTGTTGAAGGTGCCCCAGACTTCCCGGTGTAGATTTATGACCGGTGGAAGGTGAAATGTTCTGCCTGGGAGGCTCAACTCTATTCGCCATGGAACAAAGCTCCACTCCCATGTCTGCCAATGTGTTGGAACAGAGTCTCTCTCCCTAAGTTACTGGCAGAGACTCTCCTTGTTGAAGGTGTCCCAGACTTCCAGGTGGGGAATTATTACCGGTGGAAGGTGATATGTTCTGTCTGGGAGGTTCAACTCTATTAGCCATGGAACAAAGCTCCACTCCCAAGTCTGCCGATGTGTTGGAACAGAGTCTCTCTCCCTCAGTTACCGGCAGAGACTCTCCTTGTTGAAGGTGCCCCAGACTTCCAGGTGTGGAATTATCAGCGGTGGAAGGTGATATGTTCTGCCTGGGAGGCTCAACTCTATTCGCCATGGAACAAAGCTCCACTCCCATGTCTGCCGATGTCTTGGAACAGAGTCTCTCTCCCTAAGTTACTGGCAGAGACTCTCCTTGTTGAAGGCGCCCCAGACTTCCAGGTGTGGAATTATGACCGGAGGAAGGTGATATGTTCTGCCTGGGAGGCTCAACTCTATTCGCCATGGAACAAAGCTCCACTCCCATGTCTGCCGATGTCTTGGAACAGAGTCTCTCTCCCTAAGTTACTGGCAGAGACTCTCCTTGTTGAAGGTGCCCCAGACTTCCAGGTGTGGAATTATGACCGGAGGAAGGTGATATGTTCTGCCTGGGAGGCTCAACTCTATTCGCCATGGAACAAAGCTCCACTCCCATGTCTGCCGATGTCTTGGAACAGAGTCTCTCTCCCTAAGTTACTGGCAGAGACTCTCCTTGTTGAAGGTGCCCCAGACTTCCAGGTGTGGAATTATGACCGGTGGAAGGTAATATGTTCTGCCTGGGAGGCTCAACTCCCATGTCTGCCGATGTGTTGTAACAGAGTCTTTCTCCCTCAGTTACTGGCAGAGACTCACCTTGTTGAAGGTGCCCCAGACTTACAGGTGTGGCATTATGACCGGTGGAAGGTGATATGTTCTGCCTGGGAGGCTTAACTCTATTCTCCATGGAACAAAGCTCCACTCCCATGTCTGCTGATGTCTTGGAACAGAGTCTCTCTCCCTAAGTTACTGGCAGAGACTCTCCTTGTTTAAGGTGCCCCAGACTTCCAGGTGGGGAATTATGACCGGTGGAAGGTGATATGTTCTGCCTGGGAGGCTCAACTCCCATGTCTGCTGATGTTTTGGAACAGAGTCTCTCTCCCTCAGTTACTGGCAGAGACTCTCCTTGTTGAAGGTGCCCCAGACTTCCCGGTGTAGATTTATGACCGGTGGAAGGTGAAATGTTCTGCCTGGGAGGCTCAACTCCCATGTCTGCCAATGTGTTGGAACAGAGTCTCTCTCCCTCAGTTACTGGCAGAGACTCATCTTGTTGAAGGTGCCCCAGACTTCCAGGTGTGGAATTATGAGCGGTGGAAGGTGATATGTTCTGCCTGGGAGGCTCAACTCTATTCGCCATGAAACAAAGCTCCACTCCCATATCTGCCGATGTCTTGGAACAGAGTCTCTCTCCCTAAGTTACTGGCAGAGACTCTCCTTGTTTAAGGTGCCCCAGACTTCCAGGTGGGGAATTATGACCGGTGGAAGGTGATATGTTCTGCCTGGGAGGCTCAACTCTATTCGCCATGGAACAAAGCTCCACTCCCATGTCTGCCGATGTCTTGGAACAGAGTCTCTCTCCCTAAGTTACTGGCAGAGACTCTCCTTGTTTAAGGTGCCCCAGACTTCCAGGTGGGGAATTATGACCGGTGGAAGGTGATATGTTCTGCCTGGGAGGCTCAACTCCCATGTCTGCTGATGTGTTGGAACAGAGTCTCTCTCCCTCAGTTACTGGCAGAGACTCTCCTTGTTGAAGGTGCCCCAGACTTCCCGGTGTAGATTTATGACCGGTGGAAGGTGAAATGTTCTGCCTGGGAGGCTCAACTCTATTCGCCATGGAACAAAGCTCCACTCCCATGTCTGCCAATGTGTTGGAACAGAGTCTCTCTCCCTAAGTTACTGGCAGAGACTCTCCTTGTTGAAGGTGTCCCAGACTTCCAGGTGGGGAATTATCACCGGTGGAAGGTGATATGTTCTGCCTGGGAGGTTCAACTCTATTCGCCATGGAACAAAGCTCCACTCCCAAGTCTGCCGATGTGTTGGAACAGAGTCTCTCTCCCTCAGTTACCGGCAGAGACTCTCCTTGTTGAAGGTGCCCCAGACTTCCAGGTGTGGAATTATGAGCGGTGGAAGGTGATATGTTCTGCCTGGGAGGCTCAACTCTATTCGCCATGGAACAAAGCTCCACTCCCATGTCTGCCGATGTCTTGGAACAGAGTCTCTCTCCGTAAGTTACTGGCAGAGACTCTCCTTGTTGAAGGCGCCCCAGACTTCCAGGTGTGGAATTATGACCGGAGGAAGGTGATATGTTCTGCCTGGGAGGCTCAACTCTATTCGCCATGGAACAAAGCTCCACTCCCATGTCTGCCGATGTCTTGGAACAGAGTCTCTCTCCCTAAGTTACTGGCAGAGACTCTCCTTGTTGAAGGTGCCCCAGACTTCCAGGTGTGGAATTATGACCGGAGGAAGGTGATATGTTCTGCCTGGGAGGCTCAACTCTATTCGCCATGGAACAAAGCTACACTCCCATGTCTGCCGATGTCTTGGAACAGAGTCTCTCTCCCTAAGTTACTGGCAGAGACTCTCCTTGTTTAAGGTGCCCCAGACTTCCAGGTGGGGAATTATGACCGGTGGAAGGTGATATGTTCTGCCTGGGAGGCTCAACTCCCATGTCTGCTGATGTGTTGGAACAGAGTCTCTCTCCCTCAGTTACTGGCAGAGACTCTCCTTGTTGAAGGTGCCCCAGACTTCCCGATGTAGATTTATGACCGGTGGAAGGTGAAATGTTCTGCCTGGGAGGCTCAACTCTATTCGCCATGGAACAAAGCTCCACTCCCATGTCTGCCAATGTGTTGGAACAGAGTCTCTCTCCCTCAGTTACTGTCAGAGACTCTCCTTGTTGAAGGTGCCCCAGACTTCCAGGTGTGGAATTATGAGCGGTGGAAGGTGATATGTTCTGCCTGGGAGGCTCAACTCTATTCGCCATGGAACAAAGCTCCACTCCCATGTCGGCCGATGTCTTGGAACAGAGTCTCTCTCCCTAAGTTACTGGCAGAGACTCTTCTTGTTGAAGGTGCCCCAGACTTCCAGGTGGGGAATTATGACCGGTGGAAGGTGATATGTTCTGCCTGGGAGGCTCAACTCCCATGTCTGCTGATGTTTTGGAACAGAGTCTCTCTCCCTCAGTTACTGGCAGAGACTCTCCTTGTTGAAGGTGCCCCAGACTTCCCGGTGTAGATTTATGACCGGTGGAAGGTGAAATGTTCTGCCTGGGAGGCTCAACTCCCATGTCTGCCGATGTGTTGGAACAGAGTCTCTCTCCCTCAGTTACTGGCAGAGACTCATCTTGTTGAAGGTGCCCCAGACTTCCAGGTGTGGAATTATGAGCGGTGGAAGGTGATATGTTCTGCCTGGGAGGCTCAACTCTATTCGCCATGGAACAAAGCTCCACTCCCATGTCTGCCGATGTCTTGGAACAGAGTCTCTCTCCCTAAGTTACTGGCAGAGACTCTCCTTGTTTAAGGTGCCCCAGACTTCCAGGTGGGGAATTATGACCGGTGGAAGGTGATATGTTCTGCCTGGGAGGCTCAACTCCCATGTCTGCTGATGTGTTGGAACAGAGTCTCTCTCCCTCAGTTACTGGCAGAGACTCTCCTTGTTGAAGGTGCCCCAGACTTCCCGGTGTAGATTTATGACCGGTGGAAGGTGAAATGTTCTGCCTGGGAGGCTCAACTCTATTCGCCATGGAACAAAGCTCCACTCCCATGTCTGCCAATGTGTTGGAACAGAGTCTCTCTCCCTAAGTTACTGGCAGAGACTCTCCTTGTTGAAGGTGTCCCAGACTTCCAGGTGGGGAATTATTACCGGTGGAAGGTGATATGTTCTGTCTGGGAGGTTCAACTCTATTAGCCATGGAACAAAGCTCCACTCCCAAGTCTGCCGATGTGTTGGAACAGAGTCTCTCTCCCTCAGTTACCGGCAGAGACTCTCCTTGTTGAAGGTGCCCCAGACTTCCAGGTGTGGAATTATCAGCGGTGGAAGGTGATATGTTCTGCCTGGGAGGCTCAACTCTATTCGCCATGGAACAAAGCTCCACTCCCATGTCTGCCGATGTCTTGGAACAGAGTCTCTCTCCCTAAGTTACTGGCAGAGACTCTCCTTGTTGAAGGCGCCCCAGACTTCCAGGTGTGGAATTATGACCGGAGGAAGGTGATATGTTCTGCCTGGGAGGCTCAACTCTATTCGCCATGGAACAAAGCTCCACTCCCATGTCTGCCGATGTCTTGGAACAGAGTCTCTCTCCCTAAGTTACTGGCAGAGACTCTCCTTGTTGAAGGTGCCCCAGACTTCCAGGTGTGGAATTATGACCGGAGGAAGGTGATATGTTCTGCCTGGGAGGCTCAACTCTATTCGCCATGGAACAAAGCTCCACTCCCATGTCTGCCGATGTCTTGGAACAGAGTCTCTCTCCCTAAGTTACTGGCAGAGACTCTCCTTGTTGAAGGTGCCCCAGACTTCCAGGTGTGGAATTATGACCGGTGGAAGGTAATATGTTCTGCCTGGGAGGCTCAACTCCCATGTCTGCCGATGTGTTGTAACAGAGTCTTTCTCCCTCAGTTACTGGCAGAGACTCACCTTGTTGAAGGTGCCCCAGACTTACAGGTGTGGCATTATGACCGGTGGAAGGTGATATGTTCTGCCTGGGAGGCTTAACTCTATTCTCCATGGAACAAAGCTCCACTCCCATGTCTGCTGATGTCTTGGAACAGAGTCTCTCTCCCTAAGTTACTGGCAGAGACTCTCCTTGTTTAAGGTGCCCCAGACTTCCAGGTGGGGAATTATGACCGGTGGAAGGTGATATGTTCTGCCTGGGAGGCTCAACTCCCATGTCTGCTGATGTTTTGGAACAGAGTCTCTCTCCCTCAGTTACTGGCAGAGACTCTCCTTGTTGAAGGTGCCCCAGACTTCCCGGTGTAGATTTATGACCGGTGGAAGGTGAAATGTTCTGCCTGGGAGGATCAACTCCCATGTCTGCCAATGTGTTGGAACAGAGTCTCTCTCCCTCAGTTACTGGCAGAGACTCATCTTGTTGAAGGTGCCCCAGACTTCCAGGTGTGGAATTATGAGCGGTGGAAGGTGATATGTTCTGCCTGGGAGGCTCAACTCTATTCGCCATGAAACAAAGCTCCACTCCCATATCTGCCGATGTCTTGGAACAGAGTCTCTCTCCCTAAGTTACTGGCAGAGACTCTCCTTGTTTAAGGTGCCCCAGACTTCCAGGTGGGGAATTATGACCGGTGGAAGGTGATATGTTCTGCCTGGGAGGCTCAACTCCCATGTCTGCTGATGTGTTGGAACAGAGTCTCTCTCCCTCAGTTACTGGCAGAGACTCTCCTTGTTGAAGGTGCCCCAGACTTCCCGGTGTAGATTTATGACCGGTGGAAGGTGAAATGTTCTGCCTGGGAGGCTCAACTCTATTCGCCATGGAACAAAGCTCCACTCCCATGTCTGCCAATGTGTTGGAACAGAGTCTCTCTCCCTAAGTTACTGGCAGAGACTCTCCTTGTTGAAGGTGTCCCAGACTTCCAGGTGGGGAATTATTACCGGTGGAAGGTGATATGTTCTGCCTGGGAGGTTCAACTCTATTCGCCATGGAACAAAGCTCCACTCCCAAGTCTGCCGATGTGTTGGAACAGAGTCTCTCTCCCTCAGTTACCGGCAGAGACTCTCCTTGTTGAAGGTGCCCCAGACTTCCAGGTGTGGAATTATGAGCGGTGGAAGGTGATATGTTCTGCCTGGGAGGCTCAACTCTATTCGCCCTGGAACAAAGCTCCACTCCCATGTCTGCCGATGTCTTGGAACAGAGTCTCTCTCCCTAAGTTACTGGCAGAGACTCTCCTTGTTGAAGGCGCCCCAGACTTCCAGGTGTGGAATTATGACCGGAGGAAGGTGATATGTTCTGCCTGGGAGGCTCAACTCTATTCGCCATGGAACACAGCTCCACTCCCATGTCTGCCGATGTCTTGGAACAGAGTCTCTCTCCCTAAGTTACTGGCAGAGACTCTCCTTGTTGAAGGTGCCCCAGACTTCCAGGTGTGGAATTATGACCGGAGGAAGGTGATATGTTCTGCCTGGGAGGCTCAACTCTATTCGCCATGGAACAAAGCTCCACTCCCATGTCTGCCGATGTCTTGGAACAGAGTCTCTCTCCCTAAGTTACTGGCAGAGACTCTCCTTGTTGAAGGTGCCCCAGACTTCCAGGTGTGGAATTATGACCGGAGGAAGGTGATATGTTCTGCCTGGGAGGCTCAACTCCCATGTCTGCTGATGTGTTGGAACAGAGTCTCTCTCCCTCAGTTACTGGCAGAGACTCTCCTTGTTGAAGGTGCCCCAGACTTCCAGGTGTGGAATTATGACCGGTGGAAGGTAATATGTTCTGCCTGGGAGGCTCAACTCCCATGTTTGCCGATGTGTTGTAACAGAGTCTTTCTCCCTCAGTTACTGGCAGAGACTCACCTTGTTGAAGGTGCCCCAGACTTCCAGGTGTGGAATTATGAGCGGTGGAAGGTGATATGTTCTGCCTGGGAGGCTTAACTCTATTCTCCATGGAACAAAGCTCCACTCCCATGTCTGCTGATGTCTTGGAACAGAGTCTCTCTCCCTAAGTTACTGGCAGAGACTCTCCTTGTTGAAGGTGCCCCAGACTTCCCGGTGTAGATTTATGACCGGTGGAAGGTGAAATGTTCTGCCTGGGAGGCTCAACTCCCATGTCTGCCGATGTGTTGGAACAGAGTCTCTCTCCCTCAGTTACTGGCAGAGACTCATCTTGTTGAAGGTGCCCCAGACTTCCAGGTGTGGAATTATGAGCGGTGGAAGGTGATATGTTCTGCCTGGGAGGCTCAACTCTATTCGCCATGGAACAAAGCTCCACTCCCATGTCTGCCGATGTCTTGGAACAGAGTCTCTCTCCCTAAGTTACTGGCAGAGACTCTCCTTGTTTAAGGTGCCCCAGACTTCCAGGTGGGGAATTATGACCGGTGGAAGGTGATATGTTCTGCCTGGGAGGCTCAACTCCCATGTCTGCTGATGTGTTGGAACAGAGTCTCTCTCCCTCAGTTACTGGCAGAGACTCTCCTTGTTGAAGGTGCCCCAGACTTCCCGGTGTAGATTTATGACCGGTGGAAGGTGAAATGTTCTGCCTGGGAGGCTCAACTCTATTCGCCATGGAACAAAGCTCCACTCCCATGTCTGCCAATGTGTTGGAACAGAGTCTCTCTCCCTAAGTTACTGGCAGAGACTCTCCTTGTTTAAGGTGTCCCAGACTTCCAGGTGGGGAATTATTACCGGTGGAAGGTGATATGTTCTGCCTGGGAGGTTCAACTCTATTCGCCATGGAACAAAGCTCCACTCCCAAGTCTGCCGATGTGTTGGAACAGAGTCTCTCTCCCTCAGTTACCGGCAGAGACTCTCCTTGTTGAAGGTGCCCCAGACTTCCAGGTGTGGAATTATGAGCGGTGGAAGGTGATATGTTCTGCCTGGGAGGCTCAACTCTATTCGCCATGGAACAAAGCTCCACTCCCATGTCTGCCGATGTCTTGGAACAGAGTCTCTCTCCCTAAGTTACTGGCAGGGACTCTCCTTGTTGAAGGCGCCCCAGACTTCCAGGTGTGGAATTATGACCGGAGGAAGGTGATATGTTCTGCCTGGGAGGCTCAACTCTATTCGCCATGGAACAAAGCTCCTCTCCCATGTCTGCCGATGTCTTGGAACAGAGTCTCTCTCCCTAAGTTACTGGCAGAGACTCTCCTTGTTGAAGGTGCCCCAGACTTCCAGGTGTGGAATTATGACCGGAGGAAGGTGATATGTTCTGCCTGGGAGGCTCAACTCTATTCGCCATGGAACAAAGCTACACTCCCATGTCTGCCGATGTCTTGGAACAGAGTCTCTCTCCCTAAGTTACTGGCAGAGACTCTCCTTGTTTAAGGTGCCCCAGACTTCCAGGTGGGGAATTATGACCGGTGGAAGGTGATATGTTCTGCCTGGGAGGCTCAACTCCCATGTCTGCTGATGTGTTGGAACAGAGTCTCTCTCCCTCAGTTACTGGCAGAGACTCTCCTTGTTGAAGGTGCCCCAGACTTCCCGATGTAGATTTATGACCGGTGGAAGGTGAAATGTTCTGCCTGGGAGGCTCAACTCTATTCGCCATGGAACAAAGCTCCACTCCCATGTCTGCCAATGTGTTGGAACAGAGTCTCTCTCCCTAAGTTACTGGCAGAGACTCTCCTTGTTGAAGGTGTCCCAGACTTCCAGGTGGAGAATTATCACCGGTGGAAGGTGATATGTTCTGCCTGGGAGGTTCAACTCTATTCGCCATGGAACAAAGCTCCACTCCCAAGTCTGCCGATGTGTTGGAACAGAGTCTCTCTCCCTCAGTTACTGGCAGAGACTCTCCTTGTTGAAGGTGCCCCAGACTTCCAGGTGTGGAATTATGAGCGGTGGAAGGTGATATGTTCTGCCTGGGAGGCTCAACTCTATTCGCCATGGAACAAAGCTCCACTCCCATGTCTGCCGATGTGTTGGAACAGAGTCTCTCTCCCTAAGTTACTGGCAGAGACTCTCCTTGTTGAAGGTGCCCCAGACTTTCAGGTGTGGAATTATGACCGGAGGAAGGTGATATGTTCTGCCTTGGAGGCTCAACTCTATTCGCCATGGAACAAAGCTCCACTCCCATGTCTGCCGATGTCTTGGAACAGAGCCTCTCTCCCTAAGTTACTGGCAGAGACTCTCCTTGTTGAAGGTGCCCCAGACTTCCAGGTGTGGAATTATGACCGGAGGAAGGTGATATGTTCTGCCTGGGAGGCTCAACTCTATTCGCCATGGAACAAAGCTCCACTCCCATGTCTGCCGATGTCTTGGAACAGAGTCTCTCTCCTTAAGTTACTGGCAGAGACTCTCCTTGTTTAAGGTGCCCCAGACTTCCAGGTCTGGAATTATGACCGGTGGAAGGTGATATGTTCTGCCTGGGAGGCTCAACTCTATTCGCCATGGAACAAAGCTCCACTCCCATGTCTGCCGATGTGTTGGAACAGAGTCTCTCTCCCTAAGTTACTGGCAGAGACTCTCCTTGTTTAAGGTGCCCCAGACTTCCAGGTGGGGAATTATGACCGGTGGAAGGTGATATGTTCTACCTGGGAGGCTCACCTCCCATGTCTGCTGATGTGTTGGAACAGAGTCTCTCTCCCTCAGTTACTGGCAGAGACTCTCCTTGTTGAAGGTGCCCCAGACTTCCAGGTGTGGAATTATGAGCGGTGGAAGGTGATATGTTCTGCCTGGGAGGCTCAACTCTATTCGCCATGGAACAAAGCTCCACTCCCATGTCGGCCGATGTCTTGGAACAGAGTCTCTCTCCCTAAGTTACTGGCAGAGACTCTCCTTGTTGAAGGTGCCCCAGACTTCCAGGTGGGGAATTATGACCGGTGGAAGGTGATATGTTCTGCCTGGGAGGCTCAACTCCCATGTCTGCTGATGTTTTGGAACAGAGTCTCTCTCCCTCAGTTACTGGCAGAGACTCTCCTTGTTGAAGGTGCCCCAGACTTCCCGGTGTAGATTTATGACCGGTGGAAGGTGAAATGTTCTGCCTGGGAGGCTCAACTCCCATGTCTGCCGATGTGTTGGAACAGAGTCTCTCTCCCTCAGTTACTGGCAGAGACTCATCTTGTTGAAGGTGCCCCAGACTTCCAGGTGTGGAATTATGAGCGGTGGAAGGTGATATGTTCTGCCTGGGAGGCTCAACTCTATTCGCCATGGAACAAAGCTCCACTCCCATGTCTGCCGATGTCTTGGAACAGAGTCTCTCTCCCTAAGTTACTGGCAGAGACTCTCCTTGTTTAAGGTGCCCCAGACTTCCAGGTGGGGAATTATGACCGGTGGAAGGTGATATGTTCTGCCTGGGAGGCTCAACTCCCATGTCTGCTGATGTGTTGGAACAGAGTCTCTCTCCCTCAGTTACTGGCAGAGACTCTCCTTGTTGAAGGTGCCCCAGACTTCCCGGTGTAGATTTATGACCGGTGGAAGGTGAAATGTTCTGCCTGGGAGGCTCAACTCTATTCGCCATGGAACAAAGCTCCACTCCCATGTCTGCCAATGTGTTGGAACAGAGTCTCTCTCCCTAAGTTACTGGCAGAGACTCTCCTTGTTGAAGGTGTCCCAGACTTCCAGGTGTGGAATTATGAGCGGTGGAAGGTGATATGTTCTGCCTGGGAGGCTCAACTCTATTTGCCATGGAACAAAGCTCCACTCCCATGTCTGCCGATGTCTTGGAACAGAGTCTCTCTCCCTAAGTTACTGGCAGAGACTCTCCTTGTTGAAGGCGCCCCAGACTTCCAGGTGTGGAATTATGACCGGTGGAAGGTGATATGTTCTGCCTGGGAGGCTCAACTCTATTCGCCATGGAACAAAGCTCCACTCCCATGTCTGCCGATGTCTTGGAACAGAGTCTCTCTCCCTAAGTTACTGGCAGAGACTCTCCTTGTTGAAGGTGCCCCAGACTTCCCGGTGTAGATTTATGACCGGTGGAAGGTGAAATGTTCTGCCTGGGAGGCTCAACTCCCATGTCTGCCGATGTGTTGGAACAGAGTCTCTCTCCCTCAGTTACTGGCAGAGACTCATCTTGTTGAAGGTGCCCCAGACTTCCAGGTGTGGAATTATGAGCGGTGGAAGGTGATATGTTCTGCCTGGGAGGCTCAACTCTATTCGCCATGGAACAAAGCTCCACTCCCATGTCTGCCGATGTCTTGGAACAGAGTCTCTCTCCCTAAGTTACTGGCAGAGACTCTCCTTGTTTAAGGTGCCCCAGACTTCCAGGTGGGGAATTATGACCGGTGGAAGGTGATATGTTCTGCCTGGGAGGCTCAACTCCCATGTCTGCTGATGTGTTGGAACAGAGTCTCTCTCCCTCAGTTACTGGCAGAGACTCTCCTTGTTGAAGGTGCCCCAGACTTCCCGGTGTAGATTTATGACCGGTGGAAGGTGAAATGTTCTGCCTGGGAGGCTCAACTCTATTCGCCATGGAACAAAGCTCCACTCCCATGTCTGCCAATGTGTTGGAACAGAGTCTCTCTCCCTAAGTTACTGGCAGAGACTCTCCTTGTTTAAGGTGTCCCAGACTTCCAGGTGGGGAATTATTACCGGTGGAAGGTGATATGTTCTGCCTGGGAGGTTCAACTCTATTCGCCATGGAACAAAGCTCCACTCCCAAGTCTGCCGATGTGTTGGAACAGAGTCTCTCTCCCTCAGTTACCGGCAGAGACTCTCCTTGTTGAAGGTGCCCCAGACTTCCAGGTGTGGAATTATGAGCGGTGGAAGGTGATATGTTCTGCCTGGGAGGCTCAACTCTATTCGCCATGGAACAAAGCTCCACTCCCATGTCTGCCGATGTCTTGGAACAGAGTCTCTCTCCCTAAGTTACTGGCAGAGACTCTCCTTGTTGAAGGCGCCCCAGACTTCCAGGTGTGGAATTATGACCGGAGGAAGGTGATATGTTCTGCCTGGGAGGCTCAACTCTATTCGCCATGGAACAAAGCTCCACTCCCATGTCTGCCGATGTCTTGGAACAGAGTCTCTCTCCCTAAGTTACTGGCAGAGACTCTCCTTGTTGAAGGTGCCCCAGACTTCCAGGTGTGGAATTATGACCGGAGGAAGGTGATATGTTCTGCCTGGGAGGCTCAACTCTATTCGCCATGGAACAAAGCTACACTCCCATGTCTGCCGATGTCTTGGAACAGAGTCTCTCTCCCTAAGTTACTGGCAGAGACTCTCCTTGTTTAAGGTGCCCCAGACTTCCAGGTGGGGAATTATGACCGGTGGAAGGTGATATGTTCTGCCTGGGAGGCTAAACTCCCATGTCTGCTGATGTGTTGGAACAGAGTCTCTCTCCCTCAGTTACTGGCAAAGACTCTCCTTGTTGAAGGTGCCCCAGACTTCCCGGTGTAGATTTATGACCGGTGGAAGGTGAAATGTTCTGCCTGGGAGGCTCAACTCTATTCGCCATGGAACAAAGCTCCACTCCCATGTCTGCCAATGTGTTGGAACAGAGTCTCTCTCCCTAAGTTACTGGCAGAGACTCTCCTTGTTGAAGGTGTCCCAGACTTCCAGGTGGAGAATTATCACCGGTGGAAGGTGATATGTTCTGCCTGGGAGGTTCAACTCTATTCGCCATGGAACAAAGCTCCACTCCCAAGTCTGCCGATGTGTTGGAACAGAGTCTCTCTCCCTCAGTTACTGGCAGAGACTCTCCTTGTTGAAGGTGCCCCAGACTTCCAGGTGTGGAATTATGAGCGGTGGAAGGTGATATGTTCTGCCTGGGAGGCTCAACTCTATTCGCCATGGAACAAAGCTCCACTCCCATGTCTGCCGATGTGTTGTAACAGAGTCTCTCTCCCTAAGTTACTGGCAGAGACTCTCCTTGTTGAAGGTGCCCCAGACTTTCAGGTGTGGAATTATGACCGGAGGAAGGTGATATGTTCTGCCTTGGAGGCTCAACTCTATTCGCCATGGAACAAAGCTCCACTCCCATGTCTGCCGATGTCTTGGAACAGAGCCTCTCTCCCTAAGTTACTGGCAGAGACTCTCCTTGTTGAAGGTGCCCCAGACTTCCAGGTGTGGAATTATGACCGGAGGAAGGTGATATGTTCTGCCTGGGAGGCTCAACTCTATTCGCCATGGAACAAAGCTCCACTCCCATGTCTGCCGATGTCTTGGAACAGAGTCTCTCTCCCTAAATTACTGGCAGAGACTCTCCTTGTTTAAGGTGCCCCAGACTTCCAGGTCTGGAATTATGACCGGTGGAAGGTGATATGTTCTGCCTGGGAGGCTCAACTCTATTCGCCATGGAACAAAGCTCCACTCCCATGTCTGCCGATATGTTGGAACAGAGTCTCTCTCCCTAAGTTACTGGCAGAGACTCTCCTTGTTTAAGGTGCCCCAGACTTCCAGGTGGGGAATTATGACCGGTGGAAGGTGATATGTTCTACCTGGGAGGCTCACCTCCCATGTCTGCTGATGTGTTGGAACAGAGTCTCTCTCCCTCAGTTACTGGCAGAGACTCTCCTTGTTGAAGGTGCCCCAGACTTCCAGGTGTGGAATTATGAGCGGTGGAAGGTGATATGTTCTGCCTGGGAGGCTCAACTCTATTCGCCATGGAACAAAGCTCCACTCCCATGTCGGCCGATGTCTTGGAACAGAGTCTCTCTCCCTAAGTTACTGGCAGAGACTCTCCTTGTTGAAGGTGCCCCAGACTTCCAGGTGGGGAATTATGACCGGTGGAAGGTGATATGTTCTGCCTGGGAGGCTCAACTCCCATGTCTGCTGATGTTTTGGAACAGAGTCTCTCTCCCTCAGTTACTGGCAGAGACTCTCCTTGTTGAAGGTGCCCCAGACTTCCCGGTGTAGATTTATGACCGGTGGAAGGTGAAATGTTCTGCCTGGGAGGCTCAACTCCCATGTCTGCCGATGTGTTGGAACAGAGTCTCTCTCCCTCAGTTACTGGCAGAGACTCATCTTGTTGAAGGTGCCCCAGACTTCCAGGTGTGGAATTATGAGCGGTGGAAGGTGATATGTTCTGCCTGGGAGGCTCAACTCTATTCGCCATGGAACAACGCTCCACTCCCATGTCTGCCGATGTCTTGGAACAGAGTCTCTCTCCCTAAGTTTCTGGCAGAGACTCTCCTTGTTTAAGGTGCCCCAGACTTCCAGGTGGGGAATTATGACCGGTGGAAGGTGATATGTTCTGCCTGGGAGGCTCAACTCCCATGTCTGCTGATGTGTTGGAACAGAGTCTCTCTCCCTCAGTTACTGGCAGAGACTCTCCTTGTTGAAGGTGCCCCAGACTTCCCGGTGTAGATTTATGACCGGTGGAAGGTGAAATGTTCTGCCTGGGAGGCTCAACTCTATTCGCCATGGAACAAAGCTCCACTCCCATGTCTGCCAATGTGTTGGAACAGAGTCTCTCTCCCTAAGTTACTGGCAGAGACTCTCCTTGTTGAAGGTGTCCCAGACTTCCAGGTGGGGAATTATGACCGGTGGAAGGTGATATGTTCTGCCTGGGAGGCTCAACTCCCATGTCTGCTGATGTGTTGGAACAGAGTCTCTCTCCCTCAGTTACTGGCAGAGACTCTCCTTGTTGAAGGTGCCCCAGACTTCCCGGTGTAGATTTATGACCGGTGGAAGGTGAAATGTTCTGCCTGGGAGGCTCAACTCTATTCGCCATGGAACAAAGCTCCACTCCCATGTCTGCCAATGTGTTGGAACAGAGTCTCTCTCCCTAAGTTACTGGCAGAGACTCTCCTTGTTGAAGGTGTCCCAGACTTCCAGGTGGGGAATTATTACCGGTGGAAGGTGATATGTTCTGCCTGGGAGGTTCAACTCTATTCGCCATGGAGCAAAGCTCCACTCCCATGTCTGCCAATGTGTTGGAACAGAGTCTCTCTCCCTAAGTTACTGGCAGAGACTCTCCTTGTTGAAGGTGCCCCAGACTTCCAGGTGTGGAATTATGAGCGGTGGAAGGTGATATGTTCTGCCTGGGAGGCTTAACTCTATTCTCCATGGAACAAAGCTCCACTCCCATGTCTGCTGATGTCTTGGAACAGAGTCTCTCTCCCTAAGTTACTGGCAGAGACTCTCCTTGTTTAAGGTGCCCCAGACTTCCAGGTGGGGAATTATGACCGGTGGAAGGTGATATGTTCTGCCTGGGAGGCTCAACTCCCATGTCTGCTGATGTTTTGGAACAGAGTCTCTCTCCCTCAGTTACTGGCAGAGACTCTCCTTGTTGAAGGTGCCCCAGACTTCCCGGTGTAGATTTATGACCGGTGGAAGGTGAAATGTTCTGCCTGGGAGGCTCAACTCTATTCGCCATGGAACAAAGCTCCACTCCCATGTCTGCCAATGTGTTGGAACAGAGTCTCTCTCCCTAAGTTACTGGCAGAGACTCTCCTTGTTGAAGGTGTCCCAGACTTCCAGGTGGGGAATTATTACCGGTGGAAGGTGATATGTTCTGCCTGGGAGGTTCAACTCTATTCGCCATGGAACAAAGCTCCACTCCCAAGTCTGCCGATGTGTTGGAACAGAGTCTCTCTCCCTCAGTTACCGGCAGAGACTCTCCTTGTTGAAGGTGCCCCAGACTTCCAGGTGTGGAATTATGAGCGGTGGAAGGTGATATGTTCTGCCTGGGAGGCTCAACTCTATTCGCCATGGAACAAAGCTCCACTCCCATGTCTGCCGATGTCTTGGAACAGAGTCTCTCTCCCTAAGTTACTGGCAGAGACTCTCCTTGTTGAAGGCGCCCCAGACTTCCAGGTGTGGAATTATGACCGGAGGAAGGTGATATGTTCTGCCTGGGAGGCTCAACTCTATTCGCCATGGAACAAAGCTCCACTCCCATGTCTGCCGATGTCTTGGAACAGAGTCTCTCTCCCTAAGTTACTGGCAGAGACTCTCCTTGTTGAAGGTGCCCCAGACTTCCAGGTGTGGAATTATGACCGGAGGAAGGTGATATGTTCTGCCTGGGAGGCTCAACTCTATTCGCCATGGAACAAAGCTCCACTCCCATGTCTGCCGATGTCTTGGAACAGAGTCTCTCTCCCTAAGTTACTGGCAGAGACTCTCCTTGTTGAAGGTGCCCCAGACTTCCAGGTGTGGAATTATGACCGGAGGAAGGTGATATGTTCTGCCTGGGAGGCTCAACTCCCATGTCTGCTGATGTGTTGGAACAGAGTCTCTCTCCCTCAGTTACTGGCAGAGACTCTCCTTGTTGAAGGTGCCCCAGACTTCCAAGTGTGGAATTATGACCGGTGGAAGGTAATATGTTCTGCCTGGGAGGCTCAACTCCCATGTCTGCCGATGTGTTGTAACAGAGTCTTTCTCCCTCAGTTACTGGCAGAGACTCACCTTGTTGAAGGTGCCCCAGACTTCCAGGTGTGGAATTATGAGCGGTGGAAGGTGATATGTTCTGCCTGGGAGGCTTAACTCTATTCTCCATGGAACAAAGCTCCACTCCCATGTCTGCTGATGTCTTGGAACAGAGTCTCTCTCCCTAAGTTACTGGCAGAGACTCTCCTTGTTGAAGGTGCCCCAGACTTCCCGGTGTAGATTTATGACCGGTGGAAGGTGAAATGTTCTGCCTGGGAGGCTCAACTCCCATGTCTGCCGATGTGTTGGAACAGAGTCTCTCTCCCTCAGTTACTGGCAGAGACTCATCTTGTTGAAGGTGCCCCAGACTTCCAGGTGTGGAATTATGAGCGGTGGAAGGTGATATGTTCTGCCTGGGAGGCTCAACTCTATTCGCCATGGAACAAAGCTCCACTCCCATGTCTGCCGATGTCTTGGAACAGAGTCTCTCTCCCTAAGTTACTGGCAGAGACTCTCCTTGTTTAAGGTGCCCCAGACTTCCAGGTGGGGAATTATGACCGGTGGAAGGTGATATGTTCTGCCTGGGAGGCTCAACTCCCATGTCTGCTGATGTGTTGGAACAGAGTCTCTCTCCCTCAGTTACTGGCAGAGACTCTCCTTGTTGAAGGTGCCCCAGACTTCCCGGTGTAGATTTATGACCGGTGGAAGGTGAAATGTTCTGCCTGGGAGGCTCAACTCTATTCGCCATGGAACAAAGCTCCACTCCCATGTCTGCCAATGTGTTGGAACAGAGTCTCTCTCCCTAAGTTACTGGCAGAGACTCTCCTTGTTGAAGGTGTCCCAGACTTCCAGGTGGAGAATTATCACCGGTGGAAGGTGATATGTTCTGCCTGGGAGGTTCAACTCTATTCGCCATGGAACAAAGCTCCACTCCCAAGTCTGCCGATGTGTTGGAACAGAGTCTCTCTCCCTCAGTTACTGGCAGAGACTCTCCTTGTTGAAGGTGCCCCAGACTTCCCGGTGTAGATTTATGACCGGTGGAAGGTGAAATGTTCTGCCTGGGAGGCTCAACTCTATTCGCCATGGAACAAAGCTCCACTCCCATGTCTGCCAATGTGTTGGAACAGAGTCTCTCTCCCTAAGTTACTGGCAGAGACTCTCCTTGTTGAAGGTGTCCCAGACTTCCAGGTGGGGAATTATGACCGGTGGAAGGTGATATGTTCTGCCTGGGAGGCTCAACTCCCATGTCTGCTGATGTGTTGGAACAGAGTCTCTCTCCCTCAGTTACTGGCAGAGACTCTCCTTGTTGAAGGTGCCCCAGACTTCCCGGTGTAGATTTATGACCGGTGGAAGGTGAAATGTTCTGCCTGGGAGGCTCAACTCTATTCGCCATGGAACAAAGCTCCACTCCCATGTCTGCCAATGTGTTGGAACAGAGTCTCTCTCCCTAAGTTACTGGCAGAGACTCTCCTTGTTGAAGGTGTCCCAGACTTCCAGGTGGGGAATTATTACCGGTGGAAGGTGATATGTTCTGCCTGGGAGGTTCAACTCTATTCGCCATGGAGCAAAGCTCCACTCCCATGTCTGCCAATGTGTTGGAACAGAGTCTCTCTCCCTAAGTTACTGGCAGAGACTCTCCTTGTTGAAGGTGCCCCAGACTTCCAGGTGTGGAATTATGAGCGGTGGAAGGTGATATGTTCTGCCTGGGAGGCTTAACTCTATTCTCCATGGAACAAAGCTCCACTCCCATGTCTGCTGATGTCTTGGAACAGAGTCTCTCTCCCTAAGTTACTGGCAGAGACTCTCCTTGTTTAAGGTGCCCCAGACTTCCAGGTGGGGAATTATGACCGGTGGAAGGTGATATGTTCTGCCTGGGAGGCTCAACTCCCATGTCTGCTGATGTTTTGGAACAGAGTCTCTCTCCCTCAGTTACTGGCAGAGACTCTCCTTGTTGAAGGTGCCCCAGACTTCCCGGTGTAGATTTATGACCGGTGGAAGGTGAAATGTTCTGCCTGGGAGGCTCAACTCTATTCGCCATGGAACAAAGCTCCACTCCCATGTCTGCCAATGTGTTGGAACAGAGTCTCTCTCCCTAAGTTACTGGCAGAGACTCTCCTTGTTGAAGGTGTCCCAGACTTCCAGGTGGGGAATTATTACCGGTGGAAGGTGATATGTTCTGCCTGGGAGGTTCAACTCTATTCGCCATGGAACAAAGCTCCACTCCCAAGTCTGCCGATGTGTTGGAACAGAGTCTCTCTCCCTCAGTTACCGGCAGAGACTCTCCTTGTTGAAGGTGCCCCAGACTTCCAGGTGTGGAATTATGAGCGGTGGAAGGTGATATGTTCTGCCTGGGAGGCTCAACTCTATTCGCCATGGAACAAAGCTCCACTCCCATGTCTGCCGATGTCTTGGAACAGAGTCTCTCTCCCTAAGTTACTGGCAGAGACTCTCCTTGTTGAAGGCGCCCCAGACTTCCAGGTGTGGAATTATGACCGGAGGAAGGTGATATGTTCTGCCTGGGAGGCTCAACTCTATTCGCCATGGAACAAAGCTCCACTCCCATGTCTGCCGATGTCTTGGAACAGAGTCTCTCTCCCTAAGTTACTGGCAGAGACTCTCCTTGTTGAAGGTGCCCCAGACTTCCAGGTGTGGAATTATGACCGGAGGAAGGTGATATGTTCTGCCTGGGAGGCTCAACTCTATTCGCCATGGAACAAAGCTCCACTCCCATGTCTGCCGATGTCTTGGAACAGAGTCTCTCTCCCTAAGTTACTGGCAGAGACTCTCCTTGTTGAAGGTGCCCCAGACTTCCAGGTGTGGAATTATGACCGGAGGAAGGTGATATGTTCTGCCTGGGAGGCTCAACTCCCATGTCTGCTGATGTGTTGGAACAGAGTCTCTCTCCCTCAGTTACTGGCAGAGACTCTCCTTGTTGAAGGTGCCCCAGACTTCCAAGTGTGGAATTATGACCGGTGGAAGGTAATATGTTCTGCCTGGGAGGCTCAACTCCCATGTCTGCCGATGTGTTGTAACAGAGTCTTTCTCCCTCAGTTACTGGCAGAGACTCACCTTGTTGAAGGTGCCCCAGACTTCCAGGTGTGGAATTATGAGCGGTGGAAGGTGATATGTTCTGCCTGGGAGGCTTAACTCTATTCTCCATGGAACAAAGCTCCACTCCCATGTCTGCTGATGTCTTGGAACAGAGTCTCTCTCCCTAAGTTACTGGCAGAGACTCTCCTTGTTGAAGGTGCCCCAGACTTCCCGGTGTAGATTTATGACCGGTGGAAGGTGAAATGTTCTGCCTGGGAGGCTCAACTCCCATGTCTGCCGATGTGTTGGAACAGAGTCTCTCTCCCTCAGTTACTGGCAGAGACTCATCTTGTTGAAGGTGCCCCAGACTTCCAGGTGTGGAATTATGAGCGGTGGAAGGTGATATGTTCTGCCTGGGAGGCTCAACTCTATTCGCCATGGAACAAAGCTCCACTCCCATGTCTGCCGATGTCTTGGAACAGAGTCTCTCTCCCTAAGTTACTGGCAGAGACTCTCCTTGTTTAAGGTGCCCCAGACTTCCAGGTGGGGAATTATGACCGGTGGAAGGTGATATGTTCTGCCTGGGAGGCTCAACTCCCATGTCTGCTGATGTGTTGGAACAGAGTCTCTCTCCCTCAGTTACTGGCAGAGACTCTCCTTGTTGAAGGTGCCCCAGACTTCCCGGTGTAGATTTATGACCGGTGGAAGGTGAAATGTTCTGCCTGGGAGGCTCAACTCTATTCGCCATGGAACAAAGCTCCACTCCCATGTCTGCCAATGTGTTGGAACAGAGTCTCTCTCCCTAAGTTACTGGCAGAGACTCTCCTTGTTGAAGGTGTCCCAGACTTCCAGGTGGAGAATTATCACCGGTGGAAGGTGATATGTTCTGCCTGGGAGGTTCAACTCTATTCGCCATGGAACAAAGCTCCACTCCCAAGTCTGCCGATGTGTTGGAACAGAGTCTCTCTCCCTCAGTTACTGGCAGAGACTCTCCTTGTTGAAGGTGCCCCAGACTTCCAGGTGTGGAATTATGAGCGGTGGAAGGTGATATGTTCTGCCTGGGAGGCTCAACTCTATTCGCCATGGAACAAAGCTCCACTCCCATGTCTGCCGATGTCTTGGAACAGAGTCTCTCTCCCTAAGTTACTGGCAGAGACTCTCCTTGTTGAAGGTGCCCCAGACTTTCAGGTGTGGAATTATGACCGGAGGAAGGTGATATGTTCTGCCTTGGAGGCTCAACTCTATTCGCCATGGAACAAAGCTCCACTCCCATGTCTGCCGATGTCTTGGAACAGAGCCTCTCTCCCTAAAATACTGGCAGAGACTCTCCTTGTTGAAGGTGCCCCAGACTTCCAGGTGTGGAATTTTGACCGGAGGAAGGTGATATGTTCTGCCTGGGAGGCTCAACTCTATTCGCCATGGAACAAAGCTCCACTCCCATGTCTGCCGATGTCTTGGAACAGAGTCTCTCTCCTTAAGTTACTGGCAGAGACTCTCCTTGTTTAAGGTGCCCCAGACTTCCAGGTCTGGAATTATGACCGGTGGAAGGTGATATGTTCTGCCTGGGAGGCTCAACTCTATTCGCCATGGAGCAAAGCTCCACTCCCATGTCTGCTGATGTCTTGGAACAGAGTCTCTCTCCTTAAGTTACTGGCAGAGACTCTCCTTGTTTAAGGTGCCCCAGACTTCCAGGTCTGGAATTATGACCGGTGGAAGGTGATATGTTCTACCTGGGAGGCTCACCTCCCATGTCTGCTGATGTGTTGGAACAGAGTCTCTCTCCCTCAGTTACTGGCAGAGACTCTCCTTGTTGAAGGTGCCCCAGACTTCCAGGTGTGGAATTATGAGCGGTGGAAGGTGATATGTTCTGCCTGGGAGGCTCAACTCTATTCGCCATGGAACAAAGCTCCACTCCCATGTCGGCCGATGTCTTGGAACAGAGTCTCTCTCCCTAAGTTACTGGCAGAGACTCTCCTTGTTGAAGGTGCCCCAGACTTCCAGGTGGGGAATTATGACCGGTGGAAGGTGATATGTTCTGCCTGGGAGGCTCAACTCCCATGTCTGCTGATGTTTTGGAACAGAGTCTCTCTCCCTCAGTTACTGGCAGAGACTCTCCTTGTTGAAGGTGCCCCAGACTTCCCGGTGTAGATTTATGACCGGTGGAAGGTGAAATGTTCTGCCTGGGAGGCTCAACTCCCATGTCTGCCGATGTGTTGGAACAGAGTCTCTCTCCCTCAGTTACTGGCAGAGACTCATCTTGTTGAAGGTGCCCCAGACTTCCAGGTGTGGAATTATGAGCGGTGGAAGGTGATATGTTCTGCCTGGGAGGCTCAACTCTATTCGCCATGGAACAAAGCTCCACTCCCATGTCTGCCGATGTCTTGGAACAGAGTCTCTCTCCCTAAGTTACTGGCAGAGACTCTCCTTGTTTAAGGTGCCCCAGACTTCCAGGTGGGGAATTATGACCGGTGGAAGGTGATATGTTCTGCCTGGGAGGTTCAACTCCCATGTCTGCTGATGTGTTGGAACAGAGTCTCTCTCCCTCAGTTACTGGCAGAGACTCTCCTTGTTGAAGGTGCCCCAGACTTCCCGGTGTAGATTTATGACCGGTGGAAGGTGAAATGTTCTGCCTGGGAGGCTCAACTCTATTCGCCATGGAACAAAGCTCCACTCCCATGTCTGCCAATGTGTTGGAACAGAGTCTCTCTCCCTAAGTTACTGGCAGAGACTCTCCTTGTTGAAGGTGTCCCAGACTTCCAGGTGTGGAATTATGAGCGGTGGAAGGTGATATGTTCTGCCTGGGAGGCTCAACTCTATTCGCCATGGAACAAAGCTCCACTCCCATGTCTGCCGATGTCTTGGAACAGAGTCTCTCTCCCTAAGTTACTGGCAGAGACTCTCCTTGTTGAAGGCGCCCCAGACTTCCAGGTGTGGAATTATGACCGGAGGAAGGTGATATGTTCTGCCTGGGAGGCTCAACTCTATTCGCCATGGAACAAAGCTCCACTCCCATGTCTGCCGATGTCTTGGAACAGAGTCTCTCTCCCTAAGTTACTGGCAGAGACTCTCCTTGTTGAAGGTGCCCCAGACTTCCCGGTGTAGATTTATGACCGGTGGAAGGTGAAATGTTCTGCCTGGGAGGCTCAACTCCCATGTCTGCCGATGTGTTGGAACAGAGTCTCTCTCCCTCAGTTACTGGCAGAGACTCATCTTGTTGAAGGTGCCCCAGACTTCCAGGTGTGGAATTATGAGCGGTGGAAGGTGATATGTTCTGCCTGGGAGGCTCAACTCTATTCGCCATGGAACAAAGCTCCACTCCCATGTCTGCCGATGTCTTGGAACAGAGTCTCTCTCCCTAAGTTACTGGCAGAGACTCTCCTTGTTTAAGGTGCCCCAGACTTCCAGGTGGGGAATTATGACCGGTGGAAGGTGATATGTTCTGCCTGGGAGGCTCAACTCCCATGTCTGCTGATGTGTTGGAACAGAGTCTCTCTCCCTCAGTTACTGGCAGAGACTCTCCTTGTTGAAGGTGCCCCAGACTTCCCGGTGTAGATTTATGACCGGTGGAAGGTGAAATGTTCTGCCTGGGAGGCTCAACTCTATTCGCCATGGAACAAAGCTCCACTCCCATGTCTGCCAATGTGTTGGAACAGAGTCTCTCTCCCTAAGTTACTGGCAGAGACTCTCCTTGTTTAAGGTGTCCCAGACTTCCAGGTGGGGAATTATTACCGGTGGAAGGTGATATGTTCTGCCTGGGAGGTTCAACTCTATTCGCCATGGAACAAAGCTCCACTCCCAAGTCTGCCGATGTGTTGGAACAGAGTCTCTCTCCCTCAGTTACCGGCAGAGACTCTCCTTGTTGAAGGTGCCCCAGACTTCCAGGTGTGGAATTATGAGCGGTGGAAGGTGATATGTTCTGCCTGGGAGGCTCAACTCTATTCGCCATGGAACAAAGCTCCACTCCCATGTCTGCCGATGTCTTGGAACAGAGTCTCTCTCCCTAAGTTACTGGCAGAGACTCTCCTTGTTGAAGGCGACCCAGACTTCCAGGTGTGGAATTATGACCGGAGGAAGGTGATATGTTCTGCCTGGGAGGCTCAACTCTATTCGCCATGGAACAAAGCTCCACTCCCATGTCTGCCGATGTCTTGGAACAGAGTCTCTCTCCCTAAGTTACTGGCAGAGACTCTCCTTGTTGAAGGTGCCCCAGACTTCCAGGTGTGGAATTATGACCGGAGGAAGGTGATATGTTCTGCCTGGGAGGCTCAACTCTATTCGCCATGGAACAAAGCTACACTCCCATGTCTGCCGATGTCTTGGAACAGAGTCTCTCTCCCTAAGTTACTGGCAGAGACTCTCCTTGTTTAAGGTGCCCCAGACTTCCAGGTGGGGAATTATGACCGGTGGAAGGTGATATGTTCTGCCTGGGAGGCTAAACTCCCATGTCTGCTGATGTGTTGGAACAGAGTCTCTCTCCCTCAGTTACTGGCAAAGACTCTCCTTGTTGAAGGTGCCCCAGACTTCCAGGTGTAGATTTATGACCGGTGGAAGGTGAAATGTTCTGCCTGGGAGGCTCAACTCTATTCGCCATGGAACAAAGCTCCACTCCCATGTCTGCCAATGTGTTGGAACAGAGTCTCTCTCCCTAAGTTACTGGCAGAGACTCTCCTTGTTGAAGGTGTCCCAGACTTCCAGGTGGAGAATTATCACCGGTGGAAGGTGATATGTTCTGCCTGGGAGGTTCAACTCTATTCGCCATGGAACAAAGCTCCACTCCCAAGTCTGCCGATGTGTTGGAACAGAGTCTCTCTCCCTCAGTTACTGGCAGAGACTCTCCTTGTTGAAGGTGCCCCAGACTTCCAGGTGTGGAATTATGAGCGGTGGAAGGTGATATGTTCTGCCTGGGAGGCTCAACTCTATTCGCCATGGAACAAAGCTCCACTCCCATGTCTGCCGATGTGTTGGAACAGAGTCTCTCTCCCTAAGTTACTGGCAGAGACTCTCCTTGTTGAAGGTGCCCCAGACTTTCAGGTGTGGAATTATGACCGGAGGAAGGTGATATGTTCTGCCTTGGAGGCTCAACTCTATTCGCCATGGAACAAAGCTCCACTCCCATGTCTGCCGATGTCTTGGAACAGAGCCTCTCTCCCTAAGTTACTGGCAGAGACTCTCCTTGTTGAAGGTGCCCCAGACTTTCAGGTGTGGAATTATGACCGGAGGAAGGTGATATGTTCTGCCTTGGAGGCTCAACTCTATTCGCCATGGAACAAAGCTCCACTCCCATGTCTGCCGATGTCTTGGAACAGAGCCTCTCTCCCTAAATTACTGGCAGAGACTCTCCTTGTTGAAGGTGCCCCAGACTTCCAGGTGTGGAATTATGACCGGAGGAAGGTGATATGTTCTGCCTGGGAGGCTCAACTCTATTCGCCATGGAACAAAGCTCCACTCCCATGTCTGCCGATGTGTTGGAACAGAGTCTCTCTCCCTAAGTTACTGGCAGAGACTCTCCTTGTTTAAGGTGCCCCAGACTTCCAGGTGGGGAATTATGACCGGTGGAAGGTGATATGTTCTACCTGGGAGGCTCACCTCCCATGTCTGCTGATGTGTTGGAACAGAGTCTCTCTCCCTCAGTTACTGGCAGAGACTCTCCTTGTTGAAGGTGCCCCAGACTTCCAGGTGTGGAATTATGAGCGGTGGAAGGTGATATGTTCTGCCTGGGAGGCTCAACTCTATTCGCCATGGAACAAAGCTCCACTCCCATGTCGGCCGATGTCTTGGAACAGAGTCTCTCTCCCTAAGTTACTGGCAGAGACTCTCCTTGTTGAAGGTGCCCCAGACTTCCAGGTGGGGAATTATGACCGGTGGAAGGTGATATGTTCTGCCTGGGAGGCTCAACTCCCATGTCTGCTGATGTTTTGGAACAGAGTCTCTCTCCCTCAGTTACTGGCAGAGACTCTCCTTGTTGAAGGTGCCCCAGACTTCCCGGTGTAGATTTATGACCGGTGGAAGGTGAAATGTTCTGCCTGGGAGGCTCAACTCCCATGTCTGCCGATGTGTTGGAACAGAGTCTCTCTCCCTCAGTTACTGGCAGAGACTCATCTTGTTGAAGGTGCCCCAGACTTCCAGGTGTGGAATTATGAGCGGTGGAAGGTGATATGTTCTGCCTGGGAGGCTCAACTCTATTCGCCATGGAACAAAGCTCCACTCCCATGTCTGCCGATGTCTTGGAACAGAGTCTCTCTCCCTAAGTTTCTGGCAGAGACTCTCCTTGTTTAAGGTGCCCCAGACTTCCAGGTGGGGAATTATGACCGGTGGAAGGTGATATGTTCTGCCTGGGAGGCTCAACTCCCATGTCTGCTGATGTGTTGGAACAGAGTCTCTCTCCCTCAGTTACTGGCAGAGACTCTCCTTGTTGAAGGTGCCCCAGACTTCCCGGTGTAGATTTATGACCGGTGGAAGGTGAAATGTTCTGCCTGGGAGGCTCAACTCTATTCGCCATGGAACAAAGCTCCACTCCCATGTCTGCCAATGTGTTGGAACAGAGTCTCTCTCCCTAAGTTACTGGCAGAGACTCTCCTTGTTGAAGGTGTCCCAGACTTCCAGGTGGGGAATTATTACCGGTGGAAGGTGATATGTTCTGCCTGGGAGGTTCAACTCTATTCGCCATGGAACAAAGCTCCACTCCCATGTCTGCCAATGTGTTGGAACAGAGTCTCTCTCCCTAAGTTACTGGCAGAGACTCTCCTTGTTGAAGGTGTCCCAGACTTCCAGGTGGGGAATTATTACCGGTGGAAGGTGATATGTTCTGCCTGGGAGGTTCAACTCTATTCGCCATGGAACAAAGCTCCACTCCCAAGTCTGCCGATGTGTTGGAACAGAGTCTCTCTCCCTCAGTTACCGGCAGAGACTCTCCTTGTTGAAGGTGCCCCAGACTTCCAGGTGTGGAATTATGAGCGGTGGAAGGTGATATGTTCTGCCTGGGAGGCTCAACTCTATTCGCCATGGAACAAAGCTCCACTCCCATGTCTGCCGATGTCTTGGAACAGAGTCTCTCTCCCTAAGTTACTGGCAGAGACTCTCCTTGTTGAAGGCGCCCCAGACTTCCAGGTGTGGAATTATGACCGGAGGAAGGTGATATGTTCTGCCTGGGAGGCTCAACTCTATTCGCCATGGAACAAAGCTCCACTCCCATGTCTGCCGATGTCTTGGAACAGAGTCTCTCTCCCTAAGTTACTGGCAGAGACTCTCCTTGTTGAAGGTTCCCCAGACTTCCAGGTGTGGAATTATGACCGGAGGAAGGTGATATATTCTGCCTGGGAGGCTCAACTCTATTCGCCATGGAACAAAGCTCCACTCCCATGTCTGCCGATGTCTTGGAACAGAGTCTCTCTCCCTAAGTTACTGGCAGAGACTCTCCTTGTTGAAGGTGCCCCAGACTTCCAGGTGTGGAATTATGACCGGAGGAAGGTGATATGTTCTGCCTGGGAGGCTCAACTCCCATGTCTGCTGATGTGTTGGAACAGAGTCTCTCTCCCTCAGTTACTGGCAGAGACTCTCCTTGTTGAAGGTGCCCCAGACTTCCAGGTGTGGAATTATGACCGGTGGAAGGTAATATGTTCTGCCTGGGAGGCTCAACTCCCATGTCTGCCGATGTGTTGTAACAGAGTCTTTCTCCCTCAGTTACTGGCAGAGACTCACCTTGTTGAAGGTGCCCCAGACTTCCAGGTGTGGAATTATGAGCGGTGGAAGGTGATATGTTCTGCCTGGGAGGCTTAACTCTATTCTCCATGGAACAAAGCTCCACTCCCATGTCTGCTGATGTCTTGGAACAGAGTCTCTCTCCCTAAGTTACTGGCAGAGACTCTCCTTGTTTAAGGTGCCCCAGACTTCCAGGTGGGGAATTATGACCGGTGGAAGGTGATATGTTCTGCCTGGGAGGCTCAACTCCCATGTCTGCTGATGTTTTGGAACAGAGTCTCTCTCCCTCAGTTACTGGCAGAGACTCTCCTTGTTGAAGGTGCCCCAGACTTCCCGGTGTAGATTTATGACCGGTGGAAGGTGAAATGTTCTGCCTGGGAGGCTCAACTCTATTCGCCATGGAACAAAGCTCCACTCCCATGTCTGCCAATGTGTTGGAACAGAGTCTCTCTCCCTAAGTTACTGGCAGAGACTCTCCTTGTTGAAGGTGTCCCAGACTTCCAGGTGGGGAATTATTACCGGTGGAAGGTGATATGTTCTGCCTGGGAGGCTTAACTCTATTCTCCATGGAACAAAGCTCCACTCCCATGTCTGCTGATGTCTTGGAACAGAGTCTCTCTCCCTAAGTTACTGGCAGAGACTCTCCTTGTTTAAGGTGCCCCAGACTTCCAGGTGGGGAATTGTGACCGGTGGAAGGTGATATGTTCTGCCTGGGAGGCTCAACTCCCATGTCTGCTGATGTTTTGGAACAGAGTCTCTCTCCCTCAGTTACTGGCAGAGACTCTCCTTGTTGAAGGTGCCCCAGACTTCCAGGTGTAGATTTATGACCGGTGGAAGGTGAAATGTTCTGCCTGGGAGGCTCAACTCTATTCGCCATGGAACAAAGCTCCACTCCCATGTCTGCCAATGTGTTGGAACAGAGTCTCTCTCCCTAAGTTACTGGCAGAGACTCTCCTTGTTGAAGGTGTCCCAGACTTCCAGGTGGGGAATTATTACCGGTGGAAGGTGATATGTTCTGCCTGGGAGGTTCAACTCTATTCGCCATGGAACAAAGCTCCACTCCCAAGTCTGCCGATGTGTTGGAACAGAGTCTCTCTCCCTCAGTTACCGGCAGAGACTCTCCTTGTTGAAGGTGCCCCAGACTTCCAGGTGTGGAATTATGAGCGGTGGAAGGTGATATGTTCTGCCTGGGAGGCTTAACTCTATTCGCCATGGAACAAAGCTCCACTCCCATGTCTGCCGATGTCTTGGAACAGAGTCTCTCTCCCTAAGTTACTGGCAGAGACTCTCCTTGTTGAAGGCGCCCCAGACTTCCAGGTGTGGAATTATGACCGGAGGAAGGTGATATGTTCTGCCTGGGAGGCTCAACTCTATTCGCCATGGAACAAAGCTCCACTCCCATGTCTGCCGATGTCTTGGAACAGAGTCTCTCTCCCTAAGTTACTGGCAGAGACTCTCCTTGTTGAAGGTGCCCCAGACTTCCAGGTGTGGAATTATGACCGGAGGAAGGTGATATGTTCTGCCTGGGAGGCTCAACTCTATTCGCCATGGAACAAAGCTCCACTCCCATGTCTGCCGATGTCTTGGAACAGAGTCTCTCTCCCTAAGTTACTGGCAGAGACTCTCCTTGTTGAAGGTGCCCCAGACTTACAGGTGTTGAATTATGACCGATGGAAGGTGATATGTTCTGCCTGGGAGGCTCAACTCCCATGTCTGCCGATGTGTTGGAACAGAGTCTCTCTCCCTAAGTTACTGGCAGAGACTCTCCTTGTTGAAGGTGCCCCAGACTTCCAGGTGTGGAATTATGACCGGAGGAAGGTGATATGTTCTGCCTGGGAGGCTCAACTCCCATGTCTGCTGATGTGTTGGAACAGAGTCTCTCTCCCTCAGTTACTGGCAGAGACTCTCCTTGTTGAAGGTGCCCCAGACTTCCAGGTGTGGAATTATGACCGGTGGAAGGTAATATGTTCTGCCTGGGAGGCTCAACTCCCATGTCTGCCGATGTGTTGTAACAGAGTCTTTCTCCCTCAGTTACTGGCAGAGACTCACCTTGTTGAAGGTGCCCCAGACTTCCAGGTGTGGAATTATGAGCGGTGGAAGGTGATATGTTCTGCCTGGGAGGCTTAACTCTATTCTCCATGGAACAAAGCTCCACTCCCATGTCTGCTGATGTCTTGGAACAGGGTCTCTCTCCCTAAGTTACTGGCAGAGACTCTCCTTGTTTAAGGTGCCCCAGACTTCCAGGTGGGGAATTATGACCGGTGGAAGGTGATATGTTCTGCCTGGGAGGCTCAACTCCCATGTCTGCTGATGTTTTGGAACAGAGTCTCTCTCCCTCAGTTACTGGCAGAGACTCTCCTTGTTGAAGGTGCCCCAGACTTCCCGGTGTAGATTTATGACCGGTGGAAGGTGAAATGTTCTGCCTGGGAGGCTCAACTCCCATGTCTGCCGATGTGTTGGAACAGAGTCTCTCTCCCTCAGTTACTGGCAGAGACTCATCTTGTTGAAGGTGCCCCAGACTTCCAGGTGTGGAATTATGAGCGGTGGAAGGTGATATGTTCTGCCTGGGAGGCTCAACTCTATTCGCCATGGAACAAAGCTCCACTCCCATGTCTGCCGATGTCTTGGAACAGAGTCTCTCTCCCTAAGTTACTGGCAGAGACTCTCCTTGTTTAAGGTGCCCCAGACTTACAGGTGGGGAATTATGACCGGTGGAAGGTGAAATGTTCTGCCTGGGAGGCTCAACTCCCATGTCTGCTGATGTGTTGGAACAGAGTCTCTCTCCCTCAGTTACTGGCAGAGACTCTCCTTGTTGAAGGTGCCCCAGACTTCCCGGTGTAGATTTATGACCGGTGGAAGGTGAAATGTTCTGCCTGGGAGGCTCAACTCTATTCGCCATGGAACAAAGCTCCACTCCCATGTCTGCTGATGTGTTGGAACAGAGTCTCTCTCCCTCAGTTACTGGCAGAGACTCTCCTTGTTGAAGGTGCCCCAGACTTCCAGGTGGGGAATTATTACCGGTGGAAGGTGATATGTTCTGCCTGGGAGGTTCAACTCTATTCGCCATGGAACAAAGCTCCACTCCCAAGTCTGCTGATGTGTTGGAACAGAGTCTCTCTCCCTCAGTTACCGGCAGAGACTCTCCTTGTTGAAGGTGCCCCAGACTTCCAGGTGTGGAATTATGAGCGGTGGAAGGTGATATGTTCTGCCTGGGAGGCTCAACTTTCATGTCTGCTGATGTGTTGGAACAGAGTCTCTCTCCCTCAGTTACTGGCAGAGACTCTCCTTGTTGAAGGTGCCCCAGACTTCCCGGTGTAGATTTATGACCGGTGGAAGGTGAAATGTTCTGCCTGGGAGGCTCAACTCTATTCGCCATGGAACAAAGCTCCACTCCCATGTCTGCCAATGTGTTGGAACAGAGTCTCTCTCCCTAAGTTACTGGCAGAGACTCTCCTTGTTGAAGGTGTCCCAGACTTCCAGGTGGGGAATTATTACCGGTGGAAGGTGATATGTTCTGCCTGGGAGGTTCAACTCTATTCGCCATGGAACAAAGCTCCACTCCCAAGTCTGCCGATGTGTTGGAACAGAGTCTCTCTCCCTCAGTTACCGGCAGAGACTCTCCTTGTTGAAGGTGCCCCAGACTTCCAGGTGTGGAATTATGAGCGGTGGAAGGTGATATGTTCTGCCTGGGAGGCTTAACTCTATTCGCCATGGAACAAAGCTCCACTCCCATGTCTGCCGATGTCTTGGAACAGAGTCTCTCTCCCTAAGTTACTGGCAGAGACTCTCCTTGTTGAAGGCGCCCCAGACTTCCAGGTGTGGAATTATGACCGGAGGAAGGTGATATGTTCTGCCTGGGAGGCTCAACTCTATTCGCCATGGAACAAAGCTCCACTCCCATGTCTGCCGATGTCTTGGAACAGAGTCTCTCTCCCTAAGTTACTGGCAGAGACTCTCCTTGTTGAAGGTGCCCCAGACTTCCAGGTGTGGAATTATGACCGGAGGAAGGTGATATGTTCTGCCTGGGAGGCTCAACTCTATTCGCCATGGAACAAAGCTCCACTCCCATGTCTGCCGATGTCTTGGAACAGAGTCTCTCTCCCTAAGTTACTGGCAGAGACTCTCCTTGTTGAAGGTGCCCCAGACTTACAGGTGTTGAATTATGACCGATGGAAGGTGATATGTTCTGCCTGGGAGGCTCAACTCCCATGTCTGCCGATGTGTTGGAACAGAGTCTCTCTCCCTAAGTTACTGGCAGAGACTCTCCTTGTTGAAGGTGCCCCAGACTTCCAGGTGTGGAATTATGACCGGAGGAAGGTGATATGTTCTGCCTGGGAGGCTCAACTCCCATGTCTGCTGATGTGTTGGAACAGAGTCTCTCTCCCTCAGTTACTGGCAGAGACTCTCCTTGTTGAAGGTGCCCCAGACTTCCAGGTGTGGAATTATGACCGGTGGAAGGTAATATGTTCTGCCTGGGAGGCTCAACTCCCATGTCTGCCGATGTGTTGTAACAGAGTCTTTCTCCCTCAGTTACTGGCAGAGACTCACCTTGTTGAAGGTGCCCCAGACTTCCAGGTGTGGAATTATGAGCGGTGGAAGGTGATATGTTCTGCCTGGGAGGCTTAACTCTATTCTCCATGGAACAAAGCTCCACTCCCATGTCTGCTGATGTCTTGGAACAGAGTCTCTCTCCCTAAGTTACTGGCAGAGACTCTCCTTGTTTAAGGTGCCCCAGACTTCCAGGTGGGGAATTATGACCGGTGGAAGGTGATATGTTCTGCCTGGGAGGCTCAACTCCCATGTCTGCTGATGTTTTGGAACAGAGTCTCTCTCCCTCAGTTACTGGCAGAGACTCTCCTTGTTGAAGGTGCCCCAGACTTCCCGGTGTAGATTTATGACCGGTGGAAGGTGAAATGTTCTGCCTGGGAGGCTCAACTCCCATGTCTGCCGATGTGTTGGAACAGAGTCTCTCTCCCTCAGTTACTGGCAGAGACTCATCTTGTTGAAGGTGCCCCAGACTTCCAGGTGTGGAATTATGAGCGGTGGAAGGTGATATGTTCTGCCTGGGAGGCTCAACTCTATTCGCCATGGAACAAAGCTCCACTCCCATGTCTGCCGATGTCTTGGAACAGAGTCTCTCTCCCTAAGTTACTGGCAGAGACTCTCCTTGTTTAAGGTGCCCCAGACTTACAGGTGGGGAATTATGACCGGTGGAAGGTGAAATGTTCTGCCTGGGAGGCTCAACTCCCATGTCTGCTGATGTGTTGGAACAGAGTCTCTCTCCCTCAGTTACTGGCAGAGACTCTCCTTGTTGAAGGTGCCCCAGACTTCCCGGTGTAGATTTATGACCGGTGGAAGGTGAAATGTTCTGCCTGGGAGGCTCAACTCTATTCGCCATGGAACAAAGCTCCACTCCCATGTCTGCTGATGTGTTGGAACAGAGTCTCTCTCCCTCAGTTACTGGCAGAGACTCTCCTTGTTGAAGGTGCCCCAGACTTCCAGGTGGGGAATTATTACCGGTGGAAGGTGATATGTTCTGCCTGGGAGGTTCAACTCTATTCGCCATGGAACAAAGCTCCACTCCCAAGTCTGCCGATGTGTTGGAACACAGTCTCTCTCCCTCAGTTACCGGCAGAGACTCTCCTTGTTGAAGGTGCCCCAGACTTCCAGGTGTGGAATTATGAGCGGTGGAAGGTGATATGTTCTGCCTGGGAGGCTCAACTCTATTCGCCATGGAACAAAGCTCCACTCCCATGTCTGCCGATGTCTTGGAACAGAGTCTCTCTCCCTAAGTTACTGGCAGAGACTCTCCTTGTTGAAGGCGCCCCAGACTTCCAGGTGTGGAATTATGACCGGAGGAAGGTGATATGTTCTGCCTGGGAGGCTCAACTCTATTCGCCATGGAACAAAGCTCCACTCCCATGTCTGCCGATGTGTTGGAACAGAGTCTCTCTCCCTAAGTTACTGGCAGAGACTCTCCTTGTTGAAGGTGCCCCAGACTTCCAGGTGTGGAATTATGACCGGAGGAAGGTGATATGTTCTGCCTGGGAGGCTCAACTCTATTCGCCATGGAACAAAGCTCCACTCCCATGTCTGCCGATGTCTTGGAACAGAGTCTCTCTCCCTAAGTTACTGGCAGAGACTCTCCTTGTTGAAGGTGCCCCAGACTTCCAGGTGTGGAATTATGACCGGAGGAAGGTGATATGTTCTGCCTGGGAGGCTCAACTCCCATGTCTGCTGATGTGTTGGAACAGAGTCTCTCTCCCTCAGTTGCTGGCAGAGACTCTCCTTGTTGAAGGTGCCCCAGACTTCCAGGTGTGGAATTATGACCGGTGGAAGGTAATATGTTCTGCCTGGGAGGCTCAACTCCCATGTCTGCCGATGTGTTGTAACAGAGTCTTTCTCCCTCAGTTACTGGCAGAGACTCACCTTGTTGAAGGTGCCCCAGACTTCCAGGTGTGGAATTATGAGCGGTGGAAGGTGATATGTTCTGCCTGGGAGGCTTAACTCTATTCTCCATGGAACAAAGCTCCACTCCCATGTCTGCTGATGTCTTGGAACAGAGTCTCTCTCCCTAAGTTACTGGCAGAGACTCTCCTTGTTTAAGGTGCCCCAGACTTCCAGGTGGGGAATTATGACCGGTGGAAGGTGATATGTTCTGCCTGGGAGGCTCAACTCCCATGTCTGCTGATGTTTTGGAACAGAGTCTCTCTCCCTCAGTTACTGGCAGAGACTCTCCTTGTTGAAGGTGCCCCAGACTTCCCGGTGTAGATTTATGACCGGTGGAAGGTGAAATGTTCTGCCTGGGAGGCTCAACTCCCATGTCTGCCGATGTGTTGGAACAGAGTCTCTCTCCCTCAGTTACTGGCAGAGACTCATCTTGTTGAAGGTGCCCCAGACTTCCAGGTGTGGAATTATGAGCGGTGGAAGGTGATATGTTCTGCCTGGGAGGCTCAACTCTATTCGCCATGGAACAAAGCTCCACTCCCATGTCTGCCGATGTCTTGGAACAGAGTCTCTCTCCCTAAGTTACTGGCAGAGACTCTCCTTGTTTAAGGTGCCCCAGACTTCCAGGTGGGGAATTATGACCGGTGGAAGGTGATATGTTCTGCCTGGGAGGCTCAACTCCCATGTCTGCTGATGTGTTGGAACAGAGTCTCTCTCCCTCAGTTACTGGCAGAGACTCTCCTTGTTGAAGGTGCCCCAGACTTCCCGGTGTAGATTTATGACCGGTGGAAGGTGAAATGTTCTGCCTGGGAGGCTCAACTCTATTCGCCATGGAACAAAGCTCCACTCCCATGTCTGCCAATGTGTTGGAACAGAGTCTCTCTCCCTAAGTTACTGGCAGAGACTCTCCTTGTTGAAGGTGTCCCAGACTTCCAGGTGGGGAATTATTACCGGTGGAAGGTGATATGTTCTGCCTGGGAGGTTCAACTCTATTCGCCATGGAACAAAGCTCCACTCCCAAGTCTGCCGATGTGTTGGAACAGAGTCTCTCTCCCTCAGTTACCGGCAGAGACTCTCCTTGTTGAAGGTGCCCCAGACTTCCAGGTGTGGAATTATGAGCGGTGGAAGGTGATATGTTCTGCCTGGGAGGCTCAACTCTATTCGCCATGGAACAAAGCTCCACTCCCATGTCTGCCGATGTCTTGGAACAGAGTCTCTCTCCCTAAGTTACTGGCAGAGACTCTCCTTGTTGAAGGCGCCCCAGACTTCCAGGTGTGGAATTATGACCGGAGGAAGGTGATATGTTCTGCCTGGGAGGCTCAACTCTATTCGCCATGGAACAAAGCTCCACTCCCATGTCTGCCGATGTCTTGGAACAGAGTCTCTCTCCCTAAGTTACTGGCAGAGACTCTCCTTGTTGAAGGTGCCCCAGACTTCCAGGTGTGGAATTATGACCGGAGGAAGGTGATATGTTCTGCCTGGGAGGCTCAACTCTATTCGCCATGGAACAAAGCTCCACTCCCATGTCTGCCGATGTCTTGGAACAGAGTCTCTCTCCCTAAGTTACTGGCAGAGACTCTCCTTGTTGAAGGTGCCCCAGACTTCCAGGTGTGGAATTATGACCGGAGGAAGGTGATATGTTCTGCCTGGGAGGCTCAACTCCCATGTCTGCTGATGTGTTGGAACAGAGTCTCTCTCCCTCAGTTACTGGCAGAGACTCTCCTTGTTGAAGGTGCCCCAGACTTCCAGGTGTGGAATTATGACCAGTGGAAGGTAATATGTTCTGCCTGGGAGGCTCAACTCCCATGTCTGCCGATGTGTTGTAACAGAGTCTTTCTCCCTCAGTTACTGGCAGAGACTCACCTTGTTGAAGGTGCCCCAGACTTCCAGGTGTGGAATTATGAGCGGTGGAAGGTGATATGTTCTGCCTGGGAGGCTTAACTCTATTCTCCATGGAACAAAGCTCCACTCCCATGTCTGCTGATGTCTTGGAACAGAGTCTCTCTCCCTAAGTTACTGGCAGAGACTCTCCTTGTTGAAGGTGCCCCAGACTTCCCGGTGTAGATTTATGACCGGTGGAAGGTGAAATGTTCTGCCTGGGAGGCTCAACTCCCATGTCTGCCGATGTGTTGGAACAGAGTCTCTCTCCCTCAGTTACTGGCAGAGACTCATCTTGTTGAAGGTGCCCCAGACTTCCAGGTGTGGAATTATGAGCGGTGGAAGGTGATATGTTCTGCCTGGGAGGCTCAACTCTATTCGCCATGGAACAAAGCTCCACTCCCATGTCTGCCGATGTCTTGGAACAGAGTCTCTCTCCCTAAGTTACTGGCAGAGACTCTCCTTGTTTAAGGTGCCCCAGACTTCCAGGTGGGGAATTATGACCGGTGGAAGGTGATATGTTCTGCCTGGGAGGCTCAACTCCCATGTCTGCTGATGTGTTGGAACAGAGTCTCTCTCCCTCAGTTACTGGCAGAGACTCTCCTTGTTGAAGGTGCCCCAGACTTCCCGGTGTAGATTTATGACCGGTGGAAGGTGAAATGTTCTGCCTGGGAGGCTCAACTCTATTCGCCATGGAACAAAGCTCCACTCCCATGTCTGCCAATGTGTTGGAACAGAGTCTCTCTCCCTAAGTTACTGGCAGAGACTCTCCTTGTTTAAGGTGTCCCAGACTTCCAGGTGGGGAATTATTACCGGTGGAAGGTGATATGTTCTGCCTGGGAGGTTCAACTCTATTCGCCATGGAACAAAGCTCCACTCCCAAGTCTGCCGATGTGTTGGAACAGAGTCTCTCTCCCTCAGTTACCGGCAGAGACTCTCCTTGTTGAAGGTGCCCCAGACTTCCAGGTGTGGAATTATGAGCGGTGGAAGGTGATATGTTCTGCCTGGGAGGCTCAACTCTATTCGCCATGGAACAAAGCTCCACTCCCATGTCTGCCGATGTCTTGGAACAGAGTCTCTCTCCCTAAGTTACTGGCAGAGACTCTCCTTGTTGAAGGCGCCCCAGACTTCCAGGTGTGGAATTATGACCGGAGGAAGGTGATATGTTCTGCCTGGGAGGCTCAACTCTATTCGCCATGGAACAAAGCTCCTCTCCCATGTCTGCCGATGTCTTGGAACAGAGTCTCTCTCCCTAAGTTACTGGCAGAGACTCTCCTTGTTGAAGGTGCCCCAGACTTCCAGGTGTGGAATTATGACCGGAGGAAGGTGATATGTTCTGCCTGGGAGGCTCAACTCTATTCGCCATGGAACAAAGCTACACTCCCATGTCTGCCGATGTGTTGGAACAGAGTCTCTCTCCCTAAGTTACTGGCAGAGACTCTCCTTGTTGAAGGTGCCCCAGACTTCCAGGTGTGGAATTATGAGCGGTGGAAGGTGAAATGTTCTGCCTGGGAGGCTCAACTCTATTCGCCATGGAACAAAGCTCCACTCCCATGTCTGCCAATGTGTTGGAACAGAGTCTCTCTCCCTAAGTTACTGGCAGAGACTCTCCTTGTTGAAGGTGTCCCAGACTTCCAGGTGTGGAATTATGAGCGGTGGAAGGTGATATGTTCTGCCTGGGAGGCTCAACTCTATTCGCCATGGAACAAAGCTCCACTCCCATGTCTGCCGATGTCTTGGAACAGAGTCTCTCTCCCTAAGTTACTGGCAGAGACTCTCCTTGTTGAAGGCGCCCCAGACTTCCAGGTGTGGAATTATGACCGGAGGAAGGTGATATGTTCTGCCTGGGAGGCTCAACTCTATTCGCCATGGAACAAAGCTCCACTCCCATGTCTGCCGATGTCTTGGAACAGAGTCTCTCTCCCTAAGTTACTGGCAGAGACCCTCCTTGTTGAAGGTGCCCCAGACTTCCCGGTGTAGATTTATGACCGGTGGAAGGTGAAATGTTCTGCCTGGGAGGCTCAACTCCCATGTCTGCCGATGTGTTGGAACAGAGTCTCTCTCCCTCAGTTACTGGCAGAGACTCATCTTGTTGAAGGTGCCCCAGACTTCCAGGTGTGGAATTATGAGCGGTGGAAGGTGATATGTTCTGCCTGGGAGGCTCAACTCTATTCGCCATGGAACAAAGCTCCACTCCCATGTCTGCCGATGTCTTGGAACAGAGTCTCTCTCCCTAAGTTACTGGCAGAGACTCTCCTTGTTTAAGGTGCCCCAGACTTCCAGGTGGGGAATTATGACCGGTGGAAGGTGATATGTTCTGCCTGGGAGGCTCAACTCCCATGTCTGCTGATGTGTTGGAACAGAGTCTCTCTCCCTCAGTTACTGGCAGAGACTCTCCTTGTTGAAGGTGCCCCAGACTTCCCGGTGTAGATTTATGACCGGTGGAAGGTGAAATGTTCTGCCTGGGAGGCTCAACTCTATTCGCCATGGAACAAAGCTCCACTCCCATGTCTGCCAATGTGTTGGAACAGAGTCTCTCTCCCTAAGTTACTGGCAGAGACTCTCCTTGTTTAAGGTGTCCCAGACTTCCAGGTGGGGAATTATTACCGGTGGAAGGTGATATGTTCTGCCTGGGAGGTTCAACTCTATTCGCCATGGAACAAAGCTCCACTCCCAAGTCTGCCGATGTGTTGGAACAGAGTCTCTCTCCCTCAGTTACCGGCAGAGACTCTCCTTGTTGAAGGTGCCCCAGACTTCCAGGTGTTGAATTATGAGCGGTGGAAGGTGATATGTTCTGCCTGGGAGGCTCAACTCTATTCGCCATGGAACAAAGCTCCACTCCCATGTCTGCCGATGTCTTGGAACAGAGTCTCTCTCCCTAAGTTACTGGCAGAGACTCTCCTTGTTAAAGGTGCCCCAGACTTCCAGGTGTGGAATTATGACCGGAGGAAGGTGATATGTTCTGCCTGGGAGGCTCAACTCTATTCGCCATGGAACAAAGCTCCACTCCCATGTCTGCCAATGTGTTGGAACAGAGTCTCTCTCCCTAAGTTACTGGCAGAGACTCTCCTTGTTTAAGGTGTCCCAGACTTCCAGGTGGGGAATTATTACCGGTGGAAGGTGATATGTTCTGCCTGGGAGGTTCAACTCTATTCGCCATGGAACAAAGCTCCACTCCCAAGTCTGCCGATGTGTTGGAACAGAGTCTCTCTCCCTCAGTTACCGGCAGAGACTCTCCTTGTTGAAGGTGCCCCAGACTTCCAGGTGTGGAATTATGAGCGGTGGAAGGTGATATGTTCTGCCTGGGAGGCTCAACTCTATTCGCCATGGAACAAAGCTCCACTCCCATGTCTGCCGATGTCTTGGAACAGAGTCTCTCTCCCTAAGTTACTGGCAGAGACTCTCCTTGTTGAAGGCGCCCCAGACTTCCAGGTGTGGAATTATGACCGGAGGAAGGTGATATGTTCTGCCTGGGAGGCTCAACTCTATTCGCCATGGAACAAAGCTCCTCTCCCATGTCTGACGATGTCTTGGAACAGAGTCTCTCTCCCTAAGTTACTGGCAGAGACTCTCCTTGTTGAAGGTGCCCCAGACTTCCAGGTGTGGAATTATGACCGGAGGAAGGTGATATGTTCTGCCTGGGAGGCTCAACTCTATTCGCCATGGAACAAAGCTACACTCCCATGTCTGCCGATGTGTTGGAACAGAGTCTCTCTCCCTAAGTTACTGGCAGAGACTCTCCTTGTTGAAGGTGCCCCAGACTTCCAGGTGTGGAATTATGAGCGGTGGAAGGTGAAATGTTCTGCCTGGGAGGCTCAACTCTATTCGCCATGGAACAAAGCTCCACTCCCATGTCTGCCAATGTGTTGGAACAGAGTCTCTCTCCCTAAGTTACTGGCAGAGACTCTCCTTGTTGAAGGTGTCCCAGACTTCCAGGTGTGGAATTATGAGCGGTGGAAGGTGATATGTTCTGCCTGGGAGGCTCAACTCTATTCGCCATGGAACAAAGCTCCACTCCCATGTCTGCCGATGTCTTGGAACAGAGTCTCTCTCCCTAAGTTACTGGCAGAGACTCTCCTTGTTGAAGGCGCCCCAGACTTCCAGGTGTGGAATTATGACCGGAGGAAGGTGATATGTTCTGCCTGGGAGGCTCAACTCTATTCGCCATGGAACAAAGCTCCACTCCCATGTCTGCCGATGTCTTGGAACAGAGTCTCTCTCCCTAAGTTACTGGCAGAGACCCTCCTTGTTGAAGGTGCCCCAGACTTCCCGGTGTAGATTTATGACCGGTGGAAGGTGAAATGTTCTGCCTGGGAGGCTCAACTCCCATGTCTGCCGATGTGTTGGAACAGAGTCTCTCTCCCTCAGTTACTGGCAGAGACTCATCTTGTTGAAGGTGCCCCAGACTTCCAGGTGTGGAATTATGAGCGGTGGAAGGTGATATGTTCTGCCTGGGAGGCTCAACTCTATTCGCCATGGAACAAAGCTCCACTCCCATGTCTGCCGATGTCTTGGAACAGAGTCTCTCTCCCTAAGTTACTGGCAGAGACTCTCCTTGTTTAAGGTGCCCCAGACTTCCAGGTGGGGAATTATGACCGGTGGAAGGTGATATGTTCTGCCTGGGAGGCTCAACTCCCATGTCTGCTGATGTGTTGGAACAGAGTCTCTCTCCCTCAGTTACTGGCAGAGACTCTCCTTGTTGAAGGTGCCCCAGACTTCCCGGTGTAGATTTATGACCGGTGGAAGGTGAAATGTTCTGCCTGGGAGGCTCAACTCTATTCGCCATGGAACAAAGCTCCACTCCCATGTCTGCCAATGTGTTGGAACAGAGTCTCTCTCCCTAAGTTACTGGCAGAGACTCTCCTTGTTTAAGGTGTCCCAGACTTCCAGGTGGGGAATTATTACCGGTGGAAGGTGATATGTTCTGCCTGGGAGGTTCAACTCTATTCGCCATGGAACAAAGCTCCACTCCCAAGTCTGCCGATGTGTTGGAACAGAGTCTCTCTCCCTCAGTTACCGGCAGAGACTCTCCTTGTTGAAGGTGCCCCAGACTTCCAGGTGTTGAATTATGAGCGGTGGAAGGTGATATGTTCTGCCTGGGAGGCTCAACTCTATTCGCCATGGAACAAAGCTCCACTCCCATGTCTGCCGATGTCTTGGAACAGAGTCTCTCTCCCTAAGTTACTGGCAGAGACTCTCCTTGTTAAAGGTGCCCCAGACTTCCAGGTGTGGAATTATGACCGGAGGAAGGTGATATGTTCTGCCTGGGAGGCTCAACTCTATTCGCCATGGAACAAAGCTACACTCCCATGTCTGCCGATGTCTTGGAACAGAGTCTCTCTCCCTAAGTTACTGGCAGAGACTCTCCTTGTTTAAGGTGCCCCAGACTTCCAGGTGGGGAATTATGACCGGTGGAAGGTGATATGTTCTGCCTGGGAGGCTAAACTCCCATGTCTGCTGATGTGTTGGAACAGAGTCTCTCTCCCTCAGTTACTGGCAAAGACTCTCCTTGTTGAAGGTGCCCCAGACTTCCAGGTGTAGATTTATGACCGGTGGAAGGTGAAATGTTCTGCCTGGGAGGCTCAACTCTATTCGCCATGGAACAAAGCTCCACTCCCATGTCTGCCAATGTGTTGGAACAGAGTCTCTCTCCCTAAGTTACTGGCAGAGACTCTCCTTGTTGAAGGTGTCCCAGACTTCCAGGTGGAGAATTATCACCGGTGGAAGTTGATATGTTCTGCCTGGGAGGTTCAACTCTATTCGCCATGGAACAAAGCTCCACTCCCAAGTCTGCCGATGTGTTGGAACAGAGTCTCTCTCCCTCAGTTACTGGCAGAGACTCTCCTTGTTGAAGGTGCCCCAGACTTCCAGGTGTGGAATTATGAGCGGTGGAAGGTGATATGTTCTGCCTGGGAGGCTCAACTCTATTCGCCATGGAACAAAGCTCCACTCCCATGTCTGCCGATGTGTTGGAACAGAGTCTCTCTCCCTAAGTTACTGGCAGAGACTCTCCTTGTTGAAGGTGCCCCAGACTTCCAGGTGTGGAATTATGACCGGAGGAAGGTGATATGTTCTGCCTGGGAGGCTCAACTCTATTCGCCATGGAACAAAGCTCCACTCCCATGTCTGCCGATGTCTTGGAACAGAGTCTCTCTCCCTAAATTACTGGCAGAGACTCTCCTTGTTTAAGGTGCCCCAGACTTCCAGGTCTGGAATTATGACCGGTGGAAGGTGATATGTTCTGCCTGGGAGGCTCAACTCTATTCGCCATGGAACAAAGCTCCACTCCCATGTCTGCCGATGTGTTGGAACAGAGTCTCTCTCCCTAAGTTACTGGCAGAGACTCTCCTTGTTTAAGGTGCCCCAGACTTCCAGGTGGGGAATTATGACCGGTGGAAGGTGATATGTTCTACCTGGGAGGCTCACCTCCCATGTCTGCTGATGTGTTGGAACAGAGTCTCTCTCCCTCAGTTACTGGCAGAGACTCTCCTTGTTGAAGGTGCCCCAGACTTCCAGGTGTGGAATTATGAGCGGTGGAAGGTGATATGTTCTGCCTGGGAGGCTCAACTCTATTCGCCATGGAACAAAGCTCCACTCCCATGTCGGCCGATGTCTTGGAACAGAGTCTCTCTCCCTAAGTTACTGGCAGAGACTCTCCTTGTTGAAGGTGCCCCAGACTTCCAGGTGGGGAATTATGACCGGTGGAAGGTGATATGTTCTGCCTGGGAGGCTCAACTCCCATGTCTGCTGATGTTTTGGAACAGAGTCTCTCTCCCTCAGTTACTGGCAGAGACTCTCCTTGTTGAAGGTGCCCCAGACTTCCCGGTGTAGATTTATGACCGGTGGAAGGTGAAATGTTCTGCCTGGGAGGCTCAACTCCCATGTCTGCCGATGTGTTGGAACAGAGTCTCTCTCCCTCAGTTACTGGCAGAGACTCATCTTGTTGAAGGTGCCCCAGACTTCCAGGTGTGGAATTATGAGCGGTGGAAGGTGATATGTTCTGCCTGGGAGGCTCAACTCTATTCGCCATGGAACAAAGCTCCACTCCCATGTCTGCCGATGTCTTGGAACAGAGTCTCTCTCCCTAAGTTTCTGGCAGAGACTCTCCTTGTTTAAGGTGCCCCAGACTTCCAGGTGGGGAATTATGACCGGTGGAAGGTGATATGTTCTGCCTGGGAGGCTCAACTCCCATGTCTGCTGATGTGTTGGAACAGAGTCTCTCTCCCTCAGTTACTGGCAGAGACTCTCCTTGTTGAAGGTGCCCCAGACTTCCCGGTGTAGATTTATGACCGGTGGAAGGTGAAATGTTCTGCCTGGGAGGCTCAACTCTATTCGCCATGGAACAAAGCTCCACTCCCATGTCTGCCAATGTGTTGGAACAGAGTCTCTCTCCCTAAGTTACTGGCAGAGACTCTCCTTGTTGAAGGTGTCCCAGACTTCCAGGTGGGGAATTATTACCGGTGGAAGGTGATATGTTCTGCCTGGGAGGTTCAACTCTATTCGCCATGGAACAAAGCTCCACTCCCAAGTCTGCCGATGTGTTGGAACAGAGTCTCTCTCCCTCAGTTACCGGCAGAGACTCTCCTTGTTGAAGGTGCCCCAGACTTCCAGGTGTGGAATTATGAGCGGTGGAAGGTGATATGTTCTGCCTGGGAGGCTCAACTCTATTCGCCATGGAACAAAGCTCCACTCCCATGTCTGCCGATGTCTTGGAACAGAGTCTCTCTCCCTAAGTTACTGGCAGAGACTCTCCTTGTTGAAGGCGCCCCAGACTTCCAGGTGTGGAATTATGACCGGAGGAAGGTGATTTGTTCTGCCTGGGAGGCTCAACTCTATTCGCCATGGAACAAAGCTCCACTCCCATGTCTGCCGATGTCTTGGAACAGAGTCTCTCTCCCTAAGTTACTGGCAGAGACTCTCCTTGTTGAAGGTGCCCCAGACTTCCAGGTGTAGAATTATGACCGGAGGAAGGTGATATGTTCTGCCTGGGAGGCTCAACTCTATTCGCCATGGAACAAAGCTCCACTCCCATGTCTGCCGATGTCTTGGAACAGAGTCTCTCTCCCTAAGTTACTGGCAGAGACTCTCCTTGTTGAAGGTGCCCCAGACTTCCAGGTGTGGAATTATGACCGGAGGAAGGTGATATGTTCTGCCTGGGAGGCTCAACTCCCATGTCTGCTGATGTGTTGGAACAGAGTCTCTCTCCCTCAGTTACTGGCAGAGACTCTCCTTGTTGAAGGTGCCCCAGACTTCCAGGTGTGGAATTATGACCGGTGGAAGGTAATATGTTCTGCCTGGGAGGCTCAACTCCCATGTCTGCCGATGTGTTGTAACAGAGTCTTTCTCCCTCAGTTACTGGCAGAGACTCACCTTGTTGAAGGTGCCCCAGACTTCCAGGTGTGGAATTATGAGCGGTGGAAGGTGATATGTTCTGCCTGGGAGGCTTAACTCTATTCTCCATGGAACAAAGCTCCACTCCCATGTCTGCTGATGTCTTGGAACAGAGTCTCTCTCCCTAAGTTACTGGCAGAGACTCTCCTTGTTTAAGGTGCCCCAGACTTCCAGGTGGGGAATTATGACCGGTGGAAGGTGATATGTTCTGCCTGGGAGGCTCAACTCCCATGTCTGCTGATGTTTTGGAACAGAGTCTCTCTCCCTCAGTTACTGGCAGAGACTCTCCTTGTTGAAGGTGCCCCAGACTTCCCGGTGTAGATTTATGACCGGTGGAAGGTGAAATGTTCTGCCTGGGAGGCTCAACTCCCATGTCTGCCGATGTGTTGGAACAGAGTCTCTCTCCCTCAGTTACTGGCAGAGACTCATCTTGTTGAAGGTGCCCCAGACTTCCAGGTGTGGAATTATGAGCGGTGGAAGGTGATATGTTCTGCCTGGGAGGCTCAACTCTATTCGCCATGGAACAAAGCTCCACTCCCATGTCTGCCGATGTCTTGGAACAGAGTCTCTCTCCCTAAGTTACTGGCAGAGACTCTCCTTGTTTAAGGTGCCCCAGACTTCCAGGTGGGGAATTATGACCGGTGGAAGGTGATATGTTCTGCCTGGGAGGCTCAACTCCCATGTCTGCTGATGTGTTGGAACAGAGTCTCTCTCCCTAAGTTACTGGCAGAGACTCTCCTTGTTTAAGGTGTCCCAGACTTCCAGGTGGGGAATTATTACCGGTGGAAGGTGATATGTTCTGCCTGGGAGGTTCAACTCTATTCGCCATGGAACAAAGCTCCACTCCCAAGTCTGCCGATGTGTTGGAACAGAGTCTCTCTCCCTCAGTTACCGGCAGAGACTCTCCTTGTTGAAGGTGCCCCAGACTTCCAGGTGTTGAATTATGAGCGGTGGAAGGTGATATGTTCTGCCTGGGAGGCTCAACTCTATTCGCCATGGAACAAAGCTCCACTCCCATGTCTGCCGATGTCTTGGAACAGAGTCTCTCTCCCTAAGTTACTGGCAGAGACTCTCCTTGTTGAAGGCGCCCCAGACTTCCAGGTGTGGAATTATGACCGGAGGAAGGTGATATGTTCTGCCTGGGAGGCTCAACTCTATTCGCCATGGAACAAAGCTCCACTCCCATGTCTGCCGATGTCTTGGAACAGAGTCTCTCTCCCTAAGTTACTGGCAGAGACTCTCCTTGTTGAAGGTGCCCCAGACTTCCAGGTGTGGAATTATGACCGGAGGAAGGTGATATGTTCTGCCTGGGAGGCTCAACTCTATTCGCCATGGAACAAAGCTACACTCCCATGTCTGCCGATGTCTTGGAACAGAGTCTCTCTCCCTAAGTTACTGGCAGAGACTCTCCTTGTTTAAGGTGCCCCAGACTTCCAGGTGGGGAATTATGACCGGTGGAAGGTGATATGTTCTGCCTGGGAGGCTAAACTCCCATGTCTGCTGATGTGTTGGAACAGAGTCTCTCTCCCTCAGTTACTGGCAAAGACTCTCCTTGTTGAAGGTGCCCCAGACTTCCAGGTGTAGATTTATGACCGGTGGAAGGTGAAATGTTCTGCCTGGGAGGCTCAACTCTATTCGCCATGGAACAAAGCTCCACTCCCATGTCTGCCAATGTGTTGGAACAGAGTCTCTCTCCCTAAGTTACTGGCAGAGACTCTCCTTGTTGAAGGTGCCCCAGACTTTCAGGTGTGGAATTATGACCGGAGGAAGGTGATATGTTCTGCCTTGGAGGCGCAACTCTATTCGCCATGGAACAAAGCTCCACTCCCATGTCTGCCGATGTCTTGGAACAGAGCCTCTCTCCCTAAGTTACTGGCAGAGACTCTCCTTGTTGAAGGTGCCCCAGACTTCCAGGTGTGGAATTATGACCGGAGGAAGGTGATATGTTCTGCCTGGGAGGCTCAACTCTATTCGCCATGGAACAAAGCTCCACTCCCATGTCTGCCGATGTCTTGGAACAGAGTCTCTCTCCCTAAATTACTGGCAGAGACTCTCCTTGTTTAAGGTGCCCCAGACTTCCAGGTCTGGAATTATGACCGGTGGAAGGTGATATGTTCTGCCTGGGAGGCTCAACTCTATTCGCCATGGAACAAAGCTCCACTCCCATGTCTGCCGATGTGTTGGAACAGAGTCTCTCTCCCTAAGTTACTGGCAGAGACTCTCCTTGTTTAAGGTGCCCCAGACTTCCAGGTGGGGAATTATGACCGGTGGAAGGTGATATGTTCTACCTGGGAGGCTCACCTCCCATGTCTGCTGATGTGTTGGAACAGAGTCTCTCTCCCTCAGTTACTGGCAGAGACTCTCCTTGTTGAAGGTGCCCCAGACTTCCAGGTGTGGAATTATGAGCGGTGGAAGGTGATATGTTCTGCCTGGGAGGCTCAACTCTATTCGCCATGGAACAAAGCTCCACTCCCATGTCGGCCGATGTCTTGGAACAGAGTCTCTCTCCCTAAGTTACTGGCAGAGACTCTCCTTGTTGAAGGTGCCCCAGACTTCCAGGTGGGGAATTATGACCGGTGGAAGGTGATATGTTCTGCCTGGGAGGCTCAACTCCCATGTCTGCTGATGTTTTGGAACAGAGTCTCTCTCCCTCAGTTACTGGCAGAGACTCTCCTTGTTGAAGGTGCCCCAGACTTCCCGGTGTAGATTTATGACCGGTGGAAGGTGAAATGTTCTGCCTGGGAGGCTCAACTCCCATGTCTGCCGATGTGTTGGAACAGAGTCTCTCTCCCTCAGTTACTGGCAGAGACTCATCTTGTTGAAGGTGCCCCAGACTTCCAGGTGTGGAATTATGAGCGGTGGAAGGTGATATGTTCTGCCTGGGAGGCTCAACTCTATTCGCCATGGAACAAAGCTCCACTCCCATGTCTGCCGATGTCTTGGAACAGAGTCTCTCTCCCTAAGTTACTGGCAGAGACTCTCCTTGTTTAAGGTGCCCCAGACTTCCAGGTGGGGAATTATGACCGGTGGAAGGTGATATGTTCTGCCTGGGAGGCTCAACTCCCATGTCTGCTGATGTGTTGGAACAGAGTCTCTCTCCCTCAGTTACTAGCAGAGACTCTCCTTGTTGAAGGTGCCCCAGACTTCCCGGTGTAGATTTATGACCGGTGGAAGGTGAAATGTTCTGCCTGGGAGGCTCAACTCTATTCGCCATGGAACAAAGCTCCACTCCCATGTCTGCCAATGTGTTGGAACAGAGTCTCTCTCCCTAAGTTACTGGCAGAGACTCTCCTTGTTGAAGGTGTCCCAGACTTCCAGGTGGGGAATTATTACCGGTGGAAGGTGATATGTTCTGCCTGGGAGGTTCAACTCTATTCGCCATGGAACAAAGCTCCACTCCCAAGTCTGCCGATGTGTTGGAACAGAGTCTCTCTCCCTCAGTTACCGGCAGAGACTCTCCTTGTTGAAGGTGCCCCAGACTTCCAGGTGTGGAATTATGAGCGGTGGAAGGTGATATGTTCTGCCTGGGAGGCTCAACTCTATTCGCCATGGAACAAAGCTCCACTCCCATGTCTGCCGATGTCTTGGAACAGAGTCTCTCTCCCTAAGTTACTGGCAGAGACTCTCCTTGTTGAAGGCGCCCCAGACTTCCAGGTGTGGAATTATGACCGGAGGAAGGTGATATGTTCTGCCTGGGAGGCTCAACTCTATTCGCCATGGAACAAAGCTCCACTCCCATGTCTGCCGATGTCTTGGAACAGAGTCTCTCTCCCTAAGTTACTGGCAGAGACTCTCCTTGTTGAAGGTGCCCCAGACTTCCAGGTGTGGAATTATGACCGTAGGAAGGTGATATGTTCTGCCTGGGAGGCTCAACTCTATTCGCCATGGAACAAAGCTCCACTCCCATGTCTGCCGATGTCTTGGAACAGAGTCTCTCTCCCTAAGTTACTGGCAGAGACTCTCCTTGTTGAAGGTGCCCCAGACTTCCAGGTGTGGAATTATGACCGGAGGAAGGTGATATGTTCTGCCTGGGAGGCTCAACTCCCATGTCTGCTGATGTGTTGGAACAGAGTCTCTCTCCCTCAGTTACTGGCAGAGACTCTCCTTGTTGAAGGTGCCCCAGACTTCCAGGTGTGGAATTATGACCGGTGGAAGGTAATATGTTCTGCCTGGGAGGCTCAACTCCCATGTCTGCCGATGTGTTGTAACAGAGTCTTTCTCCCTCAGTTACTGGCAGAGACTCACCTTGTTGAAGGTGCCCCAGACTTCCAGGTGTGGAATTATGAGCGGTGGAAGGTGGTATGTTCTGCCTGGGAGGCTTAACTCTATTCTCCATGGAACAAAGCTCCACTCCCATGTCTGCTGATGTCTTGGAACAGAGTCTCTCTCCCTAAGTTACTGGCAGAGACTCTCCTTGTTTAAGGTGCCCCAGACTTCCAGGTGGGGAATTATGACCGGTGGAAGGTGATATGTTCTGCCTGGGAGGCTCAACTCCCATGTCTGCTGATGTTTTGGAACAGAGTCTCTCTCCCTCAGTTACTGGCAGAGACTCTCCTTGTTGAAGGTGCCCCAGACTTCCCGGTGTAGATTTATGACCGGTGGAAGGTGAAATGTTCTGCCTGGGAGGCTCAACTCCCATGTCTGCCGATGTGTTGGAACAGAGTCTCTCTCCCTCAGTTACTGGCAGAGACTCATCTTGTTGAAGGTGCCCCAGACTTCCAGTTGTGGAATTATGAGCGGTGGAAGGTGATATGTTCTGCCTGGGAGGCTCAACTCTATTCGCCATAGAACAAAGCTCCACTCCCATGTCTGCCGATGTCTTGGAACAGAGTCTCTCTCCCTAAGTTACTGGCAGAGACTCTCCTTGTTTAAGGTGCCCCAGACTTCCAGGTGGGGAATTATGACCGGTGGAAGGTGATATGTTCTGCCTGGGAGGCTCAACTCCCATGTCTGCTGATGTGTTGGAACAGAGTCTCTCTCCCTCAGTTACTGGCAGAGACTCTCCTTGTTGAAGGTGCCCCAGACTTCCCGGTGTAGATTTATGACCGGTGGAAGGTGAAATGTTCTCCCTGGGAGGCTCAACTCTATTCGCCATGGAACAAAGCTCCACTCCCATGTCTGCCAATGTGTTGGAACAGAGTCTCTCTCCCTAAGTTACTGGCAGAGACTCTCCTTGTTGAAGGTGTCCCAGACTTCCAGGTGGGGAATTATTACCGGTGGAAGGTGATATGTTCTGCCTGGGAGGTTCAACTCTATTCGCCATGGAACAAAGCTCCACTCCCAAGTCTGCCGATGTGTTGGAACAGAGTCTCTCTCCCTCAGTTACCGGCAGAGACTCTCCTTGTTGAAGGTGCCCCAGACTTCCAGGTGTGGAATTATGAGCGGTGGAAGGTGATATGTTCTGCCTGGGAGGCTCAACTCTATTCGCCATGGAACAAAGCTCCACTCCCATGTCTGCCGATGTCTTGGAACAGAGTCTCTCTCCCTAAGTTACTGGCAGAGACTCTCCTTGTTGAAGGCGCCCCAGACTTCCAGGTGTGGAATTATGACCGGAGGAAGGTGATATGTTCTGCCTGGGAGGCTCAACTCTATTCGCCATGGAACAAAGCTCCACTCCCATGTCTGCCGATGTCTTGGAACAGAGTCTCTCTCCCTAAGTTACTGGCAGAGACTCTCCTTATTGAAGGTGCCCCAGACTTCCAGGTGTGGAATTATGACCGGAGGAAAGTGATATGTTCTGCCTGGGAGGCTCAACTCTATTCGCCATGGAACAAAGCTCCACTCCCATGTCTGCCGATGTCTTGGAACAGAGTCTCTCTCCCTAAGTTACTGGCAGAGACTCTCCTTGTTGAAGGTGCCCCAGACTTCCAGGTGTGGAATTATGACCGGAGGAAGGTGATATGTTCTGCCTGGGAGGCTCAACTCCCATGTCTGCTGATGTGTTGGAACAGAGTCTCTCTCCCTCAGTTACTGGCAGAGACTCTCCTTGTTGAAGGTGCCCCAGACTTCCAGGTGTGGAATTATGACCGGTGGAAGGTAATATGTTCTGCCTGGGAGGCTCAACTCCCATGTCTGCCGATGTGTTGTAACAGAGTCTTTCTCCCTCAGTTACTGGCAGAGACTCACCTTGTTGAAGGTGCCCCAGACTTCCAGGTGTGGAATTATGAGCGGTGGAAGGTGGTATGTTCTGCCTGGGAGGCTTAACTCTATTCTCCATGGAACAAAGCTCCACTCCCATGTCTGCTGATGTCTTGGAACAGAGTCTCTCTCCCTAAGTTACTGGCAGAGACTCTCCTTGTTTAAGGTGCCCCAGACTTCCAGGTGGGGAATTATGACCGGTGGAAGGTGATATGTTCTGCCTGGGAGGCTCAACTCCCATGTCTGCTGATGTTTTGGAACAGAGTCTCTCTCCCTCAGTTACTGGCAGAGACTCTCCTTGTTGAAGGTGCCCCAGACTTCCCGGTGTAGATTTATGACCGGTGGAAGGTGAAATGTTCTGCCTGGGAGGCTCAACTCTATTCGCCATGGAACAAAGCTCCACTCCCATGTCTGCCAATGTGTTGGAACAGAGTCTCTCTCCCTAAGTTACTGGCAGAGACTCTCCTTGTTGAAGGTGTCCCAGACTTCCAGGTGGGGAATTATTACCGGTGGAAGGTGATATGTTCTGCCTGGGAGGTTCAACTCTATTCGCCATGGAACAAAGCTCCACTCCCAAGTCTGCCGATGTGTTGGAACAGAGTCTCTCTCCCTCAGTTACCGGCAGAGACTCTCCTTGTTGAAGGTGCCCCAGACTTCCAGGTGTGGAATTATGAGCGGTGGAAGGTGATATGTTCTGCCTGGGAGGCTCAACTCTATTCGCCATGGAACAAAGCTCCACTCCCATGTCTGCCGATGTCTTGGAACAGAGTCTCTCTCCCTAAGTTACTGGCAGAGACTCTCCTTGTTGAAGGCGCCCCAGACTTCCAGGTGTGGAATTATGACCGGAGGAAGGTGATATGTTCTGCCTGGGAGGCTCAACTCTATTCGCCATGGAACAAAGCTCCACTCCCATGTCTGCCGATGTCTTGGAACAGAGTCTCTCTCCCTAAGTTACTGGCAGAGACTCTCCTTGTTGAAGGTGCCCCAGACTTCCAGGTGTGGAATTATGACCGGAGGAAGGTGATATGTTCTGCCTGGGAGGCTCAACTCTATTCGCCATGGAACAAAGCTCCACTCCCATGTCTGCCGATGTCTTGGAACAGAGTCTCTCTCCCTAAGTTACTGGCAGAGACTCTCCTTGTTGAAGGTGCCCCAGACTTCCAGGTGTGGAATTATGACCGGAGGAAGGTGATATGTTCTGCCTGGGAGGCTCAACTCCCATGTCTGCTGATGTGTTGGAACAGAGTCTCTCTCCCTCAGTTACTGGCAGAGACTCTCCTTGTTGAAGGTGCCCCAGACTTCCAGGTGTGGAATTATGACCGGTGGAAGGTAATATGTTCTGCCTGAGAGGCTCAACTCCCATGTCTGCCGATGTGTTGTAACAGAGTCTTTCTCCCTCAGTTACTGGCAGAGACTCACCTTGTTGAAGGTGCCCCAGACTTCCAGGTGTGGAATTATGAGCGGTGGAAGGTGATATGTTCTGCCTGGGAGGCTTAACTCTATTCTCCATGGAACAAAGCTCCACTCCCATGTCTGCTGATGTCTTGGAACAGAGTCTCTCTCCCTAAGTTACTGGCAGAGACTCTCCTTGTTTAAGGTGCCCCAGACTTCCAGGTGGGGAATTATGACCGGTGGAAGGTGATATGTTCTGCCTGGGAGGCTCAACTCCCATGTCTGCTGATGTTTTGGAACAGAGTCTCTCTCCCTCAGTTACTGGCAGAGACTCTCCTTGTTGAAGGTGCCCCAGACTTCCCGGTGTAGATTTATGACCGGTGGAAGGTGAAATGTTCTGCCTGGGAGGCTCAACTCCCATGTCTGCCGATGTGTTGGAACAGAGTCTCTCTCCCTCAGTTACTGGCAGAGACTCATCTTGTTGAAGGTGCCCCAGACTTCCAGGTGTGGAATTATGAGCGGTGGAAGGTGATATGTTCTGCCTGGGAGGCTCAACTCTATTCGCCATGGAACAAAGCTCCACTCCCATGTCTGCCGATGTCTTGGAACAGAGTCTCTCTCCCTAAGTTACTGGCAGAGACTCTCCTTGTTTAAGGTGCCCCAGACTTCCAGGTGGGGAATTATGACCGGTGGAAGGTGATATGTTCTGCCTGGGAGGCTCAACTCCCATGTCTGCTGATGTGTTGGAACAGAGTCTCTCTCCCTCAGTTACTGGCAGAGACTCTCCTTGTTGAAGGTGCCCCAGACTTCCCGGTGTAGATTTATGACCGGTGGAAGGTGAAATGTTCTGCCTGGGAGGCTCAACTCTATTCGCCATGGAACAAAGCTCCACTCCCATGTCTGCCAATGTGTTGGAACAGAGTCTCTCTCCCTAAGTTACTGGCAGAGACTCTCCTTGTTGACGGTGTCCCAGACTTCCAGGTGGGGAATTATTACCGGTGGAAGGTGATATGTTCTGCCTGGGAGGTTCAACTCTATTTGCCATGGAACAAAGCTCCACTCCCAAGTCTGCCGATGTGTTGGAACAGAGTCTCTCTCCCTCAGTTACCGGCAGAGACTCTCCTTGTTGAAGGTGCCCCAGACTTCCAGGTGTGGAATTATGAGCGGTGGAAGGTGATATGTTCTGCCTGGGAGGCTCAACTCTATTCGCCATGGAACAAAGCTCCACTCCCATGTCTGCCGATGTCTTGGAACAGAGTCTCTCTCCCTAAGTTACTGGCAGAGACTCTCCTTGTTGAAGGCGCCCCAGACTTCCAGGTGTGGAATTATGACCGGAGGAAGGTGATATGTTCTGCCTGGGAGGCTCAACTCTATTCGCCATGGAACAAAGCTCCACTCCCATGTCTGCCGATGTCTTGGAACAGAGTCTCTCTCCCTAAGTTACTGGCAGAGACTCTCCTTGTTGAAGGTGCCCCAGACTTCCAGGTGTGGAATTATGACCGGAGGAAGGTGATATGTTCTGCCTGGGAGGCTCAACTCTATTCGCCATGGAACAAAGCTCCACTCCCATGTCTGCCGATGTCTTGGAACAGAGTCTCTCTCCCTAAGTTACTGGCAGAGACTCTCCTTGTTGAAGGTGCCCCAGACTTCCAGGTGTGGAATTATGACCGGAGGAAGGTGATATGTTCTGCCTGGGAGGCTCAACTCCCATGTCTGCTGATGTGTTGGAACAGAGTCTCTCTCCCTCAGTTACTGGCAGAGACTCTCCTTGTTGAAGGTGCCCCAGACTTCCAGGTGTGGAATTATGACCGGTGGAAGGTAATATGTTCTGCCTGGGAGGCTCAACTCCCATGTCTGCCGATGTGTTGTAACAGAGTCTTTCTCCCTCAGTTACTGGCAGAGACTCACCTTGTTGAAGGTGCCCCAGACTTCCAGGTGTGGAATTATGAGCGGTGGAAGGTGATATGTTCTGCCTGGGAGGCTTAACTCTATTCTCCATGGAACAAAGCTCCACTCCCATGTCTGCTGATGTCTTGGAACAGAGTCTCTCTCCCTAAGTTACTGGCAGAGACTCTCCTTGTTTAAGGTGCCCCAGACTTCCAGGTGGGGAATTATGACCGGTGGAAGGTGATATGTTCTGCCTGGGAGGCTCAACTCCCATGTCTGCTGATGTTTTGGAACAGAGTCTCTCTCCCTCAGTTACTGGCAGAGACTCTCCTTGTTGAAGGTGCCCCAGACTTCCCAGTGTAGATTTATGACCGGTGGAAGGTGAAATGTTCTGCATGGGAGGCTCAACTCCCATGTCTGCCGATGTGTTGGAACAGAGTCTCTCTCCCTCAGTTACTGGCAGAGACTCATCTTGTTGAAGGTGCCCCAGACTTCCAGGTGTGGAATTATGAGCGGTGGAAGGTGATATGTTCTGCCTGGGAGGCTCAACTCTATTCGCCATGGAACAAAGCTCCACTCCCATGTCTGCCGATGTCTTGGAACAGAGTCTCTCTCCCTAAGTTACTGGCAGAGACTCTCCTTGTTGAAGGTGCCCCAGACTTCCAGGTGGGGAATTATGACCGGTGGAAGGTGATATGTTCTGCCTGGGAGGCTCAACTCCCATGTCTGCCGATGTGTTGGAACAGAGTCTCTCTCCCTCAGTTACTGGCAGAGACTCATCTTGTTGAAGGTGCCCCAGACTTCCAGGTGTGGAATTATGAGCGGTGGAAGGTGATATGTTCTGCCTGGGAGGCTCAACTCTATTCGCCATGGAACAAAGCTCCACTCCCATGTCTGCCGATGTCTTGGAACAGAGTCTCTCTCCCTAAGTTACTGGCAGAGACTCTCCTTGTTTAAGGTGCCCCAGACTTCCAGGTGGGGAATTATGACCGGTGGAAGGTGATATGTTCTGCCTGGGAGGCTCAACTCCCATGTCTGCTGATGTGTTGGAACAGAGTCTCTCTCCCTCAGTTACTGGCAGAGACTCTCCTTGTTGAAGGTGCCCCAGACTTCCCGGTGTAGATTTATGACCGGTGGAAGGTGAAATGTTCTGCCTGGGAGGCTCAACTCTATTCGCCATGGAACAAAGCTCCACTCCCATGTCTGCCAATGTGTTGGAACAGAGTCTCTCTCCCTAAGTTACTGGCAGAGACTCTCCTTGTTGAAGGTGTCCCAGACTTCCAGGTGGGGAATTATTACCGGTGGAAGGTGATATGTTCTGCCTGGGAGGTTCAACTCTATTCGCCATGGAACAAAGCTCCACTCCCAAGTCTGCCGATGTGTTGGAACAGAGTCTCTCTCCCTCAGTTACCGGCAGAGACTCTCCTTGTTGAAGGTGCCCCAGACTTCCAGGTGTGGAATTATGAGCGGTGGAAGGTGATATGTTCTGCCTGAGAGGCTCAACTCTATTCGCCATGGAACAAAGCTCCACTCCCATGTCTGCCGATGTCTTGGAACAGAGTCTCTCTCCCTAAGTTACTGGCAGAGACTCTCCTTGTTGAAGGCGCCCCAGACTTCCAGGTGTGGAATTATGACCGGAGGAAGGTGATATGTTCTGCCTGGGAGGCTCAACTCTATTCGCCATGGAACAAAGCTCCACTCCCATGTCTGCCGATGTCTTGGAACAGAGTCACTCTCCCTAAGTTACTGGCAGAGACTCTCCTTGTTGAAGGTGCCCCAGACTTCCAGGTGTGGAATTATGACCGGAGGAAGGTGATATGTTCTGCCTGGGAGGCTCAACTCTATTCGCCATGGAACAAAGCTCCACTCCCATGTCTGCCGATGTCTTGGAACAGAGTCTCTCTCCCTAAGTTACTGGCAGAGACTCTCCTTGTTGAAGGTGCCCCAGACTTCCAGGTGTGGAATTATGACCGGAGGAAGGTGATATGTTCTGCCTGGGAGGCTCAACTCCCATGTCTGCTGATGTGTTGGAACAGAGTCTCTCTCCCTCAGTTACTGGCAGAGACTCTCCTTGTTGAAGGTGCCCCAGACTTCCAGGTGTGGAATTATGACCAGTGGAAGGTAATATGTTCTGCCTGGGAGGCTCAACTCCCATGTCTGCCGATGTGTTGTAACAGAGTCTTTCTCCCTCAGTTACTGGCAGAGACTCACCTTGTTGAAGGTGCCCCAGACTTCCAGGTGTGGAATTATGAGCGGTGGAAGGTGATATGGTCTGCCTGGGAGGCTTAACTCTATTCTCCATGGAACAAAGCTCCACTCCCATGTCTGCTGATGTCTTGGAACAGAGTCTCTCTCCCTAAGTTACTGGCAGAGACTCTCCTTGTTTAAGGTGCCCCAGACTTCCAGGTGGGGAATTATGACCGGTGGAAGGTGATATGTTCTGCCTGGGAGGCTCAACTCCCATGTCTGCTGATGTTTTGGAACAGAGTCTCTCTCCCTCAGTTACTGGCAGAGACTCTCCTTGTTGAAGGTGCCCCAGACTTCCCGGTGTAGATTTATGACCGGTGGAAGGTGAAATGTTCTGCCTGGGAGGCTCAACTCCCATGTCTGCCGATGTGTTGGAACAGAGTCTCTCTCCCTCAGTTACTGGCAGAGACTCATCTTGTTGAAGGTGCCCCAGACTTCCAGGTGTGGAATTATGAGCGGTGGAAGGTGATATGTTCTGCCTGGGAGGCTCAACTCTATTCGCCATGGAACAAAGCTCCACTCCCATGTCTGCCGATGTCTTGGAACAGAGTCTCTCTCCCTAAGTTACTGGCAGAGACTCTCCTTGTTTAAGGTGCCCCAGACTTCCAGGTGGGGAATTATGACCGGTGGAAGGTGATATGTTCTGCCTGGGAGGCTCAACTCCCATGTCTGCTGATGTGTTGGAACAGAGTCTCTCTCCCTCAGTTACTGGCAGAGACTCTCCTTGTTGAAGGTGCCCCAGACTTCCCGGTGTAGATTTATGACCGGTGGAAGGTGAAATGTTCTGCCTGGGAGGCTCAACTCTATTCGCCATGGAACAAAGCTCCACTCCCATGTCTGCCAATGTGTTGGAACAGAGTCTCTCTCCCTAAGTTACTGGCAGAGACTCTCCTTGTTGAAGGTGTCCCAGACTTCCAGGTGGGGAATTATTACCGGTGGAAGGTGATATGTTCTGCCTGGGAGGTTCAACTCTATTCGCCATGGAACAAAGCTCCACTCCCAAGTCTGCCGATGTGTTGGAACAGAGTCTCTCTCCCTCAGTTACCGGCAGAGACTCTCCTTGTTGAAGGTGCCCCAGACTTCCAGGTGTGGAATTATGAGCGGTGGAAGGTGATATGTTCTGCCTGGGAGGCTCAACTCTATTCGCCATGGAACAAAGCTCCACTCCCATGTCTGCCGATGTCTTGGAACAGAGTCTCTCTCCCTAAGTTACTGGCAGAGACTCTCCTTGTTGAAGGCGCCCCAGACTTCCAGGTGTGGAATTATGACCGGAGGAAGGTGATATGTTCTGCCTGGGAGGCTCAACTCTATTCGCCATGGAACAAAGCTCCACTCCCATGTCTGCCGATGTCTTGGAACAGAGTCTCTCTCCCTAAGTTACTGGCAGAGACTCTCCTTGTTGAAGGTGCCCCAGACTTCCAGGTGTGGAATTATGACCGGAGGAAGGTGATATGTTCTGCCTGGGAGGCTCAACTCTATTCGCCATGGAACAAAGCTCCACTCCCATGTCTGCCGATGTCTTGGAACAGAGTCTCTCTCCCTAAGTTACTGGCAGAGACTCTCCTTGTTGAAGGTGCCCCAGACTTCCAGGTGTGGAATTATGACCGGAGGAAGGTGATATGTTCTGCCTGGGAGGCTCAACTCCCATGTCTGCTGATGTGTTGGAACAGAGTCTCTCTCCCTCAGTTACTGGCAGAGACTCTCCTTGTTGAAGGTGCCCCAGACTTCCAGGTGTGGAATTATGACCAGTGGAAGGTAATATGTTCTGCCTGGGAGGCTCAACTCCCATGTCTGCCGATGTGTTGTAACAGAGTCTTTCTCCCTCAGTTACTGGCAGAGACTCACCTTGTTGAAGGTGCCCCAGACTTCCAGGTGTGGAATTATGAGCGGTGGAAGGTGATATGTTCTGCCTGGGAGGCTTAACTCTATTCTCCATGGAACAAAGCTCCACTCCCATGTCTGCTGATGTCTTGGAACAGAGTCTCTCTCCCTAAGTTACTGGCAGAGACTCTCCTTGTTTAAGGTGCCCCAGACTTCCAGGTGGGGAATTATGACCGGTGGAAGGTGATATGTTCTGCCTGGGAGGCTCAACTCCCATGTCTGCTGATGTTTTGGAACAGAGTCTCTCTCCCTCAGTTACTGGCAGAGACTCTCCTTGTTGAAGGTGCCCCAGACTTCCCGGTGTAGATTTATGACCGGTGGAAGGTGAAATGTTCTGCCTGGGAGGCTCAACTCCCATGTCTGCCGATGTGTTGGAACAGAGTCTCTCTCCCTCAGTTACTGGCAGAGACTCATCTTGTTGAAGGTGCCCCAGACTTCCAGGTGTGGAATTATGAGCGGTGGAAGGTGATATGTTCTGCCTGGGAGGCTCAACTCTATTCGCCATGGAACAAAGCTCCACTCCCATGTCTGCCGATGTCTTGGAACAGAGTCTCTCTCCCTAAGTTACTGGCAGAGACTCTCCTTGTTTAAGGTGCCCCAGACTTCCAGGTGGGGAATTATGACCGGTGGAAGGTGATATGTTCTGCCTGGGAGGCTCAACTCCCATGTCTGCTGATGTGTTGGAACAGAGTCTCTCTCCCTCAGTTACTGGCAGAGACTCTCCTTGTTGAAGGTGCCCCAGACTTCCCGGTGTAGATTTATGACCGGTGGAAGGTGAAATGTTCTGCCTGGGAGGCTCAACTCTATTCGCCATGGAACAAAGCTCCACTCCCATGTCTGCCAATGTGTTGGAACAGAGTCTCTCTCCCTAAGTTACTGGCAGAGACTCTCCTTGTTGAAGGTGTCCCAGACTTCCAGGTGGGGAATTATTACCGGTGGAAGGTGATATGTTCTGCCTGGGAGGTTCAACTCTATTCGCCATGGAACAAAGCTCCACTCCCAAGTCTGCCGATGTGTTGGAACAGAGTCTCTCTCCCTCAGTTACCGGCAGAGACTCTCCTTGTTGAAGGTGCCCCAGACTTCCAGGTGTGGAATTATGAGCGGTGGAAGGTGATATGTTCTGCCTGGGAGGCTCAACTCTATTCGCCATGGAACAAAGCTCCACTCCCATGTCTGCCGATGTCTTGGAACAGAGTCTCTCTCCCTAAGTTACTGGCAGAGACTCTCCTTGTTGAAGGCGCCCCAGACTTCCAGGTGTGGAATTATGACCGGAGGAAGGTGATATGTTCTGCCTGGGAGGCTCAACTCTATTCGCCATGGAACAAAGCTCCACTCCCATGTCTGCCGATGTCTTGGAACAGAGTCTCTCTCCCTAAGTTACTGGCAGAGACTCTCCTTGTTGAAGGTGCCCCAGACTTCCAGGTGTGGAATTATGACCGGAGGAAGGTGATATGTTCTGCCTGGGAGGCTCAACTCCCATGTCTGCTGATGTGTTGGAACAGAGTCTCTCTCCCTCAGTTACTGGCAGAGACTCTCCTTGTTGAAGGTGCCCCAGACTTCCAGGTGTGGAATTATGACCGGTGGAAGGTAATATGTTCTGCCTGGGAGGCTCAACTCCCATGTCTGCCGATGTGTTGTAACAGAGTCTTTCTCCCTCAGTTACTGGCAGAGACTCACCTTGTTGAAGGTGCCCCAGACTTCCAGGTGTGGAATTATGAGCGGTGGAAGGTGATATGTTCTGCCTGGGAGGCTTAACTCTATTCTCCATGGAACAAAGCTCCACTCCCATGTCTGCTGATGTCTTGGAACAGAGTCTCTCTCCCTAAGTTACTGGCAGAGACTCTCCTTGTTTAAGGTGCCCCAGACTTCCAGGTGGGGAATTATGACCGGTGGAAGGTGATATGTTCTGCCTGGGAGGCTCAACTCCCATGTCTGCTGATGTTTTGGAACAGAGTCTCTCTCCCTCAGTTACTGGCAGAGACTCTCCTTGTTGAAGGTGCCCCAGACTTCCCGGTGTAGATTTATGACCGGTGGAAGGTGAAATGTTCTGCCTGGGAGGCTCAACTCCCATGTCTGCCGATGTGTTGGAACAGAGTCTCTCTCCCTCAGTTACTGGCAGAGACTCATCTTGTTGAAGGTGCCCCAGACTTCCAGGTGTGGAATTATGAGCGGTGGAAGGTGATATGTTCTGCCTGGGAGGCTCAACTCTATTCGCCATGGAACAAAGCTCCACTCCCATGTCTGCCGATGTCTTGGAACAGAGTCTCTCTCCCTAAGTTACTGGCAGAGACTCTCCTTGTTGAAGGTGTCCCAGACTTCCAGGTGGGGAATTATTACCGGTGGAAGGTGATATGTTCTGCCTGGGAGGTTCAACTCTATTCGCCATGGAACAAAGCTCCACTCCCAAGTCTGCCGATGTGTTGGAACAGAGTCTCTCTCCCTCAGTTACCGGCAGAGACTCTCCTTGTTGAAGGTGCCCCAGACTTCCAGGTGTGGAATTATGAGCGGTGGAAGGTGATATGTTCTGCCTGGGAGGCTCAACTCTATTCGCCATGGAACAAAGCTCCACTCCCATGTCTGCCGATGTCTTGGAACAGAGTCTCTCTCCCTAAGTTACTGGCAGAGACTCTCCTTGTTGAAGGTGCCCCAGACTTCCAGGTGTGGAATTATGACCGGAGGAAGGTGATATGTTCTGCCTGGGAGGCTCAACTCCCATGTCTGCCGATGTGTTGTAACAGAGTCTTTCTCCCTCAGTTACTGGCAGAGACTCACCTTGTTGAAGGTGCCCCAGACTTCCAGGTGTGGAATTATGAGCGGTGGAAGGTGATATGTTCTGCCTGGGAGGCTTAACTCTATTCTCAATGGAACAAAGCTCCACTCCCATGTCTGCTGATGTCTTGGAACAGAGTCTCTCTCCCTAAGTTACTGGCAGAGACTCTCCTTGTTGAAGGTGCCCCAGACTTCCAGGTGTGGAATTATGACCGGAGGAAGGTGATATGTTCTGCCTGGGAGGCTCAACTCCCATGTCTGCTGATGTGTTGGAACAGAGTCTCTCTCCCTCAGTTACTGGCAGAGACTCTCCTTGTTGAAGGTGCCCCAGACTTCCAGGTGTGGAATTATGACCGGTGGAAGGTGATATGTTCTGCCTGGGAGGCTCAACTCCCATGTCTGCCGATGTGTTGGAACAGAGTCTCTCTCCCTCAGTTACTGGCAGAGACTCACCTTGTTGAAGGTGCCCCAGACTTCCAGGTGTGGAATTATGAGCGGTGGAAGGTGATATGTTCAGCCTGGGAGGCTCAACTCCCATGTCTGCCGATGTCTTGGAACAGAGTCTCTCTCCCTAAGTTACTGGCAGAGACTCTCCTTGTTTAAGGTGCCCCAGACTTCCAGGTGTGGAATTATGACCGGAGGAAGGTGATATGTTCTGCCTGGGAGGCTCAACTCCCATGTCTGCTGATGTGTTGGAACAGAGTCTCTCTCCCTCAGTTACTGGCAGAGACTCTCCTTGTTGAAGGTGCCCCAGACTTCCAGGTGTGGAATTATGACCGGTGGAAGGTGATATGTTCTGCCTGGGAGGCTCAACTCCCATGTCTGCCGATGTGTTGGAACAGAGTCTCTCTCCCTCAGTTACTGGCAGAGACTCACCTTGTTGAAGGTGCCCCAGACTTCCAGGTGTGGAATTATGAGCGGTGGAAGGTGATATGTTCTGCCTGGGAGGCTCAACTCTATTCGCCATGGAACAAAGCTCCACTCCCATGTCTGCCGATGTCTTGGAACAGAGTCTCTCTCCCTAAGTTACTGGCAGAGACTCTCCTTGTTTAAGGTGCCCCAGACTTCCAGGTGGGGAATTATGACCGGTGGAAGGTGATATGTTCTGCCTGGGAGGCTCAACTCCCATGTCTGCTGATGTGTTGGAACAGAGTCTCTCTCCCTCAGTTACTGGCAGAGACTCTCCTTGTTGAATGTGCCCCAGACTTCCAGGTGTGGAATTATGACCGGTGGAAGGTGATATGTTCTGCCTGGGAGGCTCAACTCCCATGTCTGCTGATGTGTTGGAACAGAGTCTCTCTCCCTCAGTTACTGGCAGAGACTCTCCTTGTTGAAGGTGCCCCAGACTTCCCGGTGTAGATTTATGACCGGTGGAAGGTGAAATGTTCTGCCTGGGAGGCTCAACTCTATTCGCCATGGAACAAAGCTCCACTCCCATGTCTGCCAATGTGTTGGAACAGAGTCTCTCTCCCTAAGTTACTGGCAGAGGCTCTCCTTGTTGAAGGTGTCCCAGACTTCCAGGTGGGGAATTATCACCGGTGGAAGGTGATATGTTCTGCCTGGGAGGTTCAACTCTATTCGCCATGGAACAAAGCTCCACTCCCAAGTCTGCCGATGTGTTGGAACAGAGTCTCTCTCCCTCAGTTACTGGCAGAGACTCACCTTGTTGAAGGTGCCCCAGACTTCCAGGTGTGGAATTATGAGCGGTGGAAGGTGATATGTTCTGCCTGGGAGGCTCAACTCCCATGTCTGCTGATGTGTTGGAACAGAGTCTCTCTCCCTCAGTTACTGGCAGAGACTCTCCTTGTTGAAGGTGCCCCAGACTTCCCGGTGTAGATTTATGACCGGTGGAAGGTGAAATGTTCTGCCTGGGAGGCTCAACTCTATTCGCCATGGAACAAAGCTCCACTCCCATGTCTGCCAATGTGTTGGAACAGAGTCTCTCTCCCTAAGTTACTGGCAGAGACTCTCCTTGTTGAAGGTGTCCCAGACTTCCAGGTGGGGAATTATCACCTTTGGAAGGTGATATGTTCTGCCTGGGAGGTTCAACTCTATTCGCCATGGAACAAAGCTCCACTCCCAAGTCTGCCGATGTGTTGGAACAGAGTCTCTCTCCCTCAGTTACTGGCAGAGACTCTCCTTGTTGAAGGTGACCCAGACTTCCAGGTGTGGAATTATGAGCGGTGGAAAGTGATATGTTCTGCCTGGGAGGCTCAACTCTATTCGCCATGGAACAAAGCTCCACTCCCATGTCTGCCGATGTGTTGGAACAGAGTCTCTCTCCCTCAGTTACTGGCAGAGACTCACCTTGTTGAAGGTGCCCCAGACTTCCAGGTGTGGAATTATGAGCGGTGGAAGGTGATATGTTCTGCCTGGGAGGCTCAACTCCCATGTCTGCTGATGTGTTGGAACAGAGTCTCTCTCCCTCAGTTACTGGCAGAGACTCTCCTTGTTGAAGGTGCCCCAGACTTCCCGGTGTAGATTTATGACTGGTGGAAGGTGAAATGTTCTGCCTGGGAGGCTCAACTCTATTCGCCATGGAACAAAGCTCCACTCCCATGTCTGCCAATGTGTTGGAACAGAGTCTCTCTCCCTAAGTTACTGGCAGAGACTCTCCTTGTTGAAGGTGTCCCAGACTTCCAGGTGGGGAATTATCACCGGTGGAAGGTGATATGTTCTGCCTGGGAGGTTCAACTCTATTCGCCATGGAACAAAGCTCCACTCCCAAGTCTGCCGATGTGTTGGAACAGAGTCTCTCTCCCTCAGTTACTGGCAGAGACTCTCCTTGTTGAAGGTGCCCCAGACTTCCAGGTGTGGAATTATGAGCGGTGGAAGGTGATATGTTCTGCCTGGGAGGCTCAACTCTATTCGCCATGGAACAAAGCTCCACTCCCATGTCTGCTGATGTCTTGGAACAGAGTCTCTCTCCCTAAGTTACTGGCAGAGACTCTCCTTGTTGAAGGTGCCCCAGACTTCCAGGTGTGGAATTATGACCGGAGGAAGGTGATATGTTCTGCCTGGGAGGCTCAACTCCCATGTCTGCTGATGTGTTGGAACAGAGTCTCTCTCCCTCAGTTACTGGCAGAGACTCACCTTGTTGAAGGTGCCCCAGACTTCCAGGTGTGGAATTATGAGCGGTGGAAGGTGATATGTTCTGCCTGGGAGGCTCAACTCTATTCGCCATGGAACAAAGCTCCACTCCCATGTCTGCCGATGTCTTGGAACAGAGTCTCTCTCCCTCAGTTACTGGCAGAGAATCTCCTTGTTGAAGGTGCCCCAGACTTCCCGGTGTAGATTTATGACCGGTGGAAGGTGAAATGTTCTGCCTGGGAGGCTCAACTCTATTCGCCATGGAACAAAGCTCCACTCCCATGTCTGCCAATGTGTTGGAACAGAGTCTCTCTCTCTAAGTTACTGGCAGAGACTCTCCTTGTTGAAGGTGTCCCAGACTTCCAGGTGGGGAATTATCACCGGTGGAAGGTGATATGTTCTGCCTGGGAGGTTCAACTCTATTTGCCATGGAACAAAGCTCCACTCCCAAGTCTGCCGATGTGTTGGAACAGAGTCTCTCTCCCTCAGTTACTGGCAGAGACTCTCCTTGTTGAAGGTGCCCCAGACTTCCAGGTGTGGAATTATGAGCGGTGGAAGGTGATATGTTCTGCCTGGGAGGCTCAACTCTATTCGCCATGGAACAAAGCTCCACTCCCATGTCTGCCGATGTCTTGGAACAGAGTCTCTCTCCCTAAGTTACTGGCAGAGACTCTCCTTGTTGAAGGTGCCCCAGACTTCCAGGTGTGGAATTATGACCGGAGGAAGGTGATATGTTCTGCCTGGGAGGCTCAACTCCCATGTCTGCTGATGTGTTGGAACAGAGTCTCTCTCCCTCAGTTACTGGCAGAGACTCACCTTGTTGAAGGTGCCCCGGACTTCCAGGTGTGGAATTATGAGCGGTGGAAGGTGATATGTTCAGCCTGGGAGGCTCAACTCCCATGTCTGCCGATGTCTTGGAACAGAGTCTCTCTCCCTAAGTTACTGGCAGAGACTCTCCTTGTTTAAGGTGCCCCAGACTTCCAGGTGTGGAATTATGACCGGAGGAAGGTGATATGTTCTGCCTGGGAGGCTCAACTCCCATGTCTGCTGATGTGTTGGAACAGAGTCTCTCTCCCTCAGTTACTGGCAGAGACTCTCCTTGTTGAAGGTGCCCCAGACTTCCACGTGTGGAATTATGACCGGTGGAAGGTGATATGTTCTGCCTGGGAGGCTCAACTCCCATGTCTGCCGATGTGTTGGAACAGAGTCTCTCTCCCTCAGTTACTGGCAGAGACTCACCTTGTTGAAGGTGCCCCAGACTTCCAGGTGTGGAATTATGAGCGGTGGAAGGTGATATGTTCTGCCTGGGAGGCTCAACTCTATTCGCCATGGAACAAAGCTCCACTCCCATGTCTGCCGATGTCTTGGAACAGAGTCTCTCTCCCTCAGTTACTGGCAGAGACTCTCCTTGTTGAAGGTGCCCCAGACTTCCCGGTGTAGATTTATGACCGGTGGAAGGTGAAATGTTCTGCCTGGGAGGCTCAACTCTATTCGCCATGGAACAAAGCTCCACTCCCATGTCTGCCGATGTCTTGGAACAGAGTCTCTCTCCCTAAGTTACTGGCAGAGACTCTCCTTGTTTAAGGTGCCCCAGACTTCCAGGTGTGGAATTATGAGCGGTGGAAGGTGATATGTTCTGCCTGGGAGGCTCAACTCTATTCGCCATGGAACAAAGCTCCACTCCCATGTCTGCCGATGTCTTGAAACAGAGTCTCTCTCCCTAAGTTACTGGCAGAGACTCTCCTTGTTTAAGGTGCCCCAGACTTCCAGGTGGGGAATTATGACCGGTGGAAGGTGATATGTTCTGCCTGGGAGGCTCAACTCCCATGTCTGCCGATGTGTTGGAACAGAGTCTCTCTCCCTCAGTTACTGGCAGAGACTCTCCTTGTTGAAGGTGCCCCAGACTTCCAGGTGTGGAATTATGAGCGGTGGAAGGTGATATGTTCTGCCTGGGAGGTTCAACTCTATTCGCCATGGAACAAAGCTCCACTCCTAAGTCTGCCGATGTGTTGGAACAGAGTCTCTCTCCCTCAGTTACTGGCAGAGACTCTCCTTGTTGAAGGTGCCCCAGACTTCCAGGTGTGGAATTATGAGCGGTGGAAGGTGATATGTTCTGCCTGGGAGGCTCAACTCTATTCGCCATGGAACAAAGCTCCACTCCCATGTCTGCCGATGTCTTGGAACAGAGTCTCTCTCCCTAAGTTACTGGCAGAGACTCTCCTTGTTGAAGGTGCCCCAGACTTCCAGGTGTGGAATTATGACCGGAGGAAGGTGATATGTTCTGCCTGGGAGGCTCAACTCCCATGTCTGCTGATGTGTTGGAACAGAGTCTCTCTCCCTCAGTTACTGGCAGAGACTCTCCTTGTTGAAGGTGCCCCAGACTTCTAGGTGTGGAATTATGACCGGTGGAAGGTGATATGTTCTGCCTGGGAGGCTCAACTCCCATGTCTGCCGATGTGTTGGAAGAGTCTCTCTCCCTCAGTTACTGGCAGAGACTCACCTTGTTGAAGGTGCCACAGACTTCCAGGTGTGGAATTATGAGCGGTGGAAGGTGATATGTTCTGCCTGGGAGGCTCAACTCTATTCGCCATGGAACAAAGCTCCACTCCCATGTCTGCCGATGTCTTGGAACAGAGTCTCTCTCCCTAAGTTACTGGCAGAGACTCTCCTTGTTTAAGGTGCCCAAGACTTCCAGGTGGGGAATTATGACCGGTGGAAGGTGATATGTTCTGCCTGGGAGGCTCAACTCCCATGTCTGCTGATGTGTTGGAACAGAGTCTCTCTCCCTCAGTTACTGGCAGAGACTCTCCTTGTTGAAGGTGCCCCAGACTTCCCGGTGTAGATTTATGACCGGTGGAAGGTGAAATGTTCTGCCTGGGAGGCTCAACTCTATTCGCCATGGAACAAAGCTCCACTCCCATGTCTGCCAATGTGTTGGAACAGAGTCTCTCTCTCTCTAAGTTACTGGCAGAGACTCTCCTTGTTGAAGGTGTCCCAGACTTCCAGGTGGGGAATTATCACCGGTGGAAGGTGATATGTTCTGCCTGGGAGGCTCAACTCCCATGTCTGCTGATGTGTTGGAACAGAGTCTCTCTCCCTCAGTTACTGGCAGAGACTCTCCTTGTTGAAGGTGCCCCAGACTTCCAGGTGTGGAATTATGACCGGTGGAAGGTGATATGTTCTGCCTGGGAGGCTCAACTCCCATGTCTGCTGATGTGTTGGAACAGAGTCTCTCTCCCTCAGTTACTGGCAGAGACTCTCCTTGTTGAAGGTGCCCCAGACTTCCCGGTGTAGATTTATGACCGGTGGAAGGTGAAATGTTCTGCCTGGGAGGCTCAATTCTATTCGCCATGGAACAAAGCTCCACTCCCAAGTCTGCCGATGTGTTGGAACAGAGTCTCTCTCCCTCAGTTACTGGCAGAGACTCTCCTTGTTGAAGGTGCCCCAGACTTCCAGGTGTGGAATTATGACCGGTGGAAGGTGATATGTTCTGCCTGGGAGGCTCAACTCCCATGTCTGCCGATGTGTTGGAACAGAGTCTCTCTCCCTCAGTTACTGGCAGAGACTCACCTTGTTGAAGGTGCCCCAGACATCCAGGTGTTGAATTATGAGCGGTGGAAGGTGATATGTTCTGCCTGGGAGGCTCAACTCTATTCGCCATGGAACAAAGCTCCACTCCCATGTCTGCCGATGTCTTGGAACAGAGTCTCTCTCCCTAAGTTACTGGCAGAGACTCTCCTTGTTTAAGGTGCCCCAGACTTCCAGGTGGGGAATTATGACCGGTGGAAGGTGATATGTTCTGCCTGGGAGGCTCAACTCCCATGTCTGCTGATGTGTTGGAACAGAGTCTCTCTCCCTCAGTTACTGGCAGAGACTCTCCTTGTTGAAGGTGCCCCAGACTTCCCGGTGTAGATTTATGACCGGTGGAAGGTGAAATGTTCTGCCTGGGAGGCTCAACTCTATTCGCCATGGAACAAAGCTCCACTCCCATGTCTGCCAATGTGTTGGAACAGAGTCTCTCTCCCTAAGTTACTGGCAGAGACTCTCCTTGTTGAAGGTGTCCCAGACTTCCAGGTGGGGAATTATCACCGGTGGAAGGTGATATGTTCTGCCTGGGAGGTTCAACTCTATTCGCCATGGAACAAAGCTCCACTCCCAAGTCTGCCGATGTGTTGGAACAGAGTCTCTCTCCCTCAGTTACTGGCAGAGACTCTCCTTGTTGAAGGTGCCCCAGACTTCCAGGTGTGGAATTATGAGCGGTGGAAGGTGATATGTTCTGCCTGGGAGGCTCAACTCTATTCGCCATGGAACAAAGCTCCACTCCCATGTCTGCCGATGTCTTGGAACAGAGTCTCTCTCCCTAAGTTACTGGCAGAGACTCTCCTTGTTGAAGGTGCCCCAGACTTCCAGGTGTGGAATTATGACCGGAGGAAGGTGATATGTTCTGCCTGGGAGGCTCAACTCCCATGTCTGCTGATGTGTTGGAACAGAGTCTCTCTCCCTCAGTTACTGGCAGAGACTCTCCTTGTTGAAGGTGCCCCAGACTTCTAGGTGTGGAATTATGACCGGTGGAAGGTGATATGTTCTGCCTGGGAGGCTCAACTCCCATGTCTGCCGATGTGTTGGAAGAGTCTCTCTCCCTCAGTTACTGGCAGAGACTCACCTTGTTGAAGGTGCCCCAGACTTCCAGGTGTGGAATTATGAGCGGTGGAAGGTGATATGTTCTGCCTGGGAGGCTCAACTCTATTCGCCATGGAACAAAGCTCCACTCCCATGTCTGCCGATGTCTTGGAACAGAGTCTCTCTCCCTCAGTTACTGGCAGAGACTCTCCTTGTTGAAGGTGCCCCAGACTTCCCGGTGTAGATTTATGACCGGTGGAAGGTGAAATGTTCTGCCTGGGAGGCTCAACTCTATTCGCCATGGAACAAAGCTCCACTCCCATGTCTGCCAATGTGTTGGAACAGAGTCTCTCTCTCTAAGTTACTGGCAGAGACTCTCCTTGTTGAAGGTGTCCCAGACTTCCAGGTGGGGAATTATCACCGGTGGAAGGTGATATGTTCTGCCTGGGAGGTTCAACTCTATTCGCCATGGAACAAAGCTCCACTCCCAAGTCTGCCGATGTGTTGGAACAGAGTCTCTCTCCCTCAGTTACTGGCAGAGACTCTCCTTGTTGAAGGTGCCCCAGACTTCCAGGTGTGGAATTATGAGCGGTGGAAGGTGATATGTTCTGCCTGGGAGGCTCAACTCTATTCGCCATGGAACAAAGCTCCACTCCCATGTCTGCCGATGTCTTGGAACAGAGTCTCTCTCCCTAAGTTACTGGCAGAGACTCTCCTTGTTGAAGGTGCCCCAGACTTCCAGGTGTGGAATTATGACCGGAGGAAGGTGATATGTTCTGCCTGGGAGGCTCAACTCCCATGTCTGCTGATGTGTTGGAACAGAGTCTCTCTCCCTCAGTTACTGGCAGAGACTCACCTTGTTGAAGGTGCCCCGGACTTCCAGGTGTGGAATTATGAGCGGTGGAAGGTGATATGTTCAGCCTGGGAGGCTCAACTCCCATGTCTGCCGATGTCTTGGAACAGAGTCTCTCTCCCTAAGTTACTGGCAGAGACTCTCCTTGTTTAAGGTGCCCCAGACTTCCAGGTGTGGAATTATGACCGGTGGAAGGTGATATGTTCTGCCTGGGAGGCTCAACTCCCATGTCTGCCGATGTGTTGGAACAGAGTCTCTCTCCCTCAGTTACTGGCAGAGACTCACCTTGTTGAAGGTGCCCCAGACTTCCAGGTGTGGAATTATGAGCGGTGGAAGGTGATATGTTCTGCCTGGGAGGCTCAACTCTATTCGCCATGGAACAAAGCTCCACTCCCATGTCTGCCGATGTCTTGGAACAGAGTCTCTCTCCCTAAGTTACTGGCAGAGACTCTCCTTGTTTAAGGTGCCCCAGACTTCCAGGTGTGGAATTATGAGCGGTGGAAGGTGATATGTTCTGCCTGGGAGGCTCAACTCTATTCGCCATGGAACAAAGCTCCACTCCCATGTCTGCCGATGTCTTGAAACAGAGTCTCTCTCCCTAAGTTACTGGCAGAGACTCTCCTTGTTTAAGGTGCCCCAGACTTCCAGGTGGGGAATTATGACCGGTGGAAGGTGATATGTTCTGCCTGGGAGGCTCAACTCCCATGTCTGCCGATGTGTTGGAACAGAGTCTCTCTCCCTCAGTTACTGGCAGAGACTCTCCTTGTTGAAGGTGCCCCAGACTTCCAGGTGTGGAATTATGAGCGGTGGAAGGTGATATGTTCTGCCTGGGAGGTTCAACTCTATTCGCCATGGAACAAAGCTCCACTCCTAAGTCTGCCGATGTGTTGGAACAGAGTCTCTCTCCCTCAGTTACTGGCAGAGACTCTCCTTGTTGAAGGTGCCCCAGACTTCCAGGTGTGGAATTATGAGCGGTGGAAGGTGATATGTTCTGCCTGGGAGGCTCAACTCTATTCGCCATGGAACAAAGCTCCACTCCCATGTCTGCCGATGTCTTGGAACAGAGTCTCTCTCCCTAAGTTACTGGCAGAGACTCTCCTTGTTGAAGGTGCCCCAGACTTCCAGGTGTGGAATTATGACCGGAGGAAGGTGATATGTTCTGCCTGGGAGGCTCAACTCCCATGTCTGCTGATGTGTTGGAACAGAGTCTCTCTCCCTCAGTTACTGGCAGAGACTCTCCTTGTTGAAGGTGCCCCAGACTTCTAGGTGTGGAATTATGACCGGTGGAAGGTGATATGTTCTGCCTGGGAGGCTCAACTCCCATGTCTGCCGATGTGTTGGAAGAGTCTCTCTCCCTCAGTTACTGGCAGAGACTCACCTTGTTGAAGGTGCCACAGACTTCCAGGTGTGGAATTATGAGCGGTGGAAGGTGATATGTTCTGCCTGGGAGGCTCAACTCTATTCGCCATGGAACAAAGCTCCACTCCCATGTCTGCCGATGTCTTGGAACAGAGTCTCTCTCCCTAAGTTACTGGCAGAGACTCTCCTTGTTTAAGGTGCCCAAGACTTCCAGGTGGGGAATTATGACCGGTGGAAGGTGATATGTTCTGCCTGGGAGGCTCAACTCCCATGTCTGCTGATGTGTTGGAACAGAGTCTCTCTCCCTCAGTTACTGGCAGAGACTCTCCTTGTTGAAGGTGCCCCAGACTTCCCGGTGTAGATTTATGACCGGTGGAAGGTGAAATGTTCTGCCTGGGAGGCTCAACTCTATTCGCCATGGAACAAAGCTCCACTCACATGTCTGCCAATGTGTTGGAACAGAGTCTCTCTCTCTCTCTAAGTTACTGGCAGAGACTCTCCTTGTTGAAGGTGTCCCAGACTTCCAGGTGGGGAATTATCACCGGTGGAAGGTGATATGTTCTGCCTGGGAGGCTCAACTCCCATGTCTGCTGATGTGTTGGAACAGAGTCTCTCTCCCTCAGTTACTGGCAGAGACTCTCCTTGTTGAAGGTGCCCCAGACTTCCAGGTGTGGAATTATGACCGGTGGAAGGTGATATGTTCTGCCTGGGAGGCTCAACTCCCATGTCTGCTGATGTGTTGGAACAGAGTCTCTCTCCCTCAGTTACTGGCAGAGACTCTCCTTGTTGAAGGTGCCCCAGACTTCCCGGTGTAGATTTATGACCGGTGGAAGGTGAAATGTTCTGCCTGGGAGGCTCAATTCTATTCGCCATGGAACAAAGCTCCACTCCCAAGTCTGCCGATGTGTTGGAACAGAGTCTCTCTCCCTCAGTTACTGGCAGAGACTCTCCTTGTTGAAGGTGCCCCAGACTTCCAGGTGTGGAATTATGACCGGTGGAAGGTGATATGTTCTGCCTGGGAGGCTCAACTCCCATGTCTGCCGATGTGTTGGAACAGAGTCTCTCTCCCTCAGTTACTGGCAGAGACTCACCTTGTTGAAGGTGCCCCAGACATCCAGGTGTTGAATTATGAGCGGTGGAAGGTGATATGTTCTGCCTGGGAGGCTCAACTCTATTCGCCATGGAACAAAGCTCCACTCCCATGTCTGCCGATGTCTTGGAACAGAGTCTCTCTCCCTAAGTTACTGGCAGAGACTCTCCTTGTTTAAGGTGCCCCAGACTTCCAGGTGGGGAATTATGACCGGTGGAAGGTGATATGTTCTGCCTGGGAGGCTCAACTCCCATGTCTGCTGATGTGTTGGAACAGAGTCTCTCTCCCTCAGTTACTGGCAGAGACTCTCCTTGTTGAAGGTGCCCCAGACTTCCCGGTGTAGATTTATGACCGGTGGAAGGTGAAATGTTCTGCCTGGGAGGCTCAACTCTATTCGCCATGGAACAAAGCTCCACTCCCATGTCTGCCAATGTGTTGGAACAGAGTCTCTCTCCCTAAGTTACTGGCAGAGACTCTCCTTGTTGAAGGTGTCCCAGACTTCCAGGTGGGGAATTATCACCGGTGGAAGGTGATATGTTCTGCTTGGGAGGTTCAACTCTATTCGCCATGGAACAAAGCTCCACTCCCAAGTCTGCCGATGTGTTGGAACAGAGTCTCTCTCCCTCAGTTACTGGCAGAGACTCTCCTTGTTGAAGGTGCCCCAGACTTCCAGGTGTGGAATTATGAGCGGTGGAAGGTGATATGTTCTGCCTGGGAGGCTCAACTCTATTCGCCATGGAACAAAGCTCCACTCCCATGTCTGCCGATGTCTTGGAACAGAGTCTCTCTCCCTAAGTTACTGGCAGAGACTCTCCTTGTTGAAGGTGCCCCAGACTTCCAGGTGTGGAATTATGACCGGAGGAAGGTGATATGTTCTGCCTGGGAGGCTCAACTCCCATGTCTGCTGATGTGTTGGAACAGAGTCTCTCTCCCTCAGTTACTGGCAGAGACTCTCCTTGTTGAAGGTGCCCCAGACTTCTAGGTGTGGAATTATGACCGGTGGAAGGTGATATGTTCTGCCTGGGAGGCTCAACTCCCATGTCTGCCGATGTGTTGGAAGAGTCTCTCTCCCTCAGTTACTGGCAGAGACTCACCTTGTTGAAGGTGCCACAGACTTCCAGGTGTGGAATTATGACCGGAGGAAGGTGATATGTTCTGCCTGGGAGGCTCAACTCTATTCGCCATGGAACAAAGCTCCACTCCCATGTCTGCCGATGTCTTGGAACAGAGTCTCTCTCCCTAAGTTACTGGCAGAGACTCTCCTTGTTTAAGGTGCCCAAGACTTCCAGGTGGGGAATTATGACCGGTGGAAGGTGATATGTTCTGCCTGGGAGGCTCAACTCCCATGTCTGCTGATGTGTTGGAACAGAGTCTCTCTCCCTCAGTTACTGGCAGAGACTCTCCTTGTTGAAGGTGCCCCAGACTTCCCGGTGTAGATTTATGACCGGTGGAAGGTGAAATGTTCTGCCTGGGAGGCTCAACTCTATTCGCCATGGAACAAAGCTCCACTCCCATGTCTGCCAATGTGTTGGAACAGAGTCTCTCTCTCTCTCTAAGTTACTGGCAGAGACTCTCCTTGTTGAAGGTGTCCCAGACTTCCAGGTGGGGAATTATCACCGGTGGAAGGTGATATGTTCTGCCTGGGAGGCTCAACTCCCATGTCTGCTGATGTGTTGGAACAGAGTCTCTCTCCCTCAGTTACTGGCAGAGACTCTCCTTGTTGAAGGTGCCCCAGACTTCCAGGTGTGGAATTATGACCGGTGGAAGGTGATATGTTCTGCCTGGGAGGCTCAACTCCCATGTCTGCTGATGTGTTGGAACAGAGTCTCTCTCCCTCAGTTACTGGCAGAGACTCTCCTTGTTGAAGGTGCCCCAGACTTCCCGGTGTAGATTTATGACCGGTGGAAGGTGAAATGTTCTGCCTGGGAGGCTCATTTCTATTCGCCATGGAACAAAGCTCCACTCCCAAGTCTGCCGATGTGTTGGAACAGAGTCTCTCTCCCTCAGTTACTGGCAGAGACTCTCCTTGTTGAAGGTGCCCCAGACTTCCAGGTGTGGAATTATGACCGGTGGAAGGTGATATGTTCTGCCTGGGAGGCTCAACTCCCATGTCTGCCGATGTGTTGGAACAGAGTCTCTCTCCCTCAGTTACTGGCAGAGACTCACCTTGTTGAAGGTGCCCCAGACATCCAGGTGTTGAATTATGAGCGGTGGAAGGTGATATGTTCTGCCTGGGAGGCTCAACTCTATTCGCCATGGAACAAAGCTCCACTCCCATGTCTGCCGATGTCTTGGAACAGAGTCTCTCTCCCTAAGTTACTGGCAGAGACTCTCCTTGTTTAAGGTGCCCCAGACTTCCAGGTGGGGAATTATGACCGGTGGAAGGTGATATGTTCTGCCTGGGAGGCTCAACTCCCATGTCTGCTGATGTGTTGGAACAGAGTCTCTCTCCCTCAGTTACTGGCAGAGACTCTCCTTGTTGAAGGTGCCCCAGACTTCCCGGTGTAGATTTATGACCGGTGGAAGGTGAAATGTTCTGCCTGGGAGGCTCAACTCTATTCGCCATGGAACAAAGCTCCACTCCCATGTCTGCCAATGTGTTGGAACAGAGTCTCTCTCCCTAAGTTACTGGCAGAGACTCTCCTTGTTGAAGGTGTCCCAGACTTCCAGGTGGGGAATTATCACCGGTGGAAGGTGATATGTTCTGCTTGGGAGGTTCAACTCTATTCGCCATGGAACAAAGCTCCACTCCCAAGTCTGCCGATGTGTTGGAACAGAGTCTCTCTCCCTCAGTTACTGGCAGAGACTCTCCTTGTTGAAGGTGCCCCAGACTTCCAGGTGTGGAATTATGAGCGGTGGAAGGTGATATGTTCTGCCTGGGAGGCTCAACTCTATTCGCCATGGAACAAAGCTCCACTCCCATGTCTGCCGATGTCTTGGAACAGAGTCTCTCTCCCTAAGTTACTGGCAGAGACTCTCCTTGTTGAAGGTGCCCCAGACTTCCAGGTGTGGAATTATGACCGGAGGAAGGTGATATGTTCTGCCTGGGAGGCTCAACTCCCATGTCTGCTGATGTGTTGGAACAGAGTCTCTCTCCCTCAGTTACTGGCAGAGACTCTCCTTGTTGAAGGTGCCCCAGACTTCTAGGTGTGGAATTATGACCGGTGGAAGGTGATATGTTCTGCCTGGGAGGCTCAACTCCCATGTCTGCCGATGTGTTGGAAGAGTCTCTCTCCCTCAGTTACTGGCAGAGACTCACCTTGTTGAAGGTGCCCCAGACTTCCAGGTGTGGAATTATGAGCGGTGGAAGGTGATATGTTCTGCCTGGGAGGCTCAACTCTATTCGCCATGGAACAAAGCTCCACTCCCATGTCTGCCGATGTCTTGGAACAGAGTCTCTCTCCCTAAGTTACTGGCAGAGACTCTCCTTGTTTAAGGTGCCCCAGACTTCCAGGTGGGGAATTATGACCGGTGGAAGGTGATATGTTCTGCCTGGGAGGCTCAACTCCCATGTCTGCCGATGTGTTGGAACAGAGTCTCTCTCCCTCAGTTACTGGCAGAGACTCTCCTTGTTGAAGGTGCCCCAGACTTCCCGGTGTAGATTTATGACCGGTGGAAGGTGAAATGTTCTGCCTGGGAGGCTCAACTCTATTCGCCATGGAACAAAGCTCCACTCCCATGTCTGCCAATGTGTTGGAACAGAGTCTCTCTCTCTCTAAGTTACTGGCAGAGACTCTCCTTGTTGAAGGTGTCCCAGACTTCCAGGTGGGGAATTATCACCGGTGGAAGGTGATATGTTCTGCCTGGGAGGTTCAACTCTATTCGCCATGGAACAAAGCTCCACTCCCAAGTCTGCCGATGTGTTGGAACAGAGTCTCTCTCCCTCAGTTACTGGCAGAGACTCTCCTTGTTGAAGGTGCCCCAGACTTCCAGGTGTGGAATTATGAGCGGTGGAAGGTGATATGTTCTGCCTGGGAGGCTCAACTCTATTCGCCATGGAACAAAGCTCCACTCCCATGTCTGCCGATGTCTTGGAACAGAGTCTCTCTCCCTAAGTTACTGGCAGAGACTCTCCTTGTTGAAGGTGCCCCAGACTTCCAGGTGTGGAATTATGACCGGTGGAAGGTGATATGTTCTGCCTGGGAGGCTCAACTCCCATGTCTGCCGATGTGTTGGAACAGAGTCTCTCTCCCTCAGTTACTGGCAGAGACTCACCTTGTTGAAGGTGCCCCAGACTTCCAGGTGTGGAATTATGAGCGGTGGAAGGTGATATGTTCAGCCTGGGAGGCTCAACTCCCATGTCTGCCGATGTCTTGGAACAGAGTCTCTCTCCCTAAGTTACTGGCAGAGACTCTCCTTGTTGAAGGTGCCCCAGACTTCCAGGTGTGGAATTATGACCGGAGGAAGGTGATATGTTCTGCCTGGGAGGCTCAACTCCCATGTCTGCTGATGTGTTGGAACAGAGTCTCTCTCCCTCAGTTACTGGCAGAGACTCTCCTTGTTGAAGGTGCCCCAGACTTCCAGGTGTGGAATTATGACCGGTGGAAGGTGATATGTTCTGCCTGGGAGGCTCAACTCCCATGTCTGCCGATGTGTTGGAACAGAGTCTCTCTCCCTCAGTTACTGGCAGAGACTCACCTTGTTGAAGGTGCCCCAGACTTCCAGGTGTGGAATTATGAGCGGTGGAAGGTGATATGTTCTGCCTGGGAGGCTCAACTCTATTCGCCATGGAACAAAGCTCCACTCCCATGTCTGCCGATGTCTTGGAACAGAGTCTCTCTCCCTAAGTTACTGGCAGAGACTCTCCTTGTTTAAGGTGCCCCAGACTTCCAGGTGTGGAATTATGAGCGGTGGAAGGTGATATGTTCTGCCTGGGAGGCTCAACTCTATTCGCCATGGAACAAAGCTCCACTCCCATGACTGCCGATGTCTTGAAACAGAGTCTCTCTCCCTAAGTTACTGGCAGAGACTCTCCTTGTTTAAGGTGCCCCAGACTTCCAGGTGGGGAATTATGACCGGTGGAAGGTGATATGTTCTGCCTGGGAGGCTCAACTCCCATGTCTGCCGATGTGTTGGAACAGAGTCTCTCTCCCTCAGTTACTGGCAGAGACTCTCCTTGTTGAAGGAGCCCCAGACTTCCAGGTGTGGAATTATGAGCGGTGAAAGGTGATATGTTCTGCCTGGGAGGCTCAACTCTATTCGCCATGGAACAAAGCTCCACTCCCATGTCTGCCGATGTCTTGGAACAGAGTCTCTCTCCCTAAGTTACTGGCAGAGACTCTCCTTGTTGAAGGTGCCCCAGACTTCCAGGTGTGGAATTATGACCGGAGGAAGGTGATATGTTCTGCCTGGGAGGCTCAACTCCCATGTCTGCTGATGTGTTGGAACAGAGTCTCTCTCCCTAAGTTACTGGCAGAGACTCTCCTTGTTGAAGGTGCCCCAGACTTCCAGGTGTGGAATTATGACCGGTGGAAGGTGATATGTTCTGCCTGGGAGGCTCAACTCCCATGTCTGCTGATGTGTTGGAACAGAGTCTCTCTCCCTCAGTTACTGGCAGAGACTCTCCTTGTTGAAGGTGCCCCAGACTTCCCGGTGTAGATTTATGACCGGTGGAAGGTGAAATGTTCTGCCTGGGAGGCTCAACTCTATTCGCCATGGAACAAAGCTCCACTCCCATGTCTGCCAATGTGTTGGAACAGAGTCTCTCTCCCTAAGTTACTGGCAGAGACTCTCCTTGTTGAAGGTGTCCCAGACTTCCAGGTGGGGAATTATCACCGGTGGAAGGTGATATGTTCTGCCTGGGAGGCTCAACTCTATTCGCCATGGAACAAAGCTCCACTCCCAAGTCTGCCGATGTGTTGGAACAGAGTCTCTCTCCCTCAGTTACTGGCAGAGACTCTCCTTGTTGAAGGTGCCCCAGACTTCCAGGTGTGGAATTATGAGCGGAGGAAGGTGATATGTTCTGCCTGGGAGGCTCAACTCCCATGTCTGCTGATGTGTTGGAACAGAGTCTCTCTCCCTCAGTTACTGGCAGAGACTCTCCTTGTTGAAGGTGCCCCAGACTTCCAGGTGTGGAATTATGACCGGTGGAAGGTGATATGTTCTGCCTGGGAGGCTCAACTCCCATGTCTGCTGATGTGTTGGAACAGAGTCTCTCTCCCTCAGTTACTGGCAGAGACTCTCCTTGTTGAAGGTGCCCCAGACTTCCCGGTGTAGATTTATGACCGGTGGAAGGTGAAATGTTCTGCCTGGGAGGCTCAACTCTATTCGCCATGGAACAAAGCTCCACTCCCATGTCTGCCAATGTGTTGGAACAGAGTCTCTCTCCCTAAGTTACTGGCAGAGACTCTCCTTGTTGAAGGTGTCCCAGACTTCCAGGTGGGGAATTATCACCGGTGGAAGGTGATATGTTCTGCCTGGGAGGCTCAACTCTATTCGCCATGGAACAAAGCTCCACTCCCAAGTCTGCCGATGTGTTGGAACAGAGTCTCTCTCCCTCAGTTACTGGCAGAGACTCTCCTTGTTGAAGGTGCCCCAGACTTCCAGGTGTGGAATTATGAGCGGAGGAAGGTGATATGTTCTGCCTGGGAGGCTCAACTCCCATGTCTGCTGATGTGTTGGAACAGAGTCTCTCTCCCTCAGTTACTGGCAGAGACTCTCCTTGTTGAAGGTGCCCCAGACTTCCAGGTGTGGAATTATGACCGGTGGAAGGTGATATGTTCTGCCTGGGAGGCTCAACTCCCATGTCTGCTGATGTGTTGGAACAGAGTCTCTCTCCCTCAGTTACTGGCAGAGACTCTCCTTGTTGAAGGTGCCCCAGACTTCCCGGTGTAGATTTATGACTGGTGGAAGGTGAAATGTTCTGCCTGGGAGGCTCAACTCTATTCCCCATGGAACAAAGCTCCACTCCCATGTCTGCCAATGTGTTGGAACAGAGTCTCTCTCCCTAAGTTACTGGCAGAGACTCTCCTTGTTGAAGGTGTCCCAGACTTCCAGGTGGGGAATTATCACCGGTGGAAGGTGATATGTTCTGCCTGGGAGGCTCAACTCCCATGTCTGCTGATGTGTTGGAACAGAGTCTCTCTCCCTAAGTTACTGGCAGAGACTCTCCTTGTTGAAGGTGCCCCAGACTTCCAGGTGTGGAATTATGACCGGTGGAAGGTGATATGTTCTGCCTGGGAGGCTCAACTCCCATGTCTGCTGATGTGTTGGAACAGAGTCTCTCTCCCTCAGTTACTGGCAGAGACTCTCCTTGTTGAAGGTGCCCCAGACTTCCCGGTGTAGATTTATGACCGGTGGAAGGTGAAATGTTCTGCCTGGGAGGCTCAACTCTATTCGCCATGGAACAAAGCTCCACTCCCATGTCTGCCAATGTGTTGGAACAGAGTCTCTCTCCCTAAGTTACTGGCAGAGACTCTCCTTGTTGAAGGTGTCCCAGACTTCCAGGTGGGGAATTATCACCGGTGGAAGGTGATATGTTCTGCCTGGGAGGCTCAACTCTATTCGCCATGGAACAAAGCTCCACTCCCAAGTCTGCCGATGTGTTGGAACAGAGTCTCTCTCCCTCAGTTACTGGCAGAGACTCTCCTTGTTGAAGGTGCCCCAGACTTCCAGGTGTGGAATTATGAGCGGAGGAAGGTGATATGTTCTGCCTGGGAGGCTCAACTCCCATGTCTGCTGATGTGTTGGAACAGAGTCTCTCTCCCTCAGTTACTGGCAGAGACTCTCCTTGTTGAAGGTGCCCCAGACTTCCAGGTGTGGAATTATGACCGGTGGAAGGTGATATGTTCTGCCTGGGAGGCTCAACTCCCATGTCTGCTGATGTGTTGGAACAGAGTCTCTCTCCCTCAGTTACTGGCAGAGACTCTCCTTGTTGAAGGTGCCCCAGACTTCCCGGTGTAGATTTATGACCGGTGGAAGGTGAAATGTTCTGCCTGGGAGGCTCAACTCTATTCGCCATGGAACAAAGCTCCACTCCCATGTCTGCCAATGTGTTGGAACAGAGTCTCTCTCCCTAAGTTACTGGCAGAGACTCTCCTTGTTGAAGGTGTCCCAGACTTCCAGGTGGGGAATTATCACCGGTGGAAGGTGATATGTTCTGCCTGGGAGGCTCAACTCTATTCGCCATGGAACAAAGCTCCACTCCCAAGTCTGCCGATGTGTTGGAACAGAGTCTCTCTCCCTCAGTTACTGGCAGAGACTCTCCTTGTTGAAGGTGCCCCAGACTTCCAGGTGTGGAATTATGAGCGGAGGAAGGTGATATGTTCTGCCTGGGAGGCTCAACTCCCATGTCTGCTGATGTGTTGGAACAGAGTCTCTCTCCCTCAGTTACTGGCAGAGACTCTCCTTGTTGAAGGTGCCCCAGACTTCCAGGTGTGGAATTATGACCGGTGGAAGGTGATATGTTCTGCCTGGGAGGCTCAACTCCCATGTCTGCTGATGTGTTGGAACAGAGTCTCTCTCCCTCAGTTACTGGCAGAGACTCTCCTTGTTGAAGGTGCCCCAGACTTCCCGGTGTAGATTTATGACTGGTGGAAGGTGAAATGTTCTGCCTGGGAGGCTCAACTCTATTCCCCATGGAACAAAGCTCCACTCCCATGTCTGCCAATGTGTTGGAACAGAGTCTCTCTCCCTAAGTTACTGGCAGAGACTCTCCTTGTTGAAGGTGTCCCAGACTTCCAGGTGGGGAATTATCACCGGTGGAAGGTGATATGTTCTGCCTGGGAGGTTCAACTCTATTCGCCATGGAACAAAGCTCCACTCCCAAGTCTGCCGATGTGTTGGAACAGAGTCTCTCTCCCTCAGTTACTGGCAGAGACTCTCCTTGTTGAAGGTGCCCCAGACTTCCAGGTGTGGAATTATGAGCGGTGGAAGGTGATATGTTCTGCCTGGGAGGCTCAACTCTATTCGCCATGGAACAAAGCTCCACTCCCATGTCTGCCGATGTCTTGGAACAGAGTCTCTCTCCCTAAGTTACTGGCAGAGACTCTCCTTGTTGAAGGTGCCCCAGACTTCCAGGTGTGGAATTATGACCGGAGGAAGGTGATATGTTCTGCCTGGGAGGCTCAACTCCCATGTCTGCTGATGTGTTGGAACAGAGTCTCTCTCCCTCAGTTACTGGCAGAGACTCTCCTTGTTGAAGGTGCCCCAGACTTCCAGGTGTGGAATTATGACCGGTGGAAGGTGATATGTTCTGCCTGGGAGGCTCAACTCCCATGTCTGCCGATGTGTTGGAACAGAGTCTCTCTCCCTCAGTTACTGGCAGAGACTCACCTTGTTGAAGGTGCCCCAGACTTCCAGGTGTGGAATTATGAGCGGTGGAAGGTGATATGTTCTGCCTGGGAGGCTCAACTCTATTCGCCATGGAACAAAGCTCCACTCCCATGTCTGCCGATGTCTTGGAACAGAGTCTCTCTCCCTAAGTTACTGGCAGAGACTCTCCTTGTTTAAGGTGCCCCAGACTTCCAGGTGGGGAATTATGACTGGTGGAAGGTGATATGTTCTGCCTGGGAGGCTCAACTCCCATGTCTGCTGATGTGTTGGAACAGAGTCTCTCTCCCTCAGTTACTGGCAGAGACTCTCCTTGTTGAAGGTGCCCCAGACTTCCCGGTGTAGATTTATGACCGGTGGAAGGTGAAATGTTCTGCCTGGGAGGATCAACTCTATTCGCCTTGTAACAAAGCTCCACTCCCATGTCTGCCGATGTCTTGGAACAGAGTCTCTCTCCCTAAGTTACTGGCAGAGACTCTCCTTGTTGAAGGTGCCCCAGACTTCCAGGTGTGGAATTATGACCGGAGGAAGGTGATATGTTCTGCCTGGGAGGCTCAACTCCCATGTCTGCTGATGTGTTGGAACAGAGTCTCTCTCCCTAAGTTACTGGCAGAGACTCTCCTTGTTTAAGGTGCCCCAGACTTCCAGGTGGGGAATTATGACCGGTGGAAGGTGATATGTTCTGCCTGGGAGGCTCAACTCCCATGTCTGCTGATGTGTTGGAACAGAGTCTCTCTCCCTCAGTTACTGGCAGAGACTCTCCTTGTTGAAGGTGCCCCAGACTTCCCGGTGTAGATTTATGACCGGTGGAAGGTGAAATGTTCTGCCTGGGAGGCTCAACTCTATTCGCCATGGAACAAAGCTCCACTCCCATGTCTGCCAATGTGTTGGAACAGAATCTCTCTCCCTAAGTTACTGAAAGAGACTCTCCTTGTTGAAGGTGTCCCAGACTTCCAGGTGGGGAATTATGAGCGGTGGAAGGTAATATGTTCTGCCTGGGAGGCTCAACTCTATTCGCCATGGAACAAAGCTCCACTCCCATGTCTGCTGATGTCTTGGAACAGAGTCTCTCTCCCTAAGTTACTGGCAGAGACTCTAATTGTTGAAGGTGCCCCAGACTTCCAGGTGTGGAATTATGACCGGAGGAAGGTGATATGTTCTGCCTGGGAGGCTCAACTCCCATGTCTGCTGATGTGTTGGAACAGAGTCTCTCTCCCTCAGTTACTGGCAGAGACTCTCCTTGTTGAAGGTGCCCCAGACTTCCAGGTGTGGAATTATGACCGGTGGAAGGTGATATGTTCTGCCTGGGAGGCTCAACTCCCATGTCTGCCGATGTGTTGGAACAGAGTCTCTCTCCCTCAGTTACTGGCAGAGACTCACCTTGTTGAAGGTGCCCCAGACTTCCAGGTGTGGAATTATGAGCGGTGGAAGGTGACATGTTCTGCCTGGGAGGCTCAACTCTATTCGCCATGGAACAAAGCTCCACTCCCATGTCTGCCGATGTCTTGGAACAAAGTCTCACTCCCTAAGTTACTGGCAGAGACTCTCCTTGTTTAAGGTGCCCCAGACTTCCAGGTGGGGAATTATGACCGGTGGAAGGTGATATGTTCTGCCTGGGAGGCTCAACTCCCATGTCTGCTGATGTGTTGGAACAGAGTCTCTCTCCCTCAGTTACTGGCAGAGACTCTCCTTATTGAAGGTGCCCCAGACTTCCCGGTGTAGATTTATGACCGGTGGAAGGTGAAATGTTCTGCCTGGGAGGCTCTATTCGCCATGGAACAAAGCTCCACTCCCATGTCTGCCAATGTGTTGGAACAGAGTCTCTCTCCCTAAGTTACTGGCAGAGGCTCTCCTTGTTGAAGGTGTCCCAGACTTCCAGGTGGGGAATTATCACCGGTGGAAGGTGATATGTTCTGCCTGGGAGGCTCAACTCTATTCGCCATGGAACAAAGCTCCACTCCCATGTCTGCCGATGTCTTGGAACAGAGTCTCTCTCCCTAAGTTACTGGCAGAGACTCTCCTTGTTGAAGGTGCCCCAGACTTCCAGGTGTGGAATTATGACCGGAGGAAGGTGATATGTTCTGCCTGGGAGGCTCAACTCCCATGTCTGCTGATGTGTTGGAACAGAGTCTCTCTCCCTCAGTTACTGGCAGAGACTCTCCTTGTTGAAGGTGCCCCAGACTTCCAGGTGTGGAATTATGACCGGTGGAAGGTGATATGTTCTGCCTGGGAGGCTCAACTCCCATGTCTGCCGATGTGTTGGAACAGAGTCTCTCTCCCTCAGTTACTGGCAGAGACTCACCTTGTTGAAGGTGCCCCAGACTTCCAGGTGTGGAATTATGAGCGGTGGAAGGTGATATGTTCTGCCTGGGAGGCTCAACTCTATTCGCCATGGAACAAAGCTCCACTCCCATGTCTGCCGATGTCTTGGAACAGAGTCTCTCTCCCTAAGTTACTGGCAGAGACTCTCCTTGTTTAAGGTGCCCCAGACTTCCAGGTGGGGAATTATGACTGGTGGAAGGTGATATGTTCTGCCTGGGAGGCTCAACTCCCATGTCTGCTGATGTGTTGGAACAGAGTCTCTCTCCCTCAGTTACTGGCAGAGACTCTCCTTGTTGAAGGTGCCCCAGACTTCCCGGTGTAGATTTATGACCGGTGGAAGGTGAAATGTTCTGCCTGGGAGGATCAACTCTATTCGCCTTGTAACAAAGCTCCACTCCCATGTCTGCCGATGTCTTGGAACAGAGTCTCTCTCCCTAAGTTACTGGCAGAGACTCTCCTTGTTGAAGGTGCCCCAGACTTCCAGGTGTGGAATTATGACCGGAGGAAGGTGATATGTTCTGCCTGGGAGGCTCAACTCCCATGTCTGCTGATGTGTTGGAACAGAGTCTCTCTCCCTAAGTTACTGGCAGAGACTCTCCTTGTTTAAGGTGCCCCAGACTTCCAGGTGGGGAATTATGACCGGTGGAAGGTGATATGTTCTGCCTGGGAGGCTCAACTCCCATGTCTGCTGATGTGTTGGAACAGAGTCTCTCTCCCTCAGTTACTGGCAGAGACTCTCCTTGTTGAAGGTGCCCCAGACTTCCCGGTGTAGATTTATGACCGGTGGAAGGTGAAATGTTCTGCCTGGGAGGCTCAACTCTATTCGCCATGGAACAAAGCTCCACTCCCATGTCTGCCAATGTGTTGGAACAGAATCTCTCTCCCTAAGTTACTGAAAGAGACTCTCCTTGTTGAAGGTGTCCCAGACTTCCAGGTGGGGAATTATGAGCGGTGGAAGGTAATATGTTCTGCCTGGGAGGCTCAACTCTATTCGCCATGGAACAAAGCTCCACTCCCATGTCTGCTGATGTCTTGGAACAGAGTCTCTCTCCCTAAGTTACTGGCAGAGACTCTCCTTGTTGAAGGTGCCCCAGACTTCCAGGTGTGGAATTATGACCGGAGGAAGGTGATATGTTCTGCCTGGGAGGCTCAACTCCCATGTCTGCTGATGTGTTGGAACAGAGTCTCTCTCCCTCAGTTACTGGCAGAGACTCTCCTTGTTGAAGGTGCCCCAGACTTCCAGGTGTGGAATTATGACCGGTGGAAGGTGATATGTTCTGCCTGGGAGGCTCAACTCCCATGTCTGCCGATGTGTTGGAACAGAGTCTCTCTCCCTCAGTTACTGGCAGAGACTCACCTTGTTGAAGGTGCCCCAGACTTCCAGGTGTGGAATTATGAGCGGTGGAAGGTGACATGTTCTGCCTGGGAGGCTCAACTCTATTCGCCATGGAACAAAGCTCCACTCCCATGTCTGCCGATGTCTTGGAACAAAGTCTCACTCCCTAAGTTACTGGCAGAGACTCTCCTTGTTTAAGGTGCCCCAGACTTCCAGGTGGGGAATTATGACCGGTGGAAGGTGATATGTTCTGCCTGGGAGGCTCAACTCCCATGTCTGCTGATGTGTTGGAACAGAGTCTCTCTCCCTCAGTTACTGGCAGAGACTCTCCTTATTGAAGGTGCCCCAGACTTCCCGGTGTAGATTTATGACCGGTGGAAGGTGAAATGTTCTGCCTGGGAGGCTCTATTCGCCATGGAACAAAGCTCCACTCCCATGTCTGCCAATGTGTTGGAACAGAGTCTCTCTCCCTAAGTTACTGGCAGAGGCTCTCCTTGTTGAAGGTGTCCCAGACTTCCAGGTGGGGAATTATCACCGGTGGAAGGTGATATGTTCTGCCTGGGAGGCTCAACTCTATTCGCCATGGAACAAAGCTCCACTCCCATGTCTGCCGATGTCTTGGAACAGAGTCTCTCTCCCTAAGTTACTGGCAGAGACTCTCCTTGTTGAAGGTGCCCCAGACTTCCAGGTGTGGAATTATGACCGGAGGAAGGTGATATGTTCTGCCTGGGAGGCTCAACTCCCATGTCTGCTGATGTGTTGGAACAGAGTCTCTCTCCCTCAGTTACTGGCAGAGACTCTCCTTGTTGAAGGTGCCCCAGACTTCCAGGTGTGGAATTATGACCGGTGGAAGGTGATATGTTCTGCCTGGGAGGCTCAACTCCCATGTCTGCCGATGTGTTGGAACAGAGTCTCTCTCCCTCAGTTACTGGCAGAGACTCACCTTGTTGAAGGTGCCCCAGACTTCCAGGTGTGGAATTATGAGCGGTGGAAGGTGATATGTTCTGCCTGGGAGGCTCAACTCTATTCGCCATGGAACAAAGCTCCACTCCCATGTCTGCCGATGTCTTGGAACAGAGTCTCTCTCCCTAAGTTACTGGCAGAGACTCTCCTTGTTTAAGGTGCCCCAGACTTCCAGGTGGGGAATTATGACCGGTGGAAGGTGATATGTTCTGCCTGGGAGGCTCAACTCCCATGTCTGCTGATGTGTTGGAACAGAGTCTCTCTCCCTCAGTTACTGGCAGAGACTCTCCTTGTTGAAGGTGCCCCAGACTTCCCGGTGTAGATTTATGACCGGTGGAAGGTGAAATGTTCTGCTTGGGAGGCTCAACTCTATTCACCATGTAACAAAGCTCCACTCCCATGTCTGCTGATGTCTTGGAACAGAGTCTCTCCTTGTTGAAGGTGCCCCAGACTTCCAGGTGTGGAATTATGACCGGAGGAAGGTGATATGTTCTGCCTAGGGGGCTCAACTCCCATGTCTGCTGATGTGTTGGAACAGAGTCTCTCTCCCTAAGTTACTGGCAGAGACTCTCCTTGTTTAAGGTGCCCCAGACTTCCAGGTGGGGAATTATGACCGGTGGAAGGCGATATGTTCTGCCTGGGAGGCTCAACTCCCATGTCTGCTGATGTGTTGGAACAGAGTCTCTCTCCCTCAGTTACTGGCAGAGACTCTCCTTGTTGAAGTTGCCCCAGACTTCCCGGTGTAGATTTATGACCGGTGGAAGGTGAAATGTTCTGCCTGGGAGGCTCAAATCTATTCGCCATGGAACAAAGCTCCACTCCCATGTCTGCCAATGTGTTGGAACAGAATCTCTCTCCCTAAGTTACTGAAAGAGACTCTCCTTGTTGAAGGTGTCCCAGACTTCCAGGTGGGGAATTATCACCGGTGGAAGGTGATATGTTCTGCCTGGGAGGTTCAACTCTATTCGCCATGGAACAAAGCTCCACTCCCAAGTCTGCCGATATGTTGGAACAGAGTCTCTCTCCCTCAGTTACTGGCAGAGACTCTCCTTGTTGAAGGTGCCCCAGACTTCCAGGTGTGGAATTATGAGCGGTGGAAGGTAATATGTTCTGCCTGGGAGGCTCAACTCTATTCGCCATGGAACAAAGCTCCACTCCCATGTCTGCTGATGTGTTGGAACAGAGTCTCTCTCCCTCAGTTACTGGCAGAGACTCTCCTTGTTGAAGGTGCCCCAGACTTCCAGGTGTGGAATTATGACCGGTGGAAGGTGATATGTTCTGCCTGGGAGGCTCAACTCTATTCGCCATGGAACAAAGCTCCACTCCCATGTCTGCCGATGTCTTGGAACAAAGTCTCACTCCCTAAGTTACTGGCAGAGACTCTCCTTGTTTAAGGTGCCCCAGACTTCCAGGTGGGGAATTATGACCGGTGGAAGGTGATATGTTCTGCCTGGGAGGCTCAACTCCCATGTCTGCTGATGTGTTGGAACAGAGTCTCTCTCCCTCAGTTACTGGCAGAGACTCTCCTTATTGAAGGTGCCCCAGACTTCCCGGTGTAGATTTATGACCGGTGGAAGGTGAAATGTTCTGCCTGGGAGGCTCTATTCGCCATGGAACAAAGCTCCACTCCCATGTCTGCCAATGTGTTGGAACAGAGTCTCTCTCCCTAAGTTACTGGCAGAGGCTCTCCTTGTTGAAGGTGTCCCAGACTTCCAGGTGTGGAATTATGACCGGAGGAAGGTGATATGTTCTGCCTGGGAGGCTCAACTCCCATGTCTGCTGATGTGTTGGAACAGAGTCTCTCTCCCTAAGTTACTGGCAGAGACTCTCCTTGTTGAAGGTGCCCCAGACTTCCAGGTGTGGAATTATGACCGGAGGAAGGTGATATGTTCTGCCTGGGAGGCTCAACTCCCATGTCTGCTGATGTGTTGGAACAGAGTCTCTCTCCCTCAGTTACTGGCAGAGACTCTCCTTGTTGAAGGTGCCCCAGACTTCCAGGTGTGGAATTATGAGCGGTGGAAGGTGATATGTTCTGCCTGGGAGGCTCAACTCTATTCGCCATGGAACAAAGCTCCACTCCCATGTCTGCCGATGTCTTGGAACAGAGTCTCTCTCCCTAAGTTACTGGCAGAGACTCTCCTTGTTTAAGGTGCCCCAGACTTCCAGGTGGGGAATTATGACCGGTGGAAGGTGATATGTTCTGCCTGGGAGGCTCAGCTCCCATGTCTGCTGATGTGTTGGAACAGAGTCTCTCTCCCTCAGTTACTGGCAGAGACTCTCCTTGTTGAAGGTGCCCCAGACTTCCCGGTGTAGATTTATGACCGGTGGAAGGTGAAATGTTCTGCCTGGGAGGCTCATCTCAATTCGCCATGGAACAAAGCTCCACTCCCATGTCTGCTAATGTGTTGGAACAGAGTCTCTCTCCCTCAGTTACTGGCAGAGACTCTCCTTGTTGAAGGTGCCCCAGACTTCCAGGTGTGGAATTATGAGCGGTGGAAGGTGATATGTTCTGCCTGGGAGGCTCAACTCCCATGTCTGCTGATGTGTTGGAACAGAGTCTCTCTCCCTCAGTTACTGGCAGAGACTCACCTTGTTGAAGGTGCCCCAGACTTCCAGGTGTGGAATTATGAGCGGTGGAAGGTGATATGTTCTGCCTGGGAGGCTCAACTCTATTCGCCATGGAACAAAGCTCCACTCCCATGTCTGCCGATGTCTTGGAACAGAGTCTCTCTCCCTAAGTTACTGGCAGAGACTCTCCTTGTTTAAGGTGCCCCAGACTTCCAGGTGGGGAAGGTGATAAGTTCTGCCTGGGAGGCTCAACTCCCATGTCTGCTGATGTGTTGGAACAGAGTCTCTCTCCCTCAGTTACTGGCAGAGACTCTCCTTGTTGAAGGTGCCCCAGACTTCCCGGTGTAGATTTATGACCGGTGGAAGGTGAAATGTTCTGCCTGGGAGGCTCAACTCTATTCGCCATGGAACAAAGCTCCACTCCCATGTCTGCCAATGTGTTGGAACAGAGTCTCTCTCCCTAAGTTACTGGCAGAGACTCTCCTTGTTTAAGGTTTCCCAGACTTCCAGGTGGGGAATTATCACCGTCGGAAGGTGATATGTTCTGCCTGGGAGGTTCAACTCTATTCGCCATGGAACAAAGCTCCACTCCCAAGTCTGCCGATGTGTTGGAACAGAGTCTCTCTCCCTCAGTTACTGGCAGAGACTCTCCTTGTTGAAGGTGCCCCAGACTTCCAGGTGTGGAATTATGAGCGGTGGAAGGTGATATGTTCTGCCTGGGAGGCTCAACTCTATTCGCCATGGAACAAAGCTCCACTCCCATGTCTGCTGATGTCTTGGAACAGAGTCTCTCTCCCTAAGTTACTGGCAGAGACTCTCCTTGTTGAAGGTGCCCCAGACTTCCAGGTGTGGAATTATGACCGGAGGAAGGTGATATGTTCTGCCTGGGAGGCTCAACTTCCATGTCTGCTGATGTGTTGGAACAGAGTCTCTCTCCCTCAGTTACTGGCAGAGACTCTCCTTGTTTAAGGTGCCCCAGACTTCCAGGTGGGGTATTATGACCGGTGGAAGGTGATATGTTCTGCCTGGGAGGCTCAACTCTATTCGCCATGGAACAAAGCTCCACTCCCATGTCTGCCGATGTCTTGGAACAGAGTCTCTCTCCCTAAGTTACTGGCAGAGACTCTCCTTGTTTAAGGTGCCCCAGACTTCCAGGTGGGGAATTATGACCGGTGGAAGGTGATATGTTCTGCCTGGGAGGCTCAACTCCCATGTCTGCTGATGTGTTGGAACAGAGTCTCTCTCCCTCAGTTACTGGCAGAGACTCTCCTTGTTGAAGGTGCCCCAGACTTCCCGGTGTAGATTTATGACCGGTGGAAGGTGAAATGTTCTGCCTGGGAGGTTCAACTCTATTCGCCATGGAACAAAGCTCCACTCCCATGTCTGCCAATGTGTTGGAACAGAGTCTCTCTCCCTAAGCTACTGGCAGAGACTCTCCTTGTTGAAGGTGTCCCAGACTTCCAGGTGGGGAATTATCACCGGTGGAAGGTGATATGTTCTGCCTGGGAGGCTCAACTCTATTCGCCATGGAACAAAGCTCCACTCCCATGTCTGCCGATGTCTTGGAACAGAGTCTCTCTCCCTAAGTTACTGGCAGAGACTCTCCTTGTTGAAGGTGCCCCAGACTTCCAGGTGTGGAATTATGACTGGAGGAAGGTGATATGTTCTGCCTGGGAGGCTCAACTCCCATGTCTGCTGATGTGTTGGAACAGAGTCTCTCTCCCTCAGTTACTGGCAGAGACTCTCCTTGTTGAAGGTGCCCCAGACTTCCAGGTGTGGAATTATGACCGGTGGAAGGTGATATGTTCTGCCTGGGAGGCTCAACTCCCATGTCTGCTGATGTGTTGGAACAGAGTCTCTCTCCCTCAGTTACTGGCAGAGACTCACCTTGTTGAAGGTGCCCCAGACTTCCAGGTGTGGAATTATGAGCGGTGGAAGGTGATATGTTCTGCCTGGGAGGCTCAACTCTATTCGCCATGGAACAAAGCTCCACTCCCATGTCTGCCGATGTCTTGGAACAGAGTCTCTCTCCCTAAGTTACTGGCAGAGACTCTCCTTGTTTAAGGTGCCCCAGACTTCCAGGTGGGGAATTATGACCGGTGGAAGGTGATATGTTCTGCCTGGGAGGCTCAACTCCCATGTCTGCTGATGTGTTGGAACAGAGTCTCTCTCCCTCAGTTACTGGCAGAGACTCTCCTTGTTGAAGGTGTCCCAGACTTCCAGGTGGGGAATTATCACCGGTGGAAGGTGATATGTTCTGCCTGGGAGGTTCAACTCTATTCGCCATGGAACAAAGCTCCACTCCCAAGTCTGCCGATGTGTTGGAACAGAGTCTCTCTCCCTCAGTTACTGGCAGAGACTCTCCTTGTTGAAGGTGCCCCAGACTTCCAGGTGTGGAATTATGAGCGGTGGAAGGTGATATGTTCTGCCTGGGAGGCTCAACTCTATTCGCCATGGAACAAAGCTCCACTCCCATGTCTGCCGATGTCTTGGAACAGAGTCTCTCTCCCTAAGTTACTGGCAGAGACTCTCCTTGTTGAAGGTGCCCCAGACTTCCAGGTGTGGAATTATGACCGGAGGAAGGTGATATGTTCTGCCTGGGAGGCTCAACTTCCATGTCTGCTGATGTGTTGGAACAGAGTCTCTCTCCCTCAGTTACTGGCAGAGACTCTCCTTGTTTAAGGTGCCCCAGACTTCCAGGTGGGGAATTATGACCGGTGGAAGGTGATATGTTCTGCCTGGGAGGCTCAACTCCCATGTCTGCTGATGTGTTGGAACAGATTCTCTCTCCCTCAGTTACTGGCAGAGACTCACCTTGTTGAAGGTGCCCCAGACTTCCAGGTGTGGAATTATGAGCGGTGGAAGGTGATATGTTCTGCCTGGGAGGCTCAACTCTATTCGCCATGGAACAAAGCTCCACTCCCATGTCTGCCGATGTCTTGGAACAGAGTCTCTCTCCCTAAGTTACTGGCAGAGACTCTCCTTGTTGAAGGTGCCCCAGACTTCCAGGTGGGGAATTATGACCGGTGGAAGGTGATATGTTCTGCCTGGGAGGCTCAACTCCCATGTCTGCTGATGTGTTGGAACAGAGTCTCTCTCCCTCAGTTACTGGCAGAGACTCTCCTTGTTGAAGGTGCCCCAGACTTCCCGGTGTAGATTTATGACCGGTGTAAGGTGAAATGTTCTGCCTGGGAGGCTCAACTCTATTCGCCATGGAACAAAGCTCCACTCCCATGTCTGCCAATGTGTTGGAACAGAGTCTCTCTCCCTAAGTTACTGGCAGAGACTCTCCTTGTTGAAGGTGTCCCAGACTTCCAGGTGGGGAATTATCACCGGTGGAAGGTGATATGTTCTGCCTGGGAGGTTCAACTCTATTCGCCATGGAACAAAGCTCCACTCCCAAGTCTGCCGATGTGTTGGAACAGAGTCTCTCTCCCTCAGTTACTGGCAGAGACTCTCCTTGTTGAAGGTGCCCCAGACTTCCAGGTGTGGAATTATGAGCGGTGGAAGGTGATATGTTCTGCCTGGGAGGCTCAACTCTATTCGCCATGGAACAAAGCTCCACTCCCATGTCTGCCGATGTCTTGGAACAGAGTCTCTCTCCCTAAGTTACTGGCAGAGACTCTCCTTGTTGAAGGTGCCCCAGACTTCCAGGTGTGGAATTATGACCGGTGGAAGGTGATATGTTCTGCCTGGGAGGCTCAACTCCCATGTCTGCCGATGTGTTGGAAAAGAGTCTCTCTCCCTCAGTTACTGGGAGAGACTCACCTTGTTGAAGGTGCCCCAGACTTCCAGGTGTGGAATTATGAGCGGTGGAAGGTGATATGTTCTGCCTGGGAGGCTCAACTCTATTCGCCATGGAACAAAGCTCCCCTCCCATGTCTGCCGATGTCTTGGAACAGAGTCTCTCTCCCTAAGTTACTGGCAGAGACTCTCCTTGTTGAAGGTGTCCCAGACTTCCAGGTGGGGAATTATCACCGGTGGAAGGTGATATGTTCTGCCTGGGAGGTTCAACTCTATTCGCCATGGAACAAAGCTCCACTCTCAAGTCTGCCGATGTGTTGGAACAGTCTCTCTCCCTCAGTTACTGGCAGAGACTCTCCTTGTTGAAGGTGCCCCAGACTTCCAGGTGTGGAATTATGAGCGGTGGAAGGTGATATGTTCTGCCTGGGAGGCTCAACTCTATTCGCCATGGAACAAAGCTCCACTCCCATGTCTGCCTATGTCTTGGAACAGAGTCTCTCTCCCTAAGTTACTGGCAGAGACTCTCCTTGTTGAAGGTGCCCCAGACTTCCAGGTGTGGAATTATGACCGGAGGAAGGTGATATGTTCTGCCTGGGAGGCTCAACTCCCATGTCTGCTGATGTGTTGGAACAGAGTCTCTCTCCCTCAGTTACTGGCAGAGACTCTCCTTGTTGAAGGTGCCCCAGACTTCCAGGTGTGGAATTATGACCGGTGGAAGGTGATATGTTCTGCCTGGGAGGCTCAACTCCCATGTCTGCCGATGTGTTGGAACAGAGTCTCTCTCCCTCAGTTACTGGCAGAGACTCACCTTGTTGAAGGTGCCCCAGACTTCCAGGTGTGGAATTATGAGCGGTGGAAGGTGATATGTTCTGCCTGGGAGGCTCAACTCTATTCGCCATGGAACAAAGCTCCACTCCCATGTCTGCCGATGTCTTGGAACAGAGTCTCTCTCCCTAAGTTACTGGCAGAGACTCACCTTGTTGAAGGTGCCCCAGACTTCCCGGTGTAGATTTATGACCGGTGGAAGGTGAAATGTTCTGCCTGGGAGGCTCAACTCTATTCGCCATGGAACAAAGCTCCACTCCCATGTCTGCCAATGTGTTGGAACAGAATCTCTCTCCCTAAGTTACTGAAAGAGACTCTCCTTGTTGAAGGTGTCCCAGACTTCCAGGTGGGGAATTATCACCGGTGGAAGGTGATATGTTCTGCCTGGGAGGTTCAACTCTATTCGCCATGGAACAAAGCTCCACTCCCAAGTCTGCCGATATGTTGGAACAGACTCTCTCTCCCTCAGTTACTGGCAGAGACTCTCCTTGTTGAAGGTGCCCCAGACTTCCAGGTGTGGAATTATGAGCGGTGGAAGGTAATATGTTCTGCCTGGGAGGCTCAACTCTATTCGCCATGGAACAAAGCTCCACTCCCATGTCTGCCGATGTCTTGGAACAGAGTCTCTCTCCCTAAGTTACTGGCAGAGACTCTCCTTGTTGAAGGTGCCCCAGACTTCCAGGTGTGGAATTATGACCGGAGGAAGGTGATATGTTCTGCCTGGGAGGCTCAACTCCCATGTCTGCTGATGTGTTGGAACAGAGTCTCTCTCCCTCAGTTACTGGCAGAGACTCTCCTTGTTGAAGGTGCCCCAGACTTCCAGGTGTGGAATTATGACCGGTGGAAGGTGATATGTTCTGCCTGGGAGGCTCAACTCCCATGTCTGCCGATGTGTTGGAACAGAGTCTCTCTCCCTCAGTTACTGGCAGAGACTCACCTTGTTGAAGGTGCCCCAGACTTCCAGGTGTGGAATTATGAGCGGTGGAAGGTGATATGTTCTGCCTGGGAGGCTCAACTCTATTCGCCATGGAACAAAGCTCCACTCCCATGTCTGCCGATGTCTTGGAACAGAGTCTCTCTCCCTAAGTTACTGGCAGAGACTCTCCTTGTTTAAGGTGCCCCAGACTTCCAGGTGGGGAATTATGACCGGTGGAAGGTGATATGTTCTGCCTGGGAGGCCCAACTCCCATGTCTGCTGATGTGTTGGAACAGAGTCTCTCTCCCTCAGTTACTGGCAGAGACTCTCCTTGTTGAAGGTGCCCCAGACTTCCCGGTGTAGATTTATGACCGGTGTAAGGTGAAATGTTCTGCCTGGGAGGCTCAACTCTATTCGCCATGGAACAAAGCTCCACTCCCATGTCTGCCAATGTGTTGGAACAGAGTCTCTCTCCCTAAGTTACTGGCAGAGACTCTCCTTGTTGAAGGTGTCCCAGACTTCCAGGTGGGGAATTATCACCGGTGGAAGGTGATATGTTCTGCCTGGGAGGTTCAACTCTATTCGCCATGGAACAAAGCTCCACTCCCAAGTCTGCCGATGTGTTGGAACAGAGTCTCTCTCCCTCAGTTACTGGCAGAGACTCTCCTTGTTGAAGGTGCCCCAGACTTCCAGGTGTGGAATTATGAGCGGTGGAAGGTGATATGTTCTGCCTGGGAGGCTCAACTCTATTCGCCATGGAACAAAGCTCCACTCCCATGTCTGCCGATGTCTTGGAACAGAGTCTCTCTCCCTAAGTTACTGGCAGAGACTCTCCTTGTTGAAGGTGCCCCAGACTTCCAGGTGTGGAATTATGACCGGTGGAAGGTGATATGTTCTGCCTGGGAGGCTCAACTCCCATGTCTGCCGATGTGTTGGAACAGAGTCTCTCTCCCTAAGTTACTGGCAGAGACTCTCCTTGTTGAAGGTGTCCCAGACTTCCAGGTGGGGAATTATCACCGGTGGAAGGTGATATGTTCTGCCTGGGAGGTTCAACTCTATTCGCCATGGAACAAAGCTCCACTCTCAAGTCTGCCGATGTCTTGGAACAGTCTCTCTCCCTCAGTTACTGGCAGAGACTCTCCTTGTTGAAGGTGCCCCAGACTTCCAGGTGTGGAATTATGAGCGGTGGAAGGTGATATGTACTGCCTGGGAGGCTCAACTCTATTCGCCATGGAACAAAGCTCCACTCCCATGTCTGCCGATGTCTTGGAACAGAGTCTCTCTCCCTAAGTTACTGGCAGAGACTCTCCTTGTTGAAGGTGCCCCAGACTTCCAGGTGTGGAATTATGACCGGAGGAAGGTGATATGTTCTGCCTGGGAGGCTCAACTCCCATGTCTGCTGATGTGTTGGAACAGAGTCTCTCTCCCTCAGTTACTGGCAGAGACTCTCCTTGTTGAAGGTGCCCAAGACTTCCAGGTGTGGAATTATGACCGGTGGAAGGTGATATGTTCTGCCTGGGAGGCTCAACTCCCATGTCTGCCGATGTGTTGGAACAGAGTCTCTCTCCCTCAGTTACTGGCAGAGACTCACCTTGTAGAAGGTGCCCCAGACTTCCAGGTGTGGAATTATGAGCGGTGGAAGGTGATATGTTCTGCCTGGGAGGCTCAACTCTATTCGCCATGGAACAAAGCTCCACTCCCATGTCTGCCGATGTCTTGGAACAGAGTCTCTCTCCCTAAGTTACTGGCAGAGACTCTCCTTGTTTAAGGTGCCCCAGACTTCCAGGTGGGGAATTATGACCGGTGGAAGGTGATATGTTCTGCCTGGGAGGCTCAACTCCCATGTCTGCTGATGTGTTGGAACAGAGTCTCTCTCCCTCAGTTACTGGCAGAGACTCTCCTTGTTGAAGGTGCCCCAGACTTCCCGGTGTAGATTTATGACCGGTGGAAGGTGAAATGTTCTGCCTGGGAGGCTCAACTCTATTCGCCATGGAACAAAGCTCCACTCCCATGTCTGCCAATGTGTTGGAACAGAATCTCTCTCCCTAAGTTACTGAAAGAGACTCTCCTTGTTGAAGGTGTCCCAGACTTCCAGGTGGGGAATTATCACCGGTGGAAGGTGATATGTTCTGCCTGGGAGGTTCAACTCTATTCGCCATGGAACAAAGCTCCACTCCCAAGTCTGCCGATATGTTGGAACAGAGTCTCTCTCCCTCAGTTACTGGCAGAGACTCTCCTTGTTGAAGGTGCCCCAGACTTCCAGGTGTGGAATTATGAGCGGTGGAAGGTAATATGTTCTGCCTGGGAGGCTCAACTCTATTCGCCATGGAACAAAGCTCCACTCCCATGTCTGCCGATGTCTTGGAACAGAGTCTCTCTCCCTAAGTTACTGGCAGAGACTCTCCTTGTTGAAGGTGCCCCAGACTTCCAGGTGTGGAATTATGACCGGAGGAAGGTGATATGTTATGCCTGGGAGGCTCAACTCCCATGTCTGCTGATGTGTTGGAACAGAGTCTCTCTCCCTCAGTTACTGGCAGAGACTCACCTTGTTGAAGGTGCCCCAGACTTCCAGGTGTGGAATTATGAGCGGTGGAAGGTGATATGTTCTGCCTGGGAGGCTCAACTCTATTCGCCATGGAACAAAGCTCCACTCCCATGTCTGCCGATGTCTTGGAACAGAGTCTCTCTCCCTAAGTTACTGGCAGAGACTCTCCTTGTTTAAGGTGCCCCAGACTTCCAGGTGGGGAATTATGACTGGTGAAAGGTGATATGTTCTGCCTGGGAGGCTCAACTCCCATGTCTGCTGATGTGTTGGAACAGAGTCTCTCTCCCTCAGTTACTGGAAGAGACTCTCCTTGTTGAAGGTGCCCAAGACTTCCCGGTATAGATTTATGACCGGTGGAAGGTGAAATGTTCTGCCTGGGAGGCTCAACTCTATTTGCCATGGAACAAAGCTCCACTCCCATGTCTGCCAATGTGTTGGAACAGAGTCTCTCTCCCTAAGTTACTGGCAGAGACTCTCCTTGTTGAAGGTGTCCCAGACTTCCAGGTGGGGAATTATCACCGGTGGAAGGTGATATGTTCTGCCTGGGAGGTTCAACTCTATTCGCCATGGAACAAAGCTCCACTCCCAAGTCTGCCGATGTGTTGGAACAGAGTCTCTCTCCCTCAGTTACTGGCAGAGACTCTCCTTGTTGAAGGTGCCCCAGACTTCCAGGTGTGGAATTATGAGCGGTGGAAGGTGATATGTTCTGCCTGGGAGGCTCAACTCCCATGTCTGCCGATGTGTTGGAACAGAGTCTCTCTCCCTCAGTTACTGGCAGAGACTCACCTTGTTGAAGGTGCCCCAGACTTCCAGGTGTGGAATTATGAGCGGTGGAAGGTGATATGTTCTGCCTGGGAGGCTCAACTCTATTCGCCATGGAACAAAGCTCCACTCCCATGTCTGACGATGTCTTGGAACAGAGTCTCTCTCCCTAAGTGACTGGCAGAGACTCTCCTTGTTTAAGGTGCCCCAGACTTCCAGGTGGGGAATTATGACCGGTGGAAGGTGATATGTTCTGCCTGGGAGGCTCAACTCCCATGTCTGCTGATGTGTTGGAACAGAGTCTCTCTCCCTCAGTTACTGGCAGAGACTCTCCTTGTTGAAGGTGCCCCAGACTTCCCGGTGTAGATTTATGACCGGTGGAAGGTGAAATGTTCTGCCTGGGAGGCTCAACTCTATTCGCCATGGAACAAAGCTCCACTCCCATGTCTGCCAATGTGTTGGAACAGAGTCTCTCTCCCTAAGTTACTGGCAGAGACTCTCCTTGTTTAAGGTGTCCCAGACTTCCAGGTGGGGAATTATCACCGGTGGAAGGTGATATGTTCTGCCTGGGAGGTTCAACTCTATTCGCCATGGAACAAAGCTCCACTCCCAAGTCTGCCGATGTGTTGGAACAGAGTCTCTCTCCCTCAGTTACTGGCAGAGACTCTCCTTGTTGAAGGTGCCCCAGACTTCCAGGTGTGGAATTATGAGCGGTGGAAGGTGATATGTTCTGCCTGGGAGGCTCTACTCTATTCGCCATGGAACAAAGCTCCACTCCCATGTCTGCCGATGTCTTGGAACACAGTCTCTCTCCCTAAGTTACTGGCAGAGACTCTCCTTGTTGAAGGTGCCCCAGACTTCCAGGTGTGGAATTATGACCGGAGGAAGGTGATATGTTCTGCCTGGGAGGCTCAACTTCCATGTCTGCTGATGTGTTGGAACAGAGTCTCTCTCCCTCAGTTACTGGCAGAGACTCTCCTTGTTTAAGGTGCCCCAGACTTCCAGGTGGGGAATTATGACCGGTGGAAGGTGATATGTTCTGCCTGGGAGGCTCAACTCTATTCGCCATGGAACAAAGCTCCACTCCCATGTCTGCCGATGTCTTGGAACAGAGTCTCTCTCCCTAAGTTACTGGCAGAGACTCTCCTTGTTTAAGGTGCCCCAGACTTCCCGGTGTAGATTTATGACCGGTGGAAGGTGAAATGTTCTGCCTGGGAGGCTCAACTCTATTCGCCATGGAACAAAGCTCCACTCCCATGTCTGCCAATGTGTTGGAACAGAGTCTCTCTCCCTAAGCTACTGGCAGAGACTCTCCTTGTTGAAGGTGTCCCAGACTTCCAGGTGGGGAATTATCACCGGTGGAAGGTGATATGTTCTGCCTGGGAGGTTCAACTCTATTCGCCATGGAACAAAGCTCCACTCCCAAGTCTGCTGATGTGTTGGAACAGAGTCTCTCTCCCTCAGTTACTGGCAGAGACTCTCCTTGTTGAAGGTGCCCCAGACTTCCAGGTGGGGAATTATGACCGGTGGAAGGTGATATGTTCTGCCTGGGAGGCTCAACTCCCATGTCTGCTGATGTGTTGGAACAGAGTCTCTCTCCCTCAGTTACTGGCAGAGACTCTCCTTGTTGAAGGTGCCCCAGACTTCCCGGTGTAGATTTATGACCGGTGGAAGGTGAAATGTTCTGCCTGGGAGGCTCAACTCTATTCGCCATGGAACAAAGCTCCACTCCCATGTCTGCCAATGTGTTGGAACAGAGTCTCTCTCCCTAAGCTACTGGCAGAGACTCTCCTTGTTGAAGGTGTCCCAGACTTCCAGGTGGGGAATTATCACCGGTGGAAGGTGATATGTTCTGCCTGGGAGGTTCAACTCTATTCGCCATGGAACAAAGCTCCACTCCCAAGTCTGCTGATGTGTTGGAACAGAGTCTCTCTCCCTCAGTTACTGGCAGAGACTCTCCTTGTTGAAGGTGCCCCAGACTTCCAGGTGGGGAATTATGACCGGTGGAAGGTGATATGTTCTGCCTGGGAGGCTCAACTCCCATGTCTGCTGATGTGTTGGAACAGAGTCTCTCTCCCTCAGTTACTGGCAGAGACTCTCCTTGTTGAAGGTGTCCCAGACTTCCAGGTGGGGAATTATCACCGGTGGAAGGTGATATGTTCTGCCTGGGAGGTTCAACTCTATTCGCCATGGAACAAAGCTCCACTCCCAAGTCTGCTGATGTGTTGGAACAGAGTCTCTCTCCCTCAGTTACTGGCAGAGACTCTCCTTGTTGAAGGTGCCCCAGACTTCCAGGTGGGGAATTATGACCGGTGGAAGGTGATATGTTCTGCCTGGGAGGCTCAACTCCCATGTCTGCTGATGTTTTGGAACAGAGTCTCTCTCCCTCAGTTACTGGCAGAGACTCTCCTTGTTGAAGGTGCCCCAGACTTCCCGGTGTAGATTTATGACCGGTGGAAGGTGAAATGTTCTGCCTGGGAGGCACAACTCTATTCGCCATGGAACAAAGCTCCACTCCCATGTCTGCCAATGTGTTGGAACAGAGTCTCTCTCCCTAAGTTACTGGCAGAGACTCTCCTTGTTGAAGGTGTCCCAGACTTCCAGGTGGGGAATTATCACCGGTGGAAGGTGATATGTTCTGCCTGGGAGGTTCAACTCTATTCGCCATGGAACAAAGCTCCACTCCCAAGTCTGCCGATGTGTTGGAACAGAGTCTCTCTCCCTCAGTTACTGGCAGAGACTCTCCTTGTTGAAGGTGCCCCAGACTTCCAGGTGTGGAATTATGACCGGAGGAAGGTGATATGTTCTGCCTGGGAGGCTCAACTTCCATGTCTGCTGATGTGTTGGAACAGAGTCTCTCTCCCTCAGTTACTGGCAGAGACTCTCCTTGTTTAAGGTGCCCCAGACTTCCAGGTGGGGAATTATGACCGGTGGAAGGTGATATGTTCTGCCTGGGAGGCTCAACTCCCATGTCTGCTGATGTGTTGGAACAGAGTCTCTCTCCCTCAGTTACTGGCAGAGACTCACCTTGTTGAAGGTGCCCCAGACTTCCAGGTGTGGAATTATGAGCGGTGGAAGGTGATATGTTCTGCCTGGGAGGCTCAACTCTATTCGCCATGGAACAAAGCTCCACTCCCATGTCTGCCGATGTCTTGGAACAGAGTCTCTCTCCCTAAGTTACTGGCAGAGACTCTCCTTGTTTAAGGTGCCCCAGACTTCCAGGTGGGGAATTATGACCGGTGGAAGGTGATATGTTCTGCCTGGGAGGCTCAACTCCCATGTCTGCTGATGTGTTGGAACAGAGTCTCTCTCCCTCAGTTACTGGCAGAGACTCTCCTTGTTGAAGGTGCCCCAGACTTCCCGGTGTAGATTTATGACCGGTGTAAGGTGAAATGTTCTGCCTGGGAGGCTCAACTCTATTCGCCATGGAACAAAGCTCCACTCCCATGTCTGCCAATGTGTTGGAACAGAGTCTCTCTCCCTAAGTTACTGGCAGAGACTCTCCTTGTTGAAGGTGTCCCAGACTTCCAGGTGGGGAATTATCAACGGTGGAAGGTGATATGTTCTGCCTGGGAGGTTCAACTCTATTCGCCATGGAACAAAGCTCCACTCCCAAGTCTGCCGATGTGTTGGAACAGAGTCTCTCTCCCTCAGTTACTGGCAGAGACTCTCCTTGTTGAAGGTGCCCCAGACTTCCAGGTGTGGAATTATGAGCGGTGGAAGGTGATATGTTCTGCCTGGGAGGCTCAACTCTATTCGCCATGGAACAAAGCTCCACTCCCATGTCTGCCGATGTCTTGGAACAGAGTCTCTCTCCCTAAGTTACTGGCAGAGACTCTCCTTGTTGAAGGTGCCCCAGACTTCCAGGTGTGGAATTATGACCGGTGGAAGGTGATATGTTCTGCCTGGGAGGCTCAACTCCCATGTCTGCCGATGTGTTGGAAAAGAGTCTCTCTCCCTCAGTTACTGGGAGAGACTCACCTTGTTGAAGGTGCCCCAGACTTCCAGGTGTGGAATTATGAGCAGTGGAAGGTGATATGTTCTGCCTGGGAGGCTCAACTTTATTCGCCATGGAACAAAGCTCCCCTCCCATGTCTGCCGATGTCTTGGAACAGAGTCTCTCTCCCTAAGTTACTGGCAGAGACTCTCCTTGTTGAAGGTGTCCCAGACTTCCAGGTGGGGAATTATCACCGGTGGAAGGTGATATGTTCTGCCTGGGAGGTTCAACTCTATTCGCCATGGAACAAAGCTCCACTCCCATGTCTGCCTATGTCTTGGAACAGAGTCTCTCTCCCTAAGTTACTGGCAGAGACTCTCCTTGTTGAAGGTGCCCCAGACTTCCAGGTGTGGAATTATGAGCGGTGGAAGGTGATATGTTCTGCCTGGGAGGCTCAACTCTATTCGCCATGGAACAAAGCTCCACTCCCATGTCTGCCTATGTCTTGGAACAGAGTCTCTCTCCCTAAGTTACTGGCAGAGACTCTCCTTGTTGAAGGTGCCCCAGACTTCCAGGTGTGGAATTATGACCGGAGGAAGGTGATATGTTCTGCCTGGGAGGCTCAACTCCCATGTCTGCTGATGTGTTGGAACAGAGTCTCTCTCCCTCAGTTACTGGCAGAGACTCTCCTTGTTGAAGGTGCCCCAGACTTCCAGGTGTGGAATTATGACCGGTGGAAGGTGATATGTTCTGCCTGGGAGGCTCAACTCCCATGTCTGCCGATGTGTTGGAACAGAGTCTCTCTCCCTCAGTTACTGGCAGAGACTCACCTTGTTGAAGGTGCCCCAGACTTCCAGGTGTGGAATTATGAGCGGTGGAAGGTGATATGTTCTGCCTGGGAGGCTCAACTCTATTCGCCATGGAACAAAGCTCCACTCCCATGTCTGCCGATGTCTTGGAACAGAGTCTCTCTCCCTAAGTTACTGGCAGAGACTCACCTTGTTGAAGGTGCCCCAGACTTCCCGGTGTAGATTTATGACCGGTGGAAGGTGAAATGTTCTGCCTGGGAGGCTCAACTCTATTCGCCATGGAACAAAGCTCCACTCCCATGTCTGCCAATGTGTTGGAACAGAATCTCTCTCCCTAAGTTACTGAAAGAGACTCTCCTTGTTGAAGGTGTCCCAGACTTCCAGGTGTGGAATTATGACCGGTGGAAGGTGATATGTTCTGCCTGGGAGGTTCAACTCTATTCGCCATGGAACAAAGCTCCACTCCCAAGTCTGCCGATATGTTGGAACAGACTCTCTCTCCCTCAGTTACTGGCAGAGACTCTCCTTGTTGAAGGTGCCCCAGACTTCCAGGTGTGGAATTATGAGCGGTGGAAGGTAATATGTTCTGCCTGGGAGGCTCAACTCTATTCGCCATGGAACAAAGCTCCACTCCCATGTCTGCCGATGTCTTGGAACAGAGTCTCTCTCCCTAAGTTACTGGCAGAGACTCTCCTTGTTGAAGGTGCCCCAGACTTCCAGGTGTGGAATTATGACCGGAGGAAGGTGATATGTTCTGCCTGGGAGGCTCAACTCCCATGTCTGCTGATGTGTTGGAACAGAGTCTCTCTCCCTCAGTTACTGGCAGAGACTCTCCTTGTTGAAGGTGCCCCAGACTTCCAGGTGTGGAATTATGACCGGTGGAAGGTGATATGTTCTGCCTGGGAGGCTCAACTCCCATGTCTGCCGATGTGTTGGAACAGAGTCTCTTTCCCTCAGTTACTGGCAGAGACTCACCTTGTTGAAGGTGGCCCAGACTTCCAGGTGTGGAATTATGAGCGGTGGAAGGTGATATGTTCTGCCTGGGAGGCTCAACTCTATTCGCCATGGAACAAAGCTCCACTCCCATGTCTGCCGATGTCTTGGAACAGAGTCTCTCTCCCTAAGTTACTGGCAGAGACTCTCCTTGTTTAAGGTGCCCCAGACTTCCAGGTGGGGAATTATGACCGGTGGAAGGTGATATGTTCTGCCTGGGAGGCCCAACTCCCATGTCTGCTGATGTGTTGGAACAGAGTCTCTCTCCCTCAGTTACTGGCAGAGACTCTCCTTGTTGAAGGTGCCCCAGACTTCCCGGTGTAGATTTATGACCGGTGTAAGGTGAAATGTTCTGCCTGGGAGGCTCAACTCTATTCGCCATGGAACAAAGCTCCACTCCCATGTCTGCCAATGTGTTGGAACAGAGTCTCTCTCCCTAAGTTACTGGCAGAGACTCTCCTTGTTGAAGGTGTCCCAGACTTCCAGGTGGGGAATTATCACCGGTGGAAGGTGATATGTTCTGCCTGGGAGGTTCAACTCTATTCGCCATGGAACAAAGCTCCACTCCCAAGTCTGCCGATGTGTTGGAACAGAGTCTCTCTCCCTCAGTTACTGGCAGAGACTCTCCTTGTTGAAGGTGCCCCAGACTTCCAGGTGTGGAATTATGAGCGGTGGAAGGTGATATGTTCTGCCTGGGAGGCTCAACTCTATTCGCCATGGAACAAAGCTCCACTCCCATGTCTGCCGATGTCTTGGAACAGAGTCTCTCTCCCTAAGTTACTGGCAGAGACTCTCCTTGTTGAAGGTGCCCCAGACTTCCAGGTGTGGAATTATGACCGGTGGAAGGTGATATGTTCTGCCTGGGAGGCTCAACTCCCATGTCTGCCGATGTGTTGGAACAGAGTCTCTCTCCCTAAGTTACTGGCAGAGACTCTCCTTGTTGAAGGTGTCCCAGACTTCCAGGTGGGGAATTATCACCGGTGGAAGGTGATATGTTCTGCCTGGGAGGTTCAACTCTATTCGCCATGGAACAAAGCTCCACTCTCAAGTCTGCCGATGTGTTGGAACAGTCTCTCTCCCTCAGTTACTGGCAGAGACTCTCCTTGTTGAAGGTGCCCCAGACTTCCAGGTGTGGAATTATGAGCGGTGGAAGGTGATATGTTCTGCCTGGGAGGCTCAACTCTATTCGCCATGGAACAAAGCTCCACTCCCATGTCTGCCGATGTCTTGGAACAGAGTCTCTCTCCCTAAGTTACTGGCAGAGACTCTCCTTGTTGAAGGTGCCCCAGACTTCCAGGTGTGGAATTATGACCGGAGGAAGGTGATATGTTCTGCCTGGGAGGCTCAACTCCCATGTCTGCTGATGTGTTGGAACAGAGTCTCTCTCCCTCAGTTACTGGCAGAGACTCTCCTTGTTGAAGGTGCCCAAGACTTCCAGGTGTGGAATTATGACCGGTGGAAGGTGATATGTTCTGCCTGGGAGGCTCAACTCCCATGTCTGCAGATGTGTTGGAACAGAGTCTCTCTCCCTCAGTTACTGGCAGAGACTCACCTTGTTGAAGGTGCCCCAGACTTCCAGGTGTGGAATTATGAGCGGTGGAAGGTGATATGTTCTGCCTGGGAGGCTCAACTCTATTCGCCATGGAACAAAGCTCCACTCCCATGTCTGCCGATGTCTTGGAACAGAGTCTCTCTCCCTCAGTTACTGGCAGAGACTCTCCTTGTTGAAGGTGCCCCAGACTTCCAGGTGTGGAATTATGACCGGTGGAAGGTGATATGTTCTGCCTGGGAGGCTCAACTCCCATGTCTGCCGATGTGTTGGAACAGAGTCTCTCTCCCTCAGTTACTGGCAGAGACTCACCTTGTAGAAGGTGCCCCAGACTTCCAGGTGTGGAATTATGAGCGGTGGAAGGTGATATGTTCTGCCTGGGAGGCTCAACTCTATTCGCCATGGAACAAAGCTCCACTCCCATGTCTGCCGATGTCTTGGAACAGAGTCTCTCTCCCTAAGTTACTGGCAGAGACTCTCCTTGTTTAAGGTGCCCCAGACTTCCAGGTGGGGAATTATGACCGGTGGAAGGTGATATGTTCTGCCTGGGAGGCTCAACTCCCATGTCTGCTGATGTGTTGGAACAGAGTCTCTCTCCCTCAGTTACTGGCAGAGACTCTCCTTGTTGAAGGTGCCCCAGACTTCCCGGTGTAGATTTATGACCGGTGGAAGGTGAAATGTTCTGCCTGGGAGGCTCAACTCTATTCGCCATGGAACAAAGCTCCACTCCCATGTCTGCCAATGTGTTGGAACAGAATCTCTCTCCCTAAGTTACTGAAAGAGACTCTCCTTGTTGAAGGTGTCCCAGACTTCCAGGTGGGGAATTATCACCGGTGGAAGGTGATATGTTCTGCCTGGGAGGTTCAACTCTATTCGCCATGGAACAAAGCTCCACTCCCAAGTCTGCCGATATGTTGGAACAGAGTCTCTCTCCCTCAGTTACTGGCAGAGACTCTCCTTGTTGAAGGTGCCCCAGACTTCCAGGTGTGGAATTATGAGCGGTGGAAGGTAATATGTTCTGCCTGGGAGGCTCAACTCTATTCGCCATGGAACAAAGCTCCACTCCCATGTCTGCCGATGTCTTGGAACAGAGTCTCTCTCCCTAAGTTACTGGCAGAGACTCTCCTTGTTGAAGGTGCCCCAGACTTCCAGGTGTGGAATTATGACCGGAGGAAGGTGATATGTTCTGCCTGGGAGGCTCAACTCCCATGTCTGCTGATGTGTTGGAACAGAGTCTCTCTCCCTCAGTTACTGGCAGAGACTCTCCTTGTTGAAGGTGCCCCAGACTTCCAGGTGTGGAATTATGACCGGTGGAAGGTGATATGTTCTGCCTGGGAGGCTCAACTCCCATGTCTGCCGATGTGTTGGAACAGAGTCTCTCTCCCTCAGTTACTGGCAGAGACTCACCTTGTTGAAGGTGCCCCAGACTTCCAGGTGTGGAATTATGAGCGGTGGAAGGTGATATGTTCTGCCTGGGAGGCTCAACTCTATTCGCCATGGAACAAAGCTCCACTCCCATGTCTGCCGATGTCTTGGAACAGAGTCTCTCTCCCTAAGTTACTGGCAGAGACTCTCCTTGTTTAAGGTGCCCCAGACTTCCAGGTGGGGAATTATGACTGGTGAAAGGTGATATGTTCTGCCTGGGAGGCTCAACTCCCATGTCTGCTGATGTGTTGGAACAGAGTCTCTCTCCCTCAGTTACTGGAAGAGACTCTCCTTGTTGAAGGTGCCCAAGACTTCCCGGTATAGATTTATGACCGGTGGAAGGTGAAATGTTCTGCCTGGGAGGCTCAACTCTATTTGCCATGGAACAAAGCTCCACTCCCATGTCTGCCAATGTGTTGGAACAGAGTCTCTCTCCCTAAGTTACTGGCAGAGACTCTCCTTGTTGAAGGTGTCCCAGACTTCCAGGTGGGGAATTATCACCGGTGGAAGGTGATATGTTCTGCCTGGGAGGTTCAACTCTATTCGCCATGGAACAAAGCTCCACTCCCAAGTCTGCCGATGTGTTGGAACAGAGTCTCTCTCCCTCAGTTACTGGCAGAGACTCTCCTTGTTGAAGGTGCCCCAGACTTCCAGGTGTGGAATTATGAGCGGTGGAAGGTGATATGTTCTGCCTGGGAGGCTCAACTCTATTCGCCATGGAACAAAGCTCCACTCCCATGTCTGACGATGTCTTGGAACAGAGTCTCTCTCCCTAAGTTACTGGCAGAGACTCTCCTTGTTTAAGGTGCCCCAGACTTCCAGGTGGGGAATTATGACCGGTGGAAGGTGATATGTTCTGCCTGGGAGGCTCAACTCCCATGTCTGCTGATGTGTTGGAACAGAGTCTCTCTCCCTCAGTTACTGGCAGAGACTCTCCTTGTTGAAGGTGCCCCAGACTTCCCGGTGTAGATTTATGACCGGTGGAAGGTGAAATGTTCTGCCTGGGAGGCTCAACTCTATTCGCCATGGAACAAAGCTCCACTCCCATGTCTGCCAATGTGTTGGAACAGAGTCTCTCTCCCTAAGTTACTGGCAGAGACTCTCCTTGTTTAAGGTGTCCCAGACTTCCAGGTGGGGAATTATCACCGGTGGAAGGTGATATGTTCTGCCTGGGAGGTTCAACTCTATTCGCCATGGAACAAAGCTCCACTCCCAAGTCTGCCGATGTGTTGGAACAGAGTCTCTCTCCCTCAGTTACTGGCAGAGACTCTCCTTGTTGAAGGTGCCCCAGACTTCCAGGTGTGGAATTATGAGCTGTGGAAGGTGATATGTTCTGCCTGGGAGGCTCTACTCTATTCGCCATGGAACAAAGCTCCACTCCCATGTCTGCCGATGTCTTGGAACACAGTCTCTCTCCCTAAGTTACTGGCAGAGACTCTCCTTGTTGAAGGTGCCCCAGACTTCCAGGTGTGGAATTATGACCGGAGGAAGGTGATATGTTCTGCCTGGGAGGCTCAACTTCCATGTCTGCTGATGTGTTGGAACAGAGTCTCTCTCCCTCAGTTACTGGCAGAGACTCTCCTTGTTTAAGGTGCCCCAGACTTCCAGGTGGGGAATTATGACCGGTGGAAGGTGATATGTTCTGCCTGGGAGGCTCAACTCTATTCGCCATGGAACAAAGCTCCACTCCCATGTCTGCCGATGTCTTGGAACAGAGTCTCTCTCCCTAAGTTACTGGCAGAGACTCTCCTTGTTTAAGGTGCCCCAGACTTCCAGGTGGGGAATTATGACCGGTGGAAGGTGATATGTTCTGCCTGGGAGGCTCAACTCCCATGTCTGCTGATGTGTTGGAACAGAGTCTCTCTCCCTCAGTTACTGGCAGAGACTCTCCTTGTTGAAGGTGCCCCAGACTTCCCGGTGTAGATTTATGACCGGTGGAAGGTGAAATGTTCTGCCTGGGAGGCTCAACTCTATTCGCCATGGAACAAAGCTCCACTCCCATGTCTGCCAATGTGTTGGAACAGAGTCTCTCTCCCTAAGCTACTGGCAGAGACTCTCCTTGTTGAAGGTGTCCCAGACTTCCAGGTGGGGAATTATCACCGGTGGAAGGTGATATGTTCTGCCTGGGAGGTTCAACTCTATTCGCCATGGAACAAAGCTCCACTCCCAAGTCTGCTGATGTGTTGGAACAGAGTCTCTCTCCCTCAGTTACTGGCAGAGACTCTCCTTGTTGAAGGTGCCCCAGACTTCCAGGTGGGGAATTATGACCGGTGGAAGGTGATATGTTCTGCCTGGGAGGCTCAACTCCCATGTCTGCTGATGTGTTGGAACAGAGTCTCTCTCCCTCAGTTACTGGCAGAGACTCTCCTTGTTGAAGGTGTCCCAGACTTCCAGGTGGGGAATTATCACCGGTGGAAGGTGATATGTTCTGCCTGGGAGGTTCAACTCTATTCGCCATGGAACAAAGCTCCACTCCCAAGTCTGCTGATGTGTTGGAACAGAGTCTCTCTCCCTCAGTTACTGGCAGAGACTCTCCTTGTTGAAGGTGCCCCAGACTTCCAGGTGGGGAATTATGACCGGTGGAAGGTGATATGTTCTGCCTGGGAGGCTCAACTCCCATGTCTGCTGATGTTTTGGAACAGAGTCTCTCTCCCTCAGTTACTGGCAGAGACTCTCCTTGTTGAAGGTGCCCCAGACTTCCCGGTGTAGATTTATGACCGGTGGAAGGTGAAATGTTCTGCCTGGGAGGCACAACTCTATTCGCCATGGAACAAAGCTCCACTCCCATGTCTGCCAATGTGTTGGAACAGAGTCTCTCTCCCTAAGTTACTGGCAGAGACTCTCCTTGTTGAAGGTGTCCCAGACTTCCAGGTGGGGAATTATCACCGGTGGAAGGTGATATGTTCTGCCTGGGAGGTTCAACTCTATTCGCCATGGAACAAAGCTCCACTCCCAAGTCTGCCGATGTGTTGGAACAGAGTCTCTCTCCCTCAGTTACTGGCAGAGACTCTCCTTGTTGAAGGTGCCCCAGACTTCCAGGTGTGGAATTATGAGCGGTGGAAGGTGATATGTTCTGCCTGGGAGGCTCAACTCTATTCGCCATGGAACAAAGCTCCACTCCCATGTCTGCCGATGTCTTGGAACAGAGTCTCTCTCCCTAAGTTACTGGCAGAGACTCTCCTTGTTGAAGGTGCCCCAGACTTCCAGGTGTGGAATTATGACCAGGGGAAGGTGATATGTTCTGCCTGGGAGGCTCAACTTCCATGTCTGCTGATGTGTTGGAACAGAGTCTCTCTCCCTCAGTTACTGGCAGAGACTCTCCTTGTTTAAGGTGCCCCAGACTTCCAGGTGGGGAATTATGACCGGTGGAAGGTGATATGTTCTGCCTGGGAGGCTCAACTCCCATGTCTGCTGATGTGTTGGAACAGAGTCTCTCTCCCTCAGTTACTGGCAGAGACTCACCTTGTTGAAGGTGCCCCAGACTTCCAGGTGTGGAATTATGAGCGGTGGAAGGTGATATGTTCTGCCTGGGAGGCTCAACTCTATTCGCCATGGAACAAAGCTCCACTCCCATGTCTGCCGATGTCTTGGAACAGAGTCTCTCTCCCTAAGTTACTGGCAGAGACTCACCTTGTTGAAGGTGCCCCAGACTTCCCGGTGTAGATTTATGACCGGTGGAAGGTGAAATGTTCTGCCTGGGAGGCTCAACTCTATTCGCCATGGAACAAAGCTCCACTCCCATGTCTGCCAATGTGTTGGAACAGAATCTCTCTCCCTAAGTTACTGAAAGAGACTCTCCTTGTTGAAGGTGTCCCAGACTTCCAGGTGGGGAATTATCACCGGTGGAAGGTGATATGTTCTGCCTGGGAGGTTCAACTCTATTCGCCATGGAACAAAGCTCCACTCCCAAGTCTGCCGATATGTTGGAACAGAGTCTCTCTCCCTCAGTTACTGGCAGAGACTCTCCTTGTTGAAGGTGCCCCAGACTTCCAGGTGTGGAATTATGAGCGGTGGAAGGTAATATGTTCTGCCTGGGAGGCTCAACTCTATTCGCCATGGAACAAAGCTCCACTCCCATGTCTGCCGATGTCTTGGAACAGAGTCTCTCTCCCTAAGTTACTGGCAGAGACTCTCCTTGTTGAAGGTGCCCCAGACTTCCAGGTGTGGAATTATGACCGGAGGAAGGTGATATGTTATGCCTGGGAGGCTCAACTCCCATGTCTGCTGATGTGTTGGAACAGAGTCTCTCTCCCTCAGTTACTGGCAGAGACTCTCCTTGTTGAAGGTGCCCCAGACTTCCAGGTGTGGAATTATGACCGGTGGAAGGTGATATGTTCTGCCTGGGAGGCTCAACTCCCATGTCTGCCGATGTGTTGGAACAGAGTCTCTCTCCCTCAGTTACTGGCAGAGACTCACCTTGTTGAAGGTGCCCCAGACTTCCAGGTGTGGAATTATGAGCGGTGGAAGGTGATATGTTCTGCCTGGGAGGCTCAACTCTATTCGCCATGGAACAAAGCTCCACTCCCATGTCTGCCGATGTCTTGGAACAGAGTCTCTCTCCCTAAGTTACTGGCAGAGACTCTCCTTGTTTAAGGTGCCCCAGACTTCCAGGTGGGGAATTATGACTGGTGAAAGGTGATATGTTCTGCCTGGGAGGCTCAACTCCCATGTCTGCTGATGTGTTGGAACAGAGTTTCTCTCCCTCAGTTACTGGAAGAGACTCTCCTTGTTGAAGGTGCCCAAGACTTCCCGGTATAGATTTATGACCGGTGGAAGGTGAAATGTTCTGCCTGGGAGGCTCAACTCTATTTGCCATGGAACAAAGCTCCACTCCCATGTCTGCCAATGTGTTGGAACAGAGTCTCTCTCCCTAAGTTACTGGCAGAGACTCTCCTTGTTGAAGGTGTCCCAGACTTCCAGGTGGGGAATTATCACCGGTGGAAGGTGATATGTTCTGCCTGGGAGGTTCAACTCTATTCGCCATGGAACAAAGCTCCACTCCCAAGTCTGCCGATGTGTTGGAACAGAGTCTCTCTCCCTCAGTTACTGGCAGAGACTCTCCTTGTTGAAGGTGCCCCAGACTTCCAGGTGTGGAATTATGAGCGGTGGAAGGTGATATGTTCTGCCTGGGAGGCTCAACTCCCATGTCTGCCGATGTGTTGGAACAGAGTCTCTCTCCCTCAGTTACTGGCAGAGACTCACCTTGTTGAAGGTGCCCCAGACTTCCAGGTGTGGAATTATGAGCGGTGGAAGGTGATATGTTCTGCCTGGGAGGCTCAACTCTATTCGCCATGGAACAAAGCTCCACTCCCATGTCTGACGATGTCTTGGAACAGAGTCTCTCTCCCTAAGTGACTGGCAGAGACTCTCCTTGTTTAAGGTGCCCCAGACTTCCAGGTGGGGAATTATGACCGGTGGAAGGTGATATGTTCTGCCTGGGAGGCTCAACTCCCATGTCTGCTGATGTGTTGGAACAGAGTCTCTCTCCCTCAGTTACTGGCAGAGACTCTCCTTGTTGAAGGTGCCCCAGACTTCCCGGTGTAGATTTATGACCGGTGGAAGGTGATATGTTCTGCCTGGGAGGCTCAACTCTATTCGCCATGGAACAAAGCTCCACTCCCATGTCTGCCAATGTGTTGGAACAGAGTCTCTCTCCCTAAGTTACTGGCAGAGACTCTCCTTGTTTAAGGTGTCCCAGACTTCCAGGTGGGGAATTATCACCGGTGGAAGGTGATATGTTCTGCCTGGGAGGTTCAACTCTATTCGCCATGGAACAAAGCTCCACTCCCAAGTCTGCCGATGTGTTGGAACAGAGTCTCTCTCCCTCAGTTACTGGCAGAGACTCTCCTTGTTGAAGGTGCCCCAGACTTCCAGGTGTGGAATTATGAGCGGTGGAAGGTGATATGTTCTGCCTGGGAGGCTCTACTCTATTCGCCATGGAACAAAGCTCCACTCCCATGTCTGCCGATGTCTTGGAACACAGTCTCTCTCCCTAAGTTACTGGCAGAGACTCTCCTTGTTGAAGGTGCCCCAGACTTCCAGGTGTGGAATTATGACCGGAGGAAGGTGATATGTTCTGCCTGGGAGGCTCAACTTCCATGTCTGCTGATGTGTTGGAACAGAGTCTCTCTCCCTCAGTTACTGGCAGAGACTCTCCTTGTTTAAGGTGCCCCAGACTTCCAGGTGGGGAATTATGACCGGTGGAAGGTGATATGTTCTGCCTGGGAGGCTCAACTCTATTCGCCATGGAACAAAGCTCCACTCCCATGTCTGCCGATGTCTTGGAACAGAGTCTCTCTCCCTAAGTTACTGGCAGAGACTCTCCTTGTTTAAGGTGCCCCAGACTTCCCGGTGTAGATTTATGACCGGTGGAAGGTGAAATGTTCTGCCTGGGAGGCTCAACTCTATTCGCCATGGAACAAAGCTCCACTCCCATGTCTGCCAATGTGTTGGAACAGAGTCTCTCTCCCTAAGCTACTGGCAGAGACTCTCCTTGTTGAAGGTGTCCCAGACTTCCAGGTGGGGAATTATCACCGGTGGAAGGTGATATGTTCTGCCTGGGAGGTTCAACTCTATTCGCCATGGAACAAAGCTCCACTCCCAAGTCTGCTGATGTGTTGGAACAGAGTCTCTCTCCCTCAGTTACTGGCAGAGACTCTCCTTGTTGAAGGTGCCCCAGACTTCCAGGTGGGGAATTATGACCGGTGGAAGGTGATATGTTCTGCCTGGGAGGCTCAACTCCCATGTCTGCTGATGTGTTGGAACAGAGTCTCTCTCCCTCAGTTACTGGCAGAGACTCTCCTTGTTGAAGGTGTCCCAGACTTCCAGGTGGGGAATTATCACCGGTGGAAGGTGATATGTACTGCCTGGGAGGTTCAACTCTATTCGCCATGGAACAAAGCTCCACTCCCAAGTCTGCTGATGTGTTGGAACAGAGTCTCTCTCCCTCAGTTACTGGCAGAGACTCTCCTTGTTGAAGGTGCCCCAGACTTCCAGGTGGGGAATTATGACCGGTGGAAGGTGATATGTTCTGCCTGGGAGGCTCAACTCCCATGTCTGCTGATGTTTTGGAACAGAGTCTCTCTCCCTCAGTTACTGGCAGAGACTCTCCTTGTTGAAGGTGCCCCAGACTTCCCGGTGTAGATTTATGACCGGTGGAAGGTGAAATGTTCTGCCTGGGAGGCACAACTCTATTCGCCATGGAACAAAGCTCCACTCCCATGTCTGCCAATGTGTTGGAACAGAGTCTCTCTCCCTAAGTTACTGGCAGAGACTCTCCTTGTTGAAGGTGTCCCAGACTTCCAGGTGGGGAATTATCACCGGTGGAAGGTGATATGTTCTGCCTGGGAGGTTCAACTCTATTCGCCATGGAACAAAGCTCCACTCCCAAGTCTGCCGATGTGTTGGAACAGAGTCTCTCTCCCTCAGTTACTGGCAGAGACTCTCCTTGTTGAAGGTGCCCCAGACTTCCAGGTGTGGAATTATGAGCGGTGGAAGGTGATATGTTCTGCCTGGGAGGCTCAACTCTATTCGCCATGGAACAAAGCTCCACTCCCATGTCTGCCGATGTCTTGGAACAGAGTCTCTCTCCCTAAGTTACTGGCAGAGACTCTCCTTGTTGAAGGTGCCCCAGACTTCCAGGTGTGGAATTATGACCGGAGGAAGGTGATATGTTCTGCCTGGGAGGCTCAACTTCCATGTCTGCTGATGTGTTGGAACAGAGTCTCTCTCCCTCAGTTACTGGCAGAGACTCTCCTTGTTTAAGGTGCCCCAGACTTCCAGGTGGGGAATTATGACCGGTGGAAGGTGATATGTTCTGCCTGGGAGGCTCAACTCCCATGTCTGCTGATGTGTTGGAACAGAGTCTCTCTCCCTCAGTTACTGGCAGAGACTCACCTTGTTGAAGGTGCCCCAGACTTCCAGGTGTGGAATTATGAGCGGTGGAAGGTGATATGTTCTGCCTGGGAGGCTCAACTCTATTCGCCATGGAACAAAGCTCCACTCCCATGTCTGCCGATGTCTTGGAACAGAGTCTCTCTCCCTAAGTTACTGGCAGAGACTCTCCTTGTTTAAGGTGCCCCAGACTTCCAGGTGGGGAATTATGACCGGTGGAAGGTGATATGTTCTGCCTGGGAGGCTCAACTCCCATGTCTGCTGATGTGTTGGAACAGAGTCTCTCTCCCTCAGTTACTGGCAGAGACTCTCCTTGTTGAAGGTGCCCCAGACTTCCCGGTGTAGATTTATGACCGGTGTAAGGTGAAATGTTCTGCCTGGGAGGCTCAACTCTATTCGCCATGGAACAAAGCTCCACTCCCATGTCTGCCAATGTGTTGGAACAGAGTCTCTCTCCCTAAGTTACTGGCAGAGACTCTCCTTGTTGAAGGTGTCCCAGACTTCCAGGTGGGGAATTATCACCGGTGGAAGGTGATATGTTCTGCCTGGGAGGTTCAACTCTATTCGCCATGGAACAAAGCTCCACTCCCAAGTCTGCCGATGTGTTGGAACAGAGTCTCTCTCCCTCAGTTACTGGCAGAGACTCTCCTTGTTGAAGGTGCCCCAGACTTCCAGGTGTGGAATTATGAGCGGTGGAAGGTGATATGTTCTGCCTGGGAGGCTCAACTCTATTCGCCATGGAACAAAGCTCCACTCCCATGTCTGCCGATGTCTTGGAACAGAGTCTCTCTCCCTAAGTTACTGGCAGAGACTCTCCTTGTTGAAGGTGCCCCAGACTTCCAGGTGTGGAATTATGACCAGGGGAAGGTGATATGTTCTGCCTGGGAGGCTCAACTTCCATGTCTGCTGATGTGTTGGAACAGAGTCTCTCTCCCTCAGTTACTGGCAGAGACTCTCCTTGTTTAAGGTGCCCCAGACTTCCAGGTGGGGAATTATGACCGGTGGAAGGTGATATGTTCTGCCTGGGAGGCTCAACTCCCATGTCTGCTGATGTGTTGGAACAGAGTCTCTCTCCCTCAGTTACTGGCAGAGACTCACCTTGTTGAAGGTGCCCCAGACTTCCAGGTGTGGAATTATGAGCGGTGGAAGGTGATATGTTCTGCCTGGGAGGCTCAACTCTATTCGCCATGGAACAAAGCTCCACTCCCATGTCTGCCGATGTCTTGGAACAGAGTCTCTCTCCCTAAGTTACTGGCAGAGACTCACCTTGTTGAAGGTGCCCCAGACTTCCCGGTGTAGATTTATGACCGGTGGAAGGTGAAATGTTCTGCCTGGGAGGCTCAACTCTATTCGCCATGGAACAAAGCTCCACTCCCATGTCTGCCAATGTGTTGGAACAGAATCTCTCTCCCTAAGTTACTGAAAGAGACTCTCCTTGTTGAAGGTGTCCCAGACTTCCAGGTGGGGAATTATCACCGGTGGAAGGTGATATGTTCTGCCTGGGAGGTTCAACTCTATTCGCCATGGAACAAAGCTCCACTCCCAAGTCTGCCGATATGTTGGAACAGAGTCTCTCTCCCTCAGTTACTGGCAGAGACTCTCCTTGTTGAAGGTGCCCCAGACTTCCAGGTGTGGAATTATGAGCGGTGGAAGGTAATATGTTCTGCCTGGGAGGCTCAACTCTATTCGCCATGGAACAAAGCTCCACTCCCATGTCTGCCGATGTCTTGGAACAGAGTCTCTCTCCCTAAGTTACTGGCAGAGACTCTCCTTGTTGAAGGTGCCCCAGACTTCCAGGTGTGGAATTATGACCGGAGGAAGGTGATATGTTATGCCTGGGAGGCTCAACTCCCATGTCTGCTGATGTGTTGGAACAGAGTCTCTCTCCCTCAGTTACTGGCAGAGACTCTCCTTGTTGAAGGTGCCCCAGACTTCCAGGTGTGGAATTATGACCGGTGGAAGGTGATATGTTCTGCCTGGGAGGCTCAACTCCCATGTCTGCCGATGTGTTGGAACAGAGTCTCTCTCCCTCAGTTACTGGCAGAGACTCACCTTGTTGAAGGTGCCCCAGACTTCCAGGTGTGGAATTATGAGCGGTGGAAGGTGATATGTTCTGCCTGGGAGGCTCAACTCTATTCGCCATGGAACAAAGCTCCACTCCCATGTCTGCCGATGTCTTGGAACAGAGTCTCTCTCCCTAAGTTACTGGCAGAGACTCTCCTTGTTTAAGGTGCCCCAGACTTCCAGGTGGGGAATTATGACTGGTGAAAGGTGATATGTTCTGCCTGGGAGGCTCAACTCCCATGTCTGCTGATGTGTTGGAACAGAGTTTCTCTCCCTCAGTTACTGGAAGAGACTCTCCTTGTTGAAGGTGCCCAAGACTTCCCGGTATAGATTTATGACCGGTGGAAGGTGAAATGTTCTGCCTGGGAGGCTCAACTCTATTTGCCATGGAACAAAGCTCCACTCCCATGTCTGCCAATGTGTTGGAACAGAGTCTCTCTCCCTAAGTTACTGGCAGAGACTCTCCTTGTTGAAGGTGTCCCAGACTTCCAGGTGGGGAATTATCACCGGTGGAAGGTGATATGTTCTGCCTGGGAGGTTCAACTCTATTCGCCATGGAACAAAGCTCCACTCCCAAGTCTGCCGATGTGTTGGAACAGAGTCTCTCTCCCTCAGTTACTGGCAGAGACTCTCCTTGTTGAAGGTGCCCCAGACTTCCAGGTGTGGAATTATGAGCGGTGGAAGGTGATATGTTCTGCCTGGGAGGCTCAACTCCCATGTCTGCCGATGTGTTGGAACAGAGTCTCTCTCCCTCAGTTACTGGCAGAGACTCACCTTGTTGAAGGTGCCCCAGACTTCCAGGTGTGGAATTATGAGCGGTGGAAGGTGATATGTTCTGCCTGGGAGGCTCAACTCTATTCGCCATGGAACAAAGCTCCACTCCCATGTCTGACGATGTCTTGGAACAGAGTCTCTCTCCCTAAGTGACTGGCAGAGACTCTCCTTGTTTAAGGTGCCCCAGACTTCCAGGTGGGGAATTATGACCGGTGGAAGGTGATATGTTCTGCCTGGGAGGCTCAACTCCCATGTCTGCTGATGTGTTGGAACAGAGTCTCTCTCCCTCAGTTACTGGCAGAGACTCTCCTTGTTGAAGGTGCCCCAGACTTCCCGGTGTAGATTTATGACCGGTGGAAGGTGAAATGTTCTGCCTGGGAGGCTCAACTCTATTCGCCATGGAACAAAGCTCCACTCCCATGTCTGCCAATGTGTTGGAACAGAGTCTCTCTCCCTAAGTTACTGGCAGAGACTCTCCTTGTTTAAGGTGTCCCAGACTTCCAGGTGGGGAATTATCACCGGTGGAAGGTGATATGTTCTGCCTGGGAGGTTCAACTCTATTCGCCATGGAACAAAGCTCCACTCCCAAGTCTGCCGATGTGTTGGAACAGAGTCTCTCTCCCTCAGTTACTGGCAGAGACTCTCCTTGTTGAAGGTGCCCCAGACTTCCAGGTGTGGAATTATGAGCGGTGGAAGGTGATATGTTCTGCCTGGGAGGCTCTACTCTATTCGCCATGGAACAAAGCTCCACTCCCATGTCTGCCGATGTCTTGGAACACAGTCTCTCTCCCTAAGTTACTGGCAGAGACTCTCCTTGTTGAAGGTGCCCCAGACTTCCAGGTGTGGAATTATGACCGGAGGAAGGTGATATGTTCTGCCTGGGAGGCTCAACTTCCATGTCTGCTGATGTGTTGGAACAGAGTCTCTCTCCCTCAGTTACTGGCAGAGACTCTCCTTGTTTAAGGTGCCCCAGACTTCCAGGTGGGGAATTATGACCGGTGGAAGGTGATATGTTCTGCCTGGGAGGCTCAACTCTATTCGCCATGGAACAAAGCTCCACTCCCATGTCTGCCGATGTCTTGGAACAGAGTCTCTCTCCCTAAGTTACTGGCAGAGACTCTCCTTGTTTAAGGTGCCCCAGACTTCCCGGTGTAGATTTATGACCGGTGGAAGGTGAAATGTTCTGCCTGGGAGGCTCAACTCTATTCGCCATGGAACAAAGCTCCACTCCCATGTCTGCCAATGTGTTGGAACAGAGTCTCTCTCCCTAAGCTACTGGCAGAGACTCTCCTTGTTGAAGGTGTCCCAGACTTCCAGGTGGGGAATTATCACCGGTGGAAGGTGATATGTTCTGCCTGGGAGGTTCAACTCTATTCGCCATGGAACAAAGCTCCACTCCCAAGTCTGCTGATGTGTTGGAACAGAGTCTCTCTCCCTCAGTTACTGGCAGAGACTCTCCTTGTTGAAGGTGCCCCAGACTTCCAGGTGGGGAATTATGACCGGTGGAAGGTGATATGTTCTGCCTGGGAGGCTCAACTCCCATGTCTGCTGATGTGTTGGAACAGAGTCTCTCTCCCTCAGTTACTGGCAGAGACTCTCCTTGTTGAAGGTGTCCCAGACTTCCAGGTGGGGAATTATCACCGGTGGAAGGTGATATGTACTGCCTGGGAGGTTCAACTCTATTCGCCATGGAACAAAGCTCCACTCCCAAGTCTGCTGATGTGTTGGAACAGAGTCTCTCTCCCTCAGTTACTGGCAGAGACTCTCCTTGTTGAAGGTGCCCCAGACTTCCAGGTGGGGAATTATGACCGGTGGAAGGTGATATGTTCTGCCTGGGAGGCTCAACTCCCATGTCTGCTGATGTTTTGGAACAGAGTCTCTCTCCCTCAGTTACTGGCAGAGACTCTCCTTGTTGAAGGTGCCCCAGACTTCCCGGTGTAGATTTATGACCGGTGGAAGGTGAAATGTTCTGCCTGGGAGGCACAACTCTATTCGCCATGGAACAAAGCTCCACTCCCATGTCTGCCAATGTGTTGGAACAGAGTCTCTCTCCCTAAGTTACTGGCAGAGACTCTCCTTGTTGAAGGTGTCCCAGACTTCCAGGTGGGGAATTATCACCGGTGGAAGGTGATATGTTCTGCCTGGGAGGTTCAACTCTATTCGCCATGGAACAAAGCTCCACTCCCAAGTCTGCCGATGTGTTGGAACAGAGTCTCTCTCCCTCAGTTACTGGCAGAGACTCTCCTTGTTGAAGGTGCCCCAGACTTCCAGGTGTGGAATTATGAGCGGTGGAAGGTGATATGTTCTGCCTGGGAGGCTCAACTCTATTCGCCATGGAACAAAGCTCCACTCCCATGTCTGCCGATGTCTTGGAACAGAGTCTCTCTCCCTAAGTTACTGGCAGAGACTCTCCTTGTTGAAGGTGCCCCAGACTTCCAGGTGTGGAATTATGACCGGAGGAAGGTGATATGTTCTGCCTGGGAGGCTCAACTTCCATGTCTGCTGATGTGTTGGAACAGAGTCTCTCTCCCTCAGTTACTGGCAGAGACTCTCCTTGTTTAAGGTGCCCCAGACTTCCAGGTGGGGAATTATGACCGGTGGAAGGTGATATGTTCTGCCTGGGAGGCTCAACTCCCATGTCTGCTGATGTGTTGGAACAGAGTCTCTCTCCCTCAGTTACTGGCAGAGACTCACCTTGTTGAAGGTGCCCCAGACTTCCAGGTGTGGAATTATGAGCGGTGGAAGGTGATATGTTCTGCCTGGGAGGCTCAACTCTATTCGCCATGGAACAAAGCTCCACTCCCATGTCTGCCGATGTCTTGGAACAGAGTCTCTCTCCCTAAGTTACTGGCAGAGACTCTCCTTGTTTAAGGTGCCCCAGACTTCCAGGTGGGGAATTATGACCGGTGGAAGGTGATATGTTCTGCCTGGGAGGCTCAACTCCCATGTCTGCTGATGTGTTGGAACAGAGTCTCTCTCCCTCAGTTACTGGCAGAGACTCTCCTTGTTGAAGGTGCCCCAGACTTCCCGGTGTAGATTTATGACCGGTGTAAGGTGAAATGTTCTGCCTGGGAGGCTCAACTCTATTCGCCATGGAACAAAGCTCCACTCCCATGTCTGCCAATGTGTTGGAACAGAGTCTCTCTCCCTAAGTTACTGGCAGAGACTCTCCTTGTTGAAGGTGTCCCAGACTTCCAGGTGGGGAATTATCACCGGTGGAAGGTGATATGTTCTGCCTGGGAGGTTCAACTCTATTCGCCATGGAACAAAGCTCCACTCCCAAGTCTGCCGATGTGTTGGAACAGAGTCTCTCTCCCTCAGTTACTGGCAGAGACTCTCCTTGTTGAAGGTGCCCCAGACTTCCAGGTGTGGAATTATGAGCGGTGGAAGGTGATATGTTCTGCCTGGGAGGCTCAACTCTATTCGCCATGGAACAAAGCTCCACTCCCATGTCTGCCGATGTCTTGGAACAGAGTCTCTCTCCCTAAGTTACTGGCAGAGACTCTCCTTGTTGAAGGTGCCCCAGACTTCCAGGTGTGGAATTATGACCGGTGGAAGGTGATATGTTCTGCCTGGGAGGCTCAACTCCCATGTCTGCCGATGTGTTGGAAAAGAGTCTCTCTCCCTCAGTTACTGGGAGAGACTCACCTTGTTGAAGGTGCCCCAGACTTCCAGGTGTGGAATTATGAGCAGTGGAAGGTGATATGTTCTGCCTGGGAGGCTCAACTTTATTCGCCATGGAACAAAGCTCCCCTCCCATGTCTGCCGATGTCTTGGAACAGAGTCTCTCTCCCTAAGTTACTGGCAGAGACTCTCCTTGTTGAAGGTGTCCCAGACTTCCAGGTGGGGAATTATCACCGGTGGAAGGTGATATGTTCTGCCTGGGAGGTTCAACTCTATTCGCCATGGAACAAAGCTCCACTCTCAAGTCTGCCGATGTGTTGGAACAGTCTCTCTCCCTCAGTTACTGGCAGAGACTCTCCTTGTTGAAGGTGCCCCAGACTTCCAGGTGTGGAATTATGAGCGGTGGAAGGTGATATGTTCTGCCTGGGAGGCTCAACTCTATTCGCCATGGAACAAAGCTCCACTCCCATGTCTGCCTATGTCTTGGAACAGAGTCTCTCTCCCTAAGTTACTGGCAGAGACTCTCCTTGTTGAAGGTGCCCCAGACTTCCAGGTGTGGAATTATGACCGGAGGAAGGTGATATGTTCTGCCTGGGAGGCTCAACTCCCATGTCTGCTGATGTGTTGGAACAGAGTCTCTCTCCCTCAGTTACTGGCAGAGACTCTCCTTGTTGAAGGTGCCCCAGACTTCCAGGTGTGGAATTATGACCGGTGGAAGGTGATATGTTCTGCCTGGGAGGCTCAACTCCCATGTCTGCCGATGTGTTGGAACAGAGTCTCTCTCCCTCAGTTACTGGCAGAGACTCACCTTGTTGAAGGTGCCCCAGACTTCCAGGTGTGGAATTATGAGCGGTGGAAGGTGATATGTTCTGCCTGGGAGGCTCAACTCTATTCGCCATGGAACAAAGCTCCACTCCCATGTCTGCCGATGTCTTGGAACAGAGTCTCTCTCCCTAAGTTACTGGCAGAGACTCACCTTGTTGAAGGTGCCCCAGACTTCCCGGTGTAGATTTATGACCGGTGGAAGGTGAAATGTTCTGCCTGGGAGGCTCAACTCTATTCGCCATGGAACAAAGCTCCACTCCCATGTCTGCCAATGTGTTGGAACAGAATCTCTCTCCCTAAGTTACTGAAAGAGACTCTCCTTGTTGAAGGTGTCCCAGACTTCCAGGTGGGGAATTATCACCGGTGGAAGGTGATATGTTCTGCCTGGGAGGTTCAACTCTATTCGCCATGGAACAAAGCTCCACTCCCAAGTCTGCCGATATGTTGGAACAGACTCTCTCTCCCTCAGTTACTGGCAGAGACTCTCCTTGTTGAAGGTGCCCCAGACTTCCAGGTGTGGAATTATGAGCGGTGGAAGGTAATATGTTCTGCCTGGGAGGCTCAACTCTATTCGCCATGGAACAAAGCTCCACTCCCATGTCTGCCGATGTCTTGGAACAGAGTCTCTCTCCCTAAGTTACTGGCAGAGACTCTCCTTGTTGAAGGTGCCCCAGACTTCCAGGTGTGGAATTATGACCGGAGGAAGGTGATATGTTCTGCCTGGGAGGCTCAACTCCCATGTCTGCTGATGTGTTGGAACAGAGTCTCTCTCCCTCAGTTACTGGCAGAGACTCTCCTTGTTGAAGGTGCCCCAGACTTCCAGGTGTGGAATTATGACCGGTGGAAGGTGATATGTTCTGCCTGGGAGGCTCAACTCCCATGTCTGCCGATGTGTTGGAACAGAGTCTCTCTCCCTCAGTTACTGGCAGAGACTCACCTTGTTGAAGGTGCCCCAGACTTCCAGGTGTGGAATTATGAGCGGTGGAAGGTGATATGTTCTGCCTGGGAGGCTCAACTCTATTCGCCATGGAACAAAGCTCCACTCCCATGTCTGCCGATGTCTTGGAACAGAGTCTCTCTCCCTAAGTTACTGGCAGAGACTCTCCTTGTTTAAGGTGCCCCAGACTTCCAGGTGGGGAATTATGACCGGTGGAAGGTGATATGTTCTGCCTGGGAGGCCCAACTCCCATGTCTGCTGATGTGTTGGAACAGAGTCTCTCTCCCTCAGTTACTGGCAGAGACTCTCCTTGTTGAAGGTGCCCCAGACTTCCCGGTGTAGATTTATGACCGGTGTAAGGTGAAATGTTCTGCCTGGGAGGCTCAACTCTATTCGCCATGGAACAAAGCTCCACTCCCATGTCTGCCAATGTGTTGGAACAGAGTCTCTCTCCCTAAGTTACTGGCAGAGACTCTCCTTGTTGAAGGTGTCCCAGACTTCCAGGTGGGGAATTATCACCGGTGGAAGGTGATATGTTCTGCCTGGGAGGTTCAACTCTATTCGCCATGGAACAAAGCTCCACTCCCAAGTCTGCCGATGTGTTGGAACAGAGTCTCTCTCCCTCAGTTACTGGCAGAGACTCTCCTTGTTGAAGGTGCCCCAGACTTCCAGGTGTGGAATTATGAGCGGTGGAAGGTGATATGTTCTGCCTGGGAGGCTCAACTCTATTCGCCATGGAACAAAGCTCCACTCCCATGTCTGCCGATGTCTTGGAACAGAGTCTCTCTCCCTAAGTTACTGGCAGAGACTCTCCTTGTTGAAGGTGCCCCAGACTTCCAGGTGTGGAATTATGACCGGTGGAAGGTGATATGTTCTGCCTGGGAGGCTCAACTCCCATGTCTGCCGATGTGTTGGAACAGAGTCTCTCTCCCTAAGTTACTGGCAGAGACTCTCCTTGTTGAAGGTGTCCCAGACTTCCAGGTGGGGAATTATCACCGGTGGAAGGTGATATGTTCTGCCTGTGAGGTTCAACTCTATTCGCCATGGAACAAAGCTCCACTCTCAAGTCTGCCGATGTGTTGGAACAGTCTCTCTCCCTCAGTTACTGGCAGAGACTCTCCTTGTTGAAGGTGCCCCAGACTTCCAGGTGTGGAATTATGAGCGGTGGAAGGTGATATGTTCTGCCTGGGAGGCTCAACTCTATTCGCCATGGAACAAAGCTCCACTCCCATGTCTGCCGATGTCTTGGAACAGAGTCTCTCTCCCTAAGTTACTGGCAGAGACTCTCCTTGTTGAAGGTGCCCCAGACTTCCAGGTGTGGAATTATGACCGGAGGAAGGTGATATGTTCTGCCTGGGAGGCTCAACTCCCATGTCTGCTGATGTGTTGGAACAGAGTCTCTCTCCCTCAGTTACTGGCAGAGACTCTCCTTGTTGAAGGTGCCCAAGACTTCCAGGTGTGGAATTATGACCGGTGGAAGGTGATATGTTCTGCCTGGGAGGCTCAACTCCCATGTCTGCAGATGTGTTGGAACAGAGTCTCTCTCCCTCAGTTACTGGCAGAGACTCACCTTGTTGAAGGTGCCCCAGACTTCCAGGTGTGGAATTATGAGCGGTGGAAGGTGATATGTTCTGCCTGGGAGGCTCAACTCTATTCGCCATGGAACAAAGCTCCACTCCCATGTCTGCCGATGTCTTGGAACAGAGTCTCTCTCCCTCAGTTACTGGCAGAGACTCTCCTTGTTGAAGGTGCCCCAGACTTCCAGGTGTGGAATTATGACCGGTGGAAGGTGATATGTTCTGCCTGGGAGGCTCAACTCCCATGTCTGCCGATGTGTTGGAACAGAGTCTCTCTCCCTCAGTTACTGGCAGAGACTCACCTTGTAGAAGGTGCCCCAGACTTCCAGGTGTGGAATTATGAGCGGTGGAAGGTGATATGTTCTGCCTGGGAGGCTCAACTCTATTCGCCATGGAACAAAGCTCCACTCCCATGTCTGCCGATGTCTTGGAACAGAGTCTCTCTCCCTAAGTTACTGGCAGAGACTCTCCTTGTTTAAGGTGCCCCAGACTTCCAGGTGGGGAATTATGACCGGTGGAAGGTGATATGTTCTGCCTGGGAGGCTCAACTCCCATGTCTGCTGATGTGTTGGAACAGAGTCTCTCTCCCTCAGTTACTGGCAGAGACTCTCCTTGTTGAAGGTGCCCCAGACTTCCCGGTGTAGATTTATGACCGGTGGAAGGTGAAATGTTCTGCCTGGGAGGCTCAACTCTATTCGCCATGGAACAAAGCTCCACTCCCATGTCTGCCAATGTGTTGGAACAGAATCTCTCTCCCTAAGTTACTGAAAGAGACTCTCCTTGTTGAAGGTGTCCCAGACTTCCAGGTGGGGAATTATCACCGGTGGAAGGTGATATGTTCTGCCTGGGAGGTTCAACTCTATTCGCCATGGAACAAAGCTCCACTCCCAAGTCTGCCGATATGTTGGAACAGAGTCTCTCTCCCTCAGTTACTGGCAGAGACTCTCCTTGTTGAAGGTGCCCCAGACTTCCAGGTGTGGAATTATGAGCGGTGGAAGGTAATATGTTCTGCCTGGGAGGCTCAACTCTATTCGCCATGGAACAAAGCTCCACTCCCATGTCTGCCGATGTCTTGGAACAGAGTCTCTCTCCCTAAGTTACTGGCAGAGACTCTCCTTGTTGAAGGTGCCCCAGACTTCCAGGTGTGGAATTATGACCGGAGGAAGGTGATATGTTCTGCCTGGGAGGCTCAACTCCCATGTCTGCTGATGTGTTGGAACAGAGTCTCTCTCCCTCAGTTACTGGCAGAGACTCTCCTTGTTGAAGGTGCCCCAGACTTCCAGGTGTGGAATTATGACCGGTGGAAGGTGATATGTTCTGCCTGGGAGGCTCAACTCCCATGTCTGCCGATGTGTTGGAACAGAGTCTCTCTCCCTCAGTTACTGGCAGAGACTCACCTTGTTGAAGGTGCCCCAGACTTCCAGGTGTGGAATTATGAGCGGTGGAAGGTGATATGTTCTGCCTGGGAGGCTCAACTCTATTCGCCATGGAACAAAGCTCCACTCCCATGTCTGCCGATGTCTTGGAACAGAGTCTCTCTCCCTAAGTTACTGGCAGAGACTCTCCTTGTTTAAGGTGCCCCAGACTTCCAGGTGGGGAATTATGACTGGTGAAAGGTGATATGTTCTGCCTGGGAGGCTCAACTCCCATGTCTGCTGATGTGTTGGAACAGAGTCTCTCTCCCTCAGTTACTGGAAGAGACTCTCCTTGTTGAAGGTGCCCAAGACTTCCCGGTATAGATTTATGACCGGTGGAAGGTGAAATGTTCTGCCTGGGAGGCTCAACTCTATTTGCCATGGAACAAAGCTCCACTCCCATGTCTGCCAATGTGTTGGAACAGAGTCTCTCTCCCTAAGTTACTGGCAGAGACTCTCCTTGTTGAAGGTGTCCCAGACTTCCAGGTGGGGAATTATCACCGGTGGAAGGTGATATGTTCTGCCTGGGAGGTTCAACTCTATTCGCCATGGAACAAAGCTCCACTCCCAAGTCTGCCGATGTGTTGGAACAGAGTCTCTCTCCCTCAGTTACTGGCAGAGATTCTCCTTGTTGAAGGTGCCCCAGACTTCCAGGTGTGGAATTATGAGCGGTGGAAGGTGATATGTTCTGCCTGGGAGGCTCAACTCCCATGTCTGCCGATGTGTTGGAACAGAGTCTCTCTCCCTCAGTTACTGGCAGAGACTCACCTTGTTGAAGGTGCCCCAGACTTCCAGGTGTGGAATTATGAGCGGTGGAAGGTGATATGTTCTGCCTGGGAGGCTCAACTCTATTCGCCATGGAACAAAGCTCCACTCCCATGTCTGACGATGTCTTGGAACAGAGTCTCTCTCCCTAAGTTACTGGCAGAGACTCTCCTTGTTTAAGGTGCCCCAGACTTCCAGGTGGGGAATTATGACCGGTGGAAGGTGATATGTTCTGCCTGGGAGGCTCAACTCCCATGTCTGCTGATGTGTTGGAACAGAGTCTCTCTCCCTCAGTTACTGGCAGAGACTCTCCTTGTTGAAGGTGCCCCAGACTTCCCGGTGTAGATTTATGACCGGTGGAAGGTGAAATGTTCTGCCTGGGAGGCTCAACTCTATTCGCCATGGAACAAAGCTCCACTCCCATGTCTGCCAATGTGTTGGAACAGAGTCTCTCTCCCTAAGTTACTGGCAGAGACTCTCCTTGTTTAAGGTGTCCCAGACTTCCAGGTGGGGAATTATCACCGGTGGAAGGTGATATGTTCTGCCTGGGAGGTTCAACTCTATTCGCCATGGAACAAAGCTCCACTCCCAAGTCTGCCGATGTGTTGGAACAGAGTCTCTCTCCCTCAGTTACTGGCAGAGACTCTCCTTGTTGAAGGTGCCCCAGACTTCCAGGTGTGGAATTATGAGCGGTGGAAGGTGATATGTTCTGCCTGGGAGGCTCTACTCTATTCGCCATGGAACAAAGCTCCACTTTCATGTCTGCCGATGTCTTGGAACACAGTCTCTCTCCCTAAGTTACTGGCAGAGACTCTCCTTGTTGAAGGTGCCCCAGACTTCCAGGTGTGGAATTATGACCGGAGGAAGGTGATATGTTCTGCCTGGGAGGCTCAACTTCCATGTCTGCTGATGTGTTGGAACAGAGTCTCTCTCCCTCAGTTACTGGCAGAGACTCTCCTTGTTTAAGGTGCCCCAGACTTCCAGGTGGGGAATTATGACCGGTGGAAGGTGATATGTTCTGCCTGGGAGGCTCAACTCTATTCGCCATGGAACAAAGCTCCACTCCCATGTCTGCCGATGTCTTGGAACAGAGTCTCTCTCCCTAAGTTACTGGCAGAGACTCTCCTTGTTTAAGGTGCCCCAGACTTCCAGGTGGGGAATTATGACCGGTGGAAGGTGATATGTTCTGCCTGGGAGGCTCAACTCCCATGTCTGCTGATGTGTTGGAACAGAGTCTCTCTCCCTCAGTTACTGGCAGAGACTCTCCTTGTTGAAGGTGCCCCAGACTTCCCGGTGTAGATTTATGACCGGTGGAAGGTGAAATGTTCTGCCTGGGAGGCTCAACTCTATTCGCCATGGAACAAAGCTCCACTCCCATGTCTGCCAATGTGTTGGAACAGAGTCTCTCTCCCTAAGCTACTGGCAGAGACTCTCCTTGTTGAAGGTGTCCCAGACTTCCAGGTGGGGAATTATCACCGGTGGAAGGTGATATGTTCTGCCTGGGAGGTTCAACTCTATTCGCCATGGAACAAAGCTCCACTCCCAAGTCTGCTGATGTGTTGGAACAGAGTCTCTCTCCCTCAGTTACTGGCAGAGACTCTCCTTGTTGAAGGTGCCCCAGACTTCCAGGTGGGGAATTATGACCGGTGGAAGGTGATATGTTCTGCCTGGGAGGCTCAACTCCCATGTCTGCTGATGTGTTGGAACAGAGTCTCTCTCCCTCAGTTACTGGCAGAGACTCTCCTTGTTGAAGGTGCCCCAGACTTCCCGGTGTAGATTTATGACCGGTGGAAGGTGAAATGTTCTGCCTGGGAGGCTCAACTCTATTCGCCATGGAACAAAGCTCCACTCCCATGTCTGCCAATGTGTTGGAACAGAGTCTCTCTCCCTAAGCTACTGGCAGAGACTCTCCTTGTTGAAGGTGTCCCAGACTTCCAGGTGGGGAATTATCACCGGTGGAAGGTGATATGTTCTGCCTGGGAGGTTCAACTCTATTCGCCATGGAACAAAGCTCCACTCCCAAGTCTGCTGATGTGTTGGAACAGAGTCTCTCTCCCTCAGTTACTGGCAGAGACTCTCCTTGTTGAAGGTGCCCCAGACTTCCAGGTGGGGAATTATGACCGGTGGAAGGTGATATGTTCTGCCTGGGAGGCTCAACTCCCATGTCTGCTGATGTGTTGGAACAGAGTCTCTCTCCCTCAGTTACTGGCAGAGACTCTCCTTGTTGAAGGTGTCCCAGACTTCCAGGTGGGGAATTATCACCGGTGGAAGGTGATATGTTCTGCCTGGGAGGTTCAACTCTATTCGCCATGGAACAAAGCTCCACTCCCAAGTCTGCTGATGTGTTGGAACAGAGTCTCTCTCCCTCAGTTACTGGCAGAGACTCTCCTTGTTGAAGGTGCCCCAGACTTCCAGGTGGGGAATTATGACCGGTGGAAGGTGATATGTTCTGCCTGGGAGGCTCAACTCCCATGTCTGCTGATGTTTTGGAACAGAGTCTCTCTCCCTCAGTTACTGGCAGAGACTCTCCTTGTTGAAGGTGCCACAGACTTCCCGGTGTAGATTTATGACCGGTGGAAGGTGAAATGTTCTGCCTGGGAGGCACAACTCTATTCGCCATGGAACAAAGCTCCACTCCCATGTCTGCCAATGTGTTGGAACAGAGTCTCTCTCCCTAAGTTACTGGCAGAGACTCTCCTTGTTGAAGGTGTCCCAGACTTCCAGGTGGGGAATTATCACCGGTGGAAGGTGATATGTTCTGCCTGGGAGGTTCAACTCTATTCGCCATGGAACAAAGCACCACTCACAAGTCTGCCGATGTGTTGGAACAGAGTCTCTCTCCCTCAGTTACTGGCAGAGACTCTCCTTGTTGAAGGTGCCCCAGACTTCCAGGTGTGGAATTATGAGCGGTGGAAGGTGATATGTTCTGCCTGGGAGGCTCAACTCTATTCGCCATGGAACAAAGCTCCACTCCCATGTCTGCCGATGTCTTGGAACAGAGTCTCTCTCCCTAAGTTACTGGCAGAGACTCTCCTTGTTGAAGGTGCCCCAGACTTCCAGGTGTGGAATTATGACCGGAGGAAGGTGATATGTTCTGCCTGGGAGGCTCAACTTCCATGTCTGCTGATGTGTTGGAACAGAGTCTCTCTCCCTCAGTTACTGGCAGAGACTCTCCTTGTTTAAGGTGCCCCAGACTTCCAGGTGGGGAATTATGACCGGTGGAAGGTGATATGTTCTGCCTGGGAGGCTCAACTCCCATGTCTGCTGATGTGTTGGAACAGAGTCTCTCTCCCTCAGTTACTGGCAGAGACTCACCTTGTTGAAGGTGCCCCAGACTTCCAGGTGTGGAATTATGAGCGGTGGAAGGTGATATGTTCTGCCTGGGAGGCTCAACTCTATTCGCCATGGAACAAAGCTCCACTCCCATGTCTGCCGATGTCTTGGAACAGAGTCTCTCTCCCTAAGTTACTGGCAGAGACTCTCCTTGTTTAAGGTGCCCCAGACTTCCAGGTGGGGAATTATGACCGGTGGAAGGTGATATGTTCTGCCTGGGAGGCTCAACTCCCATGTCTGCTGATGTGTTGGAACAGAGTCTCTCTCCCTCAGTTACTGGCAGAGACTCTCCTTGTTGAAGGTGCCCCAGACTTCCCGGTGTAGATTTATGACCGGTGTAAGGTGAAATGTTCTGCCTGGGAGGCTCAACTCTATTCGCCATGGAACAAAGCTCCACTCCCATGTCTGCCAATGTGTTGGAACAGAGTCTCTCTCCCTAAGTTACTGGCAGAGACTCTCCTTGTTGAAGGTGTCCCAGACTTCCAGGTGGGGAATTATCACCGGTGGAAGGTGATATGTTCTGCCTGGGAGGTTCAACTCTATTCGCCATGGAACAAAGCTCCACTCCCAAGTCTGCCGATGTGTTGGAACAGAGTCTCTCTCCCTCAGTTACTGGCAGAGACTCTCCTTGTTGAAGGTGCCCCAGACTTCCAGGTGTGGAATTATGAGCGGTGGAAGGTGATATGTTCTGCCTGGGAGGCTCAACTCTATTCGCCATGGAACAAAGCTCCACTCCCATGTCTGCCGATGTCTTGGAACAGAGTCTCTCTCCCTAAGTTACTGGCAGAGACTCTCCTTGTTGAAGGTGCCCCAGACTTCCAGGTGTGGAATTATGACCGGTGGAAGGTGATATGTTCTGCCTGGGAGGCTCAACTCCCATGTCTGCCGATGTGTTGGAAAAGAGTCTCTCTCCCTCAGTTACTGGGAGAGACTCACCTTGTTGAAGGTGCCCCAGACTTCCAGGTGTGGAATTATGAGCAGTGGAAGGTGATATGTTCTGCCTGGGAGGCTCAACTTTATTCGCCATGGAACAAAGCTCCCCTCCCATGTCTGCCGATGTCTTGGAACAGAGTCTCTCTCCCTAAGTTACTGGCAGAGACTCTCCTTGTTGAAGGTGTCCCAGACTTCCAGGTGGGGAATTATGACCGGTGGAAGGTGATATGTTCTGCCTGGGAGGCTCAACTCCCATGTCTGCTGATGTGTTGGAACAGAGTCTCTCTCCCTCAGTTACTGGCAGAGACTCTCCTTGTTGAAGGTGCCCCAGACTTCCAGGTGTGGAATTATGACCGGTGGAAGGTGATATGTTCTGCCTGGGAGGCTCAACTCCCATGTCTGCCGATGTGTTGGAACAGAGTCTCTCTCCCTCAGTTACTGGCAGAGACTCACCTTGTTGAAGGTGCCCCAGACTTCCAGGTGTGGAATTATGAGCGGTGGAAGGTGATATGTTCTGCCTGGGAGGCTCAACTCTATTCGCCATGGAACAAAGCTCCACTCCCATGTCTGCCGATGTCTTGGAACAGAGTCTCTCTCCCTAAGTTACTGGCAGAGACTCACCTTGTTGAAGGTGCCCCAGACTTCCCGGTGTAGATTTATGACCGGTGGAAGGTGAAATGTTCTGCCTGGGAGGCTCAACTCTATTCGCCATGGAACAAAGCTCCACTCCCATGTCTGCCAATGTGTTGGAACAGAATCTCTCTCCCTAAGTTACTGAAAGAGACTCTCCTTGTTGAAGGTGTCCCAGACTTCCAGGTGGGGAATTATCACCGGTGGAAGGTGATATGTTCTGCCTGGGAGGTTCAACTCTATTCGCCATGGAACAAAGCTCCACTCCCAAGTCTGCCGATATGTTGGAACAGACTCTCTCTCCCTCAGTTACTGGCAGAGACTCTCCTTGTTGAAGGTGCCCCAGACTTCCAGGTGTGGAAATATGAGCGGTGGAAGGTAATATGTTCTGCCTGGGAGGCTCAACTCTATTCGCCATGGAACAAAGCTCCACTCCCATGTCTGCCGATGTCTTGGAACAGAGTCTCTCTCCCTAAGTTACTGGCAGAGACTCTCCTTGTTGAAGGTGCCCCAGACTTCCAGGTGTGGAATTATGACCGGAGGAAGGTGATATGTTCTGCCTGGGAGGCTCAACTCCCATGTCTGCTGATGTGTTGGAACAGAGTCTCTCTCCCTCAGTTACTGGCAGAGACTCTCCTTGTTGAAGGTGCCCCAGACTTCCAGGTGTGGAATTATGACCGGTGGAAGGTGATATGTTCTGCCTGGGAGGCTCAACTCCCATGTCTGCCGATGTGTTGGAACAGAGTCTCTCTCCCTCAGTTACTGGCAGAGACTCACCTTGTTGAAGGTGCCCCAGACTTCCAGGTGTGGAATTATGAGCGGTGGAAGGTGATATGTTCTGCCTGGGAGGCTCAACTCTATTCGCCATGGAACAAAGCTCCACTCCCATGTCTGCCGATGTCTTGGAACAGAGTCTCTCTCCCTAAGTTACTGGCAGAGACTCTCCTTGTTTAAGGTGCCCCAGACTTCCAGGTGGGGAATTATGACCGGTGGAAGGTGATATGTTCTGCCTGGGAGGCCCAACTCCCATGTCTGCTGATGTGTTGGAACAGAGTCTCTCTCCCTCAGTTACTGGCAGAGACTCTCCTTGTTGAAGGTGCCCCAGACTTCCCGGTGTAGATTTATGACCGGTGTAAGGTGAAATGTTCTGCCTGGGAGGCTCAACTCTATTCGCCATGGAACAAAGCTCCACTCCCATGTCTGCCAATGTGTTGGAACAGAGTCTCTCTCCCTAAGTTACTGGCAGAGACTCTCCTTGTTGAAGGTGTCCCAGACTTCCAGGTGGGGAATTATCACCGGTGGAAGGTGATATGTTCTGCCTGGGAGGTTCAACTCTATTCGCCATGGAACAAAGCTCCACTCCCAAGTCTGCTGATGTGTTGGAACAGAGTCTCTCTCCCTCAGTTACTGGCAGAGACTCTCCTTGTTGAAGGTGCCCCAGACTTCCAGGTGTGGAATTATGAGCGGTGGAAGGTGATATGTTCTGCCTGGGAGGCTCAACTCTATTCGCCATGGAACAAAGCTCCACTCCCATGTCTGCCGATGTCTTGGAACAGAGTCTCTCTCCCTAAGTTACTGGCAGAGACTCTCCTTGTTGAAGGTGCCCCAGACTTCCAGGTGTGGAATTATGACCGGTGGAAGGTGATATGTTCTGCCTGGGAGGCTCAACTCCCATGTCTGCCGATGTGTTGGAACAGAGTCTCTCTCCCTAAGTTACTGGCAGAGACTCTCCTTGTTGAAGGTGTCCCAGACTTCCAGGTGGGGAATTATCACCGGTGGAAGGTGATATGTTCTGCCTGGGAGGTTCAACTCTATTCGCCATGGAACAAAGCTCCACTCTCAAGTCTGCCGATGTGTTGGAACAGTCTCTCTCCCTCAGTTACTGGCAGAGACTCTCCTTGTTGAAGGTGCCCCAGACTTCCAGGTGTGGAATTATGAGCGGTGGAAGGTGATATGTTCTGCCTGGGAGGCTCAACTCTATTCGCCATGGAACAAAGCTCCACTCCCATGTCTGCCGATGTCTTGGAACAGAGTCTCTCTCCCTAAGTTACTGGCAGAGACTCTCCTTGTTGAAGGTGCCCCAGACTTCCAGGTGTGGAATTATGACCGGAGGAAGGTGATATGTTCTGCCTGGGAGGCTCAACTCCCATGTCTGCTGATGTGTTGGAACAGAGTCTCTCTCCCTCAGTTACTGGCAGAGACTCTCCTTGTTGAAGGTGCCCAAGACTTCCAGGTGTGGAATTATGACCGGTGGAAGGTGATATGTTCTGCCTGGGAGGCTCAACTCCCATGTCTGCAGATGTGTTGGAACAGAGTCTCTCTCCCTCAGTTACTGGCAGAGACTCACCTTGTTGAAGGTGCCCCAGACTTCCAGGTGTGGAATTATGAGCGGGGGAAGGTGATATGTTCTGCCTGGGAGGCTCAACTCTATTCGCCATGGAACAAAGCTCCACTCCCATGTCTGCCGATGTCTTGGAACAGAGTCTCTCTCCCTCAGTTACTGGCAGAGACTCTCCTTGTTGAAGGTGCCCCAGACTTCCAGGTGTGGAATTATGACCGGTGGAAGGTGATATGTTCTGCCTGGGAGGCTCAACTCCCATGTCTGCCGATGTGTTGGAACAGAGTCTCTCTCCCTCAGTTACTGGCAGAGACTCACCTTGTAGAAGGTGCCCCAGACTTCCAGGTGTGGAATTATGAGCGGTGGAAGGTGATATGTTCTGCCTGGGAGGCTCAACTCTATTCGCCATGGAACAAAGCTCCACTCCCATGTCTGCCGATGTCTTGGAACAGAGTCTCTCTCCCTAAGTTACTGGCAGAGACTCTCCTTGTTTAAGGTGCCCCAGACTTCCAGGTGGGGAATTATGACCGGTGGAAGGTGATATGTTCTGCCTGGGAGGCTCAACTCCCATGTCTGCTGATGTGTTGGAACAGAGTCTCTCTCCCAAAGTTACTGGCAGAGACTCTCCTTGTTGAAGGTGCCCCAGACTTCCCGGTGTAGATTTATGACCGGTGGAAGGTGAAATGTTCTGCCTGGGAGGCTCAACTCTATTCGCCATGGAACAAAGCTCCACTCCCATGTCTGCCAATGTGTTGGAACAGAATCTCTCTCCCTAAGTTACTGAAAGAGACTCTCCTTGTTGAAGGTGTCCCAGACTTCCAGGTGGGGAATTATCACCGGTGGAAGGTGATATGTTCTGCCTGGGAGGTTCAACTCTATTCGCCATGGAACAAAGCTCCACTCCCAAGTCTGCCGATATGTTGGAACAGAGTCTCTCTCCCTCAGTTACTGGCAGAGACTCTCCTTGTTGAAGGTGCCCCAGACTTCCAGGTGTGGAATTATGAGCAGTGAAAGGTAATATGTTCTGCCTGGGAGGCTCAACTCTATTCGCCATGGAACAAAGCTCCACTCCCATGTCTGCCGATGTCTTGGAACAGAGTCTCTCTCCCTCAGTTACTGGCAGAGACTCTCCTTGTTGAAGGTGCCCCAGACTTCCAGGTGTGGAATTATGACCGGAGGAAGGTGATATGTTCTGCCTGGGAGGCTCAACTCCCATGTCTGCTGATGTGTTGGAACAGAGTCTCTCTCCCTCAGTTACTGGCAGAGACTCTCCTTGTTGAAGGTGCCCCAGACTTCCAGGTGTGGAATTATGACCGGTGGAAGGTGATATGTTCTGCCTGGGAGGCTCAACTCCCATGTCTGCCGATGTGTTGGAACAGAGTCTCTCTCCCTCAGTTACTGGCAGAGACTCACCTTGTTGAAGGTGCCCCAGACTTCCAGGTGTGGAATTATGAGCGGTGGAAGGTGATATGTTCTGCCTGGGAGGCTCAACTCTATTCGCCATGGAACAAAGCTCCACTCCCATGTCTGCCGATGTCTTGGAACAGAGTCTCTCTCCCTCAGTTACTGGCAGAGACTCTCCTTGTTTAAGGTGCCCCAGACTTCCAGGTGGGGAATTATGACTGGTGAAAGGTGATATGTTCTGCCTGGGAGGCTCAACTCCCATGTCTGCTGATGTGTTGGAACAGAGTCTCTCTCCCTCAGTTACTGGAAGAGACTCTCCTTGTTGAAGGTGCCCAAGACTTCCCGGTATAGATTTATGACCGGTGGAAGGTGAAATGTTCTGCCTGGGAGGCTCAACTCTATTCGCCATGGAACAAAGCTCCACTCCCATGTCTGCCAATGTGTTGGAACAGAGTCTCTCTCCCTAAGTTACTGGCAGAGACTCTCCTTGTTGAAGGTGTCCCAGACTTCCAGGTGGGGAATTATCACCGGTGGAAGGTGATATGTTCTGCCTGGGAGGTTCAACTCTATTCGCCATGGAACAAAGCTCCACTCCCAAGTCTGCCGATGTGTTGGAACAGAGTCTCTCTCCCTCAGTTACTGGCAGAGACTCTCCTTGTTGAAGGTGCCCCAGACTTCCAGGTGTGGAATTATGAGCGGTGGAAGGTGATATGTTCTGCCTGGGAGGCTCAACTCCCATGTCTGCCGATGTGTTGGAACAGAGTCTCTCTCCCTCAGTTACTGGCAGAGACTCACCTTGTTGAAGGTGCCCCAGACTTCCAGGTGTGGAATTATGAGCGGTGGAAGGTGATATGTTCTGCCTGGGAGGCTCAACTCTATTCGCCATGGAACAAAGCTCCACTCCCATGTCTGACGATGTCTTGGAACAGAGTCTCTCTCCCTAAGTTACTGGCAGAGACTCTCCTTGTTTAAGGTGCCCCAGACTTCCAGGTGGGGAATTATGACCGGTGGAAGGTGATAAGTTCTGCCTGGGAGGCTCAACTCCCATGTCTGCCGATGTGTTGGAACAGAGTCTCTCTCCCTCAGTTACTGGCAGAGACTCTCCTTGTTGAAGGTGCCCCAGACTTCCCGGTGTAGATTTATGACCGGTGGAAGGTGAAATGTTCTGCCTGGGAGGCTCAACTCTATTCGCCATGGAACAAAGCTCCACTCCCATGTCTGCCAATGTGTTGGAACAGAGTCTCTCTCCCTAAGTTACTGGCAGAGACTCTCCTTGTTTAAGGTGTCCCAGACTTCCAGGTGGGGAATTATCACCGGTGGAAGGTGATATGTTCTGCCTGGGAGGCTCAACTCTATTCGCCATGGAACAAAGCTCCACTCCCAAGTCTGCCGATGTGTTGGAACAGAGTCTCTCTCCCTCAGTTACTGGCAGAGACTCTCCTTGTTGAAGGTGCCCCAGACTTCCAGGTGTGGAATTATGAGCGGTGGAAGGTGATATGTTCTGCCTGGGAGGCTCTACTCTATTCGCCATGGAACAAAGCTCCACTCCCATGTCTGCCGATGTCTTGGAACAGAGTCTCTCTCCCTAAGTTACTGGCAGAGACTCTCCTTGTTGAAGGTGCCCCAGACTTCCAGGTGTGGAATTATGACCGGAGGAAGGTGATATGTTCTGCCTGGGAGGCTCAACTTCCATGTCTGCTGATGTGTTGGAACAGAGTCTCTCTCCCTCAGTTACTGGCAGAGACTCTCCTTGTTTAAGGTGCCCCAGACTTCCAGGTGGGGAATTATGACCGGTGGAAGGTGATATGTTCTGCCTGGGAGGCTCAACTCTATTCGCCATGGAACAAAGCTCCACTCCCATGTCTGCCGATGTCTTGGAACAGAGTCTCTCTCCCTAAGTTACTGGCAGAGACTCTCCTTGTTTAAGGTGCCCCAGACTTCCAGGTGGGGAATTATGACCGGTGGAAGGTGATATGTTCTGCCTGGGAGGCTCAACTCCCATGTCTGCTGATGTGTTGGAACAGAGTCTCTCTCCCTCAGTTACTGGCAGAGACTCTCCTTGTTGAAGGTGCCCCAGACTTCCCGGTGTAGATTTATGACCGGTGGAAGGTGAAATGTTCTGCCTGGGAGGCTCAACTCTATTCGCCATGGAACAAAGCTCCACTCCCATGTCTGCCAATGTGTTGGAACAGAGTCTCTCTCCCTAAGCTACTGGCAGAGACTCTCCTTGTTGAAGGTGTCCCAGACTTCCAGGTGGGGAATTATCACCGGTGGAAGGTGATATGTTCTGCCTGGGAGGTTCAACTCTATTCGCCATGGAACAAAGCTCCACTCCCAAGTCTGCTGATGTGTTGGAACAGAGTCTCTCTCCCTCAGTTACTGGCAGAGACTCTCCTTGTTGAAGGTGCCCCAGACTTCCAGGTGGGGAATTATGACCGGTGGAAGGTGATATGTTCTGCCTGGGAGGCTCAACTCCCATGTCTGCTGATGTGTTGGAACAGAGTCTCTCTCCCTCAGTTACTGGCAGAGACTCTCCTTGTTGAAGGTGCCCCAGACTTCCCGGTGTAGATTTATGACCGGTGGAAGGTGAAATGTTCTGCCTGGGAGGCTCAACTCTATTCGCCATGGAACAAAGCTCCACTCCCATGTCTGCCAATGTGTTGGAACAGAGTCTCTCTCCCTAAGCTACTGGCAGAGACTCTCCTTGTTGAAGGTGTCCCAGACTTCCAGGTGGGGAATTATCACCGGTGGAAGGTGATATGTTCTGCCTGGGAGGTTCAACTCTATTCGCCATGGAACAAAGCTCCACTCCCAAGTCTGCTGATGTGTTGGAACAGAGTCTCTCTCCCTCAGTTACTGGCAGAGACTCTCCTTGTTGAAGGTGCCCCAGACTTCCAGGTGGGGAATTATGACCGGTGGAAGGTGATATGTTCTGCCTGGGAGGCTCAACTCCCATGTCTGCTGATGTTTTGGAACAGAGTCTCTCTCCCTCAGTTACTGGCAGAGACTCTCCTTGTTGAAGGTGCCCCAGACTTCCCGGTGTAGATTTATGACCGGTGGAAGGTGAAATGTTCTGCCTGGGAGGCACAACTCTATTCGCCATGGAACAAAGCTCCACTCCCATGTCTGCCAATGTGTTGGAACAGAGTCTCTCTCCCTAAGTTACTGGCAGAGACTCTCCTTGTTGAAGGTGTCCCAGACTTCCAGGTGGGGAATTATCACCGGTGGAAGGTGATATGTTCTGCCTGGGAGGTTCAACTCTATTCGCCATGGAACAAAGCTCCACTCCCAAGTCTGCCGATGTGTTGGAACAGAGTCTCTCTCCCTCAGTTACTGGCAGAGACTCTCCTTGTTGAAGGTGCCCCAGACTTCCAGGTGTGGAATTATGAGCGGTGGAAGGTGATATGTTCTGCCTGGGAGGCTCAACTCTATTCTCCATGGAACAAAGCTCCACTCCCATGTCTGCCGATGTCTTGGAACAGAGTCTCTCTCCCTAAGTTACTGGCAGAGACTCTCGTTGTTGAAGGTGCCCCAGACTTCCAGGTGTGGAATTATGACCGGAGGAAGGTGATATGTTCTGCCTGGGAGGCTCAACTTCCATGTCTGCTGATGTGTTGGAACAGAGTCTCTCTCCCTCAGTTACTGGCAGAGACTCTCCTTGTTTAAGGTGCCCCAGACTTCCAGGTGGGGAATTATGACCGGTGGAAGGTGATATGTTCTGCCTGGGAGGCTCAACTCCCATGTCTGCTGATGTGTTGGAACAGAGTCTCTCTCCCTCAGTTACTGGCAGAGACTCACCTTGTTGAAGGTGCCCCAGACTTCCAGGTGTGGAATTATGAGCGGTGGAAGGTGATATGTTCTGCCTGGGAGGCTCAACTCTATTCGCCATGGAACAAAGCTCCACTCCCATGTCTGCCGATGTCTTGGAACAGAGTCTCTCTCCCTAAGTTACTGGCAGAGACTCTCCTTGTTTAAGGTGCCCCAGACTTCCAGGTGGGGAATTATGACCGGTGGAAGGTGATATGTTCTGCCTGGGAGGCTCAACTCCCATGTCTGCTGATGTGTTGGAACAGAGTCTCTCTCCCTCAGTTACTGGCAGAGACTCTCCTTGTTGAAGGTGCCCCAGACTTCCCGGTGTAGATTTATGACCGGTGTAAGGTGAAATGTTCTGCCTGGGAGGCTCAACTCTATTCGCCATGGAACAAAGCTCCACTCCCATGTCTGCCAATGTGTTGGAACAGAGTCTCTCTCCCTAAGTTACTGGCAGAGACTCTCCTTGTTGAAGGTGTCCCAGACTTCCAGGTGGGGAATTATCACCGGTGGAAGGTGATATGTTCTGCCTGGGAGGTTCAACTCTATTCGCCATGGAACAAAGCTCCACTCCCAAGTCTGCCGATGTGTTGGAACAGAGTCTCTCTCCCTCAGTTACTGGCAGAGACTCTCCTTGTTGAAGGTGCCCCAGACTTCCAGGTGTGGAATTATGAGCGGTGGAAGGTGATATGTTCTGCCTGGGAGGCTCAACTCTATTCGCCATGGAACAAAGCTCCACTCCCATGTCTGCCGATGTCTTGGAACAGAGTCTCTCTCCCTAAGTTACTGGCAGAGACTCTCCTTGTTGAAGGTGCCCCAGACTTCCAGGTGTGGAATTATGACCGGTGGAAGGTGATATGTTCTGCCTGGGAGGCTCAACTCCCATGTCTGCCGATGTGTTGGAACAGAGTCTCTCTCCCTCAGTTACTGGCAGAGACTCACCTTGTTGAAGGTGCCCCAGACTTCCAGGTGTGGAATTATGAGCGGTGGAAGGTGATATGCTCTGCCTGGGAGGCTCAACTCTATTCGCCATGGAACAAAGCTCCACTCCCATGTCTGCCAATGTGTTGGAACAGAGTCTCTCTCCCTAAGTTACTGGCAGAGACTCTCCTTGTTGAAGGTGTCCCAGACTTCCAGGTGGGGAATTATCACCGGTGGAAGGTGATATGTTCTGCCTGGGAGGTTCAACTCTATTCGCCATGGAACAAAGCTCAACTCCCAAGTCTGCCGATGTGTTGGAACAGAGTCTCTCTCCCTCAGTTACTGGCAGAGGTTCTCCTTGTTGAAGGTGCCCCAGACTTCCAGGTGTGGAATTATGAGCGGTGGAAGGTGATATGTTCTGCCTGGGAGGCTCAACTCTATTCGCCATGGAACAAAGCTCCACTCCCATGTCTGCCGATGTCTTGGAACAGAGTCTCTCTCCCTAAGTTACTGGCAGAGACTCTCCTTGTTGAAGGTGCCCCAGACTTCCAGGTGTGGAATTATGACCGGTGGAAGGTGATATGTTCTGCCTGGGAGGCTCAACTCCCATGTCTGCCGATGTGTTGGAACAGAGTCTCTCTCCCTCAGTTACTGGCAGAGACTCACCTTGTTGAAGGTGCCCCAGACTTCCAGGTGTGGAATTATGAGCGGTGGAAGGTGATATGTTCTGCCTGGGAGGCTCAACTCTATTCGCCATGGAACAAAGCTCCCCTCCCATGTCTGCCGATGTCTTGGAACAGAGTCTCTCTCCCTAAGTTACTGGCAGAGACTCTCCTTGTTGAAGGTGTCCCAGACTTCCAGGTGGGGAATTATCACCGGTGGAAGGTGATATGTTCTGCCTGGGAGGTTCAACTCTATTCGCCATGGAACAAAGCTCCACTCTCAAGTCTGCAGATGTGTTGGAACAGTCTCTCTCCCTCAGTTACTGGCAGAGACTCTCCTTGTTGAAGGTGCCCCAGACTTCCAGGTGTGGAATTATGAGCGGTGGAAGGTGATATGTTCTGCCTGGGAGGCTCAACTCTATTCGCCATGGAACAAAGCTCCACTCCCATGTCTGCCGATGTCTTGGAACAGAGTCTCTCTCCCTAAGTTACTGGCAGAGACTCTCCTTGTTGAAGGTGCCCCAGACTTCCAGGTGTGGAATTATGACCGGAGGAAGGTGATATGTTCTGCCTGGGAGGCTCAACTCCCATGTCTGCTGATGTGTTGGAACAGAGTCTCTCTCCCTCAGTTACTGGCAGAGACTCTCCTTGTTGAAGGTGCCCCAGACTTCCAGGTGTGGAATTATGACCGGTGGAAGGTGATATGTTCTGCCTGGGAGGCTCAACTCCCATGTCTGCAGATGTGTTGGAACAGAGTCTCTCTCCCTCAGTTACTGGCAGAGACTCACCTTGTTGAAGGTGCCCCAGACTTCCAGGTGTGGAATTATGAGCGGTGGAAGGTGATATGTTCTGCCTGGGAGGCTCAACTCTATTCGCCATGGAACAAAGCTCCACTCCCATGTCTGCCGATGTCTTGGAACAGAGTCTCTCTCCCTAAGTTACTGGCAGAGACTCTCCTTGTTTAAGGTGCCCCAGACTTCCAGGTGGGGAATTATGACCGGTGGAAGGTGATATGTTCTGCCTGGGAGGCTCAACTCCCATGTCTGCTGATGTGTTGGAACAGAGTCTCTCTCCCTCAGTTACTGGCAGAGACTCTCCTTGTTGAAGGTGCCCCAGACTTCCCGGTGTAGATTTATGACCGGTGGAAGGTGAAATGTTCTGCCTGGGAGGCTCAACTCTATTCGCCATGGAACAAAGCTCCACTCCCATGTCTGCCAATGTGTTGGAACAGAGTCTCTCTCCCTAAGTTACTGGCAGAGGCTCTCCTTGTTGAAGGTGTCCCAGACTTCCAGGTGGGGAATTATCACCGGTGGAAGGTAATATGTTCTGCCTGGGAGGTTCAACTCTATTCGCCATGGAACAAAGCTCCACTCCCAAGTCTGCCGATGTGTTGGAACAGAGTCTCTCTCCCTCAGTTACTGGCAGAGACTCTCCTTGTTGAAGGTGCCCCAGACTTATAGGTGTTGAATTATGACCGATGGAAGGTGATATGTTCTGCCTGGAAGGCTCAACTCCCATGTCTGCTGATGTGTTGGAACAGAGTCTCTCTCCCTCAGTTACTGGCAGAGACTCTTCTTGTTGAAGGTGCCCCAGACTTCAAGGTGTGGATTTATGACCGGTGGAAGGTGATATGTTCTGACTGAGAGGCTCCACTCCCATGTCTGCCGATGTTTTAGAACAGAGTCTCTCTCCCCAAGTTACTGTCAGAGACTCTCCTTGTTGAAGGTGCCCCAGACTTCCAGGTGAGGAATTATGACCGGTGGAAGGTGATATTTTCTGCCTGGGAGGTTCAACTCTATTCGCCATGGAACAAAGCTCCACTCCCATGTCTGCCGATGTCTTAGAATAGAGTCTCTCTCCCTAAGTTACTGGCAGAGACTCTCCTTGTTGAAGGTGCCCCAGACTTCCAGTTGTGGAATTATGACCGGTGGAAGGTAATATATTCTGCCTGGGAGGCTCAACTCCCATGTCTGCTGATGTGTTGGAACAGAGTCTCTCTCCCTAAGTTACTGTCAGAGACTCTCCTTGTTGAAGGTGCCCCAGACTTCCAGGTGTGGAATTATGACCGGTGGAAGGTGATGTGTTCTGCCTGGGAGGGTCAACTCTATTCGCCATGGAACAAAGCTCCACTCCCATGTCTGCCGATGTGTTGGAACAGAGTCTCCCTCCCTAAGTTACTGGCAGAGACTCTCCTTGTTGAAGGTGCCCCAGACTTCCAGGTGGGGAATTATGACCGGTGGAAGGTGATAAGTTCTGCCTGGGAGGCTCAACTTCCATGTCTGCTGATGTCTTAGAACAGAGTCTCTCTCCCTAAGTTACTGGCAGAGACTCTCCTTGTTGAAGGTGCCCCAGACTTCCAGGTGTGGAATTATGACCGGTGGAAGGTGATATGTTCTGCCTGGGAGGCTCAACTCCCATGTCTGCCGATGTGTTGGAACAGAGTCTCTCTCCCTCAGTTACTGGCAGAGACTCACCTTGTTGAAGGTGCCCCAGACTTCCAGGTGTGGAATTATGAGCGGTGGAAGGTGATATGTTCTGCCTGGGAGGGTCAACTCTATTCGCCATGGAACAAAGCTCCACTCCCTTGTCTGCTGTTGTGTTGGAACAGAGTCTCTCTCCCTAAGTTACTGTCAGAGACTCTCCTTGTTGAAGGTGCCCCAGACTTCCAGGTGAGGAATTATGACCGGTGGAAGGTCATGTGTTCTGCCTGGGAGGGTCAACTCTATTCGCCATGGAACAAAGCTCCACTCCCATGTCTGCCGATGTGTTGGAACAGAGTCTCCCTCCCTAAGTTACTGGCAGAGACTCTCCTTGTTGAAGGTGCCCCAGACTTCCAGGTGGGGAATTATGACCAGTGGAAGGTGATAAGTTCTGCCTGGGAGGCTCAACTTCCATGTCTGCCGATGTCTTAGAACAGAGTCTCTCTCCCTAAGTTACTGGCAGAGACTCTCCTTGTTGAAGGTGCCCCAGACTTCCAGGTGTGGAATTATGATCGGTGGAAAGTAATATGTTCTGCGTGGGAGGCTCAACTCTATTCACCATGGAACAAAGCTCCACTCCCATGTCTGCCGATGTGTTGGAAAAGAGTCTCTCTCCCTAAGTTACTGTCAGAGACTCTCCTTGTTGAAGGTGCCCCAGACTTCCAGGTGAGGAATTATGACCGGTGGAGGGTGATATGTTCTGCCTGGGAGGTTCAACTCTATTCGCCATGGAACAAAGCTCCACTCCCATGTCTGCCGATGTCTTAGAACAGAGTCTCTCTCCCTCAGTTACTGGCAGAGACTCTCCTTGTTGAATGTGCCCCAGACTTCCAGGTGGTGAATTATGACCGGTGGAAGGGAATATGTTCTGCCTGGGAGGCTCAACTCCCATGTCAGCCGATGTGTTGGAACAGAGTCTCTCTCCCTCAGTTACTGTCAGAGACTCTCCTTGTTGAAGGTGCCCCAGAATTCCAGGTGGGGAATTATGACCGGTGGAAGGTGATATGTTCTGCCTGGGAGGTTCAACTCTATTCGCCATGGAACAAAGCTCCACTCCCATGTCTGCGGATGTCTTAGAACAGAGTCTCTCTCCCTAAGTTACTGGCAGAGACTCTCCTTGTTGAAGGTGCCCCAGACTTCCAGGTGTGGAATTATGACCGGTGGAAGGTGATATGTTCTGCCTGGGAGGCTCAACTCTATTCGCCATGGAACAAAGCTCCACTCCCATGTCTGCTGATGTGTTGGAGCAGAGTCTCTCTCCCTAAGTTACTGGCAGAGACTCTCCTTGTTGAAAGTGCCCCAGACTTCCAGTTGTGGAATTATGACCGGTGGAAGGTGATATGTTCTGCCTGGGAGGATCAACTCTATTCGCTATGGAACAAAGCTCCACTCCCATGTCTGCCGATGTGTTGGAACAGAGTTTCTCTCCCTAAGTTACTGACAGAGACTCTCCTTGTTGAAGGTGCCCCAGACTTCCAGGTGTGCAATTATGACCGGTGGACGGTGATATGTTCTTCCTTGGAGGTTCAACTCTATTCGCCATGGAACAAAGCTCCACTCCCATGTCTGCCGATGTGTTGGAACAGAGTCTCTTTCCCTCAGTTACTGGCAGAGACTCTCCTTGTTGAAGGTGCCCCAGACTTCCAGTTGGGGAATTATGACCGGTGGAAGGTGATATGTTCTGCCTGGGAGGTTTATCTCTATTCGCCATGGAACAAAGCTCCACTCCCATGTCTGCCGATGTGTTGGAACAGAGTCTCTCTCCCTAAGTTACTGGCAGAGACTCTCCTTGTTGAATGTGCCCAAGACTTCCAGGTGTGGAATTATGACCGGTGGAAGGTGATATGTTCTGCTTGGGAGGCTCAACTCTTTTCGCCATGGAACAAAGCTCCACTCCCATGTCTGCCGATGTGTTGGAACAGAGTCTCTCTCCCTAAGTTAATGGCAGAGACTTTCCTTGTTAAAGGTGCCCCAGACTTGCAGGTGGGGAATTATGACCGGTGGAAGGTGATATGTTCTGCCTGGGAGGCTCATCTCCCATGTCTGCCGATGTGTTGGAACAGAGTCTCTCCTTGTTGAAGGTGCCCCAGACTTCCAGGTATGGAATTATGACCGGTGGAAGGTGATATGTTTTGCCTGGGAGGTTCAACTCTATTCGCCATGGAACAAAGCTCCACTCCCATGTCTGCTGATGTGTTTGAACAGAGTCTCTCTCCCTAAGTTACTGGCAGAGACTCTCCTTGTTGAAGGTGCCCCAGACTTCCAGGTGGGGAATTATGACCGGTGGAAAGTGATATGTTCTGCCTGGGAGGCTCCAGTCCCATGTCTGCCGATGCGTTGGAACAGAGTCTCTCTCCCTCAGTTACTGGCAGAGACTCTCCTTGTTGAAGGTGCCCCAGACTTACAGGTGTTGAATTATGACCGATGGAAGGTGATATGTTCTGCCTGGGAGGCTCAACTCCCATGTCTGCCGATGTGTTGGAACAGAGTCTCTCTCACTCAGTTACTGGCAGAGACTCTTCTTGTTGAAGGTGCCCCAGACTTCAAGGTATGGAATTATGAGCGGTGGAAGGTGATATGTTCTGCCTGGGAGGCTCAACTCTATTCGCCATGGAACAAAGCTCCACTCCCATGTCTGCTAATGTGTTGGAACAGAGTCTCTCTCCCTAAGTTACTGGCAGAGACTCTCCTTGTTGAAGGTGCCCCAGACTTCCAGGTATGGAATTATGACCGGTGGAAGGTGATATGTTTTGCCTGGGAGGTTCAACTCTATTCGCCATGGAACAAAGCTCCACTCCCATGTCTGCCGATGTGTTTGAACAGAGTCTCTCTCCCTAAGTTACTGGCAGAGACTCTCCTTGTTGAAGGTGCCCCAAACTTCCAGGTGGGGAATTTTGACCGGTGGAAGGTGATATGTTCTGCCTGGGAGGCTCAACTCCCATGTCTGCTGATGTGTTGGAACAGAGTCTCTCTCCCTCAGTTATTGGCAGAGACTCTCCTTGTTGAAGGTGCCCCAGACTTCCAGGTGTGGAATTATGACCGGTGGAAGGTGAAATGTTCTGCCTGGGAGGCTCAACTCTATTCGCCATGGAACAAAGCTCCACTCCCATGTCTGCCAATGTGTTGGAACAGAGTCTCTCTCCCTAAGTTACTGGCAGAGACTCTCCTTGTTGAAGGTGCCCCAGACTTTCAGGTGGGGAATTATGACCGGTGGAAGTTGATATGTTCTGCCTGGGAGGCTCAACTCTATTCGACATGGAACAAAGCTCCACTCCCATGTCTGCCGATGTCTTGGAACAGAGTCTCTCTCCCTAAGTTACTGGCAGAGACTCTCCTTGTTGAAGGTGCCCCAGACTTCCCGCTGTAGATTTATGACCGGTGGAAGGTGAAATGTTCTGCCTGGGAGGCTCAACTCTATTCGCCATGGAACAAAGCTCCACTCCCATGTCTGCCAATGTGTTGGAACAGAGTCTCTCTCCCTAAGTTACTGGCAGAGACTCTCCTTGTTGAAGGTGCCCCAGACTTCCAGGTGGGGAATTTTGACCGGTGGAAGGTGATATGTTCTGCCTGGGAGGCTCATCTCCCATGTCTGCTGATGTGTTGGAACAGAGTCTCTCTCCCTCAGTTACTGGCAGAGACTCTCCTTGTTGAAGGTGCCCCAGACTTACAGGTGTGGAATTATGACCTGTGGAAGGTGATATGTTCTGCCAGGGAGGCTCAACTCCCATGTCTGCCGATGTTTTGGAACAGAGTCTCTCTCCTTCAGTTACTGGCAGAGAATCTCCTTGTTGAAGGTGCCCCAGACTTTCAGGTGTGGAATTATGACCGGTGGAAGGTGATATGTTGTGCCTGGGAGGCTCAACTCCCATGTCTGCTGATATGTTGGAACAGAGTCTCTCTCCCTAAGTTACTGGCAGAGACTTTCCTTGTTGAAGGTGCCCTAGACTTCCAGGTGTGGAATTATGACCGGTGGAAGGTGATATGTTCTGCCTGGGAGGTTCAACTCTGTTCGCCATGGAACAAAGCTCCACTCCCATGTCTGCCGATGTGTTGGAACAGAGTCTCTCTCCCTAAGTTACTGACAGAGACTCTCCTTGTTGAAGGTGCCCCAGACTTCCAGGTGTGGAATTATGAACGGTGGAAGGTGATATGTTCTGCCTGGGAGGCTCCACTCCCGTGTCTGCCGATGTGTTGGAACAGAGTCTCTCCTTGTTGAAGGTGCCCCAGACATACAGGTGTGGAATTATGACCGGTGGAAGGTGGTATGTTCTGCCTGGGAGGCTCAACTCCCATGTCTGCCGATGTGTTGGAACAGAGTCTCTCTCCCTAAGTTACTGGCAGAGACTCTCCTTGTTGAAGGTGCCCCAGACTTTCAGGCGAGGAATTATGACCAGTGGAAGGTGATATGTTCTGCCTGGGAGGTTCAACTCTATTCGCCATGGAACAAAGCTCCACTCCCATGTCTGCCGATGTCTTAGAACAGAGTCTCTCTCCCTAAGTTACTGGCAGAGACTCTCCTTGTTGAAGGTGCCCCAGACTTCCAGTTGTGGAATTATGACCGGTGGAAGGTGATATGTTCTGCCTGGGAGGATCAACTCTATTCGCCATGGAATAAGGCTCCACTCCCATGTCTGCCGATGTGTTGGAATAGAGTCTCTCCTTGTTGAAGGTGCCCCAGACTTCCAGTTGAGGAATTATGACCGGTGGAAGGTTATATGTTCTGCCTGGGAGGTTCAACTCTATTCGCCATGGAACAAAGCTCCACTCCCATGTCTGCCGATGTGTTGGAACAGAGTCTCTCTCCCTAAGTTACTGGCAGAGACGCTCCTTGTTCAATGTGCCCCAGACTTCCAGGTTGGGAATTATGACTGGTGAAAGGTAATATGTTCTGCCTGGGAGGCTCAACTCTATTCGCCTTGGAACAAAGCTCCACTCCCATGTCTGCCGATGTGTTGGAACAGAGTCTCTCTCCCTAAGTTACTGGCAGAGACTCTCCTTGTTGAAGGTGCCCCAGACTTCCAGGTGTGGAATTATGACTGGTGGAAGGTGATATGTTCTGCTTGGGAGGATCAACTCTATTCGCCATGGAATAAGGCTCCACTCCCATGTCTGCCGATGTGTTGGAACAGAGTCTCTCTCCCTAAGTTACTGGCAGAGACTCTCCTTGTTGAAGGTGCCCTAGACTTCCAGGTGTGGAATTATGACCGATGGAAGGTGATATGTTCTGCCTGGGAGGCTCAACTCCCATGTCTGCAGATGTGTTGGAACAGAGTCTCTCTCCCTCAGTTACTGGCAGGGACTCTCCTTGTTGAAGGTGCCCCAGACTTCCAGGTGTGGAATTATGACCGGTGGAAGGTGATATTTTCTGCCTGGGAGGTTTAACTCTATTCGCCATGGAACAAAGCTCCACTCCCATGTCTGCTGATGTCTTGGAACAGAGTCTCTCTCCCTAAGTTACTAGCAGAGACTCTCCTTGTTGAAGGTGCCCCAGACTTCCAGGTGGGGAATTATGACCGGTGGAAGGTGATATGTTCTGCCTGGGAGGTTCAACTCTATTCGCCATGGAACAAAGCTCCACTCCCATGTCTGCCGATGTCTTGGAACAGAGTCTCTCTCCCTAAGTTACTGGCAGAGACTCTCCTTGTGGAAGGTGCCCCTGACTTTCAGGTGAGGAATTATGACCGGTGGAAGGTGATATTTTCTGCCTGGGAGGCTCATCTCCCATGTCTGCCGAGGTGTTGGAACAGAGTCTCTCTCCCTCAGTTACTGGCAGAGACTCTCCTTGTTGAAGGTGCCCTTAGACTTCCGGGTGGGGAATTATGACCGGTGGAAGGTAATATGTTCTGCCTGGGAGGCTCAACTCCCATGTCTGTCAATGTGTTGGAACAGAGTCTCTCTCCCTCAGTTACTGGCAGAGACTCTCCTTGTTGAAGGTGCCCCAGACTTCCAGTTGTGGAATTATGACCGGTAGAAGGTGGTATGTTCTGCCTGGGTGGCTCAACTCCAATGTCTGCCGATGTGTTGGAACAGAGTCTCTCTCCCTAAGTTACTGACAGAGACTCTCCTTGTTGAAGGTGCCCCAGACTTCCAGGTGTGGAATTATGACCGGTGGACGGTGATATGTTCTTCCTGGCAGGCTCAACTCCCATGTCTGCCAATGTGTTGGAACAGAGTCTCTCTCCCTCAGTTACTGGCAGAGACTCTCCTTGTTGAAGGTGCCCCAGACTTCCAGGTGTGGAATTATGACCGGTGGAAGGTAATATGTTCTGCCTGGGAGGAGCAACTCCCATGTCTGCCAATGTGTTGGAACAGAGTCTCTCTCCCTCAGTTACTGGCAGAGACTCTCCTTGTTGAAGGTGCCCCAGACTTCCAGGTGGGGAATTATGACCCGTGGAAGGTGATATGTTCTGCCTGGGAGGTTCAACTCTATTCGCCATGGAACAAAGCTCCACTCCCATGTCTGCCGATGTGTTGGAACAGAGTCTCTCTCCCTAAGTTACTGGCAGAGACTCTCCTTGTTGAAGGTGCCCCAGACTTCCAGGTGTGGAATTATGACCGGTGGAAGGTGTTATGTTCTGCCTGGGAGGCTCAACTCTCATGTCTGCCAATGTGTAGGAACAGAGTCTCTCTCCCTCAGTTACTGGCAGAGACTCTCCTTGTTGAAGGTGCCCCAGACTTCCAGGTGTGGAATTATGACCGGTGGAAGGTGTTATGTTCTGCCTGGGAGGTTCAACTCTATTAGCTATAGAACAAAGCTCCACTCCCATGTCTGCCGATGTCTTGGAACAGAGTCTCTCTCCCTAAGTTACTGGCAGAAACTCTCCTTGTTGAAGGTGCCCCAGACTTGCAGATGTGGAATTATGACCGGTGGAAGGTGATATGTTCTGCCTGGGAGGATCAACTCTATTTGCCATGGAACAAAGCTCCACTCCCATGTCTGCCGATGTGTTGGAACAGAGTCACTCTTCCTCAGTTACTGGCAGAAACTCTCCTTGTTGAAGGTGCCCCAGACTTCCAGGTGGGGAATTATGACCGGTGGAAGGTGATATGTTCTGCCTGGGAGGTTCAACTCTATTCGCCATGGAACAAAGCTCCACTCCCATGTCTGCCGATGTCTTGGAACAGAGTCTCTCTCTACCTAAGTTACTGGCAGAGACTCTTCTTGTTGAAGGTGCCCCAGACTTCCAGGTGTGGAATTATGACTGGTGGAAGGTGATATGTTCTGCCTGGGTGGTTCAACTCTATTCGCCATGGAGCAAAGCTCCACTCCCATGTCTGCTGATGTGTTGGAACAGAGTCTCTCTCCCTAAGTTACTGGCAGAGACTCTCCTTGTTGAAGGTGCCCCAGACTTCCAGGTGTGGAATTATGACCGGTGGAAGGTGATATGTTCTGCCTGGGAGGCTCATCTCCCATGTCTGCCGATGTGTTGGAACAGAGTCTCTCCTTGTTGAAGGTGCCCCAGACTTCCAGGTGTGGAATTATGACCGGTGGAAGGTGATATGTTCTGCCTGGGAGGCTCAACTCTATTCGCCATGGAACAAAGCTCCACTCCCATATCTGCCGATGTGTTGGAACAGAGTCTCTCTCCCTAAGTTACTGGCAGAGACTCTCCTTGTTGAAGGTGCCCCAGACTTCCAGGTGTGGACTTATGACCGGTGGAAGGTGATATGTTCTGCCTTGGAGGTTCAACTTTATTCGCCATGGAACAAAGCTCCACTCCCATGTCTGCAGATGTGTTGGAACAGAGTCTCTCTCCCTAAGTTACTGGCAGAGACTCTCCTTGTTGAAGGTGCCCCAGATTTCCAGGTGGGGAATTATGACCGGTGGAATGTGATATGTTCTGCCTGGGAGGTTCAACTCTATTCGCCATGGAACAAAGCTCCACTCCCATGTCTGCTGATGTGTTGGAACAGAGTCGCTCTCCCTCAGTTACTGGCAGAGACTCTCCTAGTTGAAGGTGCCCCAGACTTCCAGGTGGGGAATTATGACCAGTGGAAGGTAATATGTTCTGCCTGGGAGGCTCAACTCGCATGTCTGCCAATGTGTTGGAACAGAGTCTCTCTCCCTCAGTTACTGGCAGAGACTCTCCTTGTTGAAGATGCCCCAGACTTCCAGGTGGGGAATTATGACCTGAGAAAGGTGATATGTTCTGCCTGGGAGGTTCAACTCTATTCGGCATGGAACAAAGCTCCACTCCCATGTCTGCTGATGTGTTGGAACAGAGTCGCTCTCCCTCAGTTACTGGCAGAGACTCTCCTAGTTGAAGGTGCCCCAGACTTCTAGGTGGGGAATTATGACCAGTGGAAGGTAATATGTTCTGCCTGTGAGGCTCAACTCGCATGTCTGCCAATGTGTTGGAACATAGTCTCCTTCCCTCAGTTACTGGCAGAGACTCTCCTTATTGAAGATGCCCCAGACTTCCAGGTGGGGAATTATGACCTGTGAAAGGTGATATGTTCTGCCTGGGAGGTTCAACTCTATTCGCCATGGAACAAAGCTCCACTCCCATGTCTGCCGATGCGGTGGAACAGAGTCTCCCTCCCTAAGTTACTGGCAGAGACTCTCCTTGTTGAAGGTGCCCCAGACTTCCAGGTGTAGAATTATAACCGGTGGAAGGTGATATGTTCTGCCTGGGAGGTTCAACTCTATTCGCCATGGAACAAAGCTCCACTCCCATGTCTGCTGATGTGTTGGAACAGAGTCGCTCTCCCTCAGTTACTGGCAGAGACTCTCCTAGTTGAAGGTGCCCCAGACTACCAGGTGTGAAATTATGACCGGTGGAAGGTGATATGTTCTGCCTGGGAGGTTCAACTCTATTCGCCATGGAACAAAGCTCCACTCCCATGTCTGCCGATGTGTTGGAACAGAGTCTCTCTCCCTAAGTTACTGGCAGAGACTCTTCTTGTTGAAGGTGCCCCAGACATCCAGGTGGGGAATTATGACCAGTGGAAGGTAATATGTTCTGCTTGGGAGGCTCAACTCGCATGTCTGTCAATGTGTTGGAACAGAGTCTCTCTCCCTCAGTTACTGGCAGAGACTCTCCTTGTTGAAGGTGCCCCAGACTTCCAGGTGAGGAATTATGACCGGTGGAAGGTAATATGTTCTGCCTGGGAGGCTCAACTCCCATGTCTGCTGATGTGTTGGAACAGAGTCTCTCTCTCTCAGTTACTGGCAGAGACTCTCCTTGTTGAAGGTGCCCCAGACTTCCAGGTGGGGAATTATGACCGGAGGAAGGTGATATGTTCTGTCTGGGAGGTTAAACTCTATTCGCCATGGAACAAAGCTCCACTCCCATGTCTGCCGATGTGTTTGAACAGAGACTCTCTCCCTAAGTTACTGACAGAGACTCTCCGTGTTGAAGGTGCCCCAGACTTCCAGTTGTGGAATTTTGACTGGTGGAAGGTGATATGTTCTGCCTGGGAGGCTCAACTCCCATGTCTGCTGATGTGTTGGAACAGAGTCTCTCTCCCTAAGATACTGGCAGAGTTTCTCCTTGTTGAAGGTGCCCCAGACTTCCAGGTGGGGAATTATGACCGGTGGAAGGTGTTATGTTCTGCCTGGGAGGATCAACTACCATATCTGCCGATGTGTTGGAACAGAGTCTCTCTCCCTCAGTTACTGGCCGAGACTCTCCTTGTTAAAGGTGCCCCAGACTTCCAGGTGTGGAATTATGACCGGCTTAAGGTGATATGTTCTGCCTGGGAGCTTCAACTCTATTCGCCATGGAACAAAGCTCCACTTCCATGTCTGCCGATGTGTTGAAACAGAGTCTCTCTCCCTCAGTTACTGGCAGAGACTCTCCTTGTTGAAGGTGCCCCAGACTTTCAGGTGTGGAATTATGACCGGTGGAAGGTGATATGTTCTGCATGGGAGGCTCAACTCCCATGTCTGCTGATGTGTTGGAACAGAGTCTCGCTCCCTCAGTTACTGGCAGAGACTCTCCTTGTTGAAGGTGCCCCAGACTTTCAGGTGTGGAATTATGACCGGTGGAAGGTGATATGTTCTGCCTGGGAGGTTCAACTTTATTCGCCATGGAACAAAGCTCAACTCCTATGTCTGCCGATGTGTTGGAACAGAGTCTCTCTCCCTAAGATACTGGCAGATATTCTCCTTGTTGAAGGTGCCCCAGACTTCCAGGTGGGGAATTATGACCGGTGGAAGGTGTTATGTTCTGCCTGGGAGGCTCAACTCCCATGTCTGCCGATATGTTGGAACAGAGTCTCTCTCCCTCAGTTACTGGCCGAGACTCTCCTTGTTGAAGGTGCCCCAGACTTCCAGGTGTGGAATTATGACTGGTGGAAGGTGAAATGTTCTGCCTGGGAGGCTCACCTCTATGCGCCATGGAACAAAGCTCCATTCCCATGTCTGCCGATGTGTTGGAACAGAGTCTCTCTCCCTAAGTTACTGGCAGAGACTCTCCTTGTTGAATGTGCCCCAGACTTCCAGGTGGGGAATTATGACCGGAGGAAGGTGATATGTTCTGCCTGGGAGGTTCAACTCTATTCGCTATGGAACAAAGCTCCACTCCCAAGTCTGCCGATGTCTTGGAACAGAGTCTCTCTCCCTAAGTTACTGGCAGAGACTCTCCTTGTTGAAGGTGCCCCAGACTTTCATGTGTGGAATTATGACCGGTTTAAGGTGATATGTTCTGCCTGGGAGGCTCAACTCTCATGTCTGCCAATGTGTAGGAACAGAGTCTCTCTCCCTCAGTTACTGGCAGAGACTCTCCTTGTTGACGGTGCCCCAGACTTCTGGGTGTAGAATTATGAACGGTGGAAAGTTATATGTTCTGCCTGGGAGGTTCAACTCCCATGTCTGCCGATGTGTTGGAAAAGAGTCTCTCTTCCCAAGTTACTGTCAGAGACTCTCCTTGTTGAAGGTGCCCCAGACTTCCAGGTGTGGAATTATGACCGGTGGAAGGTGATATGTTCTGCTTGGGAGGCTCAACTCTATTCGACATGGAACAAAGCTCCACTCCTATGTTTGCCGATGTGTTGGAACAGAGTCTCTCTCCCTAAGTTAATGGCAGAGACTCTCCTTGTTGAAGGTGCCCCAGACTTCCAGGTGTGGAATTATGACCGGTGGAAGGTGATATGTTCTGCTTGGGAGGCTCAACTCTATTCGACATGGAACAAAGCTCCACTCCTATGTTTGCCGATGTGTTGGAACAGAGTCTCTCTCCCTAAGTTAATGGCAGAGACTCTCCTTGTTGAAGGTGCCCCAGACTTCCAGGTGTGGAATTATGACCGGTGGAAGGTGATATGTCTGCCTGGGAGGCTCAACTCTATTCGCCATGGAACAAAGCTCCACTCCCATGTCTGCCGATGTGTTGGAACAGAGTCTCTCTCCCTAAGTTAATGGCAGAGACTTTTCTTGTTGAAGGTGCCCCGGACTTGCAGGTGGGGAATTATGACCGGTGGAAGGTGATATGTTCTGCCTGGGAGGCTCAACTCCCATGTCTGCCGATGTGTTGGAACAGAGTCTCTCTCCCTCAGTTACTGGCAGAGACTCTCCTTGTTGAAGGTGCCCCAGACTTCTAGGTGTGGAATTATGAACGGTGGAAGGTGATATGTTCTGCCTGGGAGGTTCAACTCTATTCGCCATGGAACAAAGCTCCACTCCCATGTCTGCCAATGTGTTGGAACAGAGTCTCTCTCCCTAAGTTACTGGCAGAGACTCTCCTTGTTGAAGGTGTCCCAGACTTCCAGGTGGGGAATTATCACCGGTGGAAGGTGATATGTTCTGCCTGGGAGGTTCAACTCTATTCGCCATGGAACAAAGCTCCACTCCCAAGTCTGCCGATGTGTTGGAACAGAGTCTCTCTCCCTCAGTTACTGGCAGAGACTCTCCTTGTTGAAGGTGCCCCAGACATCCAGGTGTGGAATTATGAGCGGTGGAAGGTGATATGTTCTGCCTGGGAGGCTCAACTCTATTCGCCATGGAACAAAGCTCCACTCCCATGTCTGCCGATGTCTTGGAACAGAGTCTCTCTCCCTAAGTTACTGGCAGAGACTCTCCTTGTTGAAGGTGCCCCAGACTTCCAGGTGTGGAATTATGACCGGAGGAAGGTGATATGTTCTGCCTGGGAGGCTCAACTCCCATGTCTGCTGATGTGTTGGAACAGAGTCTCTCTCCCTCAGTTACTGGCAGAGACTCTCCTTGTTGAAGGTGCCCCAGACTTCCAGGTGTGGAATTATGACCGGTGGAAGGTGATATGTTCTGCCTGGGAGGCTCAACTCCCATGTCTGCCGATGTGTTGGAACAGAGTCTCTCTCCCTCAGTTACTGGCAGAGACTCACCTTGTTGAAGGTGCCCCAGACTTCCAGGTGTGGAATTATGAGCGGTGGAAGGTGATATGTTCTGCCTGGGAGGCTCAACTCTATTCGCCATGGAACAAAGCTCCACTCCCATGTCTGCCGATGTCTTGGAACAGAGTCTCTCTCCCTAAGTTACTGGCAGAGACTCTCCTTGTTTAAGGTGCCCCAGACTTCCAGGTGGGGAATTATGACCGGTGGAAGGTGATATGTTCTGCCTGGGAGGCTCAACTCCCATGTCTGCTGATGTGTTGGAACAGAGTCTCTCTCCCTCAGTTACTGGCAGAGACTCTCCTTGTTGAAGGTGCCCCAGACTTCCCGGTGTAGATTTATGACCGGTGGAAGGTGAAATGTTCTGCCTGGGAGGCTCAACTCTATTCGCCATGGAACAAAGCTCCACTCCCATGTCTGCCAATGTGTTGGAACAGAGTCTCTCTCCCTAAGTTACTGGCAGAGACTCTCCTTGTTGAAGGTGTCCCAGACTTCCAGGTGGGGAATTATCACCGGTGGAAGGTGATATGTTCTGCCTGGGAGGTTCAACTCTATTCGCCATGGCACAAAGCTCCACTCCCAAGTCTGCCGATGTGTTGGAACAGAGTCTCTCTCTCTCAGTTACTGGCAGAGACTCTCCTTGTTGAAGGTGCCCCAGACTTCCAGGTGTGGAATTATGAGCGGTGGAAGGTGATATGTTCTGCCTGGGAGGCTCAACTCTATTCGCCATGGAACAAAGCTCCACTCCCATGTCTGCCGATGTGTTGGAACAGAGTCTCTCTCCCTCAGTTACTGGCAAAGACTCTCCTTGTTGAAGGTGCCCCAGACTTCCAGGTGGGGAATTATGACCGGTGGAAGGTGATATGTTCTGCCTGGGAGGCTCAACTCCCATGTCTGCCGATGTGTTGGAACAGAGTCTCTCTCCCTCAGTTACTGGCAGAGACTCACCTTGTTGAAGGTGCCCCAGACTTCCAGGTGTGGAATTATGAGCGGTGGAAGGTGATATGTTCTGCCTGGGAGGCTCAACTCTATTCGCCATGGAACAAAGCTCCACTCCCATGTCTGCCGATGTCTTGGAACAGAGTCTCTCTCCCTAAGTTACTGGCAGAGACTCTCTTTGTTTAAGGTGCCCCAGACTTCCAGGTGGGGAATTATGACCGGTGGAAGGTGATATGTTCTGCCTGGGAGGCTCAACTCCCATGTCTGCTGATGTGTTGGAACAGAGTCTCTCTCCCTCAGTTACTGGCAGAGACTCTCCTTGTTGAAGGTGCCCCAGACTTCCCGGTGTAGATTTATGACCGGTGGAATTTGAAATGTTCTGCCTGGGAGGCTCAACTCTATTCGCCATGGAACAAAGCTCCACTCCCATGTCTGCCAATGTGTTGGAACAGAGTCTCTCTCCCTAAGTTACTGGCAGAGACTCTCCTTGTTGAAGGTGTCCCAGACTTCCAGGTGGGGAATTATCACCGGTGGAAGGTGATATGTTCTGCCTGGGAGGTTCAACTCTATTCGCCATGGAACAAAGCTCCACTCCCAAGTCTGCCGATGTGTTGGAACAGAGTCTCTCTCCCTCAGTTACTGGCAGAGACTCTCCTTGTTGAAGGTGCCCCAGACTTCCAGGTGTGGAATTATGAGCGGTGGAAGGTGATATGTTCTGCCTGGGAGGCTCAACTCTATTTGCCATGGAACAAAGCTCCACTCCCATGTCTGCCGATGTGTTGGAACAGAGTCTCTCTCCCTCAGTTACTGGCAGAGACTCTCCTTGTTGAAGGTGCCCCAGACTTCCAGGTGTGGAATTATGAGCGGTGGAAGGTGATATGTTCTGCCTGGGAGGCTCAACTCTATTCGCCATGGAACAAAGCTCCACTCCCATGTCTGCCGATGTCTTGGAACAGAGTCTCTCTCCCTAAGTTACTGGCAGAGACTCTCCTTGTTGAAGGTGCCCCAGACTTCCAGGTGTGGAATTATGACCGGAGGAAGGTGATATGTTCTGCCTGGGAGGCTCAACTCCCATGTCTGCTGATGTGTTGGAACAGAGTCTCTCTCCCTCAGTTACTGGCAGAGACTCTCCTTGTTGAAGGTGCCCCAGACTTCCAGGTGTGGAATTATGACCGGTGGAAGGTGATATGTTCTGCCTGGGAGGCTCAACTCCCATGTCTGCCGATGTGTTGGAACAGAGTCTCTCTCCCTCAGTTACTGGCAGAGACTCACCTTGTTGAAGGTGCCCCAGACTTCCAGGTGTGGAATTATGAGCGGTGGAAGGTGATATGTTCTGCCTGGGAGGCTCAACTCTATTCGCCATGGAACAAAGCTCCACTCCCATGTCTGCCGATGTCTTGGAACAGAGTCTCTCTCCCTAAGTTACTGGCAGAGACTCTCCTTGTTTAAGGTGCCCCAGACTTCCAGGTGGGGAATTATGACCGGTGGAAGGTGATATGTTCTGCCTGGGAGGCTCAACTCCCATGTCTGCTGATGTGTTGGAACAGAGTCTCTCTCCCTCAGTTACTGGCAGAGACTCTCCTTGTTGAAGGTGCCCCAGACTTCCCGGTGTAGATTTATGACCGGTGGAAGGTGAAATGTTCTGCCTGGGAGGCTCAACTCTATTCGCCATGGAACAAAGCTCCACTCCCATGTCTGCCAATGTGTTGGAACAGAGTCTCTCTCCCTAAGTTACTGGCAGAGACTCTCCTTGTTGAAGGTGTCCCAGACTTCCAGGTGGGGAATTATCACCGGTGGAAGGTGATATGTTCTGCCTGGGAGGTTCAACTCTATTCGCCATGGAACAAAGCTCCACTCCCAAGTCTGCCGATGTGTTGGAACAGAGTCTCTCTCCCTCAGTTACTGGCAGAGACTCTCCTTGTTGAAGGTGCCCCAGACTTCCAGGTGTGGAATTATGAGCGGTGGAAGGTGATATGTTCTGCCTGGGAGGCTCAACTCTATTCGCCATGGAACAAAGCTCCACTCCCATGTCTGCCGATGTGTTGGAACAGAGTCTCTCTCCCTCAGTTACTGGCAAAGACTCTCCTTGTTGAAGGTGCCCCAGACTTCCAGGTGGGGAATTATGACCGGTGGAAGGTGATATGTTCTGCCTGGGAGGCTCAACTCCCATGTCTGCCGATGTGTTGGAACAGAGTCTCTCTCCCTCAGTTACTGGCAGAGACTCACCTTGTTGAAGGTGCCCCAGACTTCCAGGTGTGGAATTATGAGCGGTGGAAGGTGATATGTTCTGCCTGGGAGGCTCAACTCTATTCGCCATGGAACAAAGCTCCACTCCCATGTCTGCCGATGTCTTGGAACAGAGTCTCTCTCCCTAAGTTACTGGCAGAGACTCTCCTTGTTTAAGGTGCCCCAGACTTCCAGGTGGGGAATTATGACCGGTGGAAGGTGATATGTTCTGCCTGGGAGGCTCAACTCCCATGTCTGCTGATGTGTTGGAACAGAGTCTCTCTCCCTCAGTTACTGGCAGAGACTCTCCTTGTTGAAGGTGCCCCAGACTTCCCGGTGTAGATTTATGACCGGTGGAAGGTGAAATGTTCTGCCTGGGAGGCTCAACTCTATTCGCCATGGAACAAAGCTCCACTCCCATGTCTGCCAATGTGTTGGAACAGAGTCTCTCTCCCTAAGTTACTGGCAGAGACTCTCCTTGTTGAAGGTGTCCCAGACTTCCAGGTGGGGAATTATCACCGGTGGAAGGTGATATGTTCTGCCTGGGAGGTTCAACTCTATTCGCCATGGAACAAAGCTCCACTCCCAAGTCTGCCGATGTGTTGGAACAGAGTCTCTCTCCCTCAGTTACTGGCAGAGACTCTCCTTGTTGAAGGTGCCCCAGACTTCCAGGTGTGGAATTATGAGCGGTGGAAGGTGATATGTTCTGCCTGGGAGGCTCAACTCTATTCGCCATGGAACAAAGCTTCACTCCCATGTCTGCCGATGTGTTGGAACAGAGTCTCTCTCCCTCAGTTACTGGCAAAGACTCTCCTTGTTGAAGGTGCCCCAGACTTCCAGGTGTGGAATTATGAGCGGTGGAAGGTGATATGTTCTGCCTGGGAGGCTCAACTCTATTCGCCATGGAACAAAGCTCCACTCCCATGTCTGCCGATGTCTTGGAACAGAGTCTCTCTCCCTAAGTTACTGGCAGAGACTCTCCTTGTTGAAGGTGCCCCAGACTTCCAGGTGTGGAATTATGACCGGAGGAAGGTGATATGTTCTGCCTGGGAGGCTCAACTCCCATGTCTGCTGATGTGTTGGAACAGAGTCTCTCTCCCTCAGTTACTGGCAGAGACTCTCCTTGTTGAAGGTGCCCCAGACTTCCAGGTGTGGAATTATGACCGGTGGAAGGTGATATGTTCTGCCTGGGAGGCTCAACTCCCATGTCTGCCGATGTGTTGGAACAGAGTCTCTCTCCCTCAGTTACTGGCAGAGACTCACCTTGTTGAAGGTGCCCCAGACTTCCAGGTGTGGAATTATGAGCGGTGGAAGGTGATATGTTCTGCCTGGGAGGCTCAACTCTATTCGCCATGGAACAAAGCTCCACTCCCATGTCTGCCGATGTCTTGGAACAGAGTCTCTCTCCCTAAGTTACTGGCAGAGACTCTCCTTGTTTAAGGTGCCCCAGACTTCCAGGTGTGGAATTATGAGCGGTGGAAGGTGATATGTTCTGCCTGGGAGGCTCAACTCCCATGTCTGCTGATGTGTTGGAACAGAGTCTCTCTGCCTCAGTTACTGGCAGAGACTCTCCTTGTTGAAGGTGCCCCAGACTTCCTGGTGTAGATTTATGACCGGTGGAAGGTGAAATGTTCTGCCTGGGAGGCTCAACTCTATTCGCCATGGAACAAAGCTCCACTCCCATGTCTGCCAATGTGTTGGAACAGAGTCTCTCTCCCTAAGTTACTGGCAGAGACTCTCCTTGTTGAAGGTGTCCCAGACTTCCAGGTGAGGAATTATCACCGGTGGAAGGTGATATGTTCTGCCTGGGAGGTTCAACTCTATTCGCCATGGAACAAAGCTCCACTCCCAAGTCTGCCGATGTGTTGGAACAGAGTCTCTCTCCCTCAGTTACTGGCAGAGACTCTCCTTGTTGAAGGTGCCCCAGACTTCCAGGTGGGGAATTATCACCGGTGGAAGGTGATATGTTCTGCCTGGGAGGCTCAACTCCCATGTCTGCTGATGTGTTGGAACAGAGTCTCTCTCCCTCAGTTACTAGCAGAGACTCTCCTTGTTGAAGGTGCCCCAGACTTCCAGGTGTGGAATTATCACCGGTGGAAGGGGATATGTTCTGCCTGGGAGGCTCAACTCCCATGTCTGCTGATGTGTTGGAACAGAGTCTCTCTCCCTCAGTTACTGGCAGAGACTCACCTTGTTGAAGGTGCCCCAGACTTCCAGGTGTGGAATTATGAGCGGTGGAAGGTGATATGTTCTGCCTTGGAGGCTCAACTCTATTCGCCATGGAACAAAGCTCCACTCCCATGTCTGCCGATGTCTTGGAACAGAGTCTCTCTCCCTAAGTTACTGGCAGAGACTCTCCTTGTTTAAGGTGCCCCAGACTTCCAGGTGGGGAATTATGACCGGTGGAAGGTGATATGTTCTGCCTGGGAGGCTCAACTCCCATGTCTGCTGATGTGTTGGAACAGAGTCTCTCTCCCTCAGTTACTGGCAGAGACTCTCCTTGTTGAAGGTGCCCCAGACTTCCCGGTGTAGATTTATGACCGGTGGAAGGTGAAATGTTCTGCCTGGGAGGCTCAACTCTATTCGCCATGGAACAAAGCTCCAATCCCATGTCTGCCAATGTGTTGGAACAGAGTCTCTCTCCCTAAGTTACTGGCAGAGACTCTCCTTGTTGAAGGTGTCCCAGACTTCCAGGTGGGGAATTATCACCGGTGGAAGGTGATATGTTCTGCCTGGGAGGTTCAACTCTATTCGCCATGGAACAAAGCTCCACTCCCAAGTCTGCCGATGTGTTGGAACAGAGTCTCTCTCCCTCAGTTACTGGCAGAGACTCTCCTTGTTGAAGGTGCCCCAGACTTCCAGGTGTGGAATTATGAGCGGTGGAAGGTGATATGTTCTGCCTGGGAGGCTCAACTCCCATGTCTGCTGATGTGTTGGAACAGAGTCTCTCTCCCTCAGTTACTAGCAGAGACTCTCCTTGTTGAAGGTGCCCCAGACTTCCAGGTGTGGAATTATGACCGGTGGAAGGGGATATGTTCTGCCTGGGAGGCTCAACTCCCATGTCTGCCGATGTGTTGGAACAGAGTCTCTCTCCCTCAGTTACTGGCAGAGACTCACCTTGTTGAAGGTGCCCCAGACTTCCAGGTGTGGAATTATGAGCGGTGGAAGGTGATATGTTCTGCCTGGGAGGCTCAACTCTATTCGCCATGGAACAAAGCTCCACTCCCATGTCTGCCGATGTCTTGGAACAGAGTCTCTCTCCCTAAGTTACTGGCAGAGACTCTCCTTGTTTAAGGTGCCCCAGACTTCCAGGTGGGGAATTATGACCGGTGGAAGGTGATATGTTCTGCCTGGGAGGCTCAACTCCCATGTCTGCTGATGTGTTGGAACAGAGTCTCTCTCCCTCAGTTACTGGCAGAGACTCTCCTTGTTGAAGGTGCCCCAGACTTCCCGGTGTAGATTTATGACCGGTGGAAGGTGAAATGTTCTGCCTGGGAGGCTCAACTCTATTCGCCATGGAACAAAGCTCCACTCCCATGTCTGCCAATGTGTTGGAACAGAGTCTCTCTCCCTAAGTTACTGGCAGAGACTCTCCTTGTTGAAGGTGTCCCAGACTTCCAGGTGGGGAATTATCACCGGTGGAAGGTGATATGTTCTGCCTGGGAGGTTCAACTCTATTCGCCATGGAACAAAGCTCCACTCCCAAGTCTGCCGATGTGTTGGAACAGAGTCTCTCTCCCTCAGTTACTGGCAGAGACTCTCCTTGTTGAAGGTGCCCCAGACTTCCAGGTGTGGAATTATGAGCGGTGGAAGGTGATATGTTCTGCCTGGGAGGCTCAACTCTATTCGCCATGGAACAAAGCTCCACTCCCATGTCTGCCGATGTGTTGGAACAGAGTCTCTCTCCCTCAGTTACTGGCAAAGACTCTCCTTGTTGAAGGTGCCCCAGACTTCCAGGTGGGGAATTATGACCGGTGGAAGGTGATATGTTCTGCCTGGGAGGCTCAACTCCCATGTCTGCCGATGTGTTGGAACAGAGTCTCTCTCCCTCAGTTACTGGCAGAGACTCACCTTGTTGAAGGTGCCCCAGACTTCCAGGTGTGGAATTATGAGCGGTGGAAGGTGATATGTTCTGCCTGGGAGGCTCAACTCTATTCGCCATGGAACAAAGCTCCACTCCCATGTCTGCCGATGTCTTGGAACAGAGTCTCTCTCCCTAAGTTACTGGCAGAGACTCTCCTTGTTTAAGGTGCCCCAGACTTCCAGGTGGGGAATTATGACCGGTGGAAGGTGATATGTTCTGCCTGGGAGGCTCAACTCCCATGTCTGCTGATGTGTTGGAACAGAGTCTCTCTCCCTCAGTTACTGGCAGAGACTCTCCTTGTTGAAGGTGCCCCAGACTTCCCGGTGTAGATTTATGACCGGTGGAAGGTGAAATGTTCTGCCTGGGAGGCTCAACTCTATTCGCCATGGAACAAAGCTCCACTCCCATGTCTGCCAATGTGTTGGAACAGAGTCTCTCTCCCTAAGTTACTGGCAGAGACTCTCCTTGTTGAAGGTGTCCCAGACTTCCAGGTGGGGAATTATCACCGGTGGAAGGTGATATGTTCTGCCTGGGAGGTTCAACTCTATTCGCCATGGAACAAAGCTCCACTCCCAAGTCTGCCGATGTGTTGGAACAGAGTCTCTCTCCCTCAGTTACTGGCAGAGACTCTCCTTGTTGAAGGTGCCCCAGACTTCCAGGTGTGGAATTATGAGCGGTGGAAGGTGATATGTTCTGCCTGGGAGGCTCAACTCTATTCGCCATGGAACAAAGCTCCACTCCCATGTCTGCCGATGTGTTGGAACAGAGTCTCTCTCCCTCAGTTACTGGCAAAGACTCTCCTTGTTGAAGGTGCCCCAGACTTCCAGGTGTGGAATTATGAGCGGTGGAAGGTGATATGTTCTGCCTGGGAGGCTCAACTCTATTCGCCATGGAACAAAGCTCCACTCCCATGTCTGCCGATGTCTTGGAACAGAGTCTCTCTCCCTAAGTTACTGGCAGAGACTCTCCTTGTTGAAGGTGCCCCAGACTTCCAGGTGTGGAATTATGACCGGAGGAAGGTGATATGTTCTGCCTGGGAGGCTCAACTCCCATGTCTGCTGATGTGTTGGAACAGAGTCTCTCTCCCTCAGTTACTGGCAGAGACTCTCCTTGTTGAAGGTGCCCCAGACTTCCAGGTGTGGAATTATGACCGGTGGAAGGTGATATGTTCTGCCTGGGAGGCTCAACTCCCATGTCTGCCGATGTGTTGGAACAGAGTCTCTCTCCCTAAGTTACTGGCAGAGACTCTCCTTGTTGAAGGTGTCCCAGACTTCCAGGTGAGGAATTATCACCGGTGGAAGGTGATATGTTCTGCCTGGGAGGTTCAACTCTATTCGCCATGGAACAAAGCTCCACTCCCAAGTCTGCCGATGTGTTGGAACAGAGTCTCTCTCCCTCAGTTACTGGCAGAGACTCTCCTTGTTGAAGGTGCCCCAGACTTCCAGGTGGGGAATTATCACCGGTGGAAGGTGATATGTTCTGCCTGGGAGGCTCAACTCCCATGTCTGCTGATGTGTTGGAACAGAGTCTCTCTCCCTCAGTTACTAGCAGAGACTCTCCTTGTTGAAGGTGCCCCAGACTTCCAGGTGTGGAATTATCACCGGTGGAAGGGGATATGTTCTGCCTGGGAGGCTCAACTCCCATGTCTGCTGATGTGTTGGAACAGAGTCTCTCTCCCTCAGTTACTGGCAGAGACTCACCTTGTTGAAGGTGCCCCAGACTTCCAGGTGTGGAATTATGAGCGGTGGAAGGTGATATGTTCTGCCTTGGAGGCTCAACTCTATTCGCCATGGAACAAAGCTCCACTCCCATGTCTGCCGATGTCTTGGAACAGAGTCTCTCTCCCTAAGTTACTGGCAGAGACTCTCCTTGTTTAAGGTGCCCCAGACTTCCAGGTGGGGAATTATGACCGGTGGAAGGTGATATGTTCTGCCTGGGAGGCTCAACTCCCATGTCTGCTGATGTGTTGGAACAGAGTCTCTCTCCCTCAGTTACTGGCAGAGACTCTCCTTGTTGAAGGTGCCCCAGACTTCCCGGTGTAGATTTATGACCGGTGGAAGGTGAAATGTTCTGCCTGGGAGGCTCAACTCTATTCGCCATGGAACAAAGCTCCAATCCCATGTCTGCCAATGTGTTGGAACAGAGTCTCTCTCCCTAAGTTACTGGCAGAGACTCTCCTTGTTGAAGGTGTCCCAGACTTCCAGGTGGGGAATTATCACCGGTGGAAGGTGATATGTTCTGCCTGGGAGGTTCAACTCTATTCGCCATGGAACAAAGCTCCACTCCCAAGTCTGCCGATGTGTTGGAACAGAGTCTCTCTCCCTCAGTTACTGGCAGAGACTCTCCTTGTTGAAGGTGCCCCAGACTTCCAGGTGTGGAATTATGAGCGGTGGAAGGTGATATGTTCTGCCTGGGAGGCTCAACTCCCATGTCTGCTGATGTGTTGGAACAGAGTCTCTCTCCCTCAGTTACTAGCAGAGACTCTCCTTGTTGAAGGTGCCCCAGACTTCCAGGTGTGGAATTATGACCGGTGGAAGGGGATATGTTCTGCCTGGGAGGCTCAACTCCCATGTCTGCCGATGTGTTGGAACAGAGTCTCTCTCCCTCAGTTACTGGCAGAGACTCACCTTGTTGAAGGTGCCCCAGACTTCCAGGTGTGGAATTATGAGCGGTGGAAGGTGATATGTTCTGCCTGGGAGGCTCAACTCTATTCGCCATGGAACAAAGCTCCACTCCCATGTCTGCCGATGTCTTGGAACAGAGTCTCTCTCCCTAAGTTACTGGCAGAGACTCTCCTTGTTTAAGGTGCCCCAGACTTCCAGGTGGGGAATTATGACCGGTGGAAGGTGATATGTTCTGCCTGGGAGGCTCAACTCCCATGTCTGCTGATGTGTTGGAACAGAGTCTCTCTCCCTCAGTTACTGGCAGAGACTCTCCTTGTTGAAGGTGCCCCAGACTTCCCGGTGTAGATTTATGACCGGTGGAAGGTGAAATGTTCTGCCTGGGAGGCTCAACTCTATTCGCCATGGAACAAAGCTCCACTCCCATGTCTGCCAATGTGTTGGAACAGAGTCTCTCTCCCTAAGTTACTGGCAGAGACTCTCCTTGTTGAAGGTGTCCCAGACTTCCAGGTGGGGAATTATCACCGGTGGAAGGTGATATGTTCTGCCTGGGAGGTTCAACTCTATTCGCCATGGAACAAAGCTCCACTCCCAAGTCTGCCGATGTGTTGGAACAGAGTCTCTCTCCCTCAGTTACTGGCAGAGACTCTCCTTGTTGAAGGTGCCCCAGACTTCCAGGTGTGGAATTATGAGCGGTGGAAGGTGATATGTTCTGCCTGGGAGGCTCAACTCTATTCGCCATGGAACAAAGCTCCACTCCCATGTCTGCCGATGTCTTGGAACAGAGTCTCTCTCCCTAAGTTACTGGCAAAGACTCTCCTTGTTGAAGGTGCCCCAGACTTCCAGGTGTGGAATTATGACCGGAGGAAGGTGATATGTTCTGCCTGGGAGGCTCAACTCCCATGTCTGCTGATGTGTTGGAACAGAGTCTCTCTCCCTCAGTTACTGGCAGAGACTCTCCTTGTTGAAGGTGCCCCAGACTTCCAGGTGTGGAATTATGACCGGTGGAAGGTGATATGTTCTGCCTGGGAGGCTCAACTCCCATGTCTGCCGATGTGTTGGAACAGAGTCTCTCTCCCTCAGTTCCTGGCAGAGACTCACCTTGTTGAAGGTGCCCCAGACTTCCAGGTGTGGAATTATGAGCGGTGGAAGGTGATATGTTCTGCCTGGGAGGCTCAACTCTATTCGCCATGGAACAAAGCTCCACTCCCATGTCTGCCGATGTCTTGGAACAGAGTCTCTCTCCCTAAGTTACTGGCAGAGACTATCCTTGTTTAAGGTGCCCCAGACTTCCAGGTGGGGAATTATGACCGGTGGAAGGTGATATGTTCTGCCTGGGAGGCTCAACTCCCATGTCTGCTGATGTGTTGGAACAGAGTCTCTCTCCCTCAGTTACTGGCAGAGACTCTCCTTGTTGAAGGTGCCCCAGACTTCCCGGTGTAGATTTATGACCGGTGGAAGGTGAAATGTTCTGCCTGGGAGGCTCAACTCTATTCGCCATGGAACAAAGCTCCACTCCCATGTCTGCCAATGTGTTGGAACAGAGTCTCTCTCCCTAAGTTACTGGCAGAGACTCTCCTTGTTGAAGGTGTCCCAGACTTCCAGGTGGGGAATTATCACCGGTGGAAGGTGATATGTTCTGCCTGGGAGGTTCAACTCTATTCGCCATGGAACAAAGCTCCACTCCCAAGTCTGCCGATGTGTTGGAACAGAGTCTCTCTCCCTCAGTTACTGGCAGAGACTCTCCTTGTTGAAGGTGCCCCAGACTTCCAGGTGTGGAATTATGAGCGGTGGAAGGTGATATGTTCTGCCTGGGAGGCTCAACTCTATTCGCCATGGAACAAAGCTCCACTCCCATGTCTGCCGATGTCTTGGAACAGAGTCTCTCTCCCTCAGTTACTGGCAGAGACTCTCCTTGTTGAAGGTGCCCCAGACTTCCAGGTGTGGAATTATGACCGGTGGAAGGGGATATGTTCTGCCTGGGAGGCTCAACTACCATGTCTGCCGATGTGTTGGAACAGAGTCTCTCTCCCTCACTTACTGGCAGAGACTCACCTTGTTGAAGGTGCCCCAGACTTCCAGGTGTGGAATTATGAGCGGTGGAAGGTGATATGTTCTGCCTGGGAGGCTCAACTCTATTCGCCATGGAACAAAGCTCCACTCCCATGTCTGCCGATGTCTTGGAACAGAGTCTCTCTCCCTAAGTTACTGGCAGAGACTCTCCTTGTTTAAGGTGCCCCAGACTTCCAGGTGGGGAATTATGACCGGTGGAAGGTGATATGTTCTGCCTGGGAGGCTCAACTCCCATGTCTGCTGATGTGTTGGAACAGAGTCTCTCTCCCTCAGTTACTGGCAGAGACTCTCCTTGTTGAAGGTGCCCCAGACTTCCCGGTGTAGATTTATGACCGGTGGAAGGTGAAATGTTCTGCCTGGGAGGCTCAACTCTTTTCGCCATGGAACAAAGCTCCACTCCCATGTCTGCCAATGTGTTGGAACAGAGTCTCTCTCCCTAAGTTACTGGCAGAGACTCTCCTTGTTGAAGGTGTCCCAGACTTCCAGGTGGGGAATTATCACCGGTGGAAGGTGATATGTTCTGCCTGGGAGGTTCAACTCTATTCGCCATGGAACAAAGCTCCACTCCCAAGTCTGCCGATGTGTTGGAACAGAGTCTCTCTCCCTCAGTTACTGGCAGAGACTCTCCTTGTTGAAGGTGCCCCAGACTTCCAGGTGTGGAATTATGAGCGGTGGAAGGTGATATGTTCTGCCTGGGAGGCTCAACTCTATTCGCCATGGAACAAAGCTCCACTCCCATGTCTGCCGATGTCTTGGAACAGAGTCTCTCTCCCTAAGTTACTGGCAGAGACTCTCCTTGTTGAAGGTGCCCCAGACTTCCAGGTGTGGAATTATGACCGGAGGAAGGTGATATGTTCTGCCTGGGAGGCTCAACTCCCATGTCTGCTGATGTGTTGGAACAGAGTCTCTCTCCCTCAGTTACTGGCAGAGACTCTCCTTGTTGAAGGTGCCCCAGACTTCCAGGTGTGGAATTATGACCGGTGGAAGGTGATATGTTCTGCCTGGGAGGCTCAACTCCCATGTCTGCCGATGTGTTGGAACAGAGTCTCTCTCCCTCAGTTACTGGCAGAGACTCACCTTGTTGAAGGTGCCCCAGACTTCCAGGTGTGGAATTATGAGCGGTGGAAGGTGATATGTTCTGCCTGGGAGGCTCAACTCTATTCGCCATGGAACAAAGCTCCACTCCCATGTCTGCCGATGTCTTGGAACAGAGTCTCTCTCCCTAAGTTACTGGCAGAGACTCTCCTTGTTTAAGGTGCCCCAGACTTCCAGGTGGGGAATTATGACCGGTGGAAGGTGATATGTTCTGCCTGGGAGGCTCAACTCCCATGTCTGCTGATGTGTTGGAACAGAGTCTCTCTCCCTCAGTTACTGGCAGAGACTCTCCTTGTTGAAGGTGCCCCAGACTTCCCGGTGTAGATTTATGACCGGTGGAAGGTGAAATGTTCTGCCTGGGAGGCTCAACTCTATTCGCCATGGAACAAAGCTCCACTCCCATGTCTGCCAATGTGTTGGAACAGAGTCTCTCTCCCTAAGTTACTGGCAGAGACTCTCCTTGTTGAAGGTGTCCCAGACTTCCAGGTGGGGAATTATCACCGGTGGAAGGTGATATGTTCTGCCTGGGAGGTTCAACTCTATTCGCCATGGAACAAAGCTCCACTCCAGAGTCTGCCGATGTGTTGGAACAGAGTCTCTCTCCCTCAGTTACTGGCAGAGACTCTCCTTGTTGAAGGTGCCCCAGACTTCCAGGTGTGGAATTATGAGCGGTGGAAGGTGATATGTTCTGCCTGGGAGGCTCAACTCTATTCTCCATGGAACAAAGCTCCACTCCCATGTCTGCCGATGTCTTGGAACAGAGTCTCTCTCCCTAAGTTACTGGCAGAGACTCTCCTTGTTGAAGGTGCCCCAGACTTCCAGGTGTGGAATTATGACCGGAGGAAGGTGATATGTTCTGCCTGGGAGGCTCAACTCCCATGTCTGCTGATGTGTTGGAACAGAGTCTCTCTCCCTCAGTTACTGGCAGAGACTCTCCTTGTTGAAGGTGCCCCAGACTTCCAGGTGTGGAATTCTGACCGGTGGAAGGTGATATGTTCTGCCTGGGAGGCTCAACTCCCATGTCTGCCGATGTGTTGGAACAGAGTCTCTCTCCCTCAGTTACTGGCAGAGACTTACCTTGTTGAAGGTGCCCCAGACTTCCAGGTGTGGAATTATGAGCGGTGGAAGGTGATATGTTCTGCCTGGGAGGCTCAACTCTATTTGCCATGGAACAAAGCTCCACTCCCATGTCTGCCGATGTCTTGGAACAGAGTCTCTCTCCCTAAGTTACTGGCAGAGACTCTCCTTGTTTAAGGTGCCCCAGACTTCCAGGTGGGGAATTATGACCGGTGGAAGGTGATATGTTCTGCCTGGGAGGCTCAACTCCCATGTCTGCTGATGTGTTGGAACAGAGTCTCTCTCCCTCAGTTACTGGCAGAGACTCTCCTTGTTGAAGGTGCCCCAGACTTCCAGGTGGGGAATTATGACCGGTGGAAGGTGATATGTTCTGCCTGGGAGGCTCAACTCTATTCGCCATGGAACAAAGCTCCACTCCCATGTCTGCCGATGTCTTGGAACAGAGTCTCTCTCCCTAAGTTACTGGCAGAGACTCTCCTTGTTTAAGGTGCCCCAGACTTCCAGGTGGGGAATTATGACCGGTGGAAGGTGATATGTTCTGCCTGGGAGGCTCAACTCCCATGTCTGCTGATGTGTTGGAACAGAGTCTCTCTCCCTCAGTTACTGGCAGAGACTCTCCTTGTTGAAGGTGCCCCAGACTTCCCGGTGTAGATTTATGACCGGTGGAAGGTGAAATGTTCTGCCTGGGAGGCTCAACTCTATTCGCCATGGAACAAAGCTCCACTCCCATGTCTGCCAATGTGTTGGAACAGAGTCTCTCTCCCTAAGTTACTGGCAGAGACTCTCCTTGTTGAAGGTGTCCCAGACTTCCAGGTGGGGAATTATCACCGGTGGAAGGTGATATGTTCTGCCTGGGAGGTTCAACTCTATTCGCCATGGAACAAAGCTCCACTCCCAAGTCTGCCGATGTGTTGGAACAGAGTCTCTCTCCCTCAGTTACTGGCAGAGACTCTCCTTGTTGAAGGTGCCCCAGACTTCCAGGTGTGGAATTATGAGCGGTGGAAGGTGATATGTTCTGCCTGGGAGGCTCAACTCTATTCGCCATGAAACAAAGCTCCACTCCCATGTCTGCCGATGTCTTGGAACAGAGTCTCTCTCCCTAAGTTACTGGCAGAGACTCTCCTTGTTGAAGGTGCCCCAGACTTCCAGGTTTGGAATTATGACCGGAGGAAGTTGATATGTTCTGCCTGGGAGGCTCAACTCCCATGTCTGCTGATGTGTTGGAACAGAGTCTCTCTCCCTCAGTTACTGGCAGAGACTCTCCTTGTTGAAGGTGCCCCAGACTTCCAGGTGTGGAATTATGAGCGGTGGAAGGTGATATGTTCTGCCTGGGAGGCTCAACTCTATTCGCCATGGAACAAAGCTCCACTCCCATGTCTGCCGATGTCTTGGAACAGAGTCTCTCTCCCTAAGTTACTGGCAGAGACTCTCCTTGTTTAAGGTGCCCCAGACTTCCAGGTGGGGAATTATGACCGGTGGAAGGTGATATGTTCTGCCTGGGAGGCTCAACTCCCATGTCTGCTGATGTGTTGGAACAGAGTCTCTCTCCCTCAGTTACTGGCAGAGACTCTCCTTGTTGAAGGTGCCCCAGACTTCCCGGTGTAGATTTATGACCGGTGGAAGGTGAAATGTTCTGCCTGGGAGGCTCAACTCTATTCGCCATGGAACAAAGCTCCACTCCCATGTCTGCCAATGTGTTGGAACAGAGTCTCTCTCCCTAAGTTACTGGCAGAGACTCTCCTTGTTGAAGGTGTCCCAGACTTCCAGGTGGGGAATTATCACCGGTGGAAGGTGATATGTTCTGCCTGGGAGGTTCAACTCTATTCGCCATGGAACAAAGCTCCACTCCCAAGTCTGCCGATGTGTTGGAACAGAGTCTCTCTCCCTCAGTTACTGGCAGAGACTCTCCTTGTTGAAGGTGCCCCAGACTTCCAGGTGTGGAATTATGAGCGGTGGAAGGTGATATGTTCTGCCTGGGAGGCTCAACTCTATTCGCCATGGAACAAAGCTCCACTCCCATGTCTGCCTATGTCTTGGAACAGAGTCTCTCTCCCTAAGTTACTGGCAGAGACTCTCCTTGTTGAAGGTGCCCCAGACTTCCAGGTGTGGAAATATGACGGGAGGAAGGTGATATGTTCTGCCTGGGAGGCTCAACTCCCATGTCTGCTGATGTGTTGGAACAGAGTCTCTCTCCCTCAGTTACTGGCAGAGACTCACCTTGTTGAAGGTGCCCCAGACTTCCAGGTGTGGAATTATGAGCGGTGGAAGGTGATATGTTCTGCCTGGGAGGCTCAACTCTATTCGCCATGGAACAAAGCTCCACTCCCATGTCTGCCGATGTCTTGGAACAGAGTCTCTCTCCCTAAGTTACTGGCAGAGACTCTCCTTGTTTAAGGTGCCCCAGACTTCCAGGTGGGGAATTATGACTGGTGGAAGGTGATATGTTCTGCCTGGGAGGCTCAACTCCCATGTCTACTGATGTGTTGGAACAGAGTCTCTCTCCCTCAGTTACTGGCAGAGACTCTCCTTGTTGAAGGTGCCCCAGACTTCCCGGTGTAGATTTATGACCGGTGGAAGGTGAAATGTTCTGCCTGGGAGGCTCAACTCTATTTGCCATGGAACAAAGCTCCACTCCCATGTCTGCCAATGTGTTGGAACAGAGTCTCTCTCCCTAAGTTACTGGCAGAGACTCTCCTTGTTGAAGGTGTCCCAGACTTCCAGGTGGGGAATTATCACCGGTGGAAGGTGATATGTTCTGCCTGGGAGGTTCAACTCTATTCGCCATGGAACAAAGCTCCACTCCCAAGTCTGCCGATGTGTTGGAACAGAGTCTCTCTCCCTCAGTTACTGGCAGAGACTCTCCTTGTTGAAGGTGCCCCAGACTTCCAGGTGTGGAATTATGAGCGGTGGAAGGTGATATGTTCTGCCTGGGAGGCTCAACTCTATTCGCCATGGAACAAAGCTCCACTCCCATGTCTGCCGATGTCTTGGAACAGAGTCGCTCTCCCTAAGTTACTGGCAGAGACTCTCCTTGTTGAAGGTGCCCCAGACTTCCAGGTGTGGAATTATGACCGGAGGAAGGTGATATGTTCTGCCTGGGAGGCTCAACTCCTATGTCTGCTGATGTGTTGGAACAGAGTCTCTCTCCCTCAGTTACTGGCAGAGACTCTCCTTGTTGAAGGTGCCCCAGACTTCCAGGTGTGGAATTATGACCGGTGGAAGGTGATATGTTCTGCCTGGGAGGCTCAACTCCCATGTCTGCCGATGTGTTGGAACAGAGTCTCTCTCCCTCAGTTACTGGCAGAGACTCACCTTGTTGAAAGTGCCCCAGACTTCCAGGTGTGGAATTATGAGCGGTGGAAGGTGATATGTTCTGCCTGGGAGGCTCAACTCTATTCGCCATGGAACAAAGCTCCACTCCCATGTCTGCCGATGTCTTGAAACAGAGTCTCTCTCCCTAAGTTACTGGCAGAGACTCTCCTTGTTTAAGGTGCCCCAGACTTCCAGGTGGGGAATTATGACCGGTGGAAGGTGATATGTTCTGCCTGGGAGGCTCAACTCCCATGTCTGCTGATGTGTTGGAACAGAGTCTCTCTCCCTCAGTTACTGGCAGAGACTCTCCTTGTTGAAGGTGCCCCAGACTTCCAGGTGTGGAATTATGAGCGGTGGAAGGTGATATGTTCTGCCTGGGAGGCTCAACTCCCATGTCTGCTGATGTGTTGGAACAGAGTCTCTCTCCCTCAGTTACTGGCAGAGACTCTCCTTGTTGAAGGTGCCCCAGACTTCCAGGTGTGGAATTCTGACCGGTGGAAGGTGATATGTTCTGCCTGGGAGGCTCAACTCCCATGTCTGCCGATGTGTTGGAACAGAGTCTCTCTCCCTCAGTTACTGGCAGAGACTCTCCTTGTTTAAGGTGCCCCAGACTTCCAGGTGTGGAATTATGACCGGAGGAAGGTGATATGTTCTGCCTGGGAGGCTCAACTCCCATGTCTGCTGATGTGTTGGAACAGAGTCTCTCTCCCTCAGTTACTGGCAGAGACTCTCCTTGTTGAAGGTGCCCCAGACTTCCCGGTGTAGGTTTATGACCGGTGGAAGGTGAAATGTTCTGCCTGGGAGACTCAACTCTATTCGCCATGGAACAAAGCTCCACTCCCATGTCTGCCAATGTGTTGGAACAGAGTCTCTCTCCCTAAGTTACTGGCAGAGACTCTCCTTGTTGAAGGTGTCTCAGACTTCCAGGTGGGGAATTATCACCGGTGGAAGGTGATATGTTCTGCCTGGGAGGTTCAACTCTATTCGCCATGGAACAAAGCTCCACTCCCAAGTCTGCCGATGTGTTGGAACAGAGTCTCTCTCCCTCAGTTACTGGCAGAGACTCTCCTTGTTGAAGGTGCCCCAGACTTCCAGGTGTGGAATTATGAGCGGTGGAAGGTGATATGTTCTGCCTGGGAGGCTCAACTCTATTCGCCATGGAACAAAGCTCCACTCCCATGTCTGCCGATGTCTTGGAACAGAGTCTCTCTCCCTAAGTTACTGGCAGAGACTCTCCTTGTTGAAGGTGCCCCAGACTTCCAGGTGTGGAATTATGACCGGAGGAAGGTGATATGTTCTGCCTGGGAGGCTCAACTCCCATGTCTGCTGATGTGTTGGAACAGAGTCTCTCTCCCTCAGTTACTGGCAGAGACTCTCCTTGTTGAAGGTGCCCCAGACTTCCAGGTGGGGAATTATGACCGGTGGAAGGTGATATGTTCTGCCTGGGAGGCTCAACTCTATTCGCCATGGAACAAAGCTCCACTCCCATGTCTGCCGATGTCTTGGAACAGAGTCTCTCTCCCTAAGTTACTGGCAGAGACTCTCCTTGTTTAAGGTGCCCCAGACTTCCAGGTGGGGAATTATGACCGGTGGAAGGTGATATGTTCTGCCTTGGAGGCTCAACTCCCATGTCTGCTGATGTGTTGGAACAGAGTCTCTCTCCCTCAGTTACTGGCAGAGACTCTCCTTGTTGAAGGTGCCCCAGACTTCCCGGTGTAGATTTATGACCGGTGGAAGGTGAAATGTTCTGCCTGGGAGGCTCAACTCTATTCGCCATGGAACAAAGCTCCACTCCCATGTCTGCCAATGTGTTGGAACAGAGTCTCTCTCCCTAAGTTACTGGCAGAGACTCTCCTTGTTGAAGGTGTCCCAGACTTCCAGGTGGGGAATTATCACCGGTGGAAGGTGATATGTTCTGCCTGGGAGGTTCAACTCTATTCGCCATGGAACAAAGCTCCACTCCCAAGTCTGCCGATGTGTTGGAACAGAGTCTCTCTCCCTCAGTTACTGGCAGAGACTCTCCTTGTTGAAGGTGCCCCAGACTTCCAGGTGTGGAATTATGAGCGGTGGAAGGTGATATGTTCTGCCTGGGAGGCTCAACTCTATTCTCCATGGAACAAAGCTCCACTCCCATGTCTGCCGATGTCTTGGAACAGAGTCTCTCTCCCTAAGTTACTGGCAGAGACTCTCCTTGTTGAAGGTGCCCCAGACTTCCAGGTGTGGAATTATGACCGGAGGAAGGTGATATGTTCTGCCTGGGAGGCTCAACTCCCATGTCTGCTGATGTGTTGGAACAGAGTCTCTCTCCCTCAGTTACTGGCAGAGACTCTCCTTGTTGAAGGTGCCCCAGACTTCCAGGTGTGGAATTCTGACTGGTGGAAGGTGATATGTTCTGCCTGGGAGGCTCAGCTCCCATGTCTGCCGATGTGTTGGAACAGAGTCTCTCTCCCTCAGTTACTGGCAGAGACTCACCTTGTTGAAGGTGCCCCAGACTTCCAGGTGTGGAATTATGAGCGGTGGAAGGTGATATGTTCTGCCTGGGAGGCTCAACTCTATTTGCCATGGAACAAAGCTCCACTCCCATGTCTGCCGATGTCTTGGAACAGAGTCTCTCTCCCTAAGTTACTGGCAGAGACTCTCCTTGTTTAAGGTGCCCCAGACTTCCAGGTGGGGAATTATGACCGGTGGAAGGTGATATGTTCTGCCTGGGAGGCTCAACTCCCATGTCTGCTGATGTGTTGGAACAGAGTCTCTCTCCCTCAGTTACTGGCAGAGACTCTCCTTGTTGAAGGTGCCTCAGACTTCCAGGTGGGGAATTATGACCGGTGGAAGGTGATATGTTCTGCCTGGGAGGCTCAACTCTATTCGCCATGGAACAAAGCTCCACTCCCATGTCTGCCGATGTCTTGGAACAGAGTCTCTCTCCCTAAGTTACTGGCAGAGACTCTCCTTGTTTAAGGTGCCCCAGACTTCCAGGTGGGGAATTATGACCGGTGGAAGGTGATATGTTCTGCCTGGGAGGCTCAACTCCCATGTCTGCTGATGTGTTGGAACAGAGTCTCTCTCCCTCAGTTACTGGCAGAGACTCTCCTTGTTGAAGGTGCCCCAGATTTCCCGGTGTAGATTTATGACCGGTGGAAGGTGAAATGTTCTGCCTGGGAGGCTTAACTCTATTCGCCATGGAACAAAGCTCCACTCCCATGTCTGCCAATGTGTTGGAACAGAGTCTCTCTCCCTAAGTTACTGGCAGAGACTCTCCTTGTTGAAGGTGTCCTAGACTTCCAGGTGGGGAATTATCACCGGTGGAAGGTGATATGTTCTGCCTGGGAGGTTCAACTCTATTTGCCATGAAACAAAGCTCCACTCCCATGTCTGCCGATGTCTTGGAACAGAGTCTCTCTCCCTAAGTTACTGGCAGAGACTCTCCTTGTTGAAGGTGCCCCAGACTTCCAGGTGTGGAATTATGACTGGAGGAAGGTGATATGTTCTGCCTGGGAAGCTCAACTCCCATGTCTGCTGATGTGTTGGAACAGAGTCTCTCTCCCTCAGTTACTGGCAGAGACTCTCCTTGTTGAAGGTGCCCCAGACTTCCAGGTGTGGAATTATGACCGGTGGAAGGTGATATGTTCTGCCTGGGAGGCTCAACTCTATTCGCCACGGAACAAAGCTCCACTCCCATGTCTGCCAATGTGTTGGAACAGAGTCTCTCTCCCTAAGTTACTGGCATAGACTCTCCTTGTTGAAGGTGCCCCAGACTTCCAGGTGTGGAATTATGAGCGGTGGAAGGTGATATGTTCTGCCTGGGAGGCTCAACTCTATTCGCCATGGAACAAAGCTCCACTCCCATGTCTGCCGATGTCTTGGAACAGAGTCGCTCTCCCTAAGTTACTGGCAGAGACTCTCCTTGTTGAAGGTGCCCCAGACTTCCAGGTGTGGAATTATGACCGGAGGAAGGTGATATGTTCTGCCTGGGAGGCTCAACTCCTATGTCTGCTGATGTGTCTGAACAGAGTCTCTCTCCCTCAGTTACTGGCAGAGACTCTCCTTGTTGAAGGTGCCCCAGACTTCCAGGTGTGGAATTATGACCGGTGGAAGGTGATATGTTCTGCCTGGGAGGCTCAACTCCCATGTCTGCCGATGTGTTGGAACAGAGTCTCTCTCCCTCAGTTACTGGCAGAGACTCACCTTGTTGAATGTGCCCCAGACTTCCAGGTGTGGAATTATGAGCGGTGGAAGGTGATATGTTCTGCCTGGGAGGCTCAACTCTATTCGCCATGGAACAAAGCTCCACTCCCATGTCTGCCGATGTCTTGGAACAGAGTCTCTCTCCCTAAGTTACTGGCAGAGACTCTCCTTGTTTAAGGTGCCCCAGACTTCCAGGTGGGGAATTATGACCGGTGGAAGGTGATATGTTCTGCCTGGGAGGCTCAACTCCCATGTCTGCTGATGTGTTGGAACAGAGTCTCTCTCCCTCAGTTACTGGCAGAGACTCTCCTTGTTGAAGGTGCCCCAGACTTCCAGGTGTGGAATTATGAGCGGTGGAAGTTGATATGTTCTGCCTGGGAGGCTCAACTCTATTCGCCATGGAACAAAGCTCCACTCCCATGTCTGCCGATCTCTTGGAACAGAGTCTCTCTCCCTAAGTTACTGGCAGAGACTCTCCTTGTTGAAGGTGCCCCAGACTTCCAGGTGGGGAATTATGACCGGTGGAAGGTGATATGTTCTTCCTGGGAGGCTCAACTCCCATGTCTGCTGATGTGTTGGAACAGAGTCTCTCTCCCTCAGTTACTGGCAGAGACTCTCCTTGTTGAAGGTGCCCCAGACTTCCAGGTGTGGAATTATGACCGGAGGAAGGTGATATGTTCTGCCTGGGAGGCTCAACTCCCATGTCTGCTGATGTGTTGGAACAGAGTCTCTCTCCCTCAGTTACTGGCAGAGACTCTCCTTGTTGAAGGTGCCCCAGACTTCCAGGTGTGGAATTATGAGCGGTGGAAGGTGAAATGTTCTGCCTGGGAGGCTCAACTCTATTCGCCATGGAACAAAGCTCCACTCCCATGTCTGCCGATGTCTTGGAACAGAGTCTCTCTCCCTAAGTTACTGGCAGAGACTCTCCTTGTTTAAGGTGCCCCAGACTTCCAGGTGGGGAATTATCACCGGTGGAAGGTGATATGTTCTGCCTGGGAGGTTCAACTCTATTCGCCATGGAACAAAGCTCCACTCCCAAGTCTGCCGATGTGTTGGAACAGAGTCTCTCTCCCTCAGTTACTGGCAGAGACTCTCCTTGTTTAAGGTGCCCCAGACTTCCAGGTGTGGAATTATGACCGGAGGAAGGTGATATGTTCTGCCTGGGAGGCTCAACTCCCATGTCTGCTGATGTGTTGGAACAGAGTCTCTCTCCCTCAGTTACTGGCAGAGACTCTCCTTGTTGAAGGTGCCCCAGACTTCCAGGTGTGGAATTCTGACCGGTGGAAGGTGATATGTTCTGCCTGGGAGGCTCAACTCCCATGTCTGCCGATGTGTTGGAACAGAGTCTCTCTCCCTCAGTTACTGGCAGAGACTCACCTTGTTGAAGGTGCCCCAGACTTCCAGGTGTGGAATTATGAGCGGTGGAAGGTGATATGTTCTGCCTGGGAGGCTCAACTCTATTCGCCATGGAACAAAGCTCCACTCCCATGTCTGCCGATGTCTTGGAACAGAGTCTCTCTCCCTAAGTTACTGGCAGAGACTCTCCTTGTTGAAGGTGCCCCAGACTTCCAGGTGGGGAATTATGACCGGTGGAAGGTGATATGTTCTGCCTGGGAGGCTCAACTCCCATGTCTGCTGATGTGTTGGAACAGAGTCTCTCTCCCTCAGTTACTGGCAGAGACTCTCCTTGTTGAAGGTGCCCCAGACTTCCCGGTGTAGATTTATGACCGGTGGAAGGTGAAATGTTCTGCCTGGGAGACTCAACTCTATTCGCCATGGAACAAAGCTCCACTCCCATGTCTGCCAATGTGTTGGAACAGAGTCTCTCTCCCTAAGTTACTGGCAGAGACTCTCCTTGTTGAAGGTGTCCCAGACTTCCAGGTGGGGAATTATCACCGGTGGAAGGTGATATGTTCTGCCTGGGAGGTTCAACTCTATTCGCCATGGAACAAAGCTCCACTCCCAAGTCTGCCGATGTGTTGGAACAGAGTCTCTCTCCCTCAGTTACTGGCAGAGACTCTCCTTGTTGAAGGTGCCCCAGACTTCCAGGTGTGGAATTATGACCGGAGGAAGGTGATATGTTCTGCCTGGGAGGCTCAACTCTATTCGCCATGGAACAAAGCTCCACTCCCATGTCTGCCGATGTCTTGGAACAGAGTCTCTCTCCCTAAGTTACTGGCAGAGACTCTCCTTTTTGAAGGTGCCCCAGACTTCCAGGTGTGGAATTATGACCGGAGGAAGGTGATATGTTCTGCCTGGGAGGCTCAACTCCTATGTCTGCTGATGTGTTGGAACAGAGTCTCTCTCCCTCAGTTACTGGCAGAGACTCTCCTTGTTGAAGGTGCCCCAGACTTCCAGGTGTGGAATTATGACCGGTGGAAGGTGATATGTTCTGCCTGGGAGGCTCAACTCCCATGTCTGCCGATGTGTTGGAACAGAGTCTCTCTCCCTCAGTTACTGGCAGAGACTCACCTTGTTGAAAGTGCCCCAGACTTCCAGGTGTGGAATTATGAGCGGTGGAAGGTGATATGTTCTGCCTGGGAGGCTCAACTCTATTCGCCATGGAACAAAGCTCCACTCCCATGTCTGCCGATGTCTTGAAACAGAGTCTCTCTCCCTAAGTTACTGGCAGAGACTCTCCTTGTTTAAGGTGCCCCAGACTTCCAGGTGGGGAATTATGACCGGTGGAAGGTGATATGTTCTGCCTGGGAGGCTCAACTCCCATGTCTGCTGATGTGTTGGAACAGAGTCTCTCTCCCTCAGTTACTGGCAGAGACTCTCCTTGTTGAAGGTTCCCCAGACTTCCAGGTGTGGAATTATGAGCGGTGGAAGGTGATATGTTCTGCCTGGGAGGCTCAACTCTATTCGCCATGGAACAAAGCTCCACTCCCATGTCTGCCGATGTCTTGGAACAGAGTCTCTCTCCCTAAGTTACTGGCAGAGACTCTCCTTGTTGAAGGTGCCCCAGACTTCCAGGTGTGGAATTATGACCGGAGGAAGGTGATATGTTCTGCCTGGGAGGCTCAACTCCCATGTCTGCTGATGTGTTGGAACAGAGTCTCTCTCCCTCAGTTACTGGCAGAGACTCTCCTTGTTGAAGGTGCCCCAGACTTCCAGGTGTGGAATTCTGACCGGTGGAAGGTGATATGTTCTGCCTGGGAGGCTCAACTCCCATGTCTGCCGATGTGTTGGAACAGAGTCTCTCTCCCTCAGTTACTGGCAGAGACTCTCCTTGTTGAAGGTGCCCCAGACTTCCAGGTGTGGAATTATGAGCGGTGGAAGGTGATATGTTCTGCCTGGGAGGCTCAACTCTATTCGCCATGGAACAAAGCTCCACTCCCATGTCTGCCGATGTCTTGGAACAGAGTCTCTCTCCCTAAGTTACTGGCAGAGACTCTCCTTGTTTAAGGTGCCCCAGACTTCCAGGTGGGGAATTATGACCGGTGGAAGGTGATATGTTCTGCCTGGGAGGCTCAACTCCCATGTCTGCTGATGTGTTGGAACAGAGTCTCTCTCCCTCAGTTACTGGCAGAGACTCTCCTTGTTGAAGGTGCCCCAGACTTCCCGGTGTAGATTTATGACCGGTGGAAGGTGAAATGTTCTGCCTGGGAGGCTCAACTCTATTCGCCATGGAACAAAGCTCCACTCCCATGTCTGCCAATGTGTTGGAACAGAGTCTCTCTCCCTAAGTTACTGGCAGAGACTCTCCTTGTTGAAGGTGTCCCAGACTTCCAGGTGGGGAATTATCACCGGTGGAAGGTGATATGTTCTGCCTGGGAGGTTCAACTCTATTCGCCATGGAACAAAGCTCCACTCCCAAGTCTGCCGATGTGTTGGAACAGAGTCTCTCTCCCTCAGTTACTGGCAGAGACTCTCCTTGTTGAAGGTGCCCCAGACTTCCAGGTGTGGAATTATGAGCGGTGGAAGGTGATATGTTCTGCCTGGGAGGCTCAACTCTATTCGCCATGGAACAAAGCTCCACTCCCATGTCTGCCTATGTCTTGGAACAGAGTCTCTCTCCCTAAGTTACTGGCAGAGACTCTCCTTGTTGAAGGTGCCCCAGACTTCCAGGTGTGGAAATATGACGGGAGGAAGGTGATATGTTCTGCCTGGGAGGCTCAACTCCCATGTCTGCTGATGTGTTGGAACAGAGTCTCTCTCCCTCAGTTACTGGCAGAGACTCACCTTGTTGAAGGTGCCCCAGACTTCCAGGTGTGGAATTATGAGCGGTGGAAGGTGATATGTTCTGCCTGGGAGGCTCAACTCTATTCGCCATGGAACAAAGCTCCACTCCCATGTCTGCCGATGTCTTGGAACAGAGTCTCTCTCCCTAAGTTACTGGCAGAGACTCTCCTTGTTTAAGGTGCCCCAGACTTCCAGGTGGGGAATTATGACTGGTGGAAGGTGATATGTTCTGCCTGGGAGGCTCAACTCCCATGTCTACTGATGTGTTGGAACAGAGTCTCTCTCCCTCAGTTACTGGCAGAGACTCTCCTTGTTGAAGGTGCCCCAGACTTCCCGGTGTAGATTTATGACCGGTGGAAGGTGAAATGTTCTGCCTGGGAGGCTCAACTCTATTTGCCATGGAACAAAGCTCCACTCCCATGTCTGCCAATGTGTTGGAACAGAGTCTCTCTCCCTAAGTTACTGGCAGAGACTCTCCTTGTTGAAGGTGCCTCAGACTTCCAGGTGGGGAATTATGACCGGTGGAAGGTGATATGTTCTGCCTGGGAGGCTCAACTCTATTCGCCATGGAACAAAGCTCCACTCCCATGTCTGCCGATGTCTTGGAACAGAGTCTCTCTCCCTAAGTTACTGGCAGAGACTCTCCTTGTTTAAGGTGCCCCAGACTTCCAGGTGGGGAATTATGACCGGTGGAAGGTGATATGTTCTGCCTGGGAGGCTCAACTCCCATGTCTGCTGATGTGTTGGAACAGAGTCTCTCTCCCTCAGTTACTGGCAGAGACTCTCCTTGTTGAAGGTGCCCCAGATTTCCCGGTGTAGATTTATGACCGGTGGAAGGTGAAATGTTCTGCCTGGGAGGCTTAACTCTATTCGCCATGGAACAAAGCTCCACTCCCATGTCTGCCAATGTGTTGGAACAGAGTCTCTCTCCCTAAGTTACTGGCAGAGACTCTCCTTGTTGAAGGTGTCCTAGACTTCCAGGTGGGGAATTATCACCGGTGGAAGGTGATATGTTCTGCCTGGGAGGTTCAACTCTATTTGCCATGAAACAAAGCTCCACTCCCATGTCTGCCGATGTCTTGGAACAGAGTCTCTCTCCCTAAGTTACTGGCAGAGACTCTCCTTGTTGAAGGTGCCCCAGACTTCCAGGTGTGGAATTATGACTGGAGGAAGGTGATATGTTCTGCCTGGGAAGCTCAACTCCCATGTCTGCTGATGTGTTGGAACAGAGTCTCTCTCCCTCAGTTACTGGCAGAGACTCTCCTTGTTGAAGGTGCCCCAGACTTCCAGGTGTGGAATTATGACCGGTGGAAGGTGATATGTTCTGCCTGGGAGGCTCAACTCTATTCGCCACGGAACAAAGCTCCACTCCCATGTCTGCCAATGTGTTGGAACAGAGTCTCTCTCCCTAAGTTACTGGCATAGACTCTCCTTGTTGAAGGTGCCCCAGACTTCCAGGTGTGGAATTATGAGCGGTGGAAGGTGATATGTTCTGCCTGGGAGGCTCAACTCTATTCGCCATGGAACAAAGCTCCACTCCCATGTCTGCCGATGTCTTGGAACAGAGTCGCTCTCCCTAAGTTACTGGCAGAGACTCTCCTTGTTGAAGGTGCCCCAGACTTCCAGGTGTGGAATTATGACCGGAGGAAGGTGATATGTTCTGCCTGGGAGGCTCAACTCCTATGTCTGCTGATGTGTCTGAACAGAGTCTCTCTCCCTCAGTTACTGGCAGAGACTCTCCTTGTTGAAGGTGCCCCAGACTTCCAGGTGTGGAATTATGACCGGTGGAAGGTGATATGTTCTGCCTGGGAGGCTCAACTCCCATGTCTGCCGATGTGTTGGAACAGAGTCTCTCTCCCTCAGTTACTGGCAGAGACTCACCTTGTTGAATGTGCCCCAGACTTCCAGGTGTGGAATTATGAGCGGTGGAAGGTGATATGTTCTGCCTGGGAGGCTCAACTCTATTCGCCATGGAACAAAGCTCCACTCCCATGTCTGCCGATGTCTTGGAACAGAGTCTCTCTCCCTAAGTTACTGGCAGAGACTCTCCTTGTTTAAGGTGCCCCAGACTTCCAGGTGGGGAATTATGACCGGTGGAAGGTGATATGTTCTGCCTGGGAGGCTCAACTCCCATGTCTGCTGATGTGTTGGAACAGAGTCTCTCTCCCTCAGTTACTGGCAGAGACTCTCCTTGTTGAAGGTGCCCCAGACTTCCAGGTGTGGAATTATGAGCGGTGGAAGTTGATATGTTCTGCCTGGGAGGCTCAACTCTATTCGCCATGGAACAAAGCTCCACTCCCATGTCTGCCGATCTCTTGGAACAGAGTCTCTCTCCCTAAGTTACTGGCAGAGACTCTCCTTGTTGAAGGTGCCCCAGACTTCCAGGTGGGGAATTATGACCGGTGGAAGGTGATATGTTCTTCCTGGGAGGCTCAACTCCCATGTCTGCTGATGTGTTGGAACAGAGTCTCTCTCCCTCAGTTACTGGCAGAGACTCTCCTTGTTGAAGGTGCCCCAGACTTCCAGGTGTGGAATTATGACCGGAGGAAGGTGATATGTTCTGCCTGGGAGGCTCAACTCCCATGTCTGCTGATGTGTTGGAACAGAGTCTCTCTCCCTCAGTTACTGGCAGAGACTCTCCTTGTTGAAGGTGCCCCAGACTTCCAGGTGTGGAATTATGAGCGGTGGAAGGTGAAATGTTCTGCCTGGGAGGCTCAACTCTATTCGCCATGGAACAAAGCTCCACTCCCATGTCTGCCGATGTCTTGGAACAGAGTCTCTCTCCCTAAGTTACTGGCAGAGACTCTCCTTGTTTAAGGTGCCCCAGACTTCCAGGTGGGGAATTATCACCGGTGGAAGGTGATATGTTCTGCCTGGGAGGTTCAACTCTATTCGCCATGGAACAAAGCTCCACTCCCAAGTCTGCCGATGTGTTGGAACAGAGTCTCTCTCCCTCAGTTACTGGCAGAGACTCTCCTTGTTTAAGGTGCCCCAGACTTCCAGGTGTGGAATTATGACCGGAGGAAGGTGATATGTTCTGCCTGGGAGGCTCAACTCCCATGTCTGCTGATGTGTTGGAACAGAGTCTCTCTCCCTCAGTTACTGGCAGAGACTCTCCTTGTTGAAGGTGCCCCAGACTTCCAGGTGTGGAATTCTGACCGGTGGAAGGTGATATGTTCTGCCTGGGAGGCTCAACTCCCATGTCTGCCGATGTGTTGGAACAGAGTCTCTCTCCCTCAGTTACTGGCAGAGACTCACCTTGTTGAAGGTGCCCCAGACTTCCAGGTGTGGAATTATGAGCGGTGGAAGGTGATATGTTCTGCCTGGGAGGCTCAACTCTATTCGCCATGGAACAAAGCTCCACTCCCATGTCTGCCGATGTCTTGGAACAGAGTCTCTCTCCCTAAGTTACTGGCAGAGACTCTCCTTGTTGAAGGTGCCCCAGACTTCCAGGTGGGGAATTATGACCGGTGGAAGGTGATATGTTCTGCCTGGGAGGCTCAACTCCCATGTCTGCTGATGTGTTGGAACAGAGTCTCTCTCCCTCAGTTACTGGCAGAGACTCTCCTTGTTGAAGGTGCCCCAGACTTCCCGGTGTAGATTTATGACCGGTGGAAGGTGAAATGTTCTGCCTGGGAGACTCAACTCTATTCGCCATGGAACAAAGCTCCACTCCCATGTCTGCCAATGTGTTGGAACAGAGTCTCTCTCCCTAAGTTACTGGCAGAGACTCTCCTTGTTGAAGGTGTCCCAGACTTCCAGGTGGGGAATTATCACCGGTGGAAGGTGATATGTTCTGCCTGGGAGGTTCAACTCTATTCGCCATGGAACAAAGCTCCACTCCCAAGTCTGCCGATGTGTTGGAACAGAGTCTCTCTCCCTCAGTTACTGGCAGAGACTCTCCTTGTTGAAGGTGCCCCAGACTTCCAGGTGTGGAATTATGACCGGAGGAAGGTGATATGTTCTGCCTGGGAGGCTCAACTCTATTCGCCATGGAACAAAGCTCCACTCCCATGTCTGCCGATGTCTTGGAACAGAGTCTCTCTCCCTAAGTTACTGGCAGAGACTCTCCTTTTTGAAGGTGCCCCAGACTTCCAGGTGTGGAATTATGACCGGAGGAAGGTGATATGTTCTGCCTGGGAGGCTCAACTCCTATGTCTGCTGATGTGTTGGAACAGAGTCTCTCTCCCTCAGTTACTGGCAGAGACTCTCCTTGTTGAAGGTGCCCCAGACTTCCAGGTGTGGAATTATGACCGGTGGAAGGTGATATGTTCTGCCTGGGAGGCTCAACTCCCATGTCTGCCGATGTGTTGGAACAGAGTCTCTCTCCCTCAGTTACTGGCAGAGACTCACCTTGTTGAAAGTGCCCCAGACTTCCAGGTGTGGAATTATGAGCGGTGGAAGGTGATATGTTCTGCCTGGGAGGCTCAACTCTATTCGCCATGGAACAAAGCTCCACTCCCATGTCTGCCGATGTCTTGAAACAGAGTCTCTCTCCCTAAGTTACTGGCAGAGACTCTCCTTGTTTAAGGTGCCCCAGACTTCCAGGTGGGGAATTATGACCGGTGGAAGGTGATATGTTCTGCCTGGGAGGCTCAACTCCCATGTCTGCTGATGTGTTGGAACAGAGTCTCTCTCCCTCAGTTACTGGCAGAGACTCTCCTTGTTGAAGGTTCCCCAGACTTCCAGGTGTGGAATTATGAGCGGTGGAAGGTGATATGTTCTGCCTGGGAGGCTCAACTCTATTCGCCATGGAACAAAGCTCCACTCCCATGTCTGCCGATGTCTTGGAACAGAGTCTCTCTCCCTAAGTTACTGGCAGAGACTCTCCTTGTTGAAGGTGCCCCAGACTTCCAGGTGTGGAATTATGACCGGAGGAAGGTGATATGTTCTGCCTGGGAGGCTCAACTCCCATGTCTGCTGATGTGTTGGAACAGAGTCTCTCTCCCTCAGTTACTGGCAGAGACTCTCCTTGTTGAAGGTGCCCCAGACTTCCAGGTGTGGAATTCTGACCGGTGGAAGGTGATATGTTCTGCCTGGGAGGCTCAACTCCCATGTCTGCCGATGTGTTGGAACAGAGTCTCTCTCCCTCAGTTACTGGCAGAGACTCTCCTTGTTGAAGGTGCCCCAGACTTCCAGGTGTGGAATTATGAGCGGTGGAAGGTGATATGTTCTGCCTGGGAGGCTCAACTCTATTCGCCATGGAACAAAGCTCCACTCCCATGTCTGCCGATGTCTTGGAACAGAGTCTCTCTCCCTAAGTTACTGGCAGAGACTCTCCTTGTTTAAGGTGCCCCAGACTTCCAGGTGGGGAATTATGACCGGTGGAAGGTGATATGTTCTGCCTGGGAGGCTCAACTCCCATGTCTGCTGATGTGTTGGAACAGAGTCTCTCTCCCTCAGTTACTGGCAGAGACTCTCCTTGTTGAAGGTGCCCCAGACTTCCCGGTGTAGATTTATGACCGGTGGAAGGTGAAATGTTCTGCCTGGGAGGCTCAACTCTATTCGCCATGGAACAAAGCTCCACTCCCATGTCTGCCAATGTGTTGGAACAGAGTCTCTCTCCCTAAGTTACTGGCAGAGACTCTCCTTGTTGAAGGTGTCCCAGACTTCCAGGTGGGGAATTATCACCGGTGGAAGGTGATATGTTCTGCCTGGGAGGTTCAACTCTATTCGCCATGGAACAAAGCTCCACTCCCAAGTCTGCCGATGTGTTGGAACAGAGTCTCTCTCCCTCAGTTACTGGCAGAGACTCTCCTTGTTGAAGGTGCCCCAGACTTCCAGGTGTGGAATTATGAGCGGTGGAAGGTGATATGTTCTGCCTGGGAGGCTCAACTCTATTCGCCATGGAACAAAGCTCCACTCCCATGTCTGCCTATGTCTTGGAACAGAGTCTCTCTCCCTAAGTTACTGGCAGAGACTCTCCTTGTTGAAGGTGCCCCAGACTTCCAGGTGTGGAAATATGACGGGAGGAAGGTGATATGTTCTGCCTGGGAGGCTCAACTCCCATGTCTGCTGATGTGTTGGAACAGAGTCTCTCTCCCTCAGTTACTGGCAGAGACTCACCTTGTTGAAGGTGCCCCAGACTTCCAGGTGTGGAATTATGAGCGGTGGAAGGTGATATGTTCTGCCTGGGAGGCTCAACTCTATTCGCCATGGAACAAAGCTCCACTCCCATGTCTGCCGATGTCTTGGAACAGAGTCTCTCTCCCTAAGTTACTGGCAGAGACTCTCCTTGTTTAAGGTGCCCCAGACTTCCAGGTGGGGAATTATGACTGGTGGAAGGTGATATGTTCTGCCTGGGAGGCTCAACTCCCATGTCTACTGATGTGTTGGAACAGAGTCTCTCTCCCTCAGTTACTGGCAGAGACTCTCCTTGTTGAAGGTGCCCCAGACTTCCCGGTGTAGATTTATGACCGGTGGAAGGTGAAATGTTCTGCCTGGGAGGCTCAACTCTATTTGCCATGGAACAAAGCTCCACTCCCATGTCTGCCAATGTGTTGGAACAGAGTCTCTCTCCCTAAGTTACTGGCAGAGACTCTCCTTGTTGAAGGTGTCCCAGACTTCCAGGTGGGGAATTATCACCGGTGGAAGGTGATATGTTCTGCCTGGGAGGTTCAACTCTATTCGCCATGGAACAAAGCTCCACTCCCAAGTCTGCCGATGTGTTGGAACAGAGTCTCTCTCCCTCAGTTACTGGCAGAGACTCTCCTTGTTGAAGGTGCCCCAGACTTCCAGGTGTGGAATTATGAGCGGTGGAAGGTGATATGTTCTGCCTGGGAGGCTCAACTCTATTCGCCATGGAACAAAGCTCCACTCCCATGTCTGCCGATGTCTTGGAACAGAGTCGCTCTCCCTAAGTTACTGGCAGAGACTCTCCTTGTTGAAGGTGCCCCAGACTTCCAGGTGTGGAATTATGACCGGAGGAAGGTGATATGTTCTGCCTGGGAGGCTCAACTCCTATGTCTGCTGATGTGTTGGAACAGAGTCTCTCTCCCTCAGTTACTGGCAGAGACTCTCCTTGTTGAAGGTGCCCCAGACTTCCAGGTGTGGAATTATGACCGGTGGAAGGTGATATGTTCTGCCTGGGAGGCTCAACTCCCATGTCTGCCGATGTGTTGGAACAGAGTCTCTCTCCCTCAGTTACTGGCAGAGACTCACCTTGTTGAAAGTGCCCCAGACTTCCAGGTGTGGAATTATGAGCGGTGGAAGGTGATATGTTCTGCCTGGGAGGCTCAACTCTATTCGCCATGGAACAAAGCTCCACTCCCATGTCTGCCGATGTCTTGAAACAGAGTCTCTCTCCCTAAGTTACTGGCAGAGACTCTCCTTGTTTAAGGTGCCCCAGACTTCCAGGTGGGGAATTATGACCGGTGGAAGGTGATATGTTCTGCCTGGGAGGCTCAACTCCCATGTCTGCTGATGTGTTGGAACAGAGTCTCTCTCCCTCAGTTACTGGCAGAGACTCTCCTTGTTGAAGGTGCCCCAGACTTCCAGGTGTGGAATTATGAGCGGTGGAAGGTGATATGTTCTGCCTGGGAGGCTCAACTCTATTCGCCATGGAACAAAGCTCCACTCCCATGTCTGCCGATGTCTTGGAACAGAGTCTCTCTCCCTAAGTTACTGGCAGAGACTCTCCTTGTTGAAGGTGCCCCAGACTTCCAGGTGTGGAATTATGACCGGAGGAAGGTGATATGTTCTGCCTGGGAGGCTCAACTCCCATGTCTGCTGATGTGTTGGAACAGAGTCTCTCTCCCTCAGTTACTGGCAGAGACTCTCCTTGTTGAAGGTGCCCCAGACTTCCAGGTGTGGAATTCTGACCGGTGGAAGGTGATATGTTCTGCCTGGGAGGCTCAACTCCCATGTCTGCCGATGTGTTGGAACAGAGTCTCTCTCCCTCAGTTACTGGCAGAGACTCTCCTTGTTTAAGGTGCCCCAGACTTCCAGGTGTGGAATTATGACCGGAGGAAGGTGATATGTTCTGCCTGGGAGGCTCAACTCCCATGTCTGCTGATGTGTTGGAACAGAGTCTCTCTCCCTCAGTTACTGGCAGAGACTCTCCTTGTTGAAGGTGCCCCAGACTTCCCGGTGTAGGTTTATGACCGGTGGAAGGTGAAATGTTCTGCCTGGGAGACTCAACTCTATTCGCCATGGAACAAAGCTCCACTCCCATGTCTGCCAATGTGTTGGAACAGAGTCTCTCTCCCTAAGTTACTGGCAGAGACTCTCCTTGTTGAAGGTGTCTCAGACTTCCAGGTGGGGAATTATCACCGGTGGAAGGTGATATGTTCTGCCTGGGAGGTTCAACTCTATTCGCCATGGAACAAAGCTCCACTCCCAAGTCTGCCGATGTGTTGGAACAGAGTCTCTCTCCCTCAGTTACTGGCAGAGACTCTCCTTGTTGAAGGTGCCCCAGACTTCCAGGTGTGGAATTATGAGCGGTGGAAGGTGATATGTTCTGCCTGGGAGGCTCAACTCTATTCGCCATGGAACAAAGCTCCACTCCCATGTCTGCCGATGTCTTGGAACAGAGTCTCTCTCCCTAAGTTACTGGCAGAGACTCTCCTTGTTGAAGGTGCCCCAGACTTCCAGGTGTGGAATTATGACCGGAGGAAGGTGATATGTTCTGCCTGGGAGGCTCAACTCCCATGTCTGCTGATGTGTTTGAACAGAGTCTCTCTCCCTCAGTTACTGGCAGAGACTCTCCTTGTTGAAGGTGCCCCAGACTTCCAGGTGGGGAATTATGACCGGTGGAAGGTGATATGTTCTGCCTGGGAGGCTCAACTCTATTCGCCATGGAACAAAGCTCCACTCCCATGTCTGCCGATGTCTTGGAACAGAGTCTCTCTCCCTAAGTTACTGGCAGAGACTCTCCTTGTTTAAGGTGCCCCAGACTTCCAGGTGGGGAATTATGACCGGTGGAAGGTGATATGTTCTGCCTTGGAGGCTCAACTCCCATGTCTGCTGATGTGTTGGAACAGAGTCTCTCTCCCTCAGTTACTGGCAGAGACTCTCCTTGTTGAAGGTGCCCCAGACTTCCCGGTGTAGATTTATGACCGGTGGAAGGTGAAATGTTCTGCCTGGGAGGCTCAACTCTATTCGCCATGGAACAAAGCTCCACTCCCATGTCTGCCAATGTGTTGGAACAGAGTCTCTCTCCCTAAGTTACTGGCAGAGACTCTCCTTGTTGAAGGTGTCCCAGACTTCCAGGTGGGGAATTATCACCGGTGGAAGGTGATATGTTCTGCCTGGGAGGTTCAACTCTATTCGCCATGGAACAAAGCTCCACTCCCAAGTCTGCCGATGTGTTGGAACAGAGTCTCTCTCCCTCAGTTACTGGCAGAGACTCTCCTTGTTGAAGGTGCCCCAGACTTCCAGGTGTGGAATTATGAGCGGTGGAAGGTGATATGTTCTGCCTGGGAGGCTCAACTCTATTCTCCATGGAACAAAGCTCCACTCCCATGTCTGCCGATGTCTTGGAACAGAGTCTCTCTCCCTAAGTTACTGGCAGAGACTCTCCTTGTTGAAGGTGCCCCAGACTTCCAGGTGTGGAATTATGACCGGAGGAAGGTGATATGTTCTGCCTGGGAGGCTCAACTCCCATGTCTGCTGATGTGTTGGAACAGAGTCTCTCTCCCTCAGTTACTGGCAGAGACTCTCCTTGTTGAAGGTGCCCCAGACTTCCAGGTGTGGAATTCTGACTGGTGGAAGGTGATATGTTCTGCCTGGGAGGCTCAACTCCCATGTCTGCTGATGTGTTGGAACAGAGTCTCTCTCCCTCAGTTACTGGCAGAGACTCTCCTTGTTGAAGGTGCCTCAGACTTCCAGGTGGGGAATTATGACCGGTGGAAGGTGATATGTTCTGCCTGGGAGGCTCAACTCTATTCGCCATGGAACAAAGCTCCACTCCCATGTCTGCCGATGTCTTGGAACAGAGTCTCTCTCCCTAAGTTACTGGCAGAGACTCTCCTTGTTTAAGGTGCCCCAGACTTCCAGGTGGGGAATTATGACCGGTGGAAGGTGATATGTTCTGCCTGGGAGGCTCAACTCCCATGTCTGCTGATGTGTTGGAACAGAGTCTCTCTCCCTCAGTTACTGGCAGAGACTCTCCTTGTTGAAGGTGCCCCAGATTTCCCGGTGTAGATTTATGACCGGTGGAAGGTGAAATGTTCTGCCTGGGAGGCTTAACTCTATTCGCCATGGAACAAAGCTCCACTCCCATGTCTGCCAATGTGTTGGAACAGAGTCTCTCTCCCTAAGTTACTGGCAGAGACTCTCCTTGTTGAAGGTGTCCTAGACTTCCAGGTGGGGAATTATCACCGGTGGAAGGTGATATGTTCTGCCTGGGAGGTTCAACTCTATTTGCCATGAAACAAAGCTCCACTCCCATGTCTGCCGATGTCTTGGAACAGAGTCTCTCTCCCTAAGTTACTGGCAGAGACTCTCCTTGTTGAAGGTGCCCCAGACTTCCAGGTGTGGAATTATGACTGGAGGAAGGTGATATGTTCTGCCTGGGAAGCTCAACTCCCATGTCTGCTGATGTGTTGGAACAGAGTCTCTCTCCCTCAGTTACTGGCAGAGACTCTCCTTGTTGAAGGTGCCCCAGACTTCCAGGTGTGGAATTATGACCGGTGGAAGGTGATATGTTCTGCCTGGGAGGCTCAACTCTATTCGCCACGGAACAAAGCTCCACTCCCATGTCTGCCAATGTGTTGGAACAGAGTCTCTCTCCCTAAGTTACTGGCATAGACTCTCCTTGTTGAAGGTGCCCCAGACTTCCAGGTGTGGAATTATGAGCGGTGGAAGGTGATATGTTCTGCCTGGGAGGCTCAACTCTATTCGCCATGGAACAAAGCTCCACTCCCATGTCTGCCGATGTCTTGGAACAGAGTCGCTCTCCCTAAGTTACTGGCAGAGACTCTCCTTGTTGAAGGTGCCCCAGACTTCCAGGTGTGGAATTATGACCGGAGGAAGGTGATATGTTCTGCCTGGGAGGCTCAACTCCTATGTCTGCTGATGTGTCTGAACAGAGTCTCTCTCCCTCAGTTACTGGCAGAGACTCTCCTTGTTGAAGGTGCCCCAGACTTCCAGGTGTGGAATTATGACCGGTGGAAGGTGATATGTTCTGCCTGGGAGGCTCAACTCCCATGTCTGCCGATGTGTTGGAACAGAGTCTCTCTCCCTCAGTTACTGGCAGAGACTCACCTTGTTGAATGTGCCCCAGACTTCCAGGTGTGGAATTATGAGCGGTGGAAGGTGATATGTTCTGCCTGGGAGGCTCAACTCTATTCGCCATGGAACAAAGCTCCACTCCCATGTCTGCCGATGTCTTGGAACAGAGTCTCTCTCCCTAAGTTACTGGCAGAGACTCTCCTTGTTTAAGGTGCCCCAGACTTCCAGGTGGGGAATTATGACCGGTGGAAGGTGATATGTTCTGCCTGGGAGGCTCAACTCCCATGTCTGCTGATGTGTTGGAACAGAGTCTCTCTCCCTCAGTTACTGGCAGAGACTCTCCTTGTTGAAGGTGCCCCAGACTTCCAGGTGTGGAATTATGAGCGGTGGAAGTTGATATGTTCTGCCTGGGAGGCTCAACTCTATTCGCCATGGAACAAAGCTCCACTCCCATGTCTGCCGATCTCTTGGAACAGAGTCTCTCTCCCTAAGTTACTGGCAGAGACTCTCCTTGTTGAAGGTGCCCCAGACTTCCAGGTGGGGAATTATGACCGGTGGAAGGTGATATGTTCTTCCTGGGAGGCTCAACTCCCATGTCTGCTGATGTGTTGGAACAGAGTCTCTCTCCCTCAGTTACTGGCAGAGACTCTCCTTGTTGAAGGTGCCCCAGACTTCCAGGTGTGGAATTATGACCGGAGGAAGGTGATATGTTCTGCCTGGGAGGCTCAACTCCCATGTCTGCTGATGTGTTGGAACAGAGTCTCTCTCCCTCAGTTACTGGCAGAGACTCTCCTTGTTGAAGGTGCCCCAGACTTCCAGGTGTGGAATTATGAGCGGTGGAAGGTGAAATGTTCTGCCTGGGAGGCTCAACTCTATTCGCCATGGAACAAAGCTCCACTCCCATGTCTGCCGATGTCTTGGAACAGAGTCTCTCTCCCTAAGTTACTGGCAGAGACTCTCCTTGTTTAAGGTGCCCCAGACTTCCAGGTGGGGAATTATCACCGGTGGAAGGTGATATGTTCTGCCTGGGAGGTTCAACTCTATTCGCCATGGAACAAAGCTCCACTCCCAAGTCTGCCGATGTGTTGGAACAGAGTCTCTCTCCCTCAGTTACTGGCAGAGACTCTCCTTGTTTAAGGTGCCCCAGACTTCCAGGTGTGGAATTATGACCGGAGGAAGGTGATATGTTCTGCCTGGGAGGCTCAACTCCCATGTCTGCTGATGTGTTGGAACAGAGTCTCTCTCCCTCAGTTACTGGCAGAGACTCTCCTTGTTGAAGGTGCCCCAGACTTCCAGGTGTGGAATTCTGACCGGTGGAAGGTGATATGTTCTGCCTGGGAGGCTCAACTCCCATGTCTGCCGATGTGTTGGAACAGAGTCTCTCTCCCTCAGTTACTGGCAGAGACTCACCTTGTTGAAGGTGCCCCAGACTTCCAGGTGTGGAATTATGAGCGGTGGAAGGTGATATGTTCTGCCTGGGAGGCTCAACTCTATTCGCCATGGAACAAAGCTCCACTCCCATGTCTGCCGATGTCTTGGAACAGAGTCTCTCTCCCTAAGTTACTGGCAGAGACTCTCCTTGTTGAAGGTGCCCCAGACTTCCAGGTGGGGAATTATGACCGGTGGAAGGTGATATGTTCTGCCTGGGAGGCTCAACTCCCATGTCTGCTGATGTGTTGGAACAGAGTCTCTCTCCCTCAGTTACTGGCAGAGACTCTCCTTGTTGAAGGTGCCCCAGACTTCCCGGTGTAGATTTATGACCGGTGGAAGGTGAAATGTTCTGCCTGGGAGACTCAACTCTATTCGCCATGGAACAAAGCTCCACTCCCATGTCTGCCAATGTGTTGGAACAGAGTCTCTCTCCCTAAGTTACTGGCAGAGACTCTCCTTGTTGAAGGTGTCCCAGACTTCCAGGTGGGGAATTATCACCGGTGGAAGGTGATATGTTCTGCCTGGGAGGTTCAACTCTATTCGCCATGGAACAAAGCTCCACTCCCAAGTCTGCCGATGTGTTGGAACAGAGTCTCTCTCCCTCAGTTACTGGCAGAGACTCTCCTTGTTGAAGGTGCCCCAGACTTCCAGGTGTGGAATTATGACCGGAGGAAGGTGATATGTTCTGCCTGGGAGGCTCAACTCTATTCGCCATGGAACAAAGCTCCACTCCCATGTCTGCCGATGTCTTGGAACAGAGTCTCTCTCCCTAAGTTACTGGCAGAGACTCTCCTTTTTGAAGGTGCCCCAGACTTCCAGGTGTGGAATTATGACCGGAGGAAGGTGATATGTTCTGCCTGGGAGGCTCAACTCCTATGTCTGCTGATGTGTTGGAACAGAGTCTCTCTCCCTCAGTTACTGGCAGAGACTCTCCTTGTTGAAGGTGCCCCAGACTTCCAGGTGTGGAATTATGACCGGTGGAAGGTGATATGTTCTGCCTGGGAGGCTCAACTCCCATGTCTGCCGATGTGTTGGAACAGAGTCTCTCTCCCTCAGTTACTGGCAGAGACTCACCTTGTTGAAAGTGCCCCAGACTTCCAGGTGTGGAATTATGAGCGGTGGAAGGTGATATGTTCTGCCTGGGAGGCTCAACTCTATTCGCCATGGAACAAAGCTCCACTCCCATGTCTGCCGATGTCTTGAAACAGAGTCTCTCTCCCTAAGTTACTGGCAGAGACTCTCCTTGTTTAAGGTGCCCCAGACTTCCAGGTGGGGAATTATGACCGGTGGAAGGTGATATGTTCTGCCTGGGAGGCTCAACTCCCATGTCTGCTGATGTGTTGGAACAGAGTCTCTCTCCCTCAGTTACTGGCAGAGACTCTCCTTGTTGAAGGTTCCCCAGACTTCCAGGTGTGGAATTATGAGCGGTGGAAGGTGATATGTTCTGCCTGGGAGGCTCAACTCTATTCGCCATGGAACAAAGCTCCACTCCCATGTCTGCCGATGTCTTGGAACAGAGTCTCTCTCCCTAAGTTACTGGCAGAGACTCTCCTTGTTGAAGGTGCCCCAGACTTCCAGGTGTGGAATTATGACCGGAGGAAGGTGATATGTTCTGCCTGGGAGGCTCAACTCCCATGTCTGCTGATGTGTTGGAACAGAGTCTCTCTCCCTCAGTTACTGGCAGAGACTCTCCTTGTTGAAGGTGCCCCAGACTTCCAGGTGTGGAATTCTGACCGGTGGAAGGTGATATGTTCTGCCTGGGAGGCTCAACTCCCATGTCTGCCGATGTGTTGGAACAGAGTCTCTCTCCCTCAGTTACTGGCAGAGACTCACCTTGTTGAAGGTGCCCCAGACTTCCAGGTGTGGAATTATGAGCGGTGGAAGGTGATATGTTCTGCCTGGGAGGCTCAACTCTATTTGCCATGGAACAAAGCTCCACTCCCATGTCTGCCGATGTCTTGGAACAGAGTCTCTCTCCCTAAGTTACTGGCAGAGACTCTCCTTGTTTAAGGTGCCCCAGACTTCCAGGTGGGGAAATATGACCGGTGGAAGGTGATATGTTCTGCCTGGGAGGCTCAACTCCCATGTCTGCTGATGTGTTGGAACAGAGTCTCTCTCCCTCAGTTACTGGCAGAGACTCTCCTTGTTGAAGGTGCCCCAGACTTCCCGGTGTAGGTTTATGACCGGTGGAAGGTGAAATGTTCTGCCTGGGAGACTCAACTCTATTCGCCATGGAACAAAGCTCCACTCCCATGTCTGCCAATGTGTTGGAACAGAGTCTCTCTCCCTAAGTTACTGGCAGAGACTCTCCTTGTTGAAGGTGTCTCAGACTTCCAGGTGGGGAATTATCACCGGTGGAAGGTGATATGTTCTGCCTGGGAGGTTCAACTCTATTCGCCATGGAACAAAGCTCCACTCCCAAGTCTGCCGATGTGTTGGAACAGAGTCTCTCTCCCTCAGTTACTGGCAGAGACTCTCCTTGTTGAAGGTGCCCCAGACTTCCAGGTGTGGAATTATGAGCGGTGGAAGGTGATATGTTCTGCCTGGGAGGCTCAACTCTATTCGCCATGGAACAAAGCTCCACTCCCATGTCTGCCGATGTCTTGGAACAGAGTCTCTCTCCCTAAGTTACTGGCAGAGACTCTCCTTGTTGAAGGTGCCCCAGACTTCCAGGTGTGGAATTATGACCGGAGGAAGGTGATATGTTCTGCCTGGGAGGCTCAACTCCCATGTCTGCTGATGTGTTGGAACAGAGTCTCTCTCCCTCAGTTACTGGCAGAGACTCTCCTTGTTGAAGGTGCCCCAGACTTCCAGGTGGGGAATTATGACCGGTGGAAGGTGATATGTTCTGCCTGGGAGGCTCAACTCTATTCGCCATGGAACAAAGCTCCACTCCCATGTCTGCCGATGTCTTGGAACAGAGTCTCTCTCCCTAAGTTACTGGCAGAGACTCTCCTTGTTTAAGGTGCCCCAGACTTCCAGGTGGGGAATTATGACCGGTGGAAGGTGATATGTTCTGCCTAGGAGGCTCAACTCCCATGTCTGCTGATGTGTTGGAACAGAGTCTCTCTCCCTCAGTTACTGGCAGAGACTCTCCTTGTTGAAGGTGCCCCAGACTTCCCGGTGTAGATTTATGACCGGTGGAAGGTGAAATGTTCTGCCTGGGAGGCTCAACTCTATTCTCCATGGAACAAAGCTCCACTCCCATGTCTGCCAATGTGTTGGAACAGAGTCTCTCTCCCTAAGTTACTGGCAGAGACTCTCCTTGTTGAAGGTGTCCCAGACTTCCAGGTGGGGAATTATCACCGGTGGAAGGTGATATGTTCTGCCTGGGAGGTTCAACTCTATTCGCCATGGAACAAAGCTCCACTCCCAAGTCTGCCGATGTGTTGGAACAGAGTCTCTCTCCCTCAGTTACTGGCAGAGACTCTCCTTGTTGAAGGTGCCCCAGACTTCCAGGTGTGGAATTATGAGCGGTGGAAGGTGATATGTTCTGCCTGGGAGGCTCAACTCTATTCTCCATGGAACAAAGCTCCACTCCCATGTCTGCCGATGTCTTGGAACAGAGTCTCTCTCCCTAAGTTACTGGCAGAGACTCTCCTTGTTGAAGGTGCCCCAGACTTCCAGGTGTGGAATTATGACCGGAGGAAGGTGATATGTTCTGCCTGGGAGGCTCAACTCCCATGTCTGCTGATGTGTTGGAACAGAGTCTCTCTCCCTCAGTTACTGGCAGAGACTCTCCTTGTTGAAGGTGCCCCAGACTTCCAGGTGTGGAATTCTGACCGGTGGAAGGTGATATGTTCTGCCTGGGAGGCTCAGCTCCCATGTCTGCCGATGTGTTGGAACAGAGTCTCTCTCCCTCAGTTACTGGCAGAGACTCACCTTGTTGAAGGTGCCCCAGACTTCCAGGTGTGGAATTATGAGCGGTGGAAGGTGATATGTTCTGCCTGGGAGGCTCAACTCTATTTGCCATGGAACAAAGCTCCACTCCCATGTCTGCCGATGTCTTGGAACAGAGTCTCTCTCCCTAAGTTACTGGCAGAGACTCTCCTTGTTTAAGGTGCCCCAGACTTCCAGGTGGGGAATTATGACCGGTGGAAGGTGATATGTTCTGCCTGGGAGGCTCAACTCCCATGTCTGCTGATGTGTTGGAACAGAGTCTCTCTCCCTCAGTTACTGGCAGAGACTCTCCTTGTTGAAGGTGCCTCAGACTTTCAGGTGGGGAATTATGACCGGTGGAAGGTGATATGTTCTGCCTGGGAGGCTCAACTCTATTCGCCATGGAACAAAGCTCCACTCCCATGTCTGCCGATGTCTTGGAACAGAGTCTCTCTCCCTAAGTTACTGGCAGAGACTCTCCTTGTTTAAGGTGCCCCAGACTTCCAGGTGGGGAATTATGACCGGTGGAAGGTGATATGTTCTGCCTGGGAGGCTCAACTCCCATGTCTGCTGATGTGTTGGAACAGAGTCTCTCTCCCTCAGTTACTGGCAGAGACTCTCCTTGTTGAAGGTGCCCCAGATTTCCCGGTGTAGATTTATGACCGGTGGAAGGTGAAATGTTCTGCCTGGGAGGCTTAACTCTATTCGCCATGGAACAAAGCTCCACTCCCATGTCTGCCAATGTGTTGGAACAGAGTCTCTCTCCCTAAGTTACTGGCAGAGACTCTCCTTGTTGAAGGTGTCCCAGACTTCCAGGTGGGGAATTATCACCGGTGGAAGGTGATATGTTCTGCCTGGGAGGTTCAACTCTATTCGCCATGAAACAAAGCTCCACTCCCATGTCTGCCGATGTCTTGGAACAGAGTCTCTCTCCCTAAGTTACTGGCAGAGACTCTCCTTGTTGAAGGTGCCCCAGACTTCCAGGTGTGGAATTATGACTGGAGGAAGGTGATATGTTCTGCCTGGGAGGCTCAACTCCCATGTCTGCTGATGTGTTGGAACAGAGTCTCTCTCCCTCAGTTACTGGCAGAGACTCTCCTTGTTGAAGGTGCCCCAGACTTCCAGGTGTGGAATTATGACCGGTGGAAGGTGATATGTTCTGCCTGGGAGGCTCAACTCTATTCGCCATGGAACAAAGCTCCACTCCCATGTCTGCCGATGTCTTGGAACAGAGTCTCTCTCCCTAAGTTACTGGCAGAGACTCTCCTTGTTTAAGGTGCCCCAGACTTCCAGGTGGGGAATTATGACCGGTGGAAGGTGATATGTTCTGCCTGGGAGGCTCAACTCCCATGTCTGCTGATGTCTTGGAACAGAGTCTCTCTCCCTAAGTTACTGGCAGAGACTCTCCTTGTTGAAGGTGCCCCAGACTTCCCGGTGTAGATTTATGACCGGTGGAAGGTGAAATGTTCTGCCTGGGAGGCTCAACTCTATTCGCCATGGAACAAAGCTCCACTCCCATGTCTGCCAATGTGTTGGAACAGAGTCTCTCTCCCTAAGTTACTGGCAGAGACTCTCCTTGTTGAAGGTGTCCCAGACTTCCAGGTGGGGAATTATCACCGGTGGAAGGTGATATGTTCTGCCTGGGAGGTTCAACTCTATTCGCCATGGAACAAAGCTCCACTCCCAAGTCTGCCGATGTGTTGGAACAGAGTCTCTCTCCCTCAGTTACTGGCAGAGACTCTCCTTGTTGAAGGTGCCCCAGACTTCCAGGTGTGGAATTATGAGCGGTGGAAGGTGATATGTTCTGCCTGGGAGGCTCAACTCTATTCGCCATGGAACAAAGCTCCACTCCCATGTCTGCCGATGTCTTGGAACAGAGTCTCTCTCCCTAAGTTACTGGCAGAGACTCTCCTTGTTGAAGGTGCCCCAGACTTCCAGGTGTGGAATTTTGACCGGAGGAAGGTGATATGTTCTGCCTGGGAGGCTCAACTCCCATGTCTGCTGATGTGTTGGAACAGAGTCTCTCTCCCTCAGTTACTGGCAGAGACTCTCCTTGTTGAAGGTGCCCCAGACTTCCAGGTGTGGAATTATGAGCGGTGGAAGGTGATATGTTCTGCCTGGGAGGCTCAACTCCCATGTCTGCCGATGTGTTGGAACAGAGTCTCTCTCCCTCAGTTACTGGCAGAGACTCACCTTGTTGAAGGTGCCCCAGACTTCCAGGTGTGGAATTATGAGCGGTGGAAGGTGATATGTTCTGCCTGTGAGGCTCAACTCTATTCGCCATGGAACAAAGCTCCACTCCCATGTCTGCCGATGTCTTGGAACAGAGTCTCTCTCCCTAAGTTACTGGCAGAGACTCTCCTTGTTTAAGGTGCCCCAGACTTCCAGGTGGGGAATTATGACCGGTGGAAGGTGATATGTTCTGCCTGGGAGGCTCAACTCCCATGTCTGCTGATGTGTTGGAACAGAGTCTCTCTCCCTCAGTTACTGGCAGAGACTCTCCTTGTTGAAGGTGCCCCAGACTTCCCGGTGTAGATTTATGACCGGTGGAAGGTGAAATGTTCTGCCTGGGAGGCTCAACTCTATTTGCCACGGAACAAAGCTCCACTCCCATGTCTGCCAATGTGTTGGAACAGAGTCTCTCTCCCTAAGTTACTGGCATAGACTCTCCTTGTTGAAGGTGCCCCAGACTTCCAGGTGTGGAATTATGAGCGGTGGAAGGTGATATGTTCTGCCTGGGAGGCTCAACTCTATTCGCCATGGAACAAAGCTCCACTCCCATGTCTGCCGATGTCTTGGAACAGAGTCGCTCTCCCTAAGTTACTGGCAGAGACTCTCCTTGTTGAAGGTGCCCCAGACTTCCAGGTGTGGAATTATGACCGGAGGAAGGTGATATGTTCTGCCTGGGAGGCTCAACTCCTATGTCTGCTGATGTGTCTGAACAGAGTCTCTCTCCCTCAGTTACTGGCAGAGACTCTCCTTGTTGAAGGTGCCCCAGACTTCCAGGTGTGGAATTATGACCGGTGGAAGGTGATATGTTCTGCCTGGGAGGCTCAACTCCCATGTCTGCCGATGTGTTGGAACAGAGTCTCTCTCCCTCAGTTACTGGCAGAGACTCACCTTGTTGAATGTGCCCCAGACTTCCAGGTGTGGAATTATGAGCGGTGGAAGGTGATATGTTCTGCCTGGGAGGCTCAACTCTATTCGCCATGGAACAAAGCTCCACTCCCATGTCTGCCGATGTCTTGGAACAGAGTCTCTCTCCCTAAGTTACTGGCAGAGACTCTCCTTGTTTAAGGTGCCCCAGACTTCCAGGTGGGGAATTATGACCGGTGGAAGGTGATATGTTCTGCCTGGGAGGCTCAACTCCCATGTCTGCTGATGTGTTGGAACAGAGTCTCTCTCCCTCAGTTACTGGCAGAGACTCTCCTTGGTGAAGGTGCCCCAGACTTCCAGGTGTGGAATTATGAGCGGTGGAAGTTGATATGTTCTGCCTGGGAGGCTCAACTCTATTCGCCATGGAACAAAGCTCCACTCCCATGTCTGCCGATCTCTTGGAACAGAGTCTCTCTCCCTAAGTTACTGGCAGAGACTCTCCTTGTTGAAGGTGCCCCAGACTTCCAGGTGTGGAATTATGACCGGAGGAAGGTGATATGTTCTGCCTGGGAGGCTCAACTCCCATGTCTGCTGATGTGTTGGAACAGAGTCTCTCTCCCTCAGTTACTGGCAGAGACTCTCCTTGTTGAAGGTGCCCCAGACTTCCAGGTTTGGAATTCTGACCGGTGGAAGGTGATATGTTCTGCCTGGGAGGCTCAACTCCCATGTCTGCCGATGTGTTGGAACAGAGTCTCTCTCCCTCAGTTACTGGCAGAGACTCACCTTGTTGAAGGTGCCCCAGACTTCCAGGTGTGGAATTATGAGCGGTGGAAGGTGATATGTTCTGCCTGGGAGGCTCAACTCTATTCGCCATGGAACAAAGCTCCACTCCCATGTCTGCCGATGTCTTGGAACAGAGTCTCTCTCCCTAAGTTACTGGCAGAGACTCTCCTTGTTTAAGGTGCCCCAGACTTCCAGGTGGGGAATTATCACCGGTGGAAGGTGATATGTTCTTCCTGGGAGGCTCAACTCCCATGTCTGCTGATGTGTTGGAACAGAGTCTCTCTCCCTCAGTTACTGGCAGAGACTCTCCTTGTTGAAGGTGCCCCAGACTTCCAGGTGTGGAATTATGACCGGAGGAAGGTGATATGTTCTGCCTGGGAGGCTCAACTCCCATGTCTGCTGATGTGTTGGAACAGAGTCTCTCTCCCTCAGTTACTGGCAGAGACTCTCCTTGTTGAAGGTGCCCCAGACTTCCAGGTGTGGAATTATGAGCGGTGGAAGGTGAAATGTTCTGCCTGGGAGGCTCAACTCTATTCGCCATGGAACAAAGCTCCACTCCCATGTCTGCCGATGTCTTGGAACAGAGTCTCTCTCCCTAAGTTACTGGCAGAGACTCTCCTTGTTTAAGGTGCCCCAGACTTCCAGGTGGGGAATTATCACCGGTGGAAGGTGATATGTTCTGCCTGGGAGGTTCAACTCTATTCGCCATGGAACAAAGCTCCACTCCCAAGTCTGCCGATGTGTTGGAACAGAGTCTCTCTCCCTCAGTTACTGGCAGAGACTCTCCTTGTTTAAGGTGCCCCAGACTTCCAGGTGTGGAATTATGACCGGAGGAAGGTGATATGTTCTGCCTGGGAGGCTCAACTCCCATGTCTGCTGATGTGTTGGAACAGAGTCTCTCTCCCTCAGTTACTGGCAGAGACTCTCCTTGTTGAAGGTGCCCCAGACTTCCAGGTGTGGAATTCTGACCGGTGGAAGGTGATATGTTCTGCCTGGGAGGCTCAACTCCCATGTCTGCCGATGTGTTGGAACAGAGTCTCTCTCCCTCAGTTACTGGCAGAGACTCACCTTGTTGAAGGTGCCCCAGACTTCCAGGTGTGGAATTATGAGCGGTGGAAGGTGATATGTTCTGCCTGGGAGGCTCAACTCTATTCGCCATGGAACAAAGCTCCACTCCCATGTCTGCCGATGTCTTGGAACAGAGTCTCTCTCCCTAAGTTACTGGCAGAGACTCTCCTTGTTTAAGGTGCCCCAGACTTCCAGGTGGGGAATTATGACCGGTGGAAGGTGATATGTTCTGCCTGGGAGGCTCAACTCCCATGTCTGCTGATGTGTTGGAACAGAGTCTCTCTCCCTCAGTTACTGGCAGAGACTCTCCTTGTTGAAGGTGCCCCAGACTTCCCGGTGTAGATTTATGACCGGTGGAAGGTGAAATGTTCTGCCTGGGAGACTCAACTCTATTCGCCATGGAACAAAGCTCCACTCCCATGTCTGCCAATGTGTTGGAACAGAGTCTCTCTCCCTAAGTTACTGGCAGAGACTCTCCTTGTTGAAGGTGTCCCAGACTTCCAGGTGGGGAATTATCACCGGTGGAAGGTGATATGTTCTGCCTGGGAGGTTCAACTCTATTCGCCATGGAACAAAGCTCCACTCCCAAGTCTGCCGATGTGTTGGAACAGAGTCTCTCTCCCTCAGTTACTGGCAGAGACTCTCCTTGTTGAAGGTGCCCCAGACTTCCAGGTGTGGAATTATGACCGGAGGAAGGTGATATGTTCTGCCTGGGAGGCTCAACTCTATTCGCCATGGAACAAAGCTCCACTCCCATGTCTGCCGATGTCTTGGAACAGAGTCTCTCTCCCTAAGTTACTGGCAGAGACTCTCCTTGTTGAAGGTGCCCCAGACTTCCAGGTGTGGAATTATGACCGGAGGAAGGTGATATGTTCTGCCTGGGAGGCTCAACTCCTATGTCTGCTGATGTGTTGGAACAGAGTCTCTCTCCCTCAGTTACTGGCAGAGACTCTCCTTGTTGAAGGTGCCCCAGACTTCCAGGTGTGGAATTATGACCGGTGGAAGGTGATATGTTCTGCCTGGGAGGCTCAACTCCCATGTCTGCCGATGTGTTGGAACAGAGTCTCTCTCCCTCAGTTACTGGCAGAGACTCACCTTGTTGAAAGTGCCCCAGACTTCCAGGTGTGGAATTATGAGCGGTGGAAGGTGATATGTTCTGCCTGGGAGGCTCAACTCTATTCGCCATGGAACAAAGCTCCACTCCCATGTCTGCCGATGTCTTGAAACAGAGTCTCTCTCCCTAAGTTACTGGCAGAGACTCTCCTTGTTTAAGGTGCCCCAGACTTCCAGGTGGGGAATTATGACCGGTGGAAGGTGATATGTTCTGCCTGGGAGGCTCAACTCCCATGTCTGCTGATGTGTTGGAACAGAGTCTCTCTCCCTCAGTTACTGGCAGAGACTCTCCTTGTTGAAGGTTCCCCAGACTTCCAGGTGTGGAATTATGAGCGGTGGAAGGTGATATGTTCTGCCTGGGAGGCTCAACTCTATTCGCCATGGAACAAAGCTCCACTCCCATGTCTGCCGATGTCTTGGAACAGAGTCTCTCTCCCTAAGTTACTGGCAGAGACTCTCCTTGTTGAAGGTGCCCCAGACTTCCAGGTGTGGAATTATGACCGGAGGAAGGTGATATGTTCTGCCTGGGAGGCTCAACTCCCATGTCTGCTGATGTGTTGGAACAGAGTCTCTCTCCCTCAGTTACTGGCAGAGACTCTCCTTGTTGAAGGTGCCCCAGACTTCCAGGTGTGGAATTCTGACCGGTGGAAGGTGATATGTTCTGCCTGGGAGGCTCAACTCCCATGTCTGCCGATGTGTTGGAACAGAGTCTCTCTCCCTCAGTTACTGGCAGAGACTCACCTTGTTGAAGGTGCCCCAGACTTCCAGGTGTGGAATTATGAGCGGTGGAAGGTGATATGTTCTGCCTGGGAGGCTCAACTCTATTTGCCATGGAACAAAGCTCCGCTCCCATGTCTGCCGATGTCTTGGAACAGAGTCTCTCTCCCTAAGTTACTGGCAGAGACTCTCCTTGTTTAAGGTGCCCCAGACTTCCAGGTGGGGAAATATGACCGGTGGAAGGTGATATGTTCTGCCTGGGAGGCTCAACTCCCATGTCTGCTGATGTGTTGTAACAGAGTCTCTCTCCCTCAGTTACTGGCAGAGACTCTCCTTGTTGAAGGTGCCCCAGACTTCCCGGTGTAGGTTTATGACCGGTGGAAGGTGAAATGTTCTGCCTGGGAGACTCAACTCTATTCGCCATGGAACAAAGCTCCACTTCCATGTCTGCCAATGTGTTGGAACAGAGTCTCTCTCCCTAAGTTACTGGCAGAGACTCTCCTTGTTGAAGGTGTCTCAGACTTCCAGGTGGGGAATTATCACCGGTGGAAGGTGATATGTTCTGCCTGGGAGGTTCAACTCTATTCGCCATGGAACAAAGCTCCACTCCCAAGTCTGCCGATGTGTTGGAACAGAGTCTCTCTCCCTCAGTTACTGGCAGAGACTCTCCTTGTTGAAGGTGCCCCAGACTTCCAGGTGTGGAATTATGAGCGGTGGAAGGTGATATGTTCTGCCTGGGAGGCTCAACTCTATTCGCCATGGAACAAAGCTCCACTCCCATGTCTGCCGATGTCTTGGAACAGAGTCTCTCTCCCTAAGTTACTGGCAGAGACTCTCCTTGTTGAAGGTGCCCCAGACTTCCAGGTGTGGAATTATGACCGGAGGAAGGTGATATGTTCTGCCTGGGAGGCTCAACTCCCATGTCTGCTGATGTGTTGGAACAGAGTCTCTCTCCCTCAGTTACTGGCAGAGACTCTCCTTGTTGAAGGTGCCCCAGACTTCCAGGTGTGGAATTATGACCGGTGGAAGGTGATATGTTCTGCCTGGGAGGCTCAACTCTATTCGCCATGGAACAAAGCTCCACTCCCATGTCTGCCAATGTGTTGGAACAGAGTCTCTCTCCCTAAGTTACTGGCAGAGACTCTCCTTGTTGAAGGTGTCCCAGACTTCCAGGTGGGGAATTATCACCGGTGGAAGGTGATATGTTCTGCCTGGGAGGTTCAACTCTATTCGCCATGGAACAAAGCTCCACTCCCAAGTCTGCCGATGTGTTGGAACAGAGTCTCTCTCCCTCAGTTACTGGCAGAGACTCTCCTTGTTGAAGGTGCCCCAGACTTCCAGGTGTGGAATTATGAGCGGTGGAAGGTGATATGTTCTGCCTGGGAGGCTCAACTCTATTCTCCATGGAACAAAGCTCCACTCCCATGTCTGCCGATGTCTTGGAACAGAGTCTCTCTCCCTAAGTTACTGGCAGAGACTCTCCTTGTTGAAGGTGCCCCAGACTTCCAGGTGTGGAATTATGACCGGAGGAAGGTGATATGTTCTGCCTGGGAGGCTCAACTCCCATGTCTGCCGATGTGTTGGAACAGAGTCTCTCTCCCTCAGTTACTGGCAGAGACTCACCTTGTTGAAGGTGCCCCAGACTTCCAGGTGTGGAATTATGAGCGGTGGAAGGTGATATGTTCTGCCTGGGAGGCTCAACTCTATTTGCCATGGAACAAAGCTCCACTCCCATGTCTGCCGATGTCTTGGAACAGAGTCTCTCTCCCTAAGTTACTGGCAGAGACTCTCCTTGTTGAAGGTGCCCCAGACTTCCAGGTGTTGAATTCTGACCGGTGGAAGGTGATATGTTCTGCCTGGGAGGCTCAGCTCCCATGTCTGCCGATGTGTTGGAACAGAGTCTCTCTCCCTCAGTTACTGGCAGAGACTCACCTTGTTGAAGGTGCCCCAGACTTCCAGGTGTGGAATTATGAGCGGTGGAAGGTGATATGTTCTGCCTGGGAGGCTCAACTCTATTTGCCATGGAACAAAGCTCCACTCCCATGTCTGCCGATGTCTTGGAACAGAGTCTCTCTCCCTAAGTTACTGGCAGAGACTCTCCTTGTTTAAGGTGCCCCAGACTTCCAGGTGGGGAATTATGACCGGTGGAAGGTGATATGTTCTGCCTGGGAGGCTCAACTCCCATGTCTGCTGATGTGTTGGAACAGAGTCTCTCTCCCTCAGTTACTGGCAGAGACTCTCCTTGTTGAAGGTGCCTCAGACTTCCAGGTGGGGAATTATGACCGGTGGAAGGTGATATGTTCTGCCTGGGAGGCTCAACTCTATTCGCCATGGAACAAAGCTCCACTCCCATGTCTGCCGATGTCTTGGAACAGAGTCTCTCTCCCTAAGTTACTGGCAGAGACTCTCCTTGTTTAAGGTGCCCCAGACTTCCAGGTGGGGAATTATGACCGGTGGAAGGTGATATGTTCTGCCTGGGAGGCTCAACTCCCATGTCTGCTGATGTGTTGGAACAGAGTCTCTCTCCCTCAGTTACTGGCAGAGACTCTCCTTGTTGAAGGTGCCCCAGATTTCCCGGTGTAGATTTATGACCGGTGGAAGGTGAAATGTTCTGCCTGGGAGGCTTAACTCTATTCGCCATGGAACAAAGCTCCACTCCCATGTCTGCCAATGTGTTGGAACAGAGTCTCTCTCCCTAAGTTACTGGCAGAGACTCTCCTTGTTGAAGGTGTCCCAGACTTCCAGGTGGGGAATTATCACCGGTGGAAGGTGATATGTTCTGCCTGGGAGGTTCAACTCTATTCGCCATGAAACAAAGCTCCACTCCCATGTCTGCCGATGTCTTGGAACAGAGTCTCTCTCCCTAAGTTACTGGCAGAGACTCTCCTTGTTGAAGGTGCCCCAGACTTCCAGGTGTGGAATTATGACTGGAGGAAGGTGATATGTTCTGCCTGGGAGGCTCAACTCCCATGTCTGCTGATGTGTTGGAACAGAGTCTCTCTCCCTCAGTTACTGGCAGAGACTCTCCTTGTTGAAGGTGCCCCAGACTTCCAGGTGTGGAATTATGACCGGTGGAAGGTGATATGTTCTGCCTGGGAGGCTCAACTCTATTCGCCATGGAACAAAGCTCCACTCCCATGTCTGCCGATGTCTTGGAACAGAGTCTCTCTCCCTAAGTTACTGGCAGAGACTCTCCTTGTTTAAGGTGCCCCAGACTTCCAGGTGGGGAATTATGACCGGTGGAAGGTGATATGTTCTGCCTGGGAGGCTCAACTCCCATGTCTGCTGATGTCTTGGAACAGAGTCTCTCTCCCTAAGTTACTGGCAGAGACTCTCCTTGTTGAAGGTGCCCCAGACTTCCCGGTGTAGATTTATGACCGGTGGAAGGTGAAATGTTCTGCCTGGGAGGCTCAACTCTATTCGCCATGGAACAAAGCTCCACTCCCATGTCTGCCAATGTGTTGGAACAGAGTCTCTCTCCCTAAGTTACTGGCAGAGACTCTCCTTGTTGAAGGTGTCCCAGACTTCCAGGTGGGGAATTATCACCGGTGGAAGGTGATATGTTCTGCCTGGGAGGTTCAACTCTATTCGCCATGGAACAAAGCTCCACTCCCAAGTCTGCCGATGTGTTGGAACAGAGTCTCTCTCCCTCAGTTACTGGCAGAGACTCTCCTTGTTGAAGGTGCCCCAGACTTCCAGGTGTGGAATTATGAGCGGTGGAAGGTGATATGTTCTGCCTGGGAGGCTCAACTCTATTCGCCATGGAACAAAGCTCCACTCCCATGTCTGCCTATGTCTTGGAACAGAGTCTCTCTCCCTAAGTTACTGGCAGAGACTCTCCTTGTTGAAGGTGCCCCAGACTTCCAGGTGTGCAATTATGACCGGTGGAAGGTGATATGTTCTGCCTGGGAGGCTCAACTCCCATGTCTGCCGATGTGTTGGAACAGAGTCTCTCTCCCTCAGTTACTGGCAGAGACTCACCTTGTTGAAGGTGCCCCAGACTTCCAGGTGTGGAATTATGAGCGGTGGAAGGTGATATGTTCTGCCTGTGAGGCTCAACTCTATTCGCCATGGAACAAAGCTCCACTCCCATGTCTGCCGATGTCTTGGAACAGAGTCTCTCTCCCTAAGTTACTGGCAGAGACTCTCCTTGTTTAAGGTGCCCCAGACTTCCAGGTGGGGAATTATGACCGGTGGAAGGTGATATGTTCTGCCTGGGAGGCTCAACTCCCATGTCTGCTGATGTGTTGGAACAGAGTCTCTCTCCCTCAGTTACTGGCAGAGACTCTCCTTGTTGAAGGTGCCCCAGACTTCCCGGTGTAGATTTATGACCGGTGGAAGGTGAAATGTTCTGCCTGTGAGGCTCAACTCTATTCGCCATGGAACAAAGCTCCACTCCCATGTCTGCCGATGTCTTGGAACAGAGTCTCTCTCCCTAAGTTACTGGCAGAGACTCTCCTTGTTGAAGGTGTCCCAGACTTCCAGGTGGGGAATTATCACCGGTGGAAGGTGATATGTTCTGCCTGGGAGGTTCAACTCTATTCGCCATGGAACAAAGCTCCACTCCCAAGTCTGCCGATGTGTTGGAACAGAGTCTCTCTCCCTCAGTTACTGGCAGAGACTCTCCTTGTTGAAGGTGCCCCAGACTTCCAGGTGTGGAATTATGAGCGGTGGAAGGTGATATGTTCTGCCTGGGAGGCTCAACTCTATTCGCCATGGAACAAAGCTCCACTCCCATGTCTGCCGATGTCTTGGAACAGAGTCGCTCTCCCTAAGTTACTGGCAGAGACTCTCCTTGTTGAAGGTGCCCCAGACTTCCAGGTGTGGAATTATGACCGGAGGAAGGTGATATGTTCTGCCTGGGAGGCTCAACTCCTATGTCTGCTGATGTGTCTGAACAGAGTCTCTCTCCCTCAGTTACTGGCAGAGACTCTCCTTGTTGAAGGTGCCCCAGACTTCCAGGTGTGGAATTATGACCGGTGGAAGGTGATATGTTCTGCCTGGGAGGCTCAACTCCCATGTCTGCCGATGTGTTGGAACAGAGTCTCTCTCCCTCAGTTACTGGCAGAGACTCACCTTGTTGAATGTGCCCCAGACTTCCAGGTGTGGAATTATGAGCGGTGGAAGGTGATATGTTCTGCCTGGGAGGCTCAACTCTATTCGCCATGGAACAAAGCTCCACTCCCATGTCTGCCGATGTCTTGGAACAGAGTCTCTCTCCCTAAGTTACTGGCAGAGACTCTCCTTGTTTAAGGTGCCCCAGACTTCCAGGTGGGGAATTATGACCGGTGGAAGGTGATATGTTCTGCCTGGGAGGCTCAACTCCCATGTCTGCTGATGTGTTGGAACAGATTCTCTCTCCCTCAGTTACTGGCAGAGACTCTCCTTGTTGAAGGTGCCCCAGACATCCAGGTGTGGAATTATGAGCGGTGGAAGTTGATATGTTCTGCCTGGGAGGCTCAACTCTATTCGCCATGGAACAAAGCTCCACTCCCATGTCTGCCGATCTCTTGGAACAGAGTCTCTCTCCCTAAGTTACTGGCAGAGACTCTCCTTGTTTAAGGTGCCCCAGACTTCCAGGTGGGGAATTATGACCGGTGGAAGGTGATATGTTCTTCCTGGGAGGCTCAACTCCCATGTCTGCTGATGTGTTGGAACAGAGTCTCTCTCCCTCAGTTACTGGCAGAGACTCTCCTTGTTGAAGGTGCCCCAGACTTCCAGGTGTGGAATTATGACCGGAGGAAGGTGATATGTTCTGCCTGGGAGGCTCAACTCCCATGTCTGCTGATGTGTTGGAACAGAGTCTCTCTCCCTAAGTTACTGGCAGAGACTCTCCTTGTTTAAGGTGCCCCAGACTTCCAGGTGGGGAATTATGACCGGTGGAAGGTGATATGTTCTTCCTGGGAGGCTCAACTCCCATGTCTGCTGATGTGTTGGAACAGAGTCTCTCTCCCTCAGTTACTGGCAGAGACTCTCCTTGTTGAAGGTGCCCCAGACTTCCAGGTGTGGAATTATGACCGGAGGAAGGTGATATGTTCTGCCTGGGAGGCTCAACTCCCATGTCTGCTGATGTGTTGGAACAGAGTCTCTCTCCCTCAGTTACTGGCAGAGACTCTCCTTGTTGAAGGTGCCCCAGACTTCCAGGTGTGGAATTATGAGCGGTGGAAGGTGAAATGTTCTGCCTGGGAGGCTCAACTCTATTCGCCATGGAACAAAGCTCCACTCCCATGTCTGCCGATGTCTTGGAACAGAGTCTCTCTCCCTAAGTTACTGGCAGAGACTCTCCTTGTTTAAGGTGCCCCAGACTTCCAGGTGGGGAATTATCACCGGTGGAAGGTGATATGTTCTGCCTGGGAGGTTCAACTCTATTCGCCATGGAAAAAAGCTCCACTCCCAAGTCTGCCGATGTGTTGGAACAGAGTCTCTCTCCCTCAGTTACTGGCAGAGACTCTCCTTGTTTAAGGTGCCCCAGACTTCCAGGTGTGGAATTATGACCGGAGGAAGGTGATATGTTCTGCCTGGGAGGCTCAACTCCCATGTCTGCTGATGTGTTGGAACAGAGTCTCTCTCCCTCAGTTACTGGCAGAGACTCTCCTTGTTGAAGGTGCCCCAGACTTCCAGGTGTGGAATTCTGACCGGTGGAAGGTGATATGTTCTGCCTGGGAGGCTCAACTCCCATGTCTGCCGATGTGTTGGAACAGAGTCTCTCTCCCTCAGTTACTGGCAGAGACTCACCTTGTTGAAGGTGCCCCAGACTTCCAGGTGTGGAATTATGAGCGGTGGAAGGTGATATGTTCTGCCTGGGAGGCTCAACTCTATTCGCCATGGAACAAAGCTCCACTCCCATGTCTGCCGATGTCTTGGAACAGAGTCTCTCTCCCTAAGTTACTGGCAGAGACTCTCCTTGTTTAAGGTGCCCCAGACTTCCAGGTGGGGAATTATGACCGGTGGAAGGTGATATGTTCTGCCTGGGAGGCTCAACTCCCATGTCTGCTGATGTGTTGGAACAGAGTCTCTCTCCCTCAGTTACTGGCAGAGACTCTCTTTGTTGAAGGTGCCCCAGACTTCCCGGTGTAGATTTATGACCGGTGGAAGGTGAAATGTTCTGCCTGGGAGACTCAACTCTATTCGCCATGGAACAAAGCTCCACTCCCATGTCTGCCAATGTGTTGGAACAGAGTCTCTCTCCCTAAGTTACTGGCAGAGACTCTCCTTGTTGAAGGTGTCCCAGACTTCCAGGTGGGGAATTATCACCGGTGGAAGGTGATATGTTCTGCCTGGGAGGTTCAACTCTATTCGCCATGGAACAAAGCTCCACTCCCAAGTCTGCCGATGTGTTGGAACAGAGTCTCTCTCCCTCAGTTACTGGCAGAGACTCTCCTTGTTGAAGGTGCCCCAGACTTCCAGGTGTGGAATTATGACCGGAGGAAGGTGATATGTTCTGCCTGGGAGGCTCAACTCTATTCGCCATGGAACAAAGCTCCACTCCCATGTCTGCCGATGTCTTGGAACAGAGTCTCTCTCCCTAAGTTACTGGCAGAGACTCTCCTTGTTGAAGGTGCCCCAGACTTCGAGGTGTGGTATTCTGACCGGTGGAAGGTGATATGTTCTGCCTGGGAGGCTCAACTCCCATGTCTGCCGATGTGTTGGAACAGAGTCTCTCTCCCTCAGTTACTGGCAGAGACTCACCTTGTTGAAGGTGCCCCAGACTTCCAGGTGTGGAATTATGAGCGGTGGACGGTGATATGTTCTGCCTGGGAGGCTCAACTCTATTCGCCATGGAACAAAGCTCCACTCCCATGTCTGCCGATGTCTTGGAACAGAGTCTCTCTCCCTAAGTTACTGGCAGAGACTCTCCTTGTTGAAGGTGCCCCAGACTTCGAGGTGTGGTATTCTGACCGGTGGAAGGTGATATGTTCTGCCTGGGAGGCTCAACTCCCATGTCTGCCGATGTGTTGGAACAGAGTCTCTCTCCCTCAGTTACTGGCAGAGACTCACCTTGTTGAAGGTGCCCCAGACTTCCAGGTGTGGAATTATGAGCGGTGGACGGTGATATGTTCTGCCTGTAAGGCTCAACTCCCATGTCTTCTGATGTGTTGGAACAGAGTCTCTCTCCCTCAGTTACTGGCAGAGACTCTCCTTGTTGAAGGTGCCCCAGACTTCCCGGTGTAGATTTATGACCGGTGGAAGGTGAAATGTTCTGCCTGGGAGACTCAACTCTATTCGCCATGGAACAAAGCTCCACTCCCATGTCTGCCAATGTGTTGGAACAGAGTCTCTCTCCCTCAGTTACTGGCAGAGACTCTCCTTGTTGAAGGTGCCCCAGACTTCCAGGTGTGGAATTATGAGCGGAGGAAGGTGATATGTTCTGCCTGGGAGGCTCAACTCCCATGTCTGCCGATGTGTTGGAACAGAGTCTCTCTCCCTCAGTTACTGGCAGAGACTCACCTTGTTGAAGGTGCCCCAGACTTCCAGGTGTGGAATTATGAGCGGTGGAAGGTGATATGTTCTGCCTGGGAGGCTCAACTCTATTCGCCATGGAACAAAGCTCCACTCCCATGTCTGCCGATGTCTTGGAACAGAGTCTCTCTCCCTAAGTTACTGGCAGAGACTCTCCTTGTTTAAGGTGCCCCAGACTTCCAGGTGGGGAATTATGACCGGTGGAAGGTGATATGTTCTTCCTGGGAGGCTCAACTCCCATGTCTGCTGATGTGTTGGAACAGAGTCTCTCTCCCTCAGTTACTGGCAGAGACTCTCCTTGTTGAAGGTGCCCCAGGCTTCCAGGTGTGGAATTCTGACCGGTGGAAGGTGATATGTTCTGCCTGGGAGGCTCAACTCCCATGTCTGCCGATGTGTTGGAACAGAGTCTCTCTCCCTCAGTTACTGGCAGAGACACTCCTTGTTGAAGGTGCCCCAGACTTCCAGGTGTGGAATTATGAGCGGTGGAAGGTGATATGTTCTGCCTGGGAGGCTCAACTCTATTCGCCATGGAACAAAGCTCCACTCCCATGTCTGCCGATGTCTTGGAACAGAGTCTCTCTCCCTAAGTTACTGGCAGAGACTCTCCTTGTTGAAGGTGCCCCAGACTTCCAGGTGTGGAATTATGACCGGAGGAAGGTGATATGTACTGCCTGGGAGGCTCAACTCCCATGTCTGCTGATGTGTTGGAACAGAGTCTCTCTCCCTCAGTTACTGGCAGAGACTCTCCTTGTTGAAGGTGCCCCAGACTTCCAGGTGTGGAATTCTGACCGGTGGAAGGTGATATGTTCTGCCTGGGAGGCTCAACTCCCATGTCTGCCGATGTGTTGGAACAGAGTCTCTCTCCCTCAGTTACTGGCAGAGACTCACCTTGTTGAAGGTGCCCCAGACTTCCAGGTGTGGAATTATGAGCGGTGGAAGGTGATATGTTCTGCCTGGGAGGCTCAACTCTATTTGCCATGGAACAAAGCTCCACTCCCATGTCTGCCGATGTCTTGGAACAGAGTCTCTCTCCCTAAGTTACTGGCAGAGACTCTCCTTGTTTAAGGTGCCCCAGACTTCCAGGTGGGGAATTATGACCGGTGGAAGGTGATATGTTCTGCCTGGGAGGCTCAACTCCCATGTCTGCTGATGTGTTGGAACAGAGTCTCTCTCCCTCAGTTACTGGCAGAGACTCTCCTTGTTGAAGGTGCCCCAGACTTCCCGGTGTAGGTTTATGACCGGTGGAAGGTGAAATGTTCTGCCTGGGAGACTCAACTCTATTCGCCATGGAACAAAGCTCCACTCCCATGTCTGCCAATGTGTTGGAACAGAGTCTCTCTCCCTAAGTTACTGGCAGAGACTCTCCTTGTTGAAGGTGTCTCAGACTTCCAGGTGGGGAATTATCACCGGTGGAAGGTGATATGTTCTGCCTGGGAGGTTCAACTCTATTCGCCATGGAACAAAGCTCCACTCCCAAGTCTGCCGATGTGTTGGAACAGAGTCTCTCTCCCTCAGTTACTGGCAGAGACTCTCCTTGTTGAAGGTGCCCCAGACTTCCAGGTGTGGAATTATGAGCGGTGGAAGGTGATATGTTCTGCCTGGGAGGCTCAACTCTATTCGCCATGGACCAAAGCTCCACTCCCATGTCTGCCGATGTCTTGGAACAGAGTCTCTCTCCCTAAGTTACTGGCAGAGACTCTCCTTGTTTAAGGTGCCCCAGACTTCCAGGTGGGGAATTATGACCGGTGGAAGGTGATATGTTCTGCCTGGGAGGCTCAACTCCCATGTCTGCTGATGTGTTGGAACAGAGTCTCTCTCCATCAGTTACTGTCAGAGACTCTCCTTGTTGAAGGTGCCCCAGACTTCCCGGTGTAGATTTATGACCGGTGGAAGGTGAAATGTTCTGCCTGGGAGGCTCAACTCTATTCGCCATGGAGCAAAGCTCCACTCCCATGTCTGCCAATGTGTTGGAACAGAGTCTCTCTCCCTAAGTTACTGGCAGAGACTCTCCTTGTTGAAGGTGTCCCAGACTTCCAGGTGTGGAATTATGAGCGGTGGAAGGTGATATGTTCTGCCTGGGAGGCTCAACTCTATACTCCATGGAACAAAGCTCCACTCCCATGTCTGCCGATGTCTTGGAACAGAGTCTCTCTCCCTAAGTTACTGGCAGAGACTCTCCTTGTTGAAGGTGCCCCAGACTTCCAGGTGTGGAATTCTGACCGGTGGAAGGTGATATGTTCTGCCTGGGAGGCTCAACTCCCATGTCTGCCGATGTGTTGGAACAGAGTCTCTCTCCCTCAGTTACTGGCAGAGACTCACCTTGTTGAAGGTGCCCCAGACTTCCAGGTGTGGAATTATGAGCGGTGGAAGGTGATATGTTCTGCCTGGGAGGCTCAACTCTATTTGCCATGGAACAAAGCTCCACTCCCATGTCTGTCGATGTCTTGGAACAGAGTCTCTCTCCCTAAGTTACTGGCAGAGACTCTCCTTGTTTAAGGTGCCCCAGACTTCCCGGTGTAGATTTATGACCGGTGGAAGGTTAAATGTTCTGCCTGGGAGACTCAACTCTATTCGCCATGGAACAAAGCTCCACTCCCATGTCTGCCAATGTGTTGGAACAGAGTCTCTCTCCCTAAGTTACTGGCAGAGACTCTCCTTGTTGAAGGTGTCCCAGACTTCCAGGTGGGGAATTATCACCGGTGGAAGGTGATATGTTCTGTCTGGGAGGTTCAACTCTATTCGCCATGGAACAAAGCTCCACTCCCAAGTCTGCCGATGTGTTGGAACAGAGTCTCTCTCCCTCAGTTACTGGCAGAGACTCTCCTTGTTGAAGGTGCCCCAGACTTCCAGGTGTGGAATTATGAGCGGTGGAAGGTGATATGTTCTGCCTGGGAGGCTCAACTCTATTCGCCATGGAACAAAGCTCCACTCCCATGTCTGCCGATGTCTTGGAACAGAGTCTCTCTCCCTAAGTTACTGGCAGAGACTCTCCTTGTTGAAGGTGCCCCAGACTTCCAGGTGTGGAATTATGACTGGAGGAAGGTGATATGTTCTGCCTGGGAGGCTCAACTCCCATGTCTGCTGATGTGTTGGAACAGAGTCTCTCTCCCTCAGTTACTGGCAGAGACTCTCCTTGTTGAAGGTGCCCCAGACTTCCAGGTGGGGAATTATGACCGGTGGAAGGTGATATGTTCTGCCTGGGAGGCTCAACTCTATTCGCCATGGAACAAAGCTCCACTCCCATGTCTGCCGATGTCTTGGAACAGAGTCTCTCTCCCTAAGTTACTGGCAGAGACTCTCCTTGTTTAAGGTGCCCCAGACTTCCAGGTGGGGAATTATGACCGGTGGAAGGTGATATGTTCTGCCTGGGAGGCTCAACTCCCATGTCTGCTGATGTGTTGGAACAGAGTCTCTCTCCCTCAGTTACTGGCAGAGACTCTCCTTGTTGAAGGTGCCCCAGACTTCCCGGTGTAGATTTATGACCGGTGGAAGGTGAAATGTTCTGCCTGGGAGGCTCAACTCTATTCGCCATGGAACAAAGCTCCACTCCCATGTCTGCCAATGTGTTGGAACAGAGTCTCTCTCCCTAAGTTACTGGCAGAGACTCTCCTTGTTGAAGGTGTCCCAGACTTCCAGGTGGGGAATTATCACCGGTGGAAGGTGATATGTTCTGCCTGGGAGGTTCAACTCTATTCGCCATGGAACAAAGCTCCACTCCCAAGTCTGCCGATGTGTTGGAACAGAGTCTCTCTCCCTCAGTTACTGGCAGAGACTCTCCTTGTTGAAGGTGCCCCAGACTTCCAGGTGTGGAATTATGAGCGGTGGAAGGTGATATGTTCTGCCTGGGAGGCTCAACTCTATTCGCCATGGAACAAAGCTCCACTCCCATGTCTGCCGATGTCTTGGAACAGAGTCTCTCTCCCTAAGTTACTGGCAGAGACTCTCCTTGTTTAAGGTGCCCCAGACTTCCAGGTGTAGATTTATGACCGGTGGAAGGTGATATGTTCTGCCTGGGAGGCTCAACTCCCATGTCTGCTGATGTGTTGGAACAGAGTCTCTCTCCCTCAGTTACTGGCAGAGACTCTCCTTGTTGAAGGTGCCCCAGACTTCCAGGTGTAGATTTATGACCGGTGGAAGGTGAAATGTTCTGCCTGGGAGGCTCAACTCCCATGTCTGCCGATGTGTTGGAACAGAGTCTCTCTCCCTCAGTTACTGGCAGAGACTCACCTTGTTGAAGGTGCCCCAGACTTCCAGGTGTGGAATTATGAGCGGTGGAAGGTGATATGTTCTGCCTGAGAGGCTCAACTCTATTCGCCATGGAACAAAGCTCCACTCCCATGTCTGCCGATGTCTTGGAACAGAGTCTCTCTCCCTAAGTTACTGGCAGAGACTCTCCTTGTTTAAGGTGCCCCAGACTTCCAGGTGGGGAATTATGACCGGTGGAAGGTGATATGTTCTTCCTGGGAGGCTCAACTCCCATGTCTGCTGATGTGTTGGAACAGAGTCTCTCTCCCTCAGTTACTGGCAGAGACTCTCCTTGTTGAAGGTGCCCCAGACTTCCAGGTGTATAATTATGAGCGGTGGAAGGTGATATGTTCTGCCTGGGAGGCTCAACTCTATTCGCCATGGAACAAAGCTCCACTCCCATGTCTGCCGATGTCTTGGAACAGAGTCTCTCTCCCTAAGTTACTGGCAGAGACTCTCCTCGTTGAAGGGGCCCCAGACTTCCAGGTGTGGAATTATGACCGGAGGAAGGTGATATGTTCTGCCTGGGAGGCTCAACTCCCATGTCTGCTGATGTGTTGGAACAGAGTCTCTCTCCCTCAGTTACTGGCAGAGACTCTCCTTGTTGAAGGTGCCCCAGACTTCCAGGTGTGGAATTCTGACCGGTGGAAGGTGATATGTTCTGCCTGGGAGGCTCAACTCCCATGTCTGCCGATGTGTTGGAACAGAGTCTCTCTCCCTCAGTTACTGGCAGAGACTCACCTTGTTGAAGGTGCCCCAGACTTCCAGGTGTGGAATTATGAGCGGTGGAAGGTGATATGTTCTGCCTGGGAGGCTCAACTCTATTTGCCATGGAACAAAGCTCCACTCCCATGTCTGCCGATGTCTTGGAACAGAGTCTCTCTCCCTAAGTTACTGGCAGAGACTCTCCTTGTTTAAGGTGCCCCAGACTTCCAGGTGGGGAATTATGACCGGTGGAAGGTGATATGTTCTGCCTGGGAGGCTCAACTCCCATGTCTGCTGATGTGTTGGAACAGAGTCTCTCTCCCTCAGTTACTGGCAGAGACTCTCCTTGTTGAAGGTGCCCCAGACTTCCAGGTGGGGAATTATGACCGGTGGAAGGTGATATGTTCTGCCTGGGAGGCTCAACTCTATTCGCCATGGAACAAAGCTCCACTCCCATGTCTGCCGATGTCTTGGAACAGAGTCTCTCTCCCTAAGTTACTGGCAGAGACTCTCCTTGTTTAAGGTGCCCCAGACTTCCAGGTGGGGAATTATGACCGGTGGAAGGTGATATGTTCTGCCTGGGAGGCTCAACTCCCATGTCTGCTGATGTGTTGGAACAGAGTCTCTCTCCCTCAGTTACTGGCAGAGACTCTCCTTGTTGAAGGTGCCCCAGACTTCCCGGTGTAGATTTATGACCGGTGGAAGGTGAAATGTTCTGCCTGGGAGGCTCAACTCTATTCGCCATGGAACAAAGCTCCACTCCCATGTCTGCCAATGTGTTGGAACAGAGTCTCTCTCCCTAAGTTACTGGCAGAGACTCTCCTTGTTGAAGGTGTCCCAGACTTCCAGGTGGGGAATTATCACCGGTGGAAGGTGATATGTTCTGCCTGGGAGGTTCAACTCTATTCGCCATGGAACAAAGCTCCACTCCCAAGTCTGCCGATGTGTTGGAACAGAGTCTCTCTCCCTCAGTTACTGGCAGAGAATCTCCTTGTTGAAGGTGCCCCAGACTTCCAGGTGTGGAATTATGAGCGGTGGAAGGTGATATGTTCTGCCTGGGAGGCTCAACTCTATTCGCCATGGAACAAAGCTCCACTCCCATGTCTGCCGATGTCTTGGAACAGAGTCTCTCTCCCTAAGTTACTGGCAGAGACTCTTCTTGTTGAAGGTGCCCCAGACTTCCAGGTGTGGAATTATGACCGGAGGAAGGTGATATGTTCTGCCTGGGAGGCTCAACTCCCATGTCTGCTGATGTGTTGGAACAGAGTCTCTCTCCCTCAGTTACTGGCAGAGACTCTCCTTGTTGAAGGTGCCCCAGACTTCCAGGTGTGGAATTCTGACCGGTGGAAGGTGATATGTTCTGCCTGGGAGGCTCAACTCCCATGTCTGCCGATGTGTTGGAACAGAGTCTCTCTCCCTCAGTTACTGGCAGAGACTCACCTTGTTGAAGGTGCCCCAGACTTCCAGGTGTGGAATTATGAGCGGTGGAAGGTGATATGTTCTGCCTGGGAGGCTCAACTCTATTTGCCATGGAACAAAGCTCCACTCCCATGTCTGCCGATGTCTTGGAACAGAGTCTCTCTCCCTAAGTTACTGGCAGAGACTCTCCTTGTTTAAGGTGCCCCAGACTTCCAGGTGGGGAATTATGACCGGTGGAAGGTGATATGTTCTGCCTGGGAGGCTCAACTCCCATGTCTGCTGATGTGTTGGAACAGAGTCTCTCTCCCTCAGTTACTGGCAGAGACTCTCCTTGTTGAAGGTGCCCCAGACTTCCCGGTGTAGGTTTATGACCGGTGGAAGGTGAAATGTTCTGCCTGGGAGACTCAACTCTATTCGCCATGGAACAAAGCTCCACTCCCATGTCTGCCAATGTGTTGGAACAGAGTCTCTCTCCCTAAGTTACTGGCAGAGACTCTCCTTGTTGAAGGTGTCTCAGACTTCCAGGTGGGGAATTATCACCGGTGGAAGGTGATATGTTCTGCCTGGGAGGTTCAACTCTATTCGCCATGGAACAAAGCTCCACTCCCAAGTCTGCCGATGTGTTGGAACAGAGTCTCTCTCCCTCAGTTACTGGCAGAGACTCTCCTTGTTGAAGGTGCCCCAGACTTCCAGGTGTGGAATTATGAGCGGTGGAAGGTGATATGTTCTGCCTGGGAGGCTCAACTCTATTCGCCATGGAACAAAGCTCCACTCCCATGTCTGCCAATGTGTTGGAACAGAGTCTCTCTCCCTAAGTTACTGGCAGAGACTCTCCTTGTTGAAGGTGTCTCAGACTTCCAGGTGGGGAATTATCACCGGTGGAAGGTGATATGTTCTGCCTGGGAGGCTCAACTCTATTCGCCATGGAACAAAGCTCCACTCCCATGCCTGCCGATGTCTTGGAACAGAGTCTCTCTCCCTAAGTTACTGGCAGAGACTCTCCTCGTTGAAGGTGCCCCAGACTTCCAGGTGTGGAATTATGACCGGAGGAAGGTGATATGTTCTGCCTGGGAGGCTCAACTCCCATGTCTGCTGATGTGTTGGAACAGAGTCTCTCTCCCTCAGTTACTGGCAGAGACTCTCCTTGTTGAAGGTGCCCCAGACTTCCAGGTGGGGAATTATGACCGGTGGAAGGTGATATGTTCTGCCTGGGAGGCTCAACTCTATTCGCCATGGAACAAAGCTCCACTCCCATGTCTGCCGATGTCTTGGAACAGAGTCTCTCTCCCTAAGTTACTGGCAGAGACTCTCCTTGTTTAAGGTGCCCCAGACTTCCAGGTGGGGAATTATGACCGGTGGAAGGTGATATGTTCTGCCTGGGAGGCTCAACTCCCATGTCTGCTGATGTGTTGGAACAGAGTCTCTCTCCCTCAGTTACTGGCAGAGACTCTCCTTGTTGAAGGTGCCCCAGACTTCCCGGTGTAGATTTATGACCGGTGGAAGGTGAAATGTTCTGCCTGGGAGGCTCAACTCTATTCGCCATGGAACAAAGCTCCACTCCCATGTCTGCCAATGTGTTGGAACAGAGTCTCTCTCCCTAAGTTACTGGCAGAGACTCTCCTTGTTGAAGGTGTCCCAGACTTCCAGGTGGGGAATTATCACCGGTGGAAGGTGATATGTTCTGCCTGGGAGGTTCAACTCTATTCGCCATGGAACAAAGCTCCACTCCCAAGTCTGCCGATGTGTTGGAACAGAGTCTCTCTCCCTCAGTTACTGGCAGAGAATCTCCTTGTTGAAGGTGCCCCAGACTTCCAGGTGTGGAATTATGAGCGGTGGAAGGTGATATGTTCTGCCTGGGAGGCTCAACTCTATTCGCCATGGAACAAAGCTCCACTCCCATGTCTGCCGATGTCTTGGAACAGAGTCTCTCTCCCTAAGTTACTGGCAGAGACTCTCCTTGTTGAAGGTGCCCCAGACTTCCAGGTGTGGAATTATGACCGGAGGAAGGTGATATGTTCTGCCTGGGAGGCTCAACTCCCATGTCTGCTGATGTGTTGGAACAGAGTCTCTCTCCCTCAGTTACTGGCAGAGACTCTCCTTGTTGAAGGTGCCCCAGACTTCCAGGTGTGGAATTCTGACCGGTGGAAGGTGATATGTTCTGCCTGGGAGGCTCAACTCCCATGTCTGCTGATGTGTTGGAACAAAGTCTCTCTCCCTCAGTTACTGGCAGAGACTCACCTTGTTGAAGGTGCCCCAGACTTCCAGGTGTGGAATTATGAGCGGTGGAAGGTGATATGTTCTGCCTGGGAGGCTCAACTCTATTTGCCATGGAACAAAGCTCCACTCCCATGTCTGCCGATGTCTTGGAACAGAGTCTCTCTCCCTAAGTTACTGGCAGAGACTCTCCTTGTTTAAGGTGCCCCAGACTTCCAGGTGGGGAATTATGACCGGTGGAAGGTGATATGTTCTGCCTGGGAGGCTCAACTCCCATGTCTGCTGATGTGTTGGAACAGAGTCTCTCTCCCTCAGTTACTGGCAGAGACTCTCCTTGTTGAAGGTGCCCCAGACTTCCCGGTGTAGGTTTATGACCGGTGGAAGGTGAAATGTTCTGCCTGGGAGACTCAACTCTATTCGCCATGGAACAAAGCTCCACTCCCATGTCTGCCAATGTGTTGGAACAGAGTCTCTCTCCCTAAGTTACTGGCAGAGACTCTCCTTGTTGAAGGTGTCTCAGACTTCCAGGTGGGGAATTATCCCCGGTGGAAGGTGATATGTTCTGCCTGGGAGGTTCAACTCTATTCGCCATGGAACAAAGCTCCACTCCCAAGTCTGCCGATGTGTTGGAACAGAGTCTCTCTCCCTCAGTTACTGGCAGAGACTCTCCTTGTTGAAGGTGCCCCAGACTTCCAGGTGTGGAATTATGAGCGGTGGAAGGTGATATGTTCTGCCTGGGAGGCTCAACTCTATTCGCCATGGAACAAAGCTCCACTCCCATGTCTGCCGATGTCTTGGAACAGAGTCTTTCTCCCTAAGTTACTGGCAGAGACTCTCCTCGTTGAAGGGGCCCCAGACTTCCAGGTGTGGAATTATGACCGGAGGAAGGTGATATGTTCTGCCTGGGAGGCTCAACTCCCATGTCTGCTGATGTGTTGGAACAGAGTCTCTCTCCCTCAGTTACTGGCAGAGACTCTCCTTGTTGAAGGTGCCCCAGACTTCCAGGTGTGGAATTATGAGCGGTGGAAGGTGATATGTTCTGCCTGGGAGGCTCAACTCTATTTGCCATGGAACAAAGCTCCACTCCCATGTCTGCCGATGTCTTGGAACAGAGTCTCTCTCCCTAAGTTACTGGCAGAGACTCTCCTTGTTTAAGGTGCCCCAGACTTCCAGGTGGGGAATTATGACCGGTGGAAGGTGATATGTTCTGCCTGGGAGGCTCAACTCCCATGTCTGCTGATGTGTTGGAACAGAGTCTCTCTCCCTCAGTTACTGGCAGAGACTCTCCTTGTTGAAGGTGCCCCAGACTTCCAGGTGGGGAATTATGACCGGTGGAAGGTGATATGTTCTGCCTGGGAGGCTCAACTCTATTCGCCATGGAACAAAGCTCCACTCCCATGTCTGCCGATGTCTTGGAACAGAGTCTCTCTCCCTAAGTTACTGGCAGAGACTCTCCTCGTTGAAGGTGCCCCAGAATTCCAGGTGTGGAATTATGACCGGAGGAAAGTGATATGTTCTGCCTGGGAGGCTCAACTCCCATGTCTGCTGATGTGTTGGAACAGAGTCTCTCTCCCTCAGTTACTGGCAGAGACTCTCCTTGTTGAAGGTGCCCCAGACTTCCAGGTGGGGAATTATGACCGGTGGAAGGTGATATGTTCTGCCTGGGAGGCTCAACTCTATTCGCCATGGAACAAAGCTCCACTCCCATGTCTGCCGATGTCTTGGAACAGAGTCTCTCTCCCTAAGTTACTGGCAGAGACTCTCCTTGTTTAAGGTGCCCCAGACTTCCAGGTGGGGAATTATGACCGGTGGAAGGTGATATGTTCTGCCTGGGAGGCTCAACTCCCATGTCTGCTGATGTGTTGGAACAGAGTCTCTCTCCCTCAGTTACTGGCAGAGACTCTCCTTGTTGAAGGTGCCCCAGACTTCCCGGTGTAGATTTATGACCGGTGGAAGGTGAAATGTTCTGCCTGGGAGGCTCAACTCTATTCGCCATGGAACAAAGCTCCACTCCCATGTCTGCCAATGTGTTGGAACAGAGTCTCTCTCCCTCAGTTACTGGCAGAGAATCTCCTTGTTGAAGGTGCCCCAGACTTCCAGGTGTGGAATTATGAGCGGTGGAAGGTGATATGTTCTGCCTGGGAGGCTCAACTCTATTTGCCATGGAGCAAAGCTCCACTCCCATGTCTGCCGATGTCTTGGAACAGAGTCTCTCTCCCTAAGTTACTGGCAGAGACTCTCCTTGTTTAAGGTGCCCCAGACTTCCAGGTGGGGAATTATGACCGGTGGAAGGTGATATGTTCTGCCTGGGAGGCTCAACTCCCATGTCTGCTGATGTGTTGGAACAGAGTCTCTCTCCCTCAGTTACTGGCAGAGACTCTCCTTGTTGAAGGTGCCCCAGACTTCCCGGTGTAGGTTTATGACCGGTGGAAGGTGAAATGTTCTGCCTGGGAGACTCAACTCTATTCGCCATGGAACAAAGCTCCACTCCCATGTCTGCCAATGTGTTGGAACAGAGTCTCTCTCCCTAAGTTACTGGCAGAGACTCTCCTTGTTGAAGGTGTCTCAGACTTCCAGGTGGGGAATTATCACCGGTGGAAGGTGATATGTTCTGCCTGGGAGGTTCAACTCTATTCGCCATGGAACAAAGCTCCACTCCCAAGTCTGCCGATGTGTTGGAACAGAGTCTCTCTCCCTCAGTTACTGGCAGAGACTCTCCTTGTTGAAGGTGCCCCAGACTTCCAGGTGTGGAATTATGAGCGGTGGAAGGTGATATGTTCTGCCTGGGAGGCTCAACTCTATTCGCCATGGAACAAAGCTCCACTCCCATGTCTGCCGATGTCTTGGAACAGAGTCTCTCTCCCTAAGTTACTGGCAGAGACTCTCCTCGTTGAAGGTGCCCCAGACTTCCAGGTGTGGAATTATGACCGGAGGAAGGTGATATGTTCTGCCTGGGAGGCTCAACTCCCATGTCTGCTGATGTGTTGGAACAGAGTCTCTCTCCCTCAGTTACTGGCAGAGACTCTCCTTGTTGAAGGTGCCCCAGACTTCCAGGTGTGGAATTCTGACCGGTGGAAGGTGATATGTTCTGCCTGGGAGGCTCAACTCCCATGTCTGCCGATGTGTTGGAACAGAGTCTCTCTCCCTCAGTTACTGGCAGAGACTCACCATGTTGAAGGTGCCCCAGACTTCCAGGTGTGGAATTATGAGCGGTGGAAGGTGATATGTTCTGCCTGGGAGGCTCAACTCTATTTGCCATGAAACAAAGCTCCACTCCCATGTCTGCCGATGTCTTGGAACAGAGTCTCTCTCCCTAAGTTACTGGCAGAGACTCTCCTTGTTTAAGGTGCCCCAGACTTCCAGGTGGGGAATTATGACCGGTGGAAGGTGATATGTTCTGCCTGGGAGGCTCAACTCCCATGTCTGCTGATGTGTTGGAACAGAGTCTCTCTCCCTCAGTTACTGGCAGAGACTCTCCTTGTTGAAGGTGCCCCAGACTTCCCGGTGTAGGTTTATGACCGGTGGAAGGTGAAATGTTCTGCCTGGGAGACTCAACTCTATTCGCCATGGAACAAAGCTCCACTCCCATGTCTGCCAATGTGTTGGAACAGAGTCTCTCTCCCTAAGTTACTGGCAGAGACTCTCCTTGTTGAAGGTGTCTCAGACTTCCAGGTGGGGAATTATCACCGGTGGAAGGTGATATGTTCTGCCTGGGAGGTTCAACTCTATTCGCCATGGAACAAAGCTCCACTCCCAAGTCTGCCGATGTGTTGGAACAGAGTCTCTCTCCCTCAGTTACTGGCAGAGACTCTCCTTGTTGAAGGTGCCCCAGACTTCCAGGTGTGGAATTATGACCGGTGGAAGGTGATATGTTCTGCCTGGGAGGCTCAACTCTATTCGCCATGGAACAAAGCTCCACTCCCATGCCTGCCGATGTCTTGGAACAGAGTCTCTCTCCCTAAGTTACTGGCAGAGACTCTCCTCGTTGAAGGTGCCCCAGACTTCCAGGTGTGGAATTATGACCGGAGGAAGGTGATATGTTCTGCCTGGGAGGCTCAACTCCCATGTCTGCTGATGTGTTGGAACAGAGTCTCTCTCCCTCAGTTACTGGCAGAGACTCTCCTTGTTGAAGGTGCCCCAGACTTCCAGGTGGGGAATTATGACCGGTGGAAGGTGATATGTTCTGCCTGGGAGGCTCAACTCTATTCGCCATGGAACAAAGCTCCACTCCCATGTCTGCCGATGTCTTGGAACAGAGTCTCTCTCCCTAAGTTACTGGCAGAGACTCTCCTTGTTTAAGGTGCCCCAGACTTCCAGGTGGGGAATTATGACCGGTGGAAGGTGATATGTTCTGCCTGGGAGGCTCAACTCCCATGTCTGCTGATGTGTTGGAACAGAGTCTCTCTCCCTCAGTTACTGGCAGAGACTCTCCTTGTTGAAGGTGCCCCAGACTTCCCGGTGTAGATTTATGACCGGTGGAAGGTGAAATGTTCTGCCTGGGAGGCTCAACTCTATTCGCCATGGAACAAAGCTCCACTCCCATGTCTGCCAATGTGTTGGAACAGAGTCTCTCTCCCTAAGTTACTGGCAGAGACTCTCCTTGTTGAAGGTGTCTCAGACTTCCAGGTGGGGAATTATCACCGGTGGAAGGTGATATGTTCTGCCTGGGAGGTTCAACTCTATTCGCCATGGAACAAAGCTCCACTCCCAAGTCTGCCGATGTGTTGGAACAGAGTCTCTCTCCCTCAGTTACTGGCAGAGACTCTCCTTGTTGAAGGTGTCCCAGACTTCCAGGTGGGGAATTATCACCGGTGGAAGGTGATATGTTCTGCCTGGGAGGTTCAACTCTATTCGCCATGGAACAAAGCTCCACTCCCAAGTCTGCCGATGTGTTGGAACAGAGTCTCTCTCCCTCAGTTACCGGCAGAGACTCTCCTTGTTGAAGGTGCCCCAGACTTCCAGGTGTGGAATTATGAGCGGTGGAAGGTGATATGTTCTGCCTGGGAGGCTCAACTCTATTCGCCATGGAACAAAGCTCCACTCCCATGTCTGCCGATGTCTTGGAACAGAGTCTCTCTCCGTAAGTTACTGGCAGAGACTCTCCTTGTTGAAGGCGCCCCAGACTTCCAGGTGTGGAATTATGACCGGAGGAAGGTGATATGTTCTGCCTGGGAGGCTCAACTCTATTCGCCATGGAACAAAGCTCCACTCCCATGTCTGCCGATGTCTTGGAACAGAGTCTCTCTCCCTAAGTTACTGGCAGAGACTCTCCTTGTTGAAGGTGCCCCAGACTTCCAGGTGTGGAATTATGACCGGAGGAAGGTGATATGTTCTGCCTGGGAGGCTCAACTCTATTCGCCATGGAACAAAGCTACACTCCCATGTCTGCCGATGTCTTGGAACAGAGTCTCTCTCCCTAAGTTACTGGCAGAGACTCTCCTTGTTTAAGGTGCCCCAGACTTCCAGGTGGGGAATTATGACCGGTGGAAGGTGATATGTTCTGCCTGGGAGGCTCAACTCCCATGTCTGCTGATGTGTTGGAACAGAGTCTCTCTCCCTCAGTTACTGGCAGAGACTCTCCTTGTTGAAGGTGCCCCAGACTTCCCGATGTAGATTTATGACCGGTGGAAGGTGAAATGTTCTGCCTGGGAGGCTCAACTCTATTCGCCATGGAACAAAGCTCCACTCCCATGTCTGCCAATGTGTTGGAACAGAGTCTCTCTCCCTCAGTTACTGTCAGAGACTCTCCTTGTTGAAGGTGCCCCAGACTTCCAGGTGTGGAATTATGAGCGGTGGAAGGTGATATGTTCTGCCTGGGAGGCTCAACTCTATTCGCCATGGAACAAAGCTCCACTCCCATGTCGGCCGATGTCTTGGAACAGAGTCTCTCTCCCTAAGTTACTGGCAGAGACTCTTCTTGTTGAAGGTGCCCCAGACTTCCAGGTGGGGAATTATGACCGGTGGAAGGTGATATGTTCTGCCTGGGAGGCTCAACTCCCATGTCTGCTGATGTTTTGGAACAGAGTCTCTCTCCCTCAGTTACTGGCAGAGACTCTCCTTGTTGAAGGTGCCCCAGACTTCCCGGTGTAGATTTATGACCGGTGGAAGGTGAAATGTTCTGCCTGGGAGGCTCAACTCTATTCGCCATGGAACAAAGCTCCACTCCCATGTCTGCCAATGTGTTGGAACAGAGTCTCTCTCCCTAAGTTACTGGCAGAGACTCTCCTTGTTGAAGGTGTCCCAGACTTCCAGGTGGGGAATTATTACCGGTGGAAGGTGATATGTTCTGTCTGGGAGGTTCAACTCTATTAGCCATGGAACAAAGCTCCACTCCCAAGTCTGCCGATGTCTTGGAACAGAGTCTCTCTCCCTCAGTTACCGGCAGAGACTCTCCTTGTTGAAGGTGCCCCAGACTTCCAGGTGTGGAATTATGAGCGGTGGAAGGTGATATGTTCTGCCTGGGAGGCTCAACTCTATTCGCCATGGAACAAAGCTCCACTCCCATGTCTGCCGATGTCTTGGAACAGAGTCTCTCTCCCTAAGTTACTGGCAGAGACTCTCCTTGTTGAAGGCACCCCAGACTTCCAGGTGTGGAATTATGACCGGAGGAAGGTGATATGTTCTGCCTGGGAGGCTCAACTCTATTCGCCATGGAACAAAGCTCCACTCCCATGTCTGCCGATGTCTTGGAACAGAGTCTCTCTCCCTAAGTTACTGGCAGAGACTCTCCTTGTTGAAGGTGCCCCAGACTTCCAGGTGTGGAATTATGACCGGAGGAAGGTGATATGTTCTGCCTGGGAGGCTCAACTCTATTCGCCATGGAACAAAGCTCCACTCCCATGTCTGCCGATGTCTTGGAACAGAGTCTCTCTCCCTAAGTTACTGGCAGAGACTCTCCTTGTTGAAGGTGCCCCAGACTTCCAGGTGTGGAATTATGACCGGTGGAAGGTAATATGTTCTGCCTGGGAGGCTCAACTCCCATGTCTGCCGATGTGTTGTAACAGAGTCTTTCTCCCTCAGTTACTGGCAGAGACTCACCTTGTTGAAGGTGCCCCAGACTTACAGGTGTGGCATTATGACCGGTGGAAGGTGATATGTTCTGCCTGGGAGGCTTAACTCTATTCTCCATGGAACAAAGCTCCACTCCCATGTCTGCTGATGTCTTGGAACAGAGTCTCTCTCCCTAAGTTACTGGCAGAGACTCTCCTTGTTTAAGGTGCCCCAGACTTCCAGGTGGGGAATTATGACCGGTGGAAGGTGATATGTTCTGCCTGGGAGGCTCAACTCCCATGTCTGCTGATGTTTTGGAACAGAGTCTCTCTCCCTCAGTTACTGGCAGAGACTCTCCTTGTTGAAGGTGCCCCAGACTTCCCGGTGTAGATTTATGACCGGTGGAAGGTGAAATGTTCTGCCTGGGAGGCTCAACTCCCATGTCTGCCAATGTGTTGGAACAGAGTCTCTCTTCCTCAGTTACTGGCAGAGACTCATCTTGTTGAAGGTGCCCCAGACTTCCAGGTGTGGAATTATGAGCGGTGGAAGGTGATATGTTCTGCCTGGGAGGCTCAACTCTATTCGCCATGAAACAAAGCTCCACTCCCATATCTGCCGATGTCTTGGAACAGAGTCTCTCTCCCTAAGTTACTGGCAGAGACTCTCCTTGTTTAAGGTGCCCCAGACTTCCAGGTGGGGAATTATGACCGGTGGAAGGTGATATGTTCTGCCTGGGAGGCTCAACTCCCATGTCTGCTGATGTGTTGGAACAGAGTCTCTCTCCCTCAGTTACTGGCAGAGACTCTCCTTGTTGAAGGTGCCCCAGACTTCCCGGTGTAGATTTATGACCGGTGGAAGGTGAAATGTTCTGCCTGAGAGGCTCAACTCTATTCGCCATGGAACAAAGCTCCACTCCCATGTCTGCCAATGTGTTGGAACAGAGTCTCTCTCCCTAAGTTACTGGCAGAGACTCTCCTTGTTGAAGGTGTCCCAGACTTCCAGGTGGGGAATTATTACCGGTGGAAGGTGATATGTTCTGCCTGGGAGGTTCAACTCTATTCGCCATGGAACAAAGCTCCACTCCCAAGTCTGCCGATGTGTTGGAACAGAGTCTCTCTCCCTCAGTTACCGGCAGAGACTCTCCTTGTTGAAGGTGCCCCAGACTTCCAGGTGTGGAATTATGAGCGGTGGATGGTGATATGTTCTGCCTGGGAGGCTCAACTCTATTCGCCCTGGAACAAAGCTCCACTCCCATGTCTGCCGATGTCTTGGAACAGAGTCTCTCTCCCTAAGTTACTGGCAGAGACTCTCCTTGTTGAAGGCGCCCCAGACTTCCAGGTGTGGAATTATGACCGGAGGAAGGTGATATGTTCTGCCTGGGAGGCTCAACTCTATTCGCCATGGAACACAGCTCCACTCCCATGTCTGCCGATGTCTTGGAACAGAGTCTCTCTCCCTAAGTTACTGGCAGAGACTCTCCTTGTTGAAGGTGCCCCAGACTTCCAGGTGTGGAATTATGACCGGAGGAAGGTGATATGTTCTGCCTGGGAGGCTCAACTCTATTCGCCATGGAACAAAGCTCCACTCCCATGTCTGCCGATGTCTTGGAACAGAGTCTCTCTCCCTAAGTTACTGGCAGAGACTCTCCTTGTTGAAGGTGCCCCAGACTTCCAGGTGTGGAATTATGACCGGAGGAAGGTGATATGTTCTGCCTGGGAGGCTCAACTCCCATGTCTGCTGATGTGTTGGAACAGAGTCTCTCTCCCTCAGTTACTGGCAGAGACTCTCCTTGTTGAAGGTGCCCCAGACTTCCAGGTGTGGAATTATGACCGGTGGAAGGTAATATGTTCTGCCTGGGAGGCTCAACTCCCATGTCTGCCGATGTGTTGTAACAGAGTCTTTCTCCCTCAGTTACTGGCAGAGACTCACCTTGTTGAAGGTGCCCCAGACTTCCAGGTGTGGAATTATGAGCGGTGGAAGGTGATATGTTCTGCCTGGGAGGCTTAACTCTATTCTCCATGGAACAAAGCTCCACTCCCATGTCTGCTGATGTCTTGGAACAGAGTCTCTCTCCCTAAGTTACTGGCAGAGACTCTCCTTGTTGAAGGTGCCCCAGACTTCCCGGTGTAGATTTATGACCGGTGGAAGGTGAAATGTTCTGCCTGGGAGGCTCAACTCCCATGTCTGCCGATGTGTTGGAACAGAGTCTCTCTCCCTCAGTTACTGGCAGAGACTCATCTTGTTGAAGGTGCCCCAGACTTCCAGGTGTGGAATTATGAGCGGTGGAAGGTGATATGTTCTGCCTGGGAGGCTCAACTCTATTCGCCATGGAACAAAGCTCCACTCCCATGTCTGCCGATGTCTTGGAACAGAGTCTCTCTCCCTAAGTTACTGGCAGAGACTCTCCTTGTTTAAGGTGCCCCAGACTTCCAGGTGGGGAATTATGACCGGTGGAAGGTGATATGTTCTGCCTGGGAGGCTCAACTCCCATGTCTGCTGATGTGTTGGAACAGAGTCTCTCTCCCTCAGTTACTGGCAGAGACTCTCCTTGTTGAAGGTGCCCCAGACTTCCCGGTGTAGATTTATGACCGGTGGAAGGTGAAATGTTCTGCCTGGGAGGCTCAACTCTATTCGCCATGGAACAAAGCTCCACTCCCATGTCTGCCAATGTGTTGGAACAGAGTCTCTCTCCCTAAGTTACTGGCAGAGACGCTCCTTGTTTAAGGTGTCCCAGACTTCCAGGTGGGGAATTATTACCGGTGGAAGGTGATATGTTCTGCCTGGGAGGTTCAACTCTATTCGCCATGGAACAAAGCTCCACTCCCAAGTCTGCCGATGTGTTGGAACAGAGTCTCTCTCCCTCAGTTACCGGCAGAGACTCTCCTTGTTGAAGGTGCCCCAGACTTCCAGGTGTGGAATTATGAGCGGTGGAAGGTGATATGTTCTGCCTGGGAGGCTCAACTCTATTCGCCATGGAACAAAGCTCCACTCCCATGTCTGCCGATGTCTTGGAACAGAGTCTCTCTCCGTAAGTTACTGGCAGAGACTCTCCTTGTTGAAGGCGCCCCAGACTTCCAGGTGTGGAATTATGACCGGAGGAAGGTGATATGTTCTGCCTGGGAGGCTCAACTCTATTCGCCATGGAACAAAGCTCCACTCCCATGTCTGCCGATGTCTTGGAACAGAGTCTCTCTCCCTAAGTTACTGGCAGAGACTCTCCTTGTTGAAGGTGCCCCAGACTTCCAGGTGTGGAATTATGACCGGAGGAAGGTGATATGTTCTGCCTGGGAGGCTCAACTCTATTCGCCATGGAACAAAGCTACACTCCCATGTCTGCCGATGTCTTGGAACAGAGTCTCTCTCCCTAAGTTACTGGCAGAGACTCTCCTTGTTTAAGGTGCCCCAGACTTCCAGGTGGGGAATTATGACCGGTGGAAGGTGATATGTTCTGCCTGGGAGGCTCAACTCCCATGTCTGCTGATGTGTTGGAACAGAGTCTCTCTCCCTCAGTTACTGGCAGAGACTCTCCTTGTTGAAGGTGCCCCAGACTTCCCGATGTAGATTTATGACCGGTGGAAGGTGAAATGTTCTGCCTGGGAGGCTCAACTCTATTCGCCATGGAACAAAGCTCCACTCCCATGTCTGCCAATGTGTTGGAACAGAGTCTCTCTCCCTCAGTTACTGTCAGAGACTCTCCTTGTTGAAGGTGCCCCAGACTTCCAGGTGTGGAATTATGAGCGGTGGAAGGTGATATGTTCTGCCTGGGAGGCTCAACTCTATTCGCCATGGAACAAAGCTCCACTCCCATGTCGGCTGATGTCTTGGAACAGAGTCTCTCTCCCTAAGTTACTGGCAGAGACTCTTCTTGTTGAAGGTGCCCCAGACTTCCAGGTGGGGAATTATGACCGGTGGAAGGTGATATGTTCTGCCTGGGAGGCTCAACTCCCATGTCTGCTGATGTTTTGGAACAGAGTCTCTCTCCCTCAGTTACTGGCAGAGACTCTCCTTGTTGAAGGTGCCCCAGACTTCCCGGTGTAGATTTATGACCGGTGGAAGGTGAAATGTTCTGCCTGGGAGGCTCAACTCTATTCGCCATGGAACAAAGCTCCACTCCCATGTCTGCCAATGTGTTGGAACAGAGTCTCTCTCCCTAAGTTACTGGCAGAGACTCTCCTTGTTGAAGGTGTCCCAGACTTCCAGGTGGGGAATTATTACCGGTGGAAGGTGATATGTTCTGTCTGGGAGGTTCAACTCTATTAGCCATGGAACAAAGCTCCACTCCCAAGTCTGCCGATGTGTTGGAACAGAGTCTCTCTCCCTCAGTTACCGGCAGAGACTCTCCTTGTTGAAGGTGCCCCAGACTTCCAGGTGTGGAATTATGAGCGGTGGAAGGTGATATGTTCTGCCTGGGAGGCTCAACTCTATTCGCCATGGAACAAAGCTCCACTCCCATGTCTGCCGATGTCTTGGAACAGAGTCTCTCTCCCTAAGTTACTGGCAGAGACTCTCCTTGTTGAAGGCGCCCCAGACTTCCAGGTGTGGAATTATGACTGGAGGAAGGTGATATGTTCTGCCTGGGAGGCTCAACTCTATTCGCCATGGAACAAAGCTCCACTCCCATGTCTGCCGATGTCTTGGAACAGAGTCTCTCTCCCTAAGTTACTGGCAGAGACTCTCCTTGTTGAAGGTGCCCCAGACTTCCAGGTGTGGAATTATGACCGGAGGAAGGTGATATGTTCTGCCTGGGAGGCTCAACTCTATTCGCCATGGAACAAAGCTCCACTCCCATGTCTGCCGATGTCTTGGAACAGAGTCTCTCTCCCTAAGTTACTGGCAGAGACTCTCCTTGTTGAAGGTGCCCCAGACTTCCAGGTGTGGAATTATGACCGGTGGAAGGTAATATGTTCTGCCTGGGAGGCTCAACTCCCATGTCTGCCTATGTGTTGTAACAGAGTCTTTCTCCCTCAGTTACTGGCAGAGACTCACCTTGTTGAAGGTGCCCCAGACTTACAGGTGTGGCATTATGACCGGTGGAAGGTGATATGTTCTGCCTGGGAGGCTTAACTCTATTCTCCATGGAACAAAGCTCCACTCCCATGTCTGCTGATGTCTTGGAACAGAGTCTCTCTCCTTGTTTAAGGTGCCCCAGACTTCCAGGTGGGGAATTATGACCGGTGGAAGGTGATATGTTCTGCCTGGGAGGCTCAACTCCCATGTCTGCTGATGTTTTGGAACAGAGTCTCTCTCCCTCAGTTACTGGCAGAGACTCTCCTTGTTGAAGGTGCCCCAGACTTCCCGGTGTAGATTTATGACCGGTGGAAGGTGAAATGTTCTGCCTGGGAGGCTCAACTCCCATGTCTGCCAATGTGTTGGAACAGAGTCTCTCTCCCTCAGTTACTGGCAGAGACTCATCTTGTTGAAGGTGCCCCAGACTTCCAGGTGTGGAATTATGAGCGGTGGAAGGTGATATGTTCTGCCTGGGAGGCTCAACTCTATTCGCCATGAAACAAAGCTCCACTCCCATATCTGCCGATGTCTTGGAACAGAGTCTCTCTCCCTAAGTTACTGGCAGAGACTCTCCTTGTTTAAGGTGCCCCAGACTTCCAGGTGGGGAATTATGACCGGTGGAAGGTGATATGTTCTGCCTGGGAGGCTCAACTCCCATGTCTGCTGATGTGTTGGAACAGAGTCTCTCTCCCTCAGTTACTGGCAGAGACTCTCCTTGTTGAAGGTGCCCCAGACTTCCCGGTGTAGATTTATGACCGGTGGAAGGTGAAATGTTCTGCCTGGGAGGCTCAACTCTATTCGCCATGGAACAAAGCTCCACTCCCATGTCTGCCAATGTGTTGGAACAGAGTCTCTCTCCCTAAGTTACTGGCAGAGACTCTCCTTGTTGAAGGTGTCCCAGACTTCCAGGTGGGGAATTATTACCGGTGGAAGGTGATATGTTCTGCCTGGGAGGTTCAACTCTATTCGCCATGGAACAAAGCTCCACTCCCAAGTCTGCCGATGTGTTGGAACAGTCTCTCTCCCTCAGTTACCGGCAGAGACTCTCCTTGTTGAAGGTGCCCCAGACTTCCAGGTGTGGAATTATGAGCGGTGGAAGGTGATATGTTCTGCCTGGGAGGCTCAACTCTATTCGCCCTGGAACAAAGCTCCACTCCCATGTCTGCCGATGTCTTGGAACAGAGTCTCTCTCCCTAAGTTACTGGCAGAGACTCTCCTTGTTGAAGGCGCCCCAGACTTCCAGGTGTGGAATTATGACCGGAGGAAGGTGATATGTTCTGCCTGGGAGGCTCAACTCTATTCGCCATGGAACACAGCTCCACTCCCATGTCTGCCGATGTCTTGGAACAGAGTCTCTCTCCCTAAGTTACTGGCAGAGACTCTCCTTGTTGAAGGTGCCCCAGACTTCCAGGTGTGGAATTATGACCGGAGGAAGGTGATATGTTCTGCCTGGGAGGCTCAACTCTATTCGCCATGGAACAAAGCTCCACTCCCATGTCTGCCGATGTCTTGGAACAGAGTCTCTCTCCCTAAGTTACTGGCAGAGACTCTCCTTGTTGAAGGTGCCCCAGACTTCCAGGTGTGGAATTATGACCGGAGGAAGGTGATATGTTCTGCCTGGGAGGCTCAACTCCCATGTCTGCTGATGTGTTGGAACAGAGTCTCTCTCCCTCAGTTACTGGCAGAGACTCTCCTTGTTGAAGGTGCCCCAGACTTCCAGGTGTGGAATTATGACCGGTGGAAGGTAATATGTTCTGCCTGGGAGGCTCAACTCCCATGTCTGCCGATGTGTTGTAACAGAGTCTTTCTCCCTCAGTTACTGGCAGAGACTCACCTTGTTGAAGGTGCCCCAGACTTCCAGGTGTGGAATTATGAGCGGTGGAAGGTGATATGTTCTGCCTGGGAGGCTTAACTCTATTCTCCATGGAACAAAGCTCCACTCCCATGTCTGCTGATGTCTTGGAACAGAGTCTCTCTCCCTAAGTTACTGGCAGAGACTCTCCTTGTTGAAGGTGCCCCAGACTTCCCGGTGTAGATTTATGACCGGTGGAAGGTGAAATGTTCTGCCTGGGAGGCTCAACTCCCATGTCTGCCGATGTGTTGGAACAGAGTCTCTCTCCCTCAGTTACTGGCAGAGACTCATCTTGTTGAAGGTGCCCCAGACTTCCAGGTGTGGAATTATGAGCGGTGGAAGGTGATATGTTCTGCCTGGGAGGCTCAACTCTATTCGCCATGGAACAAAGCTCCACTCCCATGTCTGCCGATGTCTTGGAACAGAGTCTCTCTCCCTAAGTTACTGGCAGAGACTCTCCTTGTTTAAGGTGCCCCAGACTTCCAGGTGGGGAATTATGACCGGTGGAAGGTGATATGTTCTGCCTGGGAGGCTCAACTCCCATGTCTGCTGATGTGTTGGAACAGAGTCTCTCTCCCTCAGTTACTGGCAGAGACTCTCCTTGTTGAAGGTGCCCCAGACTTCCCGGTGTAGATTTATGACCGGTGGAAGGTGAAATGTTCTGCCTGGGAGGCTCAACTCTATTCGCCATGGAACAAAGCTCCACTCCCATGTCTGCCAATGTGTTGGAACAGAGTCTCTCTCCCTAAGTTACTGGCAGAGACTCTCCTTGTTTAAGGTGTCCCAGACTTCCAGGTGGGGAATTATTACCGGTGGAAGGTGATATGTTCTGCCTGGGAGGTTCAACTCTATTCGCCATGGAACAAAGCTCCACTCCCAAGTCTGCCGATGTGTTGGAACAGAGTCTCTCTCCCTCAGTTACCGGCAGAGACTCTCCTTGTTGAAGGTGCCCCAGACTTCCAGGTGTGGAATTATGAGCGGTGGAAGGTGATATGTTCTGCCTGGGAGGCTCAACTCTATTCGCCATGGAACAAAGCTCCACTCCCATGTCTGCCGATGTCTTGGAACAGAGTCTCTCTCCCTAAGTTACTGGCAGAGACTCTCCTTGTTGAAGGCGCCCCAGACTTCCAGGTGTGGAATTATGACCGGAGGAAGGTGATATGTTCTGCCTGGGAGGCTCAACTCTATTCGCCATGGAACAAAGCTCCTCTCCCATGTCTGCCGATGTCTTGGAACAGAGTCTCTCTCCCTAAGTTACTGGCAGAGACTCTCCTTGTTGAAGGTGCCCCAGACTTCCAGGTGTGGAATTATGACCGGAGGAAGGTGATATGTTCTGCCTGGGAGGCTCAACTCTATTCGCCATGGAACAAAGCTACACTCCCATGTCTGCCGATGTCTTGGAACAGAGTCTCTCTCCCTAAGTTACTGGCAGAGACTCTCCTTGTTTAAGGTGCCCCAGACTTCCAGGTGGGGAATTATGACCGGTGGAAGGTGATATGTTCTGCCTGGGAGGCTCAACTCCCATGTCTGCTGATGTGTTGGAACAGAGTCTCTCTCCCTCAGTTACTGGCAGAGACTCTCCTTGTTGAAGGTGCCCCAGACTTCCCGATGTAGATTTATGACCGGTGGAAGGTGAAATGTTCTGCCTGGGAGGCTCAACTCTATTCGCCATGGAACAAAGCTCCACTCCCATGTCTGCCAATGTGTTGGAACAGAGTCTCTCTCCCTAAGTTACTGGCAGAGACTCTCCTTGTTGAAGGTGTCCCAGACTTCCAGGTGGAGAATTATCACCGGTGGAAGGTGATATGTTCTGCCTGGGAGGTTCAACTCTATTCGCCATGGAACAAAGCTCCACTCCCAAGTCTGCCGATGTGTTGGAACAGAGTCTCTCTCCCTCAGTTACTGGCAGAGACTCTCCTTGTTGAAGGTGCCCCAGACTTCCAGGTGTGGAATTATGAGCGGTGGAAGGTGATATGTTCTGCCTGGGAGGCTCAACTCTATTCGCCATGGAACAAAGCTCCACTCCCATGTCTGCCGATGTGTTGGAACAGAGTCTCTCTTCCTAAGTTACTGGCAGAGACTCTCCTTGTTGAAGGTGCCCCAGACTTCCAGGTGTGGAATTATGACCGGAGGAAGGTGATATGTTCTGCCTGGGAGACTCAACTCTATTCGCCATGGAACAAAGCTCCACTCCCATGTCTGCCGATGTCTTGGAACAGAGTCTCTCTCCTTAAGTTACTGGCAGAGACTCTCCTTGTTTAAGGTGCCCCAGACTTCCAGGTCTGGAATTATGACCGGTGGAAGGTGATATGTTCTGCCTGGGAGGCTCAACTCTATTCGCCATGGAACAAAGCTCCACTCCCATGTCTGCCGATGTGTTGGAACAGAGTCTCTCTCCCTAAGTTACTGGCAGAGACTCTCCTTGTTTAAGGTGCCCCAGACTTCCAGGTGGGGAATTATGACCGGTGGAAGGTGATATGTTCTACCTGGGAGGCTCACCTCCCATGTCTGCTGATGTGTTGGAACAGAGTCTCTCTCCCTCAGTTACTGGCAGAGACTCTCCTTGTTGAAGGTGCCCCAGACTTCCAGGTGTGGAATTATGAGCGGTGGAAGGTGATATGTTCTGCCTGGGAGGCTCAACTCTATTCGCCATGGAACAAAGCTCCACTCCCATGTCGGCCGATGTCTTGGAACAGAGTCTCTCTCCCTAAGTTACTGGCAGAGACTCTCCTTGTTGAAGGTGCCCCAGACTTCCAGGTGGGGAATTATGACCGGTGGAAGGTGATATGTTCTGCCTGGGAGGCTCAACTCCCATGTCTGCTGATGTTTTGGAACAGAGTCTCTCTCCCTCAGTTACTGGCAGAGACTCTCCTTGTTGAAGGTGCCCCAGACTTCCCGGTGTAGATTTATGACCGGTGGAAGGTGAAATGTTCTGCCTGGGAGGCTCAACTCCCATGTCTGCCGATGTGTTGGAACAGAGTCTCTCTCCCTCAGTTACTGGCAGAGACTCATCTTGTTGAAGGTGCCCCAGACTTCCAGGTGTGGAATTATGAGCGGTGGAAGGTGATATGTTCTGCCTGGGAGGCTCAACTCTATTCGCCATGGAACAAAGCTCCACTCCCATGTCTGCCGATGTCTTGGAACAGAGTCTCTCTCCCTAAGTTACTGGCAGAGACTCTCCTTGTTTAAGGTGCCCCAGACTTCCAGGTGGGGAATTATGACCGGTGGAAGGTGATATGTTCTGCCTGGGAGGCTCAACTCCCATGTCTGCTGATGTGTTGGAACAGAGTCTCTCTCCCTCAGTTACTGGCAGAGACTCTCCTTGTTGAAGGTGCCCCAGACTTCCCGGTGTAGATTTATGACCGGTGGAAGGTGAAATGTTCTGCCTGGGAGGCTCAACTCTATTCGCCATGGAACAAAGCTCCACTCCCATGTCTGCCAATGTGTTGGAACAGAGTCTCTCTCCCTAAGTTACTGGCAGAGACTCTCCTTGTTGAAGGTGTCCCAGACTTCCAGGTGTGGAATTATGAGCGGTGGAAGGTGATATGTTCTGCCTGGGAGGCTCAACTCTATTCGCCATGGAACAAAGCTCCACTCCCATGTCTGCCGATGTCTTGGAACAGAGTCTCTCTCCCTAAGTTACTGGCAGAGACTCTCCTTGTTGAAGGCGCCCCAGACTTCCAGGTGTGGAATTATGACCGGTGGAAGGTGATATGTTCTGCCTGGGAGGCTCAACTCTATTCGCCATGGAACAAAGCTCCACTCCCATGTCTGCCGATGTCTTGGAACAGAGTCTCTCTCCCTAAGTTACTGGCAGAGACTCTCCTTGTTGAAGGTGCCCCAGACTTCCCGGTGTAGATTTATGACCGGTGGAAGGTGAAATGTTCTGCCTGGGAGGCTCAACTCCCATGTCTGCTGATGTGTTGGAACAGAGTCTCTCTCCCTCAGTTACTGGCAGAGACTCTCCTTGTTGAAGGTGCCCCAGACTTCCCGGTGTAGATTTATGACCGGTGGAAGGTGAAATGTTCTGCCTGGGAGGCTCAACTCTATTCGCCATGGAACAAAGCTCCACTCCCATGTCTGCCAATGTGTTGGAACAGAGTCTCTCTCCCTAAGTTACTGGCAGAGACTCTCCTTGTTTAAGGTGTCCCAGACTTCCAGGTGGGGAATTATTACCGGTGGAAGGTGATATGTTCTGCCTGGGAGGTTCAACTCTATTCGCCATGGAACAAAGCTCCACTCCCAAGTCTGCCGATGTGTTGGAACAGAGTCTCTCTCCCTCAGTTACCGGCAGAGACTCTCCTTGTTGAAGGTGCCCCAGACTTCCAGGTGTGGAATTATGAGCGGTGGAAGGTGATATGTTCTGCCTGGGAGGCTCAACTCTATTCGCCATGGAACAAAGCTCCACTCCCATGTCTGCCGATGTCTTGGAACAGAGTCTCTCTCCCTAAGTTACTGGCAGAGACTCTCCTTGTTGAAGGCGCCCCAGACTTCCAGGTGTGGAATTATGACCGGAGGAAGGTGATATGTTCTGCCTGGGAGGCTCAACTCTATTCGCCATGGAACAAAGCTCCACTCCCATGTCTGCCGATGTCTTGGAACAGAGTCTCTCTCCCTAAGTTACTGGCAGAGACTCTCCTTGTTGAAGGTGCCCCAGACTTCCAGGTGTGGAATTATGACCGGAGGAAGGTGATATGTTCTGCCTGGGAGGCTCAACTCTATTCGCCATGGAACAAAGCTACACTCCCATGTCTGCCGATGTCTTGGAACAGAGTCTCTCTCCCTAAGTTACTGGCAGAGACTCTCCTTGTTTAAGGTGCCCCAGACTTCCAGGTGGGGAATTATGACCGGTGGAAGGTGATATGTTCTGCCTGGGAGGCTAAACTCCCATGTCTGCTGATGTGTTGGAACAGAGTCTCTCTCCCTCAGTTACTGGCAAAGACTCTCCTTGTTGAAGGTGCCCCAGACTTCCAGGTGTAGATTTATGACCGGTGGAAGGTGAAATGTTCTGCCTGGGAGGCTCAACTCTATTCGCCATGGAACAAAGCTCCACTCCCATGTCTGCCAATGTGTTGGAACAGAGTCTCTCTCCCTAAGTTACTGGCAGAGACTCTCCTTGTTGAAGGTGTCCCAGACTTCCAGGTGGAGAATTATCACCGGTGGAAGGTGATATGTTCTGCCTGGGAGGTTCAACTCTATTCGCCATGGAACAAAGCTCCACTCCCAAGTCTGCCGATGTGTTGGAACAGAGTCTCTCTCCCTCAGTTACTGGCAGAGACTCTCCTTGTTGAAGGTGCCCCAGACTTCCAGGTGTGGAATTATGAGCGGTGGAAGGTGATATGTTCTGCCTGGGAGGCTCAACTCTATTCGCCATGGAACAAAGCTCCACTCCCATGTCTGCCGATGTGTTGGAACAGAGTCTCTCTCCCTAAGTTACTGGCAGAGACTCTCCTTGTTGAAGGTGCCCCAGACTTTCAGGTGTGGAATTATGACCGGAGGAAGGTGATATGTTCTGCCTTGGAGGCTCAACTCTATTCGCCATGGAACAAAGCTCCACTCCCATGTCTGCCGATGTCTTGGAACAGAGCCTCTCTCCCTAAGTTACTGGCAGAGACTCTCCTTGTTGAAGGTGCCCCAGACTTCCAGGTGTGGAATTATGACCGGAGGAAGGTGATATGTTCTGCCTGGGAGGCTCAACTCTATTCGCCATGGAACAAAGCTCCACTCCCATGTCTGCCGATGTCTTGGAACAGAGTCTCTCTCCCTAAATTACTGGCAGAGACTCTCCTTGTTTAAGGTGCCCCAGACTTCCAGGTCTGGAATTATGACCGGTGGAAGGTGATATGTTCTGCCTGGGAGGCTCAACTCTATTCGCCATGGAACAAAGCTCCACTCCCATGTCTGCCGATGTGTTGGAACAGAGTCTCTCTCCCTAAGTTACTGGCAGAGACTCTCCTTGTTTAAGGTGCCCCAGACTTCCAGGTGGGGAATTATGACCGGTGGAAGGTGATATGTTCTACCTGGGAGGCTCACCTCCCATGTCTGCTGATGTGTTGGAACAGAGTCTCTCTCCCTCAGTTACTGGCAGAGACTCTCCTTGTTGAAGGTGCCCCAGACTTCCAGGTGTGGAATTATGAGCGGTGGAAGGTGATATGTTCTGCCTGGGAGGCTCAACTCTATTCGCCATGGAACAAAGCTCCACTCCCATGTCTGCCGATGTCTTGGAACAGAGTCTCTCTCCCTAAGTTTCTGGCAGAGACTCTCCTTGTTTAAGGTGCCCCAGACTTCCAGGTGGGGAATTATGACCGGTGGAAGGTGATATGTTCTGCCTGGGAGGCTCAACTCCCATGTCTGCTGATGTGTTGGAACAGAGTCTCTCTCCCTCAGTTACTGGCAGAGACTCTCCTTGTTGAAGGTGCCCCAGACTTCCCGGTGTAGATTTATGACCGGTGGAAGGTGAAATGTTCTGCCTGGGAGGCTCAACTCTATTCGCCATGGAACAAAGCTCCACTCCCATGTCTGCCAATGTGTTGGAACAGAGTCTCTCTCCCTAAGTTACTGGCAGAGACTCTCCTTGTTGAAGGTGTCCCAGACTTCCAGGTGGGGAATTATTACCGGTGGAAGGTGATATGTTCTGCCTGGGAGGTTCAACTCTATTCGCCATGGAACAAAGCTCCACTCCCATGTCTGCCAATGTGTTGGAACAGAGTCTCTCTCCCTAAGTTACTGGCAGAGACTCTCCTTGTTGAAGGTGCCCCAGACTTCCAGGTGTGGAATTATGAGCGGTGGAAGGTGATATGTTCTGCCTGGGAGGCTTAACTCTATTCTCCATGGAACAAAGCTCCACTCCCATGTCTGCTGATGTCTTGGAACAGAGTCTCTCTCCCTAAGTTACTGGCAGAGACTCTCCTTGTTTAAGGTGCCCCAGACTTCCAGGTGGGGAATTATGACCGGTGGAAGGTGATATGTTCTGCCTGGGAGGCTCAACTCCCATATCTGCTGATGTTTTGGAACAGAGTCTCTCTCCCTCAGTTACTGGCAGAGACTCTCCTTGTTGAAGGTGCCCCAGACTTCCCGGTGTAGATTTATGACCGGTGGAAGGTGAAATGTTCTGCCTGGGAGGCTCAACTCTATTCGCCATGGAACAAAGCTCCACTCCCATGTCTGCCAATGTGTTGGAACAGAGTCTCTCTCCCTAAGTTACTGGCAGAGACTCTCCTTGTTGAAGGTGTCCCAGACTTCCAGGTGGGGAATTATTACCGGTGGAAGGTGATATGTTCTGCCTGGGAGGTTCAACTCTATTCGCCATGGAACAAAGCTCCACTCCCAAGTCTGCCGATGTGTTGGAACAGAGTCTCTCTCCCTCAGTTACCGGCAGAGACTCTCCTTGTTGAAGGTGCCCCAGACTTCCAGGTGTGGAATTATGAGCGGTGGAAGGTGATATGTTCTGCCTGGGAGGCTCAACTCTATTCGCCATGGAACAAAGCTCCACTCCCATGTCTGCCGATGTCTTGGAACAGAGTCTCTCTCCCTAAGTTACTGGCAGAGACTCTCCTTGTTGAAGGCGCCCCAGACTTCCAGGTGTGGAATTATGACCGGAGGAAGGTGATATGTTCTGCCTGGGAGGCTCAACTCTATTCGCCATGGAACAAAGCTCCACTCCCATGTCTGCCGATGTCTTGGAACAGAGTCTCTCTCCCTAAGTTACTGGCAGAGACTCTCCTTGTTGAAGGTGCCCCAGACTTCCAGGTGTGGAATTATGACCGGAGGAAGGTGATATGTTCTGCCTGGGAGGCTCAACTCTATTCGCCATGGAACAAAGCTCCACTCCCATGTCTGCCGATGTCTTGGAACAGAGTCTCTCTCCCTAAGTTACTGGCAGAGACTCTCCTTGTTGAAGGTGCCCCAGACTTCCAGGTGTGGAATTATGACCGGAGGAAGGTGATATGTTCTGCCTGGGAGGCTCAACTCCCATGTCTGCTGATGTGTTGGAACAGAGTCTCTCTCCCTCAGTTACTGGCAGAGACTCTCCTTGTTGAAGGTGCCCCAGACTTCCAGGTGTGGAATTATGACCGGTGGAAGGTAATATGTTCTGCCTGGGAGGCTCAACTCCCATGTCTGCCGATGTGTTGTAACAGAGTCTTTCTCCCTCAGTTACTGGCAGAGACTCACCTTGTTGAAGGTGCCCCAGACTTCCAGGTGTGGAATTATGAGCGGTGGAAGGTGATATGTTCTGCCTGGGAGGCTTAACTCTATTCTCCATGGAACAAAGCTCCACTCCCATGTCTGCTGATGTCTTGGAACAGAGTCTCTCTCCCTAAGTTACTGGCAGAGACTCTCCTTGTTGAAGGTGCCCCAGACTTCCCGGTGTAGATTTATGACCGGTGGAAGGTGAAATGTTCTGCCTGGGAGGCTCAACTCCCATGTCTGCCGATGTGTTGGAACATAGTCTCTCTCCCTCAGTTACTGGCAGAGACTCATCTTGTTGAAGGTGCCCCAGACTTCCAGGTGTGGAATTATGAGCGGTGGAAGGTGATATGTTCTGCCTGGGAGGCTCAACTCTATTCGCCATGGAACAAAGCTCCACTCCCATGTCTGCCGATGTCTTGGAACAGAGTCTCTCTCCCTAAGTTACTGGCAGAGACTCTCCTTGTTTAAGGTGCCCCAGACTTCCAGGTGGGGAATTATGACCGGTGGAAGGTGATATGTTCTGCCTGGGAGGCTCAACTCCCATGTCTGCTGATGTGTTGGAACAGAGTCTCTCTCCCTCAGTTACTGGCAGAGACTCTCCTTGTTGAAGGTGCCCCAGACTTCCCGGTGTAGATTTATGACCGGTGGAAGGTGAAATGTTCTGCCTGGGAGGCTCAACTCTATTCGCCATGGAACAAAGCTCCACTCCCATGTCTGCCAATGTGTTGGAACAGAGTCTCTCTCCCTAAGTTACTGGCAGAGACTCTCCTTGTTTAAGGTGTCCCAGACTTCCAGGTGGGGAATTATTACCGGTGGAAGGTGATATGTTCTGCCTGGGAGGTTCAACTCTATTCGCCATGGAACAAAGCTCCACTCCCAAGTCTGCCGATGTGTTGGAACAGAGTCTCTCTCCCTCAGTTACCGGCAGAGACTCTCCTTGTTGAAGGTGCCCCAGACTTCCAGGTGTGGAATTATGAGCGGTGGAAGGTGATATGTTCTGCCTGGGAGGCTCAACTCTATTCGCCATGGAACAAAGCTCCACTCCCATGTCTGCCGATGTCTTGGAACAGAGTCTCTCTCCCTAAGTTACTGGCAGAGACTCTCCTTGTTGAAGGCGCCCCAGACTTCCAGGTGTGGAATTATGACCGGAGGAAGGTGATATGTTCTGCCTGGGAGGCTCAACTCTATTCGCCATGGAACAAAGCTCCTCTCCCATGTCTGCCGATGTCTTGGAACAGAGTCTCTCTCCCTAAGTTACTGGCAGAGACTCTCCTTGTTGAAGGTGCCCCAGACTTCCAGGTGTGGAATTATGACCGGAGGAAGGTGATATGTTCTGCCTGGGAGGCTCAACTCTATTCGCCATGGAACAAAGCTACACTCCCATGTCTGCCGATGTCTTGGAACAGAGTCTCTCTCCCTAAGTTACTGGCAGAGACTCTCCTTGTTTAAGGTGCCCCAGACTTCCAGGTGGGGAATTATGACCGGTGGAAGGTGATATGTTCTGCCTGGGAGGCTCAACTCCCATGTCTGCTGATGTGTTGGAACAGAGTCTCTCTCCCTCAGTTACTGGCAGAGACTCTCCTTGTTGAAGGTGCCCCAGACTTCCCGATGTAGATTTATGACCGGTGGAAGGTGAAATGTTCTGCCTGGGAGGCTCAACTCTATTCGCCATGGAACAAAGCTCCACTCCCATGTCTGCCAATGTGTTGGAACAGAGTCTCTCTCCCTAAGTTACTGGCAGAGACTCTCCTTGTTGAAGGTGTCCCAGACTTCCAGGTGGAGAATTATCACCGGTGGAAGGTGATATGTTCTGCCTGGGAGGTTCAACTCTATTCGCCATGGAACAAAGCTCCACTCCCAAGTCTGCCGATGTGTTGGAACAGAGTCTCTCTCCCTCAGTTACTGGCAGAGACTCTCCTTGTTGAAGGTGCCCCAGACTTCCAGGTGTGGAATTATGAGCGGTGGAAGGTGATATGTTCTGCCTGGGAGGCTCAACTCTATTCGCCATGGAACAAAGCTCCACTCCCATGTCTGCCGATGTCTTGGAACAGAGTCTCTCTCCCTAAGTTACTGGCAGAGACTCTCCTTGTTGAAGGTGCCCCAGACTTTCAGGTGTGGAATTATGACCGGAGGAAGGTGATATGTTCTGCCTTGGAGGCTCAACTCTATTCGCCATGGAACAAAGCTCCACTCCCATGTCTGCCGATGTCTTGGAACAGAGCCTCTCTCCCTAAGTTACTGGCAGAGACTCTCCTTGTTGAAGGTGCCCCAGACTTCCCGGTGTAGATTTATGACCGGTGGAAGGTGAAATGTTCTGCCTGGGAGGCTCAACTCCCATGTCTGCCGATGTGTTGGAACAGAGTCTCTCTCCCTCAGTTACTGGCAGAGACTCATCTTGTTGAAGGTGCCCCAGACTTCCAGGTGTGGAATTATGAGCGGTGGAAGGTGATATGTTCTGCCTGGGAGGCTCAACTCTATTCGCCATGGAACAAAGCTCCACTCCCATGTCTGCCGATGTCTTGGAACAGAGTCTCTCTCCCTAAGTTACTGGCAGAGACTCTCCTTGTTTAAGGTGCCCCAGACTTCCAGGTGGGGAATTATGACCGGTGGAAGGTGATATGTTCTGCCTGGGAGGCTCAACTCCCATGTCTGCTGATGTGTTGGAACAGAGTCTCTCTCCCTCAGTTACTGGCAGAGACTCTCCTTGTTGAAGGTGCCCCAGACTTCCCGGTGTAGATTTATGACCGGTGGAAGGTGAAATGTTCTGCCTGGGAGGCTCAACTCTATTCGCCATGGAACAAAGCTCCACTCCCATGTCTGCCAATGTGTTGGAACAGAGTCTCTCTCCCTAAGTTACTGGCAGAGACTCTCCTTGTTTAAGGTGTCCCAGACTTCCAGGTGGGGAATTATTACCGGTGGAAGGTGATATGTTCTGCCTGGGAGGTTCAACTCTATTCGCCATGGAACAAAGCTCCACTCCCAAGTCTGCCGATGTGTTGGAACAGAGTCTCTCTCCCTCAGTTACCGGCAGAGACTCTCCTTGTTGAAGGTGCCCCAGACTTCCAGGTGTGGAATTATGAGCGGTGGAAGGTGATATGTTCTGCCTGGGAGGCTCAACTCTATTCGCCATGGAACAAAGCTCCACTCCCATGTCTGCCGATGTCTTGGAACAGAGTCTCTCTCCCTAAGTTACTGGCAGAGACTCTCCTTGTTGAAGGTGCCCCAGACTTCCAGGTGTGGAATTATGACCGGAGGAAGGTGAAATGTTCTGCCTGGGAGGCTCAACTCTATTCGCCATGGAACAAAGCTCCACTCCCATGTCTGCCAATGTGTTGGAACAGAGTCTCTCTCCCTAAGTTACTGGCAGAGACTCTCCTTGTTGAAGGTGTCCCAGACTTCCAGGTGGAGAATTATCACCGGTGGAAGGTGATATGTTCTGCCTGGGAGGTTCAACTCTATTCGCCATGGAACAAAGCTCCACTCCCAAGTCTGCCGATGTGTTGGAACAGAGTCTCTCTCCCTCAGTTACTGGCAGAGACTCTCCTTGTTGAAGGTGCCCCAGACTTCCAGGTGTGGAATTATGAGCGGTGGAAGGTGATATGTTCTGCCTGGGAGGCTCAACTCTATTCGCCATGGAACAAAGCTCCACTCCCATGTCTGCCGATGTGTTGGAACAGAGTCTCTCTCCCTAAGTTACTGGCAGAGACTCTCCTTGTTGAAGGTGCCCCAGACTTTCAGGTGTTGAATTATGACCGGAGGAAGGTGATATGTTCTGCCTTGGAGGCTCAACTCTATTCGCCATGGAACAAAGCTCCACTCCCATGTCTGCCGATGTCTTGGAACAGAGCCTCTCTCTCTAAGTTACTGGCAGAGACTCTCCTTGTTGAAGGTGCCCCAGACTTTCAGGTGTGGAATTATGACCGGAGGAAGGTGATATGTTCTGCCTTGGAGGCTCAACTCTATTCGCCATGGAACAAAGCTCCACTCCCATGTCTGCCGATGTCTTGGAACAGAGCCTCTCTCCCTAAATTACTGGCAGAGACTCTCCTTGTTGAAGGTGCCCCAGACTTCCAGGTGTGGAATTATGACCGGAGGAAGGTGATATGTTCTGCCTGGGAGGCTCAACTCTATTCGCCATGGAACAAAGCTCCACTCCCATGTCTGCCGATGTGTTGGAACAGAGTCTCTCTCCCTAAGTTACTGGCAGAGACTCTCCTTGTTTAAGGTGCCCCAGACTTCCAGGTGGGGAATTATGACCGGTGGAAGGTGATATGTTCTACCTGGGAGGCTCACCTCCCATGTCTGCTGATGTGTTGGAACAGAGTCTCTCTCCCTCAGTTACTGGCAGAGACTCTCCTTGTTGAAGGTGCCCCAGACTTCCAGGTGTGGAATTATGAGCGGTGGAAGGTGATATGTTCTGCCTGGGAGGCTCAACTCTATTCGCCATGGAACAAAGCTCCACTCCCATATCGGCCGATGTCTTGGAACAGAGTCTCTCTCCCTAAGTTACTGGCAGAGACTCTCCTTGTTGAAGGTGCCCCAGACTTCCAGGTGGGGAATTATGACCGGTGGAAGGTGATATGTTCTGCCTGGGAGGCTCAACTCCCATGTCTGCTGATGTTTTGAAACAGAGTCTCTCTCCCTCAGTTACTGGCAGAGACTCTCCTTGTTGAAGGTGCCCCAGACTTCCCGGTGTAGATTTATGACCGGTGGAAGGTGAAATGTTCTGCCTGGGAGGCTCAACTCCCATGTCTGCCGATGTGTTGGAACAGAGTCTCTCTCCCTCAGTTACTGGCAGAGACTCTCCTTGTTGAAGGTGTCCCAGACTTCCAGGTGGGGAATTATTACCGGTGGAAGGTGATATGTTCTGCCTGGGAGGTTCAACTCTATTCGCCATGGAACAAAGCTCCACTCCCATGTCTGCCAATGTGTTGGAACAGAGTCTCTCTCCCTAAGTTACTGGCAGAGACTCTCCTTGTTGAAGGTGTCCCAGACTTCCAGGTGGGGAATTATTACCGGTGGAAGGTGATATGTTCTGCCTGGGAGGTTCAACTCTATTCGCCATGGAACAAAGCTCCACTCCCAAGTCTGCCGATGTGTTGGAACAGAGTCTCTCTCCCTCAGTTACCGGCAGAGACTCTCCTTGTTGAAGGTGCCCCAGACTTCCAGGTGTGGAATTATGAGCGGTGGAAGGTGATATGTTCTGCCTGGGAGGCTCAACTCTATTCGCCATGGAACAAAGCTCCACTCCCATGTCTGCCGATGTCTTGGAACAGAGTCTCTCTCCCTAAGTTACTGGCAGAGACTCTCCTTGTTGAAGGCGCCCCAGACTTCCAGGTGTGGAATTATGACCGGAGGAAGGTGATATGTTCTGCCTGGGAGGCTCAACTCTATTCGCCATGGAACAAAGCTCCACTCCCATGTCTGCCGATGTCTTGGAACAGAGTCTCTCTCCCTAAGTTACTGGCAGAAACTCTTCTTGTTGAAGGTGCCCCAGACTTCCAGGTGTGGAATTATGACCGGAGGAAGGTGATATGTTCTGCCTGGGAGGCTCAACTCTATTCGCCATGGAACAAAGCTCCACTCCCATGTCTGCCGATGTCTTGGAACAGAGTCTCTCTCCCTAAGTTACTGGCAGAGACTCTCCTTGTTGAAGGTGCCCCAGACTTCCAGGTGTGGAATTATGACCGGAGGAAGGTGATATGTTCTGCCTGGGAGGCTCAACTCCCATGTCTGCTGATGTGTTGGAACAGAGTCTCTCTCCCTCAGTTACTGGCAGAGACTCTCCTTGTTGAAGGTGCCCCAGACTTCCAGGTGTGGAATTATGACCGGTGGAAGGTAATATGTTCTGCCTGGGAGGCTCAACTCCCATGTCTGCCGATGTGTTGTAACAGAGTCTTTCTCCCTCAGTTACTGGCAGAGACTCACCTTGTTGAAGGTGCCCCAGACTTCCAGGTGTGGAATTATGAGCGGTGGAAGGTGATATGTTCTGCCTGGGAGGCTTAACTCTATTCTCCATGGAACAAAGCTCCACTCCCATGTCTGCTGATGTCTTGGAACAGAGTCTCTCTCCCTAAGTTACTGGCAGAGACTCTCCTTGTTTAAGGTGCCCCAGACTTCCAGGTGGGGAATTATGACCGGTGGAAGGTGATATGTTCTGCCTGGGAGGCTCAACTCCCATGTCTGCTGATGTTTTGGAACAGAGTCTCTCTCCCTCAGTTACTGGCAGAGACTCTCCTTGTTGAAGGTGCCCCAGACTTCCCGGTGTAGATTTATGACCGGTGGAAGGTGAAATGTTCTGCCTGGGAGGCTCAACTCCCATGTCTGCCGATGTGTTGGAACAGAGTCTCTCTCCCTCAGTTACTGGCAGAGACTCATCTTGTTGAAGGTGCCCCAGACTTCCAGGTGTGGAATTATGAGCGGTGGAAGGTGATATGTTCTGCCTGGGAGGCTCAACTCTATTCGCCATGGAACAAAGCTCCACTCCCATGTCTGCCGATGTCTTGGAACAGAGTCTCTCTCCCTAAGTTACTGGCAGAGACTCTCCTTGTTTAAGGTGCCCCAGACTTACAGGTGGGGAATTATGACCGGTGGAAGGTGATATGTTCTGCCTGGGAGGCTCAACTCCCATGTCTGCTGATGTGTTGGAACAGAGTCTCTCTCCCTCAGTTACTGGCAGAGACTCTCCTTGTTGAAGGTGCCCCAGACTTCCCGGTGTAGATTTATGACCGGTGGAAGGTGAAATGTTCTGCCTGGGAGGCTCAACTCTATTCGCCATGGAACAAAGCTCCACTCCCATGTCTGCCAATGTGTTGGAACAGAGTCTCTCTCCCTAAGTTACTGGCAGAGACTCTCCTTGTTGAAGGTGTCCCAGACTTCCAGGTGGGGAATTATTACCGGTGGAAGGTGATATGTTCTGCCTGGGAGGTTCAACTCTATTCGCCATGGAACAAAGCTCCACTCCCAAGTCTGCCGATGTGTTGGAACAGAGTCTCTCTCCCTCAGTTACCGGCAGAGACTCTCCTTGTTAAAGGTGCCCCAGACTTCCAGGTGTGGAATTATGAGCGGTGTAAGGTGATATGTTCTGCCTGGGAGGCTCAACTCTATTCGCCATGGAACAAAGCTCCACTCCCATGTCTGCCGATGTCTTGGAACAGAGTCTCTCTCCCTAAGTTACTGGCAGAGACTCTCCTTGTTGAAGGCGCCCCAGACTTCCAGGTGTGGAATTATGACCGGAGGAAGGTGATATGTTCTGCCTGGGAGGCTCAACTCTATTTGCCATGGAACAAAGCTCCACTCCCATGTCTGCCGATGTCTTGGAACAGAGTCTCTCTCCCTAAGTTACTGGCAGAGACTCTCCTTGTTGAAGGTGCCCCAGACTTCCAGGTGTGGAATTATGACCGGAGGAAGGTGATATGTTCTGCCTGGGAGGCTCAACTCTATTCGCCATGGAACAAAGCTCCACTCCCATGTCTGCCGATGTCTTGGAACAGAGTCTCTCTCCCTAAGTTACTGGCAGAGACTCTCCTTGTTGAAGGTGCCCCAGACTTCCAGGTGTGGAATTATGACCGGAGGAAGGTGATATGTTCTGCCTGGGAGGCTCAACTCCCATGTCTGCTGATGTGTTGGAACAGAGTCTCTCTCCCTCAGTTACTGGCAGAGACTCTCCTTGTTGAAGGTGCCCCAGACTTCCAGGTGTGGAATTATGACCGGTGGAAGGTAATATGTTCTGCCTGGGAGGCTCAACTCCCATGTCTGCCGATGTGTTGTAACAGAGTCTTTCTCCCTCAGTTACTGGCAGAGACTCACCTTGTTGAAGGTGCCCCAGACTTCCAGGTGTGGAATTATGAGCGGTGGAAGGTGATATGTTCTGCCTGGGAGGCTTAACTCTATTCTCCATGGAACAAAGCTCCACTCCCATGTCTGCTGATGTCTTGGAACAGAGTCTCTCTCCCTAAGTTACTGGCAGAGACTCTCCTTGTTTAAGGTGCCCCAGACTTCCAGGTGGGGAATTATGACCGGTGGAAGGTGATATGTTCTGCCTGGGAGGCTCAACTCCCATGTCTGCTGATGTTTTGGAACAGAGTCTCTCTCCCTCAGTTACTGGCAGAGACTCTCCTTGTTGAAGGTGCCCCAGACTTCCCGGTGTAGATTTATGACCGGTGGAAGGTGAAATGTTCTGCCTGGGAGGCTCAACTCTATTCGCCATGGAACAAAGCTCCACTCCCATGTCTGCCAATGTGTTGGAACAGAGTCTCTCTCCCTAAGTTACTGGCAGAGACTCTCCTTGTTGAAGGTGTCCCAGACTTCCAGGTGGGGAATTATTACCGGTGGAAGGTGATATGTTCTGCCTGGGAGGTTCAACTCTATTCGCCATGGAACAAAGCTCCACTCCCAAGTCTGCCGATGTGTTGGAACAGAGTCTCTCTCCCTCAGTTACCGGCAGAGACTCTCCTTGTTGAAGGTGCCCCAGACTTCCAGGTGTGGAATTATGAGCGGTGGAAGGTGATATGTTCTGCCTGGGAGGCTCAACTCTATTCGCCATGGAACAAAGCTCCACTCCCATGTCTGCCGATGTCTTGGAACAGAGTCTCTCTCCCTAAGTTACTGGCAGAGACTCTCCTTGTTGAAGGCGCCCCAGACTTCCAGGTGTGGAATTATGACCGGAGGAAGGTGATATGTTCTGCCTGGGAGGCTCAACTCTATTCGCCATGGAACAAAGCTCCACTCCCATGTCTGCCGATGTCTTGGAACAGAGTCTCTCTCCCTAAGTTACTGGCAGAGACTCTCCTTGTTGAAGGTGCCCCAGACTTCCAGGTGTGGAATTATGACCGGAGGAAGGTGATATGTTCTGCCTGGGAGGCTCAACTCTATTCGCCATGGAACAAAGCTCCACTCCCATGTCTGCCGATGTCTTGGAACAGAGTCTCTCTCCCTAAGTTACTGGCAGAGACTCTCCTTGTTGAAGGTGCCCCAGACTTCCAGGTGTGGAATTATGACCGGAGGAAGGTGATATGTTCTGCCTGGGAGGCTCAACTCCCATGTCTGCTGATGTGTTGGAACAGAGTCTCTCTCCCTCAGTTACTGGCAGAGACTCTCCTTGTTGAAGGTGCCCCAGACTTCCAGGTGTGGAATTATGACCGGTGGAAGGTAATATGTTCTGCCTGGGAGGCTCAACTCCCATGTCTGCCGATGTGTTGTAACAGAGTCTTTCTCCCTCAGTTACTGGCAGAGACTCACCTTGTTGAAGGTGCCCCAGACTTCCAGGTGTGGAATTATGAGCGGTGGAAGGTGATATGTTCTGCCTGGGAGGCTTAACTCTATTCTCCATGGAACAAAGCTCCACTCCCATGTCTGCTGATGTCTTGGAACAGAGTCTCTCTCCCTAAGTTACTGGCAGAGACTCTCCTTGTTTAAGGTGCCCCAGACTTCCAGGTGGGGAATTATGACCGGTGGAAGGTGATATGTTCTGCCTGGGAGGCTCAACTCCCATGTCTGCTGATGTTTTGGAACAGAGTCTCTCTCCCTCAGTTACTGGCAGAGACTCTCCTTGTTGAAGGTGCCCCAGACTTCCCGGTGTAGATTTATGACCGGTGGAAGGTGAAATGTTCTGCCTGGGAGGCTCAACTCCCATGTCTGCCGATGTGTTGGAACAGAGTCTCTCTCCCTCAGTTACTGGCAGAGACTCATCTTGTTGAAGGTGCCCCAGACTTCCAGGTGTGGAATTATGAGCGGTGGAAGGTGATATGTTCTGCCTGGGAGGCTCAACTCTATTCGCCATGGAACAAAGCTCCACTCCCATGTCTGCCGATGTCTTGGAACAGAGTCTCTCTCCCTAAGTTACTGGCAGAGACTCTCCTTGTTTAAGGTGCCCCAGACTTACAGGTGGGGAATTATGACCGGTGGAAGGTGATATGTTCTGCCTGGGAGGCTCAACTCCCATGTCTGCTGATGTGTTGGAACAGAGTCTCTCTCCCTCAGTTACTGGCAGAGACTCTCCTTGTTGAAGGTGCCCCAGACTTCCCGGTGTAGATTTATGACCGGTGGAAGGTGAAATGTTCTGCCTGGGAGGCTCAACTCTATTCGCCATGGAACAAAGCTCCACTCCCATGTCTGCCAATGTGTTGGAACAGAGTCTCTCTCCCTAAGTTACTGGCAGAGACTCTCCTTGTTGAAGGTGTCCCAGACTTCCAGGTGGGGAATTATTACCGGTGGAAGGTGATATGTTCTGCCTGGGAGGTTCAACTCTATTCGCCATGGAACAAAGCTCCACTCCCAAGTCTGCCGATGTGTTGGAACAGAGTCTCTCTCCCTCAGTTACCGGCAGAGACTCTCCTTGTTAAAGGTGCCCCAGACTTCCAGGTGTGGAATTATGAGCGGTGGAAGGTGATATGTTCTGCCTGGGAGGCTCAACTCTATTCGCCATGGAACAAAGCTCCACTCCCATGTCTGCCGATGTCTTGGAACAGAGTCTCTCTCCCTAAGTTACTGGCAGAGACTCTCCTTGTTGAAGGCGCCCCAGACTTCCAGGTGTGGAATTATGACCGGAGGAAGGTGATATGTTCTGCCTGGGAGGCTCAACTCTATTTGCCATGGAACAAAGCTCCACTCCCATGTCTGCCGATGTCTTGGAACAGAGTCTCTCTCCCTAAGTTACTGGCAGAGACTCTCCTTGTTGAAGGTGCCCCAGACTTCCAGGTGTGGAATTATGACCGGAGGAAGGTGATATGTTCTGCCTGGGAGGCTCAACTCTATTCGCCATGGAACAAAGCTCCACTCCCATGTCTGCCGATGTCTTGGAACAGAGTCTCTCTCCCTAAGTTACTGGCAGAGACTCTCCTTGTTGAAGGTGCCCCAGACTTCCAGGTGTGGAATTATGACCGGAGGAAGGTGATATGTTCTGCCTGGGAGGCTCAACTCCCATGTCTGCTGATGTGTTGGAACAGAGTCTCTCTCCCTCAGTTACTGGCAGAGACTCTCCTTGTTGAAGGTGCCCCAGACTTCCAGGTGTGGAATTATGACCGGTGGAAGGTAATATGTTCTGCCTGGGAGGCTCAACTCCCATGTCTGCCGATGTGTTGTAACAGAGTCTTTCTCCCTCAGTTACTGGCAGAGACTCACCTTGTTGAAGGTGCCCCAGACTTCCAGGTGTGGAATTATGAGCGGTGGAAGGTGATATGTTCTGCCTGGGAGGCTTAACTCTATTCTCCATGGAACAAAGCTCCACTCCCATGTCTGCTGATGTCTTGGAACAGAGTCTCTCTCCCTAAGTTACTGGCAGAGACTCTCCTTGTTTAAGGTGCCCCAGACTTCCAGGTGGGGAATTATGACCGGTGGAAGGTGATATGTTCTGCCTGGGAGGCTCAACTCCCATGTCTGCTGATGTTTTGGAACAGAGTCTCTCTCCCTCAGTTACTGGCAGAGACTCTCCTTGTTGAAGGTGCCCCAGACTTCCCGGTGTAGATTTATGACCGGTGGAAGGTGAAATGTTCTGCCTGGGAGGCTCAACTCTATTCGCCATGGAACAAAGCTCCACTCCCATGTCTGCCAATGTGTTGGAACAGAGTCTCTCTCCCTAAGTTACTGGCAGAGACTCTCCTTGTTGAAGGTGTCCCAGACTTCCAGGTGGGGAATTATTACCGGTGGAAGGTGATATGTTCTGCCTGGGAGGTTCAACTCTATTCGCCATGGAACAAAGCTCCACTCCCAAGTCTTCCGATGTGTTGGAACAGAGTCTCTCTCCCTCAGTTACCGGCAGAGACTCTCCTTGTTGAAGGTGCCCCAGACTTCCAGGTGTGGAATTATGAGCGGTGGAAGGTGATATGTTCTGCCTGGGAGGCTCAACTCTATTCGCCATGGAACAAAGCTCCACTCCCATGTCTGCCGATGTCTTGGAACAGAGTCTCTCTCCCTAAGTTACTGGCAGAGACTCTCCTTGTTGAAGGCGCCCCAGACTTCCAGGTGTGGAATTATGACCGGAGGAAGGTGATATGTTCTGCCTGGGAGGCTCAACTCTATTCGCCATGGAACAAAGCTCCACTCCCATGTCTGCCGATGTCTTGGAACAGAGTCTCTCTCCCTAAGTTACTGGCAGAGACTCTCCTTGTTGAAGGTGCCCCAGACTTCCAGGTGTGGAATTATGACCGGAGGAAGGTGATATGTTCTGCCTGGGAGGCTCAACTCTATTCGCCATGGAACAAAGCTCCACTCCCATGTCTGCCGATGTCTTGGAACAGAGTCTCTCTCCCTAAGTTACTGGCAGAGACTCTCCTTGTTGAAGGTGCCCCAGACTTCCAGGTGTGGAATTATGACCGGAGGAAGGTGATATGTTCTGCCTGGGAGGCTCAACTCCCATGTCTGCTGATGTGTTGGAACAGAGTCTCTCTCCCTCAGTTACTGGCAGAGACTCTCCTTGTTGAAGGTGCCCCAGACTTCCAGGTGTGGAATTATGACCGGTGGAAGGTAATATGTTCTGCCTGGGAGGCTCAACTCCCATGTCTGCCGATGTGTTGTAACAGAGTCTTTCTCCCTCAGTTACTGGCAGAGACTCACCTTGTTGAAGGTGCCCCAGACTTCCAGGTGTGGAATTATGAGCGGTGGAAGGTGATATGTTCTGCCTGGGAGGCTCAACTCCCATGTCTGCTGATGTGTTGGAACAGAGTCTCTCTCCCTCAGTTACTGGCAGAGACTCTCCTTGTTTAAGGTGCCCCAGACTTCCAGGTGGGGAATTATGACCGGTGGAAGGTGATATGTTCTGCCTGGGAGGCTCAACTCCCATGTCTGCTGATGTTTTGGAACAGAGTCTCTCTCCCTCAGTTACTGGCAGAGACTCTCCTTGTTGAAGGTGCCCCAGACTTCCCGGTGTAGATTTATGACCGGTGGAAGGTGAAATGTTCTGCCTGGGAGGCTCAACTCCCATGTCTGCCGATGTGTTGGAACAGAGTCTCTCTCCCTCAGTTACTGGCAGAGACTCATCTTGTTGAAGGTGCCCCAGACTTCCAGGTGTGGAATTATGAGCGGTGGAAGGTGATATGTTCTGCCTGGGAGGCTCAACTCTATTCGCCATGGAACAAAGCTCCACTCCCATGTCTGCCGATGTCTTGGAACAGAGTCTCTCTCCCTAAGTTACTGGCAGAGACTCTCCTTGTTTAAGGTGCCCCAGACTTCCAGGTGGGGAATTATGACCGGTGGAAGGTGATATGTTCTGCCTGGGAGGCTCAACTCCCATGTCTGCTGATGTGTTGGAACAGAGTCTCTCTCCCTCAGTTACTGGCAGAGACTCTCCTTGTTGAAGGTGCCCCAGACTTCCCGGTGTAGATTTATGACCGGTGGAAGGTGAAATGTTCTGCCTGGGAGGCTCAACTCTATTCGCCATGGAACAAAGCTCCACTCCCATGTCTGCCAATGTGTTGGAACAGAGTCTCTCTCCCTAAGTTACTGGCAGAGACTCTCCTTGTTTAAGGTGTCCCAGACTTCCAGGTGGGGAATTATTACCGGTGGAAGGTGATATGTTCTGCCTGGGAGGTTCAACTCTATTCGCCATGGAACAAAGCTCCACTCCCAAGTCTGCCGATGTGTTGGAACAGAGTCTCTCTCCCTCAGTTACCGGCAGAGACTCTCCTTGTTGAAGGTGCCCCAGACTTCCAGGTGTTGAATTATGAGCGGTGGAAGGTGATATGTTCTGCCTGGGAGGCTCAACTCTATTCGCCATGGAACAAAGCTCCACTCCCATGTCTGCCGATGTCTTGGAACAGAGTCTCTCTCCCTAAGTTACTGGCAGAGACTCTCCTTGTTGAAGGCGCCCCAGACTTCCAGGTGTGGAATTATGACCGGAGGAAGGTGATATGTTCTGCCTGGGAGGCTCAACTCTATTCGCCATGGAACAAAGCTCCACTCCCATGTCTGCCGATGTCTTGGAACAGAGTCTCTCTCCCTAAGTTACTGGCAGAGACTCTCCTTGTTGAAGGTGCCCCAGACTTCCAGGTGTGGAATTATGACCGGAGGAAGGTGATATGTTCTGCCTGGGAGGCTCAACTCTATTCGCCATGGAACAAAGCTACACTCCCATGTCTGCCGATGTCTTGGAACAGAGTCTCTCTCCCTAAGTTACTGGCAGAGACTCTCCTTGTTTAAGGTGCCCCAGACTTCCAGGTGGGGAATTATGACCGGTGGAAGGTGATATGTTCTGCCTGGGAGGCTAAACTCCCATGTCTGCTGATGTGTTGGAACAGAGTCTCTCTCCCTCAGTTACTGGCAAAGACTCTCCTTGTTGAAGGTGCCCCAGACTTCCAGGTGTAGATTTATGACCGGTGGAAGGTGAAATGTTCTGCCTGGGAGGCTCAACTCTATTCGCCATGGAACAAAGCTCCACTCCCATGTCTGCCAATGTGTTGGAACAGAGTCTCTCTCCCTAAGTTACTGGCAGAGACTCTCCTTGTTGAAGGTGCCCCAGACTTTCAGGTGTGGAATTATGACCGGAGGAAGGTGATATGTTCTGCCTTGGAGGCGCAACTCTATTCGCCATGGAACAAAGCTCCACTCCCATGTCTGCCGATGTCTTGGAACAGAGCCTCTCTCCCTAAGTTACTGGCAGAGACTCTCCTTGTTGAAGGTGCCCCAGACTTCCAGGTGTGGAATTATGACCGGAGGAAGGTGATATGTTCTGCCTGGGAGGCTCAACTCTATTCGCCATGGAACAAAGCTCCACTCCCATGTCTGCCGATGTCTTGGAACAGAGTCTCTCTCCCTAAATTACTGGCAGAGACTCTCCTTGTTTAAGGTGCCCCAGACTTCCAGGTCTGGAATTATGACCGGTGGAAGGTGATATGTTCTGCTTGGGAGGCTCAACTCTATTCGCCATGGAACAAAGCTCCACTCCCATGTCTGCCGATGTGTTGGAACAGAGTCTCTCTCCCTAAGTTACTGGCAGAGACTCTCCTTGTTTAAGGTGCCCCAGACTTCCAGGTGGGGAATTATGACCGGTGGAAGGTGATATGTTCTACCTGGGAGGCTCACCTCCCATGTCTGCTGATGTGTTGGAACAGAGTCTCTCTCCCTCAGTTACTGGCAGAGACTCTCCTTGTTGAAGGTGCCCCAGACTTCCAGGTGTGGAATTATGAGCGGTGGAAGGTGATATGTTCTGCCTGGGAGGCTCAACTCTATTCGCCATGGAACAAAGCTCCACTCCCATGTCGGCCGATGTCTTGGAACAGAGTCTCTCTCCCTAAGTTACTGGCAGAGACTCTCCTTGTTGAAGGTGCCCCAGACTTCCAGGTGGGGAATTATGACCGGTGGAAGGTGATATGTTCTGCCTGGGAGGCTCAACTCTATTCGCCATGGAACAAAGCTCCACTCCCATGTCTGCCGATGTCTTGGAACAGAGTCTCTCTCCCTAAGTTACTGGCAGAGACTCTCCTTGTTTAAGGTGCCCCAGACTTCCAGGTGGGGAATTATGACCGGTGGAAGGTGATATGTTCTGCCTGGGAGGCTCAACTCCCATGTCTGCTGATGTGTTGGAACAGAGTCTCTCTCCCTCAGTTACTGGCAGAGACTCTCCTTGTTGAAGGTGCCCCAGACTTCCCGGTGTAGATTTATGACCGGTGGAAGGTGAAATGTTCTGCCTGGGAGGCTCAACTCTATTCGCCATGGAACAAAGCTCCACTCCCATGTCTGCCAATGTGTTGGAACAGAGTCTCTCTCCCTAAGTTACTGGCAGAGACTCTCCTTGTTGAAGGTGTCCCAGACTTCCAGGTGGGGAATTATTACCGGTGGAAGGTGATATGTTCTGCCTGGGAGGCTCAACTCTATTCGCCATGGAACAAAGCTCCACTCCCATGTCGGCCGATGTCTTGGAACAGAGTCTCTCTCCCTAAGTTACTGGCAGAGACTCTCCTTGTTGAAGGTGCCCCAGACTTCCAGGTGGGGAATTATGACCGGTGGAAGGTGATATGTTCTGCCTGGGAGGCTCAACTCTATTCGCCATGGAACAAAGCTCCACTCCCATGTCTGCCGATGTCTTGGAACAGAGTCTCTCTCCCTAAGTTACTGGCAGAGACTCTCCTTGTTTAAGGTGCCCCAGACTTCCAGGTGGGGAATTATGACCGGTGGAAGGTGATATGTTCTGCCTGGGAGGCTCAACTCCCATGTCTGCTGATGTGTTGGAACAGAGTCTCTCTCCCTCAGTTACTGGCAGAGACTCTCCTTGTTGAAGGTGCCCCAGACTTCCCGGTGTAGATTTATGACCGGTGGAAGGTGAAATGTTCTGCCTGGGAGGCTCAACTCTATTCGCCATGGAACAAAGCTCCACTCCCATGTCTGCCAATGTGTTGGAACAGAGTCTCTCTCCCTAAGTTACTGGCAGAGACTCTCCTTGTTGAAGGTGTCCCAGACTTCCAGGTGGGGAATTATTACCGGTGGAAGGTGATATGTTCTGCCTGGGAGGTTCAACTCTATTCGCCATGGAACAAAGCTCCACTCCCAAGTCTGCCGATGTGTTGGAACAGAGTCTCTCTCCCTCAGTTACCGGCAGAGACTCTCCTTGTTGAAGGTGCCCCAGACTTCCAGGTGTGGAATTATGAGCGGTGGAAGGTGATATGTTCTGCCTGGGAGGCTCAACTCTATTCGCCATGGAACAAAGCTCCACTCCCATGTCTGCCGATGTCTTGGAACAGAGTCTCTCTCCCTAAGTTACTGGCAGAGACTCTCCTTGTTGAAGGCGCCCCAGACTTCCAGGTGTGGAATTATGACCGGAGGAAGGTGATATGTTCTGCCTGGGAGGCTCAACTCTATTCGCCATGGAACAAAGCTCCACTCCCATGTCTGCCGATGTCTTGGAACAGAGTCTCTCTCCCTAAGTTACTGGCAGAGACTCTCCTTGTTGAAGGTGCCCCAGACTTCCAGGTGTGGAATTATGATCGGAGGAAGTTGATATGTTCTGCCTGGGAGGCTCAACTCTATTCGCCATGGAACAAAGCTCCACTCCCATGTCTGCCGATGTCTTGGAACAGAGTCTCTCTCCCTAAGTTACTGGCAGAGACTCTCCTTGTTGAAGGTGCCCCAGACTTCCAGGTGTGGAATTATGACCGGAGGAAGGTGATATGTTCTGCCTGGGAGGCTCAACTCCCATGTCTGCTGATGTGTTGGAACAGAGTCTCTCTCCCTCAGTTACTGGCAGAGACTCTCCTTGTTGAAGGTGCCCCAGACTTCCAGGTGTGGAATTATGAGCGGTGGAAGGTGATATGTTCTGCCTGGGAGGCTTAACTCTATTCTCCATGGAACAAAGCTCCACTCCCATGTCTGCTGATGTCTTGGAACAGAGTCTCTCTCCCTAAGTTACTGGCAGAGACTCTCCTTGTTTAAGGTGCCCCAGACTTCCAGGTGGGGAATTATGACCGGTGGAAGGTGATATGTTCTGCCTGGGAGGCTCAACTCCCATGTCTGCTGATGTTTTGGAACAGAGTCTCTCTCCCTCAGTTACTGGCAGAGACTCTCCTTGTTGAAGGTGCCCCAGACTTCCCGGTGTAGATTTATGACCGGTGGAAGGTGAAATGTTCTGCCTGGGAGGCTCAACTCTATTCGCCATGGAACAAAGCTCCACTCCCATGTCTGCCAATGTGTTGGAACAGAGTCTCTCTCCCTAAGTTACTGGCAGAGACTCTCCTTGTTGAAGGTGTCCCAGACTTCCAGGTGGGGAATTATTACCGGTGGAAGGTGATATGTTCTGCCTGGGAGGTTCAACTCTATTCGCCATGGAACAAAGCTCCACTCCCAAGTCTGCCGATGTCTTGGAACAGAGTCTCTCTCCCTAAGTTACTGGCAGAGACTCTCCTTGTTGAAGGTGCCCCAGACTTCCAGGTGTGGAATTATGACCGGAGGAAGGTGATATGTTCTGCCTGGGAGGCTCAACTCTATTCGCCATGGAACAAAGCTCCACTCCCATGTCTGCCGATGTCTTGGAACAGAGTCTCTCTCCCTAAGTTACTGGCAGAGACTCTCCTTGTTGAAGGTGCCCCAGACTTCCAGGTGTGGAATTATGACCGGAGGAAGGTGATATGTTCTGCCTGGGAGGCTCAACTCCCATGTCTGCTGATGTGTTGGAACAGAGTCTCTCTCCCTCAGTTACTGGCAGAGACTCTCCTTGTTGAAGGTGCCCCAGACTTCCAGGTGTGGAATTATGACCGGTGGAAGGTAATATGTTCTGCCTGGGAGGCTCAACTCCCATGTCTGCCGATGTGTTGTAACAGAGTCTTTCTCCCTCAGTTACTGGCAGAGACTCACCTTGTTGAAGGTGCCCCAGACTTCCAGGTGTGGAATTATGAGCGGTGGAAGGTGATATGTTCTGCCTGGGAGGCTTAACTCTATTCTCCATGGAACAAAGCTCCACTCCCATGTCTGCTGATGTCTTGGAACAGAGTCTCTCTCCCTAAGTTACTGGCAGAGACTCTCCTTGTTTAAGGTGCCCCAGACTTCCAGGTGGGGAATTATGACCGGTGGAAGGTGATATGTTCTGCCTGGGAGGCTCAAATCCCATGTCTGCTGATGTTTTGGAACAGAGTCTCTCTCCCTCAGTTACTGGCAGAGACTCTCCTTGTTGAAGGTGCCCCAGACTTCCCGGTGTAGATTTATGACCGGTGGAAGGTGAAATGTTCTGCCTGGGAGGCTCAACTCCCATGTCTGCCGATGTGTTGGAACAGAGTCTCTCTCCCTCAGTTACTGGCAGAGACTCATCTTGTTGAAGGTGCCCCAGACTTCCAGGTGTGGAATTATGAGCGGTGGAAGGTGATATGTTCTGCCTGGGAGGCTCAACTCTATTCGCCATGGAACAAAGCTCCACTCCCATGTCTGCCGATGTCTTGGAACAGAGTCTCTCTCCCTAAGTTACTGGCAGAGACTCTCCTTGTTTAAGGTGCCCCAGACTTCCAGGTGGGGAATTATGACCGGTGGAAGGTGATATGTTCTGCCTGGGAGGCTCAACTCCCATGTCTGCTGATGTGTTGGAACAGAGTCTCTCTCCCTCAGTTACTGGCAGAGACTCTCCTTGTTGAAGGTGCCCCAGACTTCCCGGTGTAGATTTATGACCGGTGGAAGGTGAAATGTTCTGCCTGGGAGGCTCAACTCTATTCGCCATGGAACAAAGCTCCACTCCCATGTCTGCCAATGTGTTGGAACAGAGTCTCTCTCCCTAAGTTACTGGCAGAGACTCTCCTTGTTTAAGGTGTCCCAGACTTCCAGGTGGGGAATTATTACCGGTGGAAGGTGATATGTTCTGCCTGGGAGGTTCAACTCTATTCGCCATGGAACAAAGCTCCACTCCCAAGTCTGCCGATGTGTTGGAACAGAGTCTCTCTCCCTCAGTTACCGGCAGAGACTCTCCTTGTTGAAGGTGCCCCAGACTTCCAGGTGTTGAATTATGAGCGGTGGAAGGTGATATGTTCTGCCTGGGAGGCTCAACTCTATTCGCCATGGAACAAAGCTCCACTCCCATGTCTGCCGATGTCTTGGAACAGAGTCTCTCTCCCTAAGTTACTGGCAGAGACTCTCCTTGTTGAAGGTGCCCCAGACTTCCAGGTGTGGAATTATGACCGGAGGAAGGTGATATGTTCTGCCTGGGAGGCTCAACTCTATACGCCATGGAACAAAGCTCCACTCCCATGTCTGCCGATGTCTTGGAACAGAGTCTCTCTCCCTAAGTTACTGGCAGAGACTCTCCTTGTTGAAGGTGCCCCAGACTTCCAGGTGTGGAATTATGACCGGAGGAAGGTGATATGTTCTGCCTGGGAGGCTCAACTCCCATGTCTGCTGATGTGTTGGAACAGAGTCTCTCTCCCTCAGTTACTGGCAGAGACTCTCCTTGTTGAAGGTGCCCCAGACTTCCAGGTGTGGAATTATGACCGGTGGAAGGTAATATGTTCTGCCTGGGAGGCTCAACTCCCATGTCTGCCGATGTGTTGTAACAGAGTCTTTCTCCCTCAGTTACTGGCAGAGACTCACCTTGTTGAAGGTGCCCCAGACTTCCAGGTGTGGAATTATGAGCGGTGGAAGGTGATATGTTCTGCCTGGGAGGCTTAACTCTATTCTCCATGGAACAAAGCTCCACTCCCATGTCTGCTGATGTCTTGGAACAGAGTCTCTCTCCCTAAGTTACTGGCAGAGACTCTCCTTGTTTAAGGTGCCCCAGACTTCCAGGTGGGGAATTATGACCGGTGGAAGGTGATATGTTCTGCCTGGGAGGCTCAACTCCCATGTCTGCTGATGTTTTGGAACAGAGTCTCTCTCCCTCAGTTACTGGCAGAGACTCTCCTTGTTGAAGGTGCCCCAGACTTCCCGGTGTAGATTTATGACCGGTGGAAGGTGAAATGTTCTGCCTGGGAGGCTCAACTCCCATGTCTGCCGATGTGTTGGAACAGAGTCTCTCTCCCTCAGTTACTGGCAGAGACTCATCTTGTTGAAGGTGCCCCAGACTTCCAGGTGTGGAATTATGAGCGGTGGAAGGTGATATGTTCTGCCTGGGAGGCTCAACTCTATTCGCCATGGAACAAAGCTCCACTCCCATGTCTGCCGATGTCTTGGAACAGAGTCTCTCTCCCTAAGTTACTGGCAGAGACTCTCCTTGTTTAAGGTGCCCCAGACTTCCAGGTGGGGAATTATGACCGGTGGAAGGTGATATGTTCTGCCTGGGAGGCTCAACTCCCATGTCTGCTGATGTGTTGGAACAGAGTCTCTCTCCCTCAGTTACTGGCAGAGACTCTCCTTGTTGAAGGTGCCCCAGACTTCCAGGTGTGGAATTATGAGCGGTGGAAGGTGATATGGTCTGCCTGGGAGGCTTAACTCTATTCTCCATGGAACAAAGCTCCACTCCCATGTCTGCTGATGTCTTGGAACAGAGTCTCTCTCCCTAAGTTACTGGCAGAGACTCTCCTTGTTGAAGGTGCCCCAGACTTCCAGGTGTGGAATTATGACCGGAGGAAGGTGATATGTTCTGCCTGGGAGGCTCAACTCTATTCGCCATGGAACAAAGCTCCACTCCCATGTCTGCCGATGTCTTGGAACAGAGTCTCTCTCCCTAAGTTACTGGCAGAGACTCTCCTTGTTGAAGGTGCCCCAGACTTCCAGGTGTGGAATTATGACTGGAGGAAGGTGATATGTTCTGCCTGGGAGGCTCAACTCCCATGTCTGCTGATGTGTTGGAACAGAGTCTCTCTCCCTCAGTTACTGGCAGAGACTCTCCTTGTTGAAGGTGCCCCAGACTTCCAGGTGTGGAATTATGACCAGTGGAAGGTAATATGTTCTGCCTGGGAGGCTCAACTCCCATGTCTGCCGATGTGTTGTAACAGAGTCTTTCTCCCTCAGTTACTGGCAGAGACTCACCTTGTTGAAGGTGCCCCAGACTTCCAGGTGTGGAATTATGAGCGGTGGAAGGTGATATGGTCTGCCTGGGAGGCTTAACTCTATTCTCCATGGAACAAAGCTCCACTCCCATGTCTGCTGATGTCTTGGAACAGAGTCTCTCTCCCTAAGTTACTGGCAGAGACTCTCCTTGTTTAAGGTGCCCCAGACTTCCAGGTGGGGAATTATGACCGGTGGAAGGTGATATGTTCTGCCTGGGAGGCTCAACTCCCATGTCTGCTGATGTTTTGGAACAGAGTCTCTCTCCCTCAGTTACTGGCAGAGACTCTCCTTGTTGAAGGTGCCCCAGACTTCCCGGTGTAGATTTATGACCGGTGGAAGGTGAAATGTTCTGCCTGGGAGGCTCAACTCCCATGTCTGCCGATGTGTTGGAACAGAGTCTCTCTCCCTCAGTTACTGGCAGAGACTCATCTTGTTGAAGGTGCCCCAGACTTCCAGGTGTGGAATTATGAGCGGTGGAAGGTGATATGTTCTGCCTGGGAGGCTCAACTCTATTCGCCATGGAACAAAGCTCCACTCCCATGTCTGCCGATGTCTTGGAACAGAGTCTCTCTCCCTAAGTTACTGGCAGAGACTCTCCTTGTTGAAGGTGTCCCAGACTTCCAGGTGGGGAATTATTACCGGTGGAAGGTGATATGTTCTGCCTGGGAGGTTCAACTCTATTCGCCATGGAACAAAGCTCCACTCCCAAGTCTGCCGATGTGTTGGAACAGAGTCTCTCTCCCTCAGTTACCGGCAGAGACTCTCCTTGTTGAAGGTGCCCCAGACTTCCAGGTGTGGAATTATGAGCGGTGGAAGGTGATATGTTCTGCCTGGGAGGCTCAACTCTATTCGCCATGGAACAAAGCTCCACTCCCATGTCTGCCGATGTCTTGGAACAGAGTCTCTCTCCCTAAGTTACTGGCAGAGACTCTCCTTGTTGAAGGTGCCCCAGACTTCCAGGTGTGGAATTATGACCGGAGGAAGGTGATATGTTCTGCCTGGGAGGCTCAACTCCCATGTCTGCCGATGTGTTGTAACAGAGTCTTTCTCCCTCAGTTACTGGCAGAGACTCACCTTGTTGAAGGTGCCCCAGACTTCCAGGTGTGGAATTATGAGCGGTGGAAGTTGATATGTTCTGCCTGGGAGGCTTAACTCTATTCTCCATGGAACAAAGCTCCACTCCCATGTCTGCTGATGTCTTGGAACAGAGTCTCTCTCCCTAAGTTACTGGCAGAGACTCTCCTTGTTGAAGGTGCCCCAGACTTCCAGGTGTGGAATTATGACCGGAGGAAGGTGATATGTTCTGCCTGGGAGGCTCAACTCCCATGTCTGCTGATGTGTTGGAACAGAGTCTCTCTCCCTCAGTTACTGGCAGAGACTCTCCTTGTTGAAGGTGCCCCAGACTTCCAGGTGTGGAATTATGACCGGTGGAAGGTGATATGTTCTGCCTGGGAGGCTCAACTCCCATGTCTGCCGATGTGTTGGAACAGAGTCTCTCTCCCTCAGTTACTGGCAGAGACTCACCTTGTTGAAGGTGCCCCAGACTTCCAGGTGTGGAATTATGAGCGGTGGAAGGTGATATGTTCAGCCTGGGAGGCTCAACTCCCATGTCTGCCGATGTCTTGGAACAGAGTCTCTCTCCCTAAGTTACTGGCAGAGACTCTCCTTGTTTAAGGTGCCCCAGACTTCCAGGTGTGGAATTATGACCGGAGGAAGGTGATATGTTCTGCCTGGGAGGCTCAACTCCCATGTCTGCTGATGTGTTGGAACAGAGTCTCTCTCCCTCAGTTACTGGCAGAGACTCTCCTTGTTGAAGGTGCCCCAGACTTCCAGGTGTGGAATTATGACCGGTGGAAGGTGATATGTTCTGCCTGGGAGGCTCAACTCCCATGTCTGCCGATGTGTTGGAACAGAGTCTCTCTCCCTCAGTTACTGGCAGAGACTCACCTTGTTGAAGGTGCCCCAGACTTCCAGGTGTGGAATTATGAGCGGTGGAAGGTGATATGTTCTGCCTGGGAGGCTCAACTCTATTCGCCATGAAACAAAGCTCCACTCCCATGTCTGCCGATGTCTTGGAACAGAGTCTCTCTCCCTAAGTTACTGGCAGAGACTCTCCTTGTTTAAGGTGCCCCAGACTTCCAGGTGGGGAATTATGACCGGTGGAAGGTGATATGTTCTGCCTGGGAGGTTCAACTCTATTCGCCATGGAACAAAGCTCCACTCCAAAGTCTGCCGATGTGTTGGAACAGAGTCTCTCTCCCTCAGTTACTGGCAGAGACTCTCCTTGTTGAAGGTGCCCCAGACTTCCAGGTGTGGAATTATGAGCGGTGGAAGGTGATATGTTCTGCCTGGGAGGCTCAACTCTATTCGCCATGGAACAAAGCTCCACTCCCATGTCTGCCGATGTCTTGGAACAGAGTCTCTCTCCCTAAGTTACTGGCAGAGACTCTCCTTGTTGAAGGTGCCCCAGACTTCCAGGTGTGGAATTATGACCGGAGGAAGGTGATATGTTCTGCCTGGGAGGCTCAACTCCCATGTCTGCTGATGTGTTGGAACAGAGTCTCTCTCCCTCAGTTACTGGCAGAGACTCTCCTTGTTGAAGGTGCCCCAGACTTCCAGGTGTGGAATAATGACCGGTGGAAGGTGATATGTTCTGCCTGGGAGGCTCAACTCCCATGTCTGCCGATGTGTTGGAACAGAGTCTCTCTCCCTCAGTTACTGGCAGAGACTCACCTTGTTGAAGGTGCCCCAGACTTCCAGGTGTGGAATTATGAGCGGTGGAAGGTGATATGTTCTGCCTGGGAGGCTCAACTCCCATGTCTGCTGATGTGTTGGAACAGAGTCTCTCTCCCTCAGTTACTGGCAGAGACTCTCCTTGTTGAAGGTGCCCCAGACTTCCCGGTGTAGATTTATGACCGGTGGAAGGTGAAATGTTCTGCCTGGGAGGCTCAACTCTATTCGCCATGGAACAATGCTCCACTCCCATGTCTGCCAATGTGTTGGAACAGAGTCTCTCTCCCTAAGTTACTGGCAGAGACTCTCCTTGTTGAAGGTGTCCCAGACTTCCAGGTGGGGAATTATCACCTTTGGAAGGTGATATGTTCTGCCTGGGAGGTTCAACTCTATTCGCCATGGAACAAAGCTCCACTCCCAAGTCTGCCGATGTGTTGGAACAGAGTCTCTCTCCCTCAGTTACTGGCAGAGACTCTCCTTGTGGAAGGTGCCCCAGACTTCCAGGTGTGGAATTATGAGCGGTGGAAAGTGATATGTTCTGCCTGGGAGGCTCAACTCTATTCGCCATGGAACAAAGCTCCACTCCCATGTCTGCCGATGTGTTGGAACAGAGTCTCTCTCCCTCAGTTACTGGCAGAGACTCACCTTGTTGAAGGTGCCCCAGACTTCCAGGTGTGGAATTATGAGCGGTGGAAGGTGATATGTTCTGCCTGGGAGGCTCAACTCTATTCGCCATGGAACAAAGCTCCACTCCCATGTCTGCCGATGTGTTGGAACAGAGTCTCTCTCCCTAAGTTACTGGCAGAGACTCACCTTGTTGAAGGTGCCCCAGACTTCCAGGTGTGGAATTATGAGCGGTGGAAGGTGATATGTTCTGCCTGGGAGGCTCAACTCCCATGTCTGCTGATGTGTTGGAACAGAGTCTCTCTCCCTCAGTTACTGGCAGAGACTCTCCTTGTTGAAGGTGCCCCAGACTTCCCGGTGTAGATTTATGACTGGTGGAAGGTGAAATGTTCTGCCTGGGAGGCTCAACTCTATTCGCCATGGAACAAAGCTCCACTCCCATGTCTGCCAATGTGTTGGAACAGAGTCTCTCTCCCTAAGTTACTGGCAGAGACTCTCCTTGTTGAAGGTGTCCCAGACTTCCAGGTGGGGAATTATCACCGGTGGAAGGTGATATGTTCTGCCTGGGAGGTTCAACTCTATTCGCCATGGAACAAAGCTCCACTCCCAAGTCTGCCGATGTGTTGGAACAGAGTCTCTCTCCCTCAGTTACTGGCAGAGACTCTCCTTGTTGAAGGTGCCCCAGACTTCCAGGTGTGGAATTATGAGCGGTGGAAGGTGATATGTTCTGCCTGGGAGGCTCAACTCTATTCGCCATGGAACAAAGCTCCACTCCCATGTCTGCTGATGTCTTGGAACAGAGTCTCTCTCCCTAAGTTACTGGCAGAGACTCTCCTTGTTGAAGGTGCCCCAGACTTCCAGGTGTGGAATTATGACCGGAGGAAGGTGATATGTTCTGCCTGGGAGGCTCAACTCCCATGTCTGCTGATGTGTTGGAACAGAGTTTCTCTCCCTCAGTTACTGGCAGAGACTCTCCTTGTTGAAGGTGCCCCAGACTTCCAGGTGTGGAATTATGACCGGTGGAAGGTGATATGTTCTGCCTGGGAGGCTCAACTCCCATGTCTGCCGATGTGTTGGAACAGAGTCTCTCTCCCTCAGTTACTGGCAGAGACTCACCTTGTTGAAGGTGCCCCAGACTTCCAGGTGTGGAATTATGAGCGGTGGAAGGTGATATGTTCAGCCTGGGAGGCTCAACTCCCATGTCTGCCGATGTCTTGGAACAGAGTCTCTCTCCCTAAGTTACTGGCAGAGACTCTCCTTGTTTAAGGTGCCCCAGACTTCCAGGTGTGGAATTATGACCGGAGGAAGGTGATATGTTCTGCCTGGGAGGCTCAACTCCCATGTCTGCTGATGTGTTGGAACAGAGTCTCTCTCCCTCAGTTACTGGCAGAGACTCTCCTTGTTGAAGGTGCCCCAGACTTCCAGGTGTGGAATTATGACCGGTGGAAGGTGATATGTTCTGCCTGGGAGGCTCAACTCCCATGTCTGCCGATGTGTTGGAACAGAGTCTCTCTCCCTCAGTTACTGGCAGAGACTCACCTTGTTGAAGGTGCCCCAGATTTCCAGGTGTGGAATTATGAGCGGTGGAAGGTGATATGTTCTGCCTGGGAGGCTCAACTCTATTCGACATGGAACAAAGCTCCACTCCCATGTCTGCCGATGTCTTGGAACAGAGTCTCTCTCCCTAAGTTACTGGCAGAGACTCTCCTTGTTTAAGGTGCCCCAGACTTCCAGGTGTGGAATTATGAGCGGTGGAAGGTGATATGTTCTGCCTGGGAGGCTCAACTCTATTAGCCATGGAACAAAGCTCCACTCCCATGTCTGCCGATGTCTTGGAACAGAGTCTCTCTCCCTAAGTTACTGGCAGAGACTCTCCTTGTTTAAGGTGCCCCAGACTTCCAGGTGGGGAATTATGACCGGTGGAAGGTGATATGTTCTGCCTGGGAGGCTCAACTCCCATGTCTGCCGATGTGTTGGAACAGAGTCTCTCTCCCTCAGTTACTGGCAGAGACTCTCCTTGTTGAAGGTGCCCCAGACTTCCCGGTGAAGATTTATGACCGGTGGAAGGTGAAATGTTCTGCCTGGGAGGCTCAACTCTATTCGCCATGGAACAAAGCTCCACTCCCATGTCTGCCAATGTGTTGGAACAGAGTCTCTCTCCCTAAGTTACTGGCAGAGACTCTCCTTGTTGAAGGTGTCCCAGACTACCAGGTGGGGAATTATCACCGGTGGAAGGTGATATGTTCTGCTTGGGAGGTTCAACTCTATTCGCCATGGAACAAAGCTCCACTCCCAAGTCTGCCGATGTGTTGGAACAGAGTCTCTCTCCCTCAGTTACTGGCAGAGACTCTCCTTGTTGAAGGTGCCCCAGACTTCCAGGTGTGGAATTATGAGCTGTGGAAGGTGATATGTTCTGCCTGAGAGGCTCAACTCTATTCGCCATGGAACAAAGCTCCACTCCCATGTCTGCCGATGTCTTGGAACAGAGTCTCTCTCCCTAAGTTACTGGCAGAGACTCTCCTTGTTGAAGGTGCCCCAGACTTCCAGGTGTGGAATTATGACCGGAGGAAGGTGATATGTTCTGCCTGGGAGGCTCAACTCCCATGTCTGCTGATGTGTTGGAACAGAGTCTCTCTCCCTCAGTTACTGGCAGAGACTCTCCTTGTTGAAGGTGCCCCAGACTTCCAGGTGTGGAATTATGACCGGTGGAAGGTGATATGTTCTGCCTGGGAGGCTCAACTCCCATGTCTGCTGATGTGTTGGAACAGAGTCTCTCTCCCTCAGTTACTGGCAGAGACTCTCCTTGTTGAAGGTGCCCCAGACTTCCCGGTGTAGATTTATGACCGGTGGAAGGTGAAATGTTCTGCCTGGGAGGCTCAATTCTATTCGCCATGGAACAAAGCTCCACTCCCATGTCTGCCAATGTGTTGGAACAGAGTCTCTCTCTCTAAGTTACTGGCAGAGACTCTCCTTGTTGAAGGTGTCCCAGACTTCCAGGTGGGGAATTATCACCGGTGGAAGGTGATATGTTCTGCCTGGGAGGTTCAACTCTATTCGCCATGGAACAAAGCTCCACTCCCAAGTCTGCCGATGTGTTGGAACAGAGTCTCTCTCCCTCAGTTACTGGCAGAGACTCTCCTTGTTGAAGGTGCCCCAGACTTCCAGGTGTGGAATTATGACCGGTGGAAGGTGATATGTTCTGCCTGGGAGGCTCAACTCCCATGTCTGCCGATGTGTTGGAACAGAGTCTCTCTCCCTCAGTTACTGGCAGAGACTCACCTTGTTGAAGGTGCCCCAGACATCCAGGTGTTGAATTATGAGCGGTGGAAGGTGATATGTTCTGCCTGGAGGCTCAACTCTATTCGCCATGGAACAAAGCTCCACTCCCATGTCTGCCGATGTCTTGGAACAGAGTCTCTCTCCCTAAGTTACTGGCAGAGACTCTCCTTGTTTAAGGTGCCCCAGACTTCCAGGTGGGGAATTATGACCGGTGGAAGGTGATATGTTCTGCCTGGGAGGCTCAACTCCCATGTCTGCTGATGTGTTGGAACAGAGTCTCTCTCCCTCAGTTACTGGCAGAGACTCTCCTTGTTGAAGGTGCCCCAGACTTCCCGGTGTAGATTTATGACCGGTGGAAGGTGAAATGTTCTGCCTGGGAGGCTCAACTCTATTCGCCATGGAACAAAGCTCCACTCCCATGTCTGCCAATGTGTTGGAACAGAGTCTCTCTCCCTAAGTTACTGGCAGAGACTCTCCTTGTTGAAGGTGTCCCAGACTTCCAGGTGGGGAATTATCACCGGTGGAAGGTGATATGTTCTGCCTGGGAGGTTCAACTCTATTCGCCATGGAACAAAGCTCCACTCCCAAGTCTGCCGATGTGTTGGAACAGAGTCTCTCTCCCTCAGTTACTGGCAGAGACTCTCCTTGTTGAAGGTGCCCCAGACTTCCAGGTGTGGAATTATGAGCGGTGGAAGGTGATATGTTCTGCCTGGGAGGCTCAACTCTATTCGCCATGGAACAAAGCTCCACTCCCATGTCTGCTGATGTCTTGGAACAGAGTCTCTCTCCCTAAGTTACTGGCAGAGACTCTCCTTGTTGAAGGTGCCCCAGACTTCCAGGTGTGGAATTATGACCGGAGGAAGGTGATATGTTCTGCCTGGGAGGCTCAACTCCCATGTCTGCTGATGTGTTGGAACAGAGTCTCTCTCCCTCAGTTACTGGCAGAGACTCTTCTTGTTGAAGGTGCCCCAGACTTCCAGGTGTGGAATTATGACCGGTGGAAGGTGATATGTTCTGCCTGGGAGGCTCAACTCCCATGTCTGCCGATGTGTTGGAACAGAGTCTCTCTCCCTCAGTTACTGGAAGAGACTCACCTTGTTGAAGGTGCCCCAGACTTCCAGGTGTGGAATTATGAGCGGTGGAAGGTGATATGTTCAGCCTGGGAGGCTCAACTCCCATGTCTGCCGATGTCTTGGAACAGAGTCTCTCTCCCTAAGTTACTGGCAGAGACTCTCCTTGTTGAAGGTGCCCCAGACTTCCAGGTGTGGAATTATGACCGGAGGAAGGTGATATGTTCTGCCTGGGAGGCTCAACTCCCATGTCTGCTGATGTGTTGGAACAGAGTCTCTCTCCCTCAGTTACTGGCAGAGACTCTCCTTGTTGAAGGTGCCCCAGACTTCCAGGTGTGGAATTATGAGCGGTGGAAGGTGATATGTTCTGCCTGGGAGGCTCAACTCCCATGTCTGCCGATGTGTTGGAACAGAGTCTCTCTCCCTCAGTTACTGGCAGAGACTCACCTTGTTGAAGGTGCCCCAGACTTCCAGGTGTGGAATTATGAGCGGTGGAAGGTGATATGTTCTGCCTGGGAGGCTCAACTCCCATGTCTGCTGATGTGTTGGAACAGAGTCTCTCTCCCTCAGTTACTGGCAGAGACTCTCCTTGTTGAAGGTGCCCCAGACTTCCCGGTGTAGATTTATGACCGGTGGAAGGTGAAATGTTCTGCCTGGGAGGCTCAACTCTATTCACCATGGAACAAAGCTCCACTCCCATGTCTGCCAATGTGTTGGAACAGAGTCTCTCTCCCTAAGTTACTGGCAGAGACTCTCCTTGTTGAAGGTGTCCCAGACTTCCAGGTGGGGAATTATCACCGGTGGAAGGTGATATGTTCTGCCTGGGAGGTTCAACTCTATTCGCCATGGAACAAAGCTCCACTCCCAAGTCTGCCGATGTGTTGGAACAGAGTCTCTCTCCCTCAGTTACTGGCAGAGACTCTCCTTGTTGAAGGTGCCCCAGACTTCCAGGTGTGGAATTATGAGCGGTGGAAAGTGATATGTTCTGCCTGGGAGGCTCAACTCTATTCGCCATGGAACAAAGCTCCACTCCCATGTCTGCCGATGTGTTGGAACAGAGTCTCTCTCCCTCAGTTACTGGCAGAGACTCACCTTGTTGAAGGTGCCCCAGACTTCCAGGTGTGGAATTATGAGCGGTGGAAGGTGATATGTTCTGCCTGGGAGGCTCAACTCCCATGTCTGCTGATGTGTTGGAACAGAGTCTCTCTCCCTCAGTTACTGGCAGAGACTCTCCTTGTTGAAGGTGCCCCAGACTTCCCGGTGTAGATTTATGACCGGTGGAAGGTGAAATGTTCTGCCTGGGAGGCTCAACTCCCATGTCTGCCGATGTGTTGGAACAGAGTCTCTCTCCCTCAGTTACTGGCAGAGACTCATCTTGTTGAAGGTGCCCCAGACTTCCAGGTGTGGAATTATGAGCGGTGGAAGGTGATATGTTCTGCCTGGGAGGTTCAACTCTATTCGCCATGGAACAAAGCTCCACTCCCAAGTCTGCCGATGTGTTGGAACAGAGTCTCTCTCCCTAAGTTACTGGCAGAGACTCTCCTTGTTGAAGGTGCCCCAGACTTCCAGGTGTGGAATTATGACCGGAGGAAGGTGATATGTTCTGCCTGGGAGGCTCAACTCCCATGTCTGCTGATGTGTTGGAACAGAGTCTCTCTCCCTCAGTTACTGGCAGAGACTCTCCTTGTTGAAGGTGCCCCAGACTTCCAGGTGTGGAATTATGAGCGGTGGAAGGTGATATGTTCTGCCTGGGAGGCTCAACTCCCATGTCTGCCGATGTGTTGGAACAGAGTCTCTCTCCCTCAGTTACTGGCAGAGACTCACCTTGTTGAAGGTGCCCCAGACTTCCAGGTGTGGAATTATGAGCGGTGGAAGGTGATATGTTCTGCCTGGGAGGCTCAACTCCCATGTCTGCTGATGTGTTGGAACAGAGTCTCTCTCCCTCAGTTACTGGCAGAGACTCTCCTTGTTGAAGGTGCCCCAGACTTCCCGGTGTAGATTTATGACCGGTGGAAGGTGAAATGTTCTGCCTGGGAGGCTCAACTCTATTCACCATGGAACAAAGCTCCACTCCCATGTCTGCCAATGTGTTGGAACAGAGTCTCTCTCCCTAAGTTACTGGCAGAGACTCTCCTTGTTGAAGGTGTCCCAGACTTCCAGGTGGGGAATTATCACCGGTGGAAGGTGATATGTTCTGCCTGGGAGGTTCAACTCTATTCGCCATGGAACAAAGCTCCACTCCCAAGTCTGCCGATGTGTTGGAACAGAGTCTCTCTCCCTCAGTTACTGGCAGAGACTCTCCTTGTTGAAGGTGCCCCAGACTTCCAGGTGTGGAATTATGAGCGGTGGAAAGTGATATGTTCTGCCTGGGAGGCTCAACTCTATTCGCCATGGAACAAAGCTCCACTCCCAAGTCTGCCGATGTGTTGGAACAGAGTCTCTCTCCCTCAGTTACTGGCAGAGACTCTCCTTGTTGAAGGTGCCCCAGACTTCCAGGTGTGGAATTATGAGCGGTGGAAGGTGATATGTTCTGCCTGGGAGGCTCAACTTTCATGTCTGCTGATGTGTTGGAACAGAGTCTCTCTCCCTCAGTTACTGGCAGAGACTCTCCTTGTTGAAGGTGCCCCAGACTTCCCGGTGTAGATTTATGACCGGTGGAAGGTGAAATGTTCTGCCTGGGAGGCTCAACTCTATTCGCCATGGAACAAAGCTCCACTCCCATGTCTGCCAATGTGTTGGAACAGAGTCTCTCTCCCTAAGTTACTGGCAGAGACTCTCCTTGTTGAAGGTGTCCCAGACTTCCAGGTGGGGAATTATCACCGGTGGAAGGTGATATGTTCTGCCTGGGAGGTTCAACTCTATTCGCCATGGAACAAAGCTCCACTCCCAAGTCTGCCGATGTGTTGGAACAGAGTCTCTCTCCCTCAGTTACTGGCAGAGACTCTCCTTGTTGAAGGTGCCCCAGACTTCCAGGTGTGGAATTATGAGCGGTGGAAGGTGATATGTTCTGCCTGGGAGGCTCAACTCCCATGTCTGCTGATGTGTTGGAACAGAGTCTCTCTCCCTCAGTTACTGGCAGAGACTCACCTTGTTGAAGGTGCCCCAGACTTCCAGGTGTGGAATTATGACCGGAGGAAGGTGATATGTTCTGCCTGGGAGGCTCAACTCTATTCGCCATGGAACAAAGCTACACTCCCATGTCTGCCGATGTCTTGGAACAGAGTCTCTCTCCCTAAGTTACTGGCAGAGACTCTCCTTGTTGAAGGTGCCCCAGACTTCCAGGTGGGGAATTATGACCGGTGGAAGGTGATATGTTCTGCCTGGGAGGCTCAACTCCCATGTCTGCCGATGTGTTGGAACAGAGTCTCTCTCCCTCAGTTACTGGCAGAGACTCTCCTTGTTGAAGGTGCCCCAGACTTCCAGGTGTGGAATTATGAGCGGTGGAAGGTGATATGTTCTGCCTGGGAGGCTCAACTCCCATGTCTGCTGATGTGTTGGAACAGAGTCTCTCTCCCTCAGTTACTGGCAGAGACTCTCCTTGTTGAAGGTGCCCCAGACTTCCACGTGTGGAATTATGACCGGTGGAAGGTGATATGTTCTGCCTGGGAGGCTCAACTCCCATGTCTGCCGATGTGTTGGAACAGAGTCTCTCTCCCTCAGTTACTGGCAGAGACTCACCTTGTTGAAGGTGCCCCAGACTTCCAGTTGTGGAATTATGACCGGTGGAAGGTAATATGTTCTGCCTGGGAGGCTCAACTCCCATGTCTGCTGATGTGTTGGAACAGAGTCTCTCTCCCTCAGTTACTGGCAGAGACTCTCCTTGTTGAAGGTGCCCCAGACTTCCCGGTGTAGATTTATGACCGGTGGAAGGTGAAATGTTCTGCCTGGGAGGCTCAATTCTATTCGCCATGGAACAAAGCTCCACTCCCATGTCTGCCAATGTGTTGGAACAGAGTCTCTCTCTCTAAGTTACTGGCAGAGACTCTCCTTGTTGAAGGTGCCCAAGACTTCCAGGTGGGGAATTATAAACGGTGGAAGGTGATATGTTCTGCCTGGGAGGTTCAACTCTATTCGCCATGGAACAAAGCTCCACTCCCATGTCTGCCAATGTGTTGGAACAGAGTCTCTCTCCCTCAGTTACTGGCAGAGACTCTCCTTTTTGAAGGTGCCCCAAACTTCCAGGTGTGGAATTATGACCGGTGGAAGGTGATATGTTCTGCCTGGGAGGTTCAACTCTATTCGCCATGGAACAAAGCTCCACTCCCATGTCTGCCGATGTGTTGGAAAAGAGATCTCCTGTCCTTCTCTGTCTCCCACCCAGATGGCCGTTCTCAATAAAGCCTTGTGCCTGCCTGTCGAACAGTCTTCCGCAAGGCACACTAGCCTGAAAGCTTTCGGCTGTGCCCTGGATAACCCCTAGACCAAAGCGCCTCAAACAGCGGTACACGACGCCAGATTATTTAGTAAAAGGCCTCCTCCCTTGTTTATCAAGCCAGTAATCAACAGATCTTTCCTTCTCCACTCCTCCTTCTGTTCTTCCACAAAGACAAGAAGCTCCAGCAAGCTGAAGCATACAAAAATTGCAACAAAACTCGGTTTCATCTCTCTCTCCACGGGAAATCTTTAGTAAAAGCCAAAAGACTCGTTCGGTATGAAGAGAGACCAGAGCATGTTTTTGCTGCTGGAACAAGCCCCGCCTCCGATGCCTGCCGACAGCCACAGGTGTCGAGCTGCTCAGGGAGATGCCACTAATTTGCACAGAGGCAAATTCCCTTGCAAAATGTGTGCAAATTAGGCCACAGACAAAAAGGAGTCCCAGACGGCGCCCGGGGAGGGATTTGTGCCAAAGAAGGTGTTGTGCTCCAGGGAGGGGGGCAGGCCTCATAGACTCCTGCTTTGGTTATTGTTGTTGTCGTCGTCAAAAACAGAAGCAGAGAGGAGAGGAGGATTCCATTTAGATCTCCTGTCCTTCTCTGTCTCCCACCCAGATGGCCGTTCTCAATAAAGCCTTGTGCCTGCCTGTCGAACAGTCTTCCGCAAGGCACACTAGCCTGAAAGCTTTCGGCTGTGCCCTTGATAACCCCTAGACCAAAGCGCCTCAAACAGCGGTACACGACGCCAGATTATTTAGTAAAAGGCCTCCTCCCTTGTTTATCAAGCCAGTAATCAACAGATCTTTCCTTCTCCACTCCTCCTTCTGTTCTTCCACAAAGACAAGAAGCTCCAGCAAGCTGAAGCATACAAAAATTGCAACAAAACTCGGTTTCATCTCTCTCTCCACGGGAAATCTTTAGTAAAAGCCAAAAGACTCGTTCGGTATGAAGAGAGACCAGAGCATGTTTTTGCTGCTGGAACAAGCCCCGCCTCCGATGCCTGCCGACAGCCACAGGTGTCGAGCTGCTCAGGGAGATGCCACTAATTTGCACAGAGGCAAATTCCCTTGCAAAATGTGTGCAAATTAGGCCACAGACAAAAAGGAGTCCCAGACGGCGCCCGGGGAGGGATTTGTGCCAAAGAAGGTGTTGTGCTCCAGGGAGGGGGGCAGGCCTCATAGACTCCTGCTTTGGTTATTGTTGTTGTCGTCGTCAAAAACAGAAGCAGAGAGGAGAGGAGGATTCCATTTAGATCTCCTGTCCTTCTCTGTCTCCCACCCAGATGGCCGTTCTCAATAAAGCCTTGTGCCTGCCTGTCGAACAGTCTTCCGCAAGGCACACTAGCCTGAAAGCTTTCGGCTGTGCCCTGGATAACCCCTAGACCAAAGCGCCTCAAACAGCGGTACACGACGCCAGATTATTTAGTAAAAGGCCTCCTCCCTTGTTTATCAAGCCAGTAATCAACAGATCTTTCCTTCTCCACTCCTCCTTCTGTTCTTCCACAAAGACAAGAAGCTCCAGCAAGCTGAAGCATACAAAAATTGCAACAAAACTCGGTTTCATCTCTCTCTCCACGGGAAATCTTTAGTAAAAGCCAAAAGACTCGTTCGGTATGAAGAGAGACCAGAGCATGTTTTTGCTGCTGGAACAAGCCCCGCCTCCGATGCCTGCCGACAGCCACAGGTGTCGAGCTGCTCAGGGAGATGCCACTAATTTGCACAGAGGCAAATTCCCTTGCAAAATGTGTGCAAATTAGGCCACAGACAAAAAGGAGTCCCAGACGGCGCCCGGGGAGGGATTTGTGCCAAAGAAGGTGTTGTGCTCCAGGGAGGGGGGCAGGCCTCATAGACTCCTGCTTTGGTTATTGTTGTTGTCGTCGTCAAAAACAGAAGCAGAGAGGAGAGGAGGATTCCATTTAGATCTCCTGTCCTTCTCTGTCTCCCACCCAGATGGCCGTTCTCAATAAAGCCTTGTGCCTGCCTGTCGAACAGTCTTCCGCAAGGCACACTAGCCTGAAAGCTTTCGGCTGTGCCCTTGATAACCCCTAGACCAAAGCGCCTCAAACAGCGGTACACGACGCCAGATTATTTAGTAAAAGGCCTCCTCCCTTGTTTATCAAGCCAGTAATCAACAGATCTTTCCTTCTCCACTCCTCCTTCTGTTCTTCCACAAAGACAAGAAGCTCCAGCAAGCTGAAGCATACAAAAATTGCAACAAAACTCGGTTTCATCTCTCTCTCCACGGGAAATCTTTAGTAAAAGCCAAAAGACTCGTTCGGTATGAAGAGAGACCAGAGCATGTTTTTGCTGCTGGAACAAGCCCCGCCTCCGATGCCTGCCGACAGCCACAGGTGTCGAGCTGCTCAGGGAGATGCCACTAATTTGCACAGAGGCAAATTCCCTTGCAAAATGTGTGCAAATTAGGCCACAGACAAAAAGGAGTCCCAGACGGCGCCCGGGGAGGGATTTGTGCCAAAGAAGGTGTTGTGCTCCAGGGAGGGGGGCAGGCCTCATAGACTCCTGCTTTGGTTATTGTTGTTGTCGTCGTCAAAAACAGAAGCAGAGAGGAGAGGAGGATTCCATTTAGATCTCCTGTCCTTCTCTGTCTCCCACCCAGATGGCCGTTCTCAATAAAGCCTTGTGCCTGCCTGTCGAACAGTCTTCCGCAAGGCACACTAGCCTGAAAGCTTTCGGCTGTGCCCTGGATAACCCCTAGACCAAAGCGCCTCAAACAGCGGTACACGACGCCAGATTATTTAGTAAAAGGCCTCCTCCCTTGTTTATCAAGCCAGTAATCAACAGATCTTTCCTTCTCCACTCCTCCTTCTGTTCTTCCACAAAGACAAGAAGCTCCAGCAAGCTGAAGCATACAAAAATTGCAACAAAACTCGGTTTCATCTCTCTCTCCACGGGAAATCTTTAGTAAAAGCCAAAAGACTCGTTCGGTATGAAGAGAGACCAGAGCATGTTTTTGCTGCTGGAACAAGCCCCGCCTCCGATGCCTGCCGACAGCCACAGGTGTCGAGCTGCTCAGGGAGATGCCACTAATTTGCACAGAGGCAAATTCCCTTGCAAAATGTGTGCAAATTAGGCCACAGACAAAAAGGAGTCCCAGACGGCGCCCGGGGAGGGATTTGTGCCAAAGAAGGTGTTGTGCTCCAGGGAGGGGGGCAGGCCTCATAGACTCCTGCTTTGGTTATTGTTGTTGTCGTCGTCAAAAACAGAAGCAGAGAGGAGAGGAGGATTCCATTTAGATCTCCTGTCCTTCTCTGTCTCCCACCCAGATGGCCGTTCTCAATAAAGCCTTGTGCCTGCCTGTCGAACAGTCTTCCGCAAGGCACACTAGCCTGAAAGCTTTCGGCTGTGCCCTGGATAACCCCTAGACCAAAGCGCCTCAAACAGCGGTACACGACGCCAGATTATTTAGTAAAAGGCCTCCTCCCTTGTTTATCAAGCCAGTAATCAACAGATCTTTCCTTCTCCACTCCTCCTTCTGTTCTTCCACAAAGACAAGAAGCTCCAGCAAGCTGAAGCATACAAAAATTGCAACAAAACTCGGTTTCATCTCTCTCTCCACGGGAAATCTTTAGTAAAAGCCAAAAGACTCGTTCGGTATGAAGAGAGACCAGAGCATGTTTTTGCTGCTGGAACAAGCCCCGCCTCCGATGCCTGCCGACAGCCACAGGTGTCGAGCTGCTCAGGGAGATGCCACTAATTTGCACAGAGGCAAATTCCCTTGCAAAATGTGTGCAAATTAGGCCACAGACAAAAAGGAGTCCCAGACGGCGCCCGGGGAGGGATTTGTGCCAAAGAAGGTGTTGTGCTCCAGGGAGGGGGGCAGGCCTCATAGACTCCTGCTTTGGTTATTGTTGTTGTCGTCGTCAAAAACAGAAGCAGAGAGGAGAGGAGGATTCCATTTAGATCTCCTGTCCTTCTCTGTCTCCCACCCAGATGGCCGTTCTCAATAAAGCCTTGTGCCTGCCTGTCGAACAGTCTTCCGCAAGGCACACTAGCCTGAAAGCTTTCGGCTGTGCCCTGGATAACCCCTAGACCAAAGCGCCTCAAACAGCGGTACACGACGCCAGATTATTTAGTAAAAGGCCTCCTCCCTTGTTTATCAAGCCAGTAATCAACAGATCTTTCCTTCTCCACTCCTCCTTCTGTTCTTCCACAAAGACAAGAAGCTCCAGCAAGCTGAAGCATACAAAAATTGCAACAAAACTCGGTTTCATCTCTCTCTCCACGGGAAATCTTTAGTAAAAGCCAAAAGACTCGTTCGGTATGAAGAGAGACCAGAGCATGTTTTTGCTGCTGGAACAAGCCCCGCCTCCGATGCCTGCCGACAGCCACAGGTGTCGAGCTGCTCAGGGAGATGCCACTAATTTGCACAGAGGCAAATTCCCTTGCAAAATGTGTGCAAATTAGGCCACAGACAAAAAGGAGTCCCAGACGGCGCCCGGGGAGGGATTTGTGCCAAAGAAGGTGTTGTGCTCCAGGGAGGGGGGCAGGCCTCATAGACTCCTGCTTTGGTTATTGTTGTTGTCGTCGTCAAAAACAGAAGCAGAGAGGAGAGGAGGATTCCATTTAGATCTCCTGTCCTTCTCTGTCTCCCACCCAGATGGCCGTTCTCAATAAAGCCTTGTGCCTGCCTGTCGAACAGTCTTCCGCAAGGCACACTAGCCTGAAAGCTTTCGGCTGTGCCCTGGATAACCCCTAGACCAAAGCGCCTCAAACAGCGGTACACGACGCCAGATTATTTAGTAAAAGGCCTCCTCCCTTGTTTATCAAGCCAGTAATCAACAGATCTTTCCTTCTCCACTCCTCCTTCTGTTCTTCCACAAAGACAAGAAGCTCCAGCAAGCTGAAGCATACAAAAATTGCAACAAAACTCGGTTTCATCTCTCTCTCCACGGGAAATCTTTAGTAAAAGCCAAAAGACTCGTTCGGTATGAAGAGAGACCAGAGCATGTTTTTGCTGCTGGAACAAGCCCCGCCTCCGATGCCTGCCGACAGCCACAGGTGTCGAGCTGCTCAGGGAGATGCCACTAATTTGCACAGAGGCAAATTCCCTTGCAAAATGTGTGCAAATTAGGCCACAGACAAAAAGGAGTCCCAGACGGCGCCCGGGGAGGGATTTGTGCCAAAGAAGGTGTTGTGCTCCAGGGAGGGGGGCAGGCCTCATAGACTCCTGCTTTGGTTATTGTTGTTGTCGTCGTCAAAAACAGAAGCAGAGAGGAGAGGAGGATTCCATTTAGATCTCCTGTCCTTCTCTGTCTCCCACCCAGATGGCCGTTCTCAATAAAGCCTTGTGCCTGCCTGTCGAACAGTCTTCCGCAAGGCACACTAGCCTGAAAGCTTTCGGCTGTGCCCTGGATAACCCCTAGACCAAAGCGCCTCAAACAGCGGTACACGACGCCAGATTATTTAGTAAAAGGCCTCCTCCCTTGTTTATCAAGCCAGTAATCAACAGATCTTTCCTTCTCCACTCCTCCTTCTGTTCTTCCACAAAGACAAGAAGCTCCAGCAAGCTGAAGCATACAAAAATTGCAACAAAACTCGGTTTCATCTCTCTCTCCACGGGAAATCTTTAGTAAAAGCCAAAAGACTCGTTCGGTATGAAGAGAGACTAGAGCATGTTTTTGCTGCTGGAACAAGCCCCGCCTCCGATGCCTGCCGACAGCCACAGGTGTCGAGCTGCTCAGGGAGATGCCACTAATTTGCACAGAGGCAAATTCCCTTGCAAAATGTGTGCAAATTAGGCCACAGACAAAAAGGAGTCCCAGACGGCGCCCGGGGAGGGATTTGTGCCAAAGAAGGTGTTGTGCTCCAGGGAGGGGGGCAGGCCTCATAGACTCCTGCTTTGGTTATTGTTGTTGTCGTCGTCAAAAACAGAAGCAGAGAGGAGAGGAGGATTCCATTTAGATCTCCTGTCCTTCTCTGTCTCCCACCCAGATGGCCGTTCTCAATAAAGCCTTGTGCCTGCCTGTCGAACAGTCTTCCGCAAGGCACACTAGCCTGAAAGCTTTCGGCTGTGCCCTGGATAACCCCTAGACCAAAGCGCCTCAAACAGCGGTACACGACGCCAGATTATTTAGTAAAAGGCCTCCTCCCTTGTTTATCAAGCCAGTAATCAACAGATCTTTCCTTCTCCACTCCTCCTTCTGTTCTTCCACAAAGACAAGAAGCTCCAGCAAGCTGAAGCATACAAAAATTGCAACAAAACTCGGTTTCATCTCTCTCTCCACGGGAAATCTTTAGTAAAAGCCAAAAGACTCGTTCGGTATGAAGAGAGACCAGAGCATGTTTTTGCTGCTGGAACAAGCCCCGCCTCCGATGCCTGCCGACAGCCACAGGTGTCGAGCTGCTCAGGGAGATGCCACTAATTTGCACAGAGGCAAATTCCCTTGCAAAATGTGTGCAAATTAGGCCACAGACAAAAAGGAGTCCCAGACGGCGCCCGGGGAGGGATTTGTGCCAAAGAAGGTGTTGTGCTCCAGGGAGGGGGGCAGGCCTCATAGACTCCTGCTTTGGTTATTGTTGTTGTCGTCGTCAAAAACAGAAGCAGAGAGGAGAGGAGGATTCCATTTAGATCTCCTGTCCTTCTCTGTCTCCCACCCAGATGGCCGTTCTCAATAAAGCCTTGTGCCTGCCTGTCGAACAGTCTTCCGCAAGGCACACTAGCCTGAAAGCTTTCGGCTGTGCCCTGGATAACCCCTAGACCAAAGCGCCTCAAACAGCGGTACACGACGCCAGATTATTTAGTAAAAGGCCTCCTCCCTTGTTTATCAAGCCAGTAATCAACAGATCTTTCCTTCTCCACTCCTCCTTCTGTTCTTCCACAAAGACAAGAAGCTCCAGCAAGCTGAAGCATACAAAAATTGCAACAAAACTCGGTTTCATCTCTCTCTCCACGGGAAATCTTTAGTAAAAGCCAAAAGACTCGTTCGGTATGAAGAGAGACCAGAGCATGTTTTTGCTGCTGGAACAAGCCCCGCCTCCGATGCCTGCCGACAGCCACAGGTGTCGAGCTGCTCAGGGAGATGCCACTAATTTGCACAGAGGCAAATTCCCTTGCAAAATGTGTGCAAATTAGGCCACAGACAAAAAGGAGTCCCAGACGGCGCCCGGGGAGGGATTTGTGCCAAAGAAGGTGTTGTGCTCCAGGGAGGGGGGCAGGCCTCATAGACTCCTGCTTTGGTTATTGTTGTTGTCGTCGTCAAAAACAGAAGCAGAGAGGAGAGGAGGATTCCATTTAGATCTCCTGTCCTTCTCTGTCTCCCACCCAGATGGCCGTTCTCAATAAAGCCTTGTGCCTGCCTGTCGAACAGTCTTCCGCAAGGCACACTAGCCTGAAAGCTTTCGGCTGTGCCCTGGATAACCCCTAGACCAAAGCGCCTCAAACAGCGGTACACGACGCCAGATTATTTAGTAAAAGGCCTCCTCCCTTGTTTATCAAGCCAGTAATCAACAGATCTTTCCTTCTCCACTCCTCCTTCTGTTCTTCCACAAAGACAAGAAGCTCCAGCAAGCTGAAGCATACAAAAATTGCAACAAAACTCGGTTTCATCTCTCTCTCCACGGGAAATCTTTAGTAAAAGCCAAAAGACTCGTTCGGTATGAAGAGAGACCAGAGCATGTTTTTGCTGCTGGAACAAGCCCCGCCTCCGATGCCTGCCGACAGCCACAGGTGTCGAGCTGCTCAGGGAGATGCCACTAATTTGCACAGAGGCAAATTCCCTTGCAAAATGTGTGCAAATTAGGTCACAGACAAAAAGGAGTCCCAGACGGCGCCCGGGGAGGGATTTGTGCCAAAGAAGGTGTTGTGCTCCAGGGAGGGGGGCAGGCCTCATAGACTCCTGCTTTGGTTATTGTTGTTGTCGTCGTCAAAAACAGAAGCAGAGAGGAGAGGAGGATTCCATTTAGATCTCCTGTCCTTCTCTGTCTCCCACCCAGATGGCCGTTCTCAATAAAGCCTTGTGCCTGCCTGTCGAACAGTCTTCCGCAAGGCACACTAGCCTGAAAGCTTTCGGCTGTGCCCTGGATAACCCCTAGACCAAAGCGCCTCAAACAGCGGTACACGACGCCAGATTATTTAGTAAAAGGCCTCCTCCCTTGTTTATCAAGCCAGTAATCAACAGATCTTTCCTTCTCCACTCCTCCTTCTGTTCTTCCACAAAGACAAGAAGCTCCAGCAAGCTGAAGCATACAAAAATTGCAACAAAACTCGGTTTCATCTCTCTCTCCACGGGAAATCTTTAGTAAAAGCCAAAAGACTCGTTCGGTATGAAGAGAGACCAGAGCATGTTTTTGCTGCTGGAACAAGCCCCGCCTCCGATGCCTGCCGACAGCCACAGGTGTCGAGCTGCTCAGGGAGATGCCACTAATTTGCACAGAGGCAAATTCCCTTGCAAAATGTGTGCAAATTAGGCCACAGACAAAAAGGAGTCCCAGACGGCGCCCGGGGAGGGATTTGTGCCAAAGAAGGTGTTGTGCTCCAGGGAGGGGGGCAGGCCTCATAGACTCCTGCTTTGGTTATTGTTGTTGTCGTCGTCGTCAAAAACAGAAGCAGAGAGGAGAGGAGGATTCCATTTAGATCTCCTGTCCTTCTCTGTCTCCCACCCAGATGGCCGTTCTCAATAAAGCCTTGTGCCTGCCTGTCGAACAGTCTTCCGCAAGGCACACTAGCCTGAAAGCTTTCGGCTGTGCCCTGGATAACCCCTAGACCAAAGCGCCTCAAACAGCGGTACACGACGCCAGATTATTTAGTAAAAGGCCTCCTCCCTTGTTTATCAAGCCAGTAATCAACAGATCTTTCCTTCTCCACTCCTCCTTCTGTTCTTCCACAAAGACAAGAAGCTCCAGCAAGCTGAAGCATACAAAAATTGCAACAAAACTCGGTTTCATCTCTCTCTCCACGGGAAATCTTTAGTAAAAGCCAAAAGACTCGTTCGGTATGAAGAGAGACCAGAGCATGTTTTTGCTGCTGGAACAAGCCCCGCCTCCGATGCCTGCCAACAGCCACAGGTGTCGAGCTGCTCAGGGAGATGCCACTAATTTGCACAGAGGCAAATTCCCTTGCAAAATGTGTGCAAATTAGGCCACAGACAAAAAGGAGTCCCAGACGGCGCCCGGGGAGGGATTTGTGCCAAAGAAGGTGTTGTGCTCCAGGGAGGGGGGCAGGCCTCATAGACTCCTGCTTTGGTTATTGTTGTTGTCGTCGTCAAAAACAGAAGCAGAGAGGAGAGGAGGATTCCATTTAGATCTCCTGTCCTTCTCTGTCTCCCACCCAGATGGCCGTTCTCAATAAAGCCTTGTGCCTGCCTGTCGAACAGTCTTCCGCAAGGCACACTAGCCTGAAAGCTTTCGGCTGTGCCCTGGATAACCCCTAGACCAAAGCGCCTCAAACAGCGGTACACGACGCCAGATTATTTAGTAAAAGGCCTCCTCCCTTGTTTATCAAGCCAGTAATCAACAGATCTTTCCTTCTCCACTCCTCCTTCTGTTCTTCCACAAAGACATAAAGCTCCAGCAAGCTGAAGCATACAAAAATTGCAACAAAACTCGGTTTCATCTCTCTCTCCAAGGGAAATCTTTAGTAAAAGCCAAAAGACTCGTTCGGTATGAAGAGAGACCAGAGCATGTTTTTGCTGCTGGAACAAGCCCCGCCTCCGATGCCTGCCAACAGCCACAGGTGTCGAGCTGCTCAGGGAGATGCCACTAATTTGCACAGAGGCAAATTCCCTTGCAAAATGTGTGCAAATTAGGCCACAGACAAAAAGGAGTCCCAGACGGCGCCCGGGGAGGGATTTGTGCCAAAGAAGGTGTTGTGCTCCAGGGAGGGGGGCAGGCCTCATAGACTCCTGCTTTGGTTATTGTTGTTGTCGTCGTCAAAAACAGAAGCAGAGAGGAGAGGAGGATTCCATTTAGATCTCCTGTCCTTCTCTGTCTCCCACCCAGATGGCCGTTCTCAATAAAGCCTTGTGCCTGCCTGTCGAACAGTCTTCCGCAAGGCACACTAGCCTGAAAGCTTTCGGCTGTGCCCTGGATAACCCCTAGACCAAAGCGCCTCAAACAGCGGTACACGACGCCAGATTATTTAGTAAAAGGCCTCCTCCCTTGTTTATCAAGCCAGTAATCAACAGATCTTTCCTTCTCCACTCCTCCTTCTGTTCTTCCACAAAGACAAGAAGCTCCAGCAAGCTGAAGCATACAAAAATTGCAACAAAACTCGGTTTCATCTCTCTCTCCACGGGAAATCTTTAGTAAAAGCCAAAAGACTCGTTCGGTATGAAGAGAGACCAGAGCATGTTTTTGCTGCTGGAACAAGCCCCGCCTCCGATGCCTGCCGACAGCCACAGGTGTCGAGCTGCTCAGGGAGATGCCACTAATTTGCACAGAGGCAAATTCCCTTGCAAAATGTGTGCAAATTAGGCCACAGACAAAAAGGAGTCCCAGACGGCGCCCGGGGAGGGATTTGTGCCAAAGAAGGTGTTGTGCTCCAGGGAGGGGGGCAGGCCTCATAGACTCCTGCTTTGGTTATTGTTGTTGTCGTCGTCAAAAACAGAAGCAGAGAGGAGAGGAGGATTCCATTTAGATCTCCTGTCCTTCTCTGTCTCCCACCCAGATGGCCGTTCTCAATAAAGCCTTGTGCCTGCCTGTCGAACAGTCTTCCGCAAGGCACACTAGCCTGAAAGCTTTCGGCTGTGCCCTGGATAACCCCTAGACCAAAGCGCCTCAAACAGCGGTACACGACGCCAGATTATTTAGTAAAAGGCCTCCTCCCTTGTTTATCAAGCCAGTAATCAACAGATCTTTCCTTCTCCACTCCTCCTTCTGTTCTTCCACAAAGACAAGAAGCTCCAGCAAGCTGAAGCATACAAAAATTACAACAAAACTCGGTTTCATCTCTCTCTCCACGGGAAATCTTTAGTAAAAGCCAAAAGACTCGTTCGGTATGAAGAGAGACCAGAGCATGTTTTTGCTGCTGGAACAAGCCCCGCCTCCGATGCCTGCCGACAGCCACAGGTGTCGAGCTGCTCAGGGAGATGCCACTAATTTGCACAGAGGCAAATTCCCTTGCAAAATGTGTGCAAATTAGGCCACAGACAAAAAGGAGTCCCAGACGGCGCCCGGGGAGGGATTTGTGCCAAAGAAGGTGTTGTGCTCCAGGGAGGGGGGCAGGCCTCATAGACTCCTGCTTTGGTTATTGTTGTTGTCGTCGTCAAAAACAGAAGCAGAGAGGAGAGGAGGATTCCATTTAGATCTCCTGTCCTTCTCTGTCTCCCACCCAGATGGCCGTTCTCAATAAAGCCTTGTGCCTGCCTGTCGAACAGTCTTCCGCAAGGCACACTAGCCTGAAAGCTTTCGGCTGTGCCCTGGATAACCCCTAGACCAAAGCGCCTCAAACAGCGGTACACGACGCCAGATTATTTAGTAAAAGGCCTCCTCCCTTGTTTATCAAGCCAGTAATCAACAGATCTTTCCTTCTCCACTCCTCCTTCTGTTCTTCCACAAAGACAAGAAGCTCCAGCAAGCTGAAGCATACAAAAATTGCAACAAAACTCGGTTTCATCTCTCTCTCCACGGGAAATCTTTAGTAAAAGCCAAAAGACTCGTTCGGTATGAAGAGAGACCAGAGCATGTTTTTGCTGCTGGAACAAGCCCCGCCTCCGATGCCTGCCGACAGCCACAGGTGTCGAGCTGCTCAGGGAGATGCCACTAATTTGCACAGAGGCAAATTCCCTTGCAAAATGTGTGCAAATTAGGCCACAGACAAAAAGGAGTCCCAGACGGCGCCCGGGGAGGGATTTGTGCCAAAGAAGGTGTTGTGCTCCAGGGAGGGGGGCAGGCCTCATAGACTCCTGCTTTGGTTATTGTTGTTGTCGTCGTCAAAAACAGAAGCAGAGAGGAGAGGAGGATTCCATTTAGATCTCCTGTCCTTCTCTGTCTCCCACCCAGATGGCCGTTCTCAATAAAGCCTTGTGCCTGCCTGTCGAACAGTCTTCCGCAAGGCACACTAGCCTGAAAGCTTTCGGCTGTGCCCTGGATAACCCCTAGACCAAAGCGCCTCAAACAGCGGTACACGACGCCAGATTATTTAGTAAAAGGCCTCCTCCCTTGTTTATCAAGCCAGTAATCAACAGATCTTTCCTTCTCCACTCCTCCTTCTGTTCTTCCACAAAGACAAGAAGCTCCAGCAAGCTGAAGCATACAAAAATTGCAACAAAACTCGGTTTCATCTCTCTCTCCACGGGAAATCTTTAGTAAAAGCCAAAAGACTCGTTCGGTATGAAGAGAGACCAGAGCATGTTTTTGCTGCTGGAACAAGCCCCGCCTCCGATGCCTGCCGACAGCCACAGGTGTCGAGCTGCTCAGGGAGATGCCACTAATTTGCACAGAGGCAAATTCCCTTGCAAAATGTGTGCAAATTAGGCCACAGACAAAAAGGAGTCCCAGACGGCGCCCGGGGAGGGATTTGTGCCAAAGAAGGTGTTGTGCTCCAGGGAGGGGGGCAGGCCTCATAGACTCCTGCTTTGGTTATTGTTGTTGTCGTCGTCGTCAAAAACAGAAGCAGAGAGGAGAGGAGGATTCCATTTAGATCTCCTGTCCTTCTCTGTCTCCCACCCAGATGGCCGTTCTCAATAAAGCCTTGTGCCTGCCTGTCGAACAGTCTTCCGCAAGGCACACTAGCCTGAAAGCTTTCGGCTGTGCCCTGGATAACCCCTAGACCAAAGCGCCTCAAACAGCGGTACACAACGCCAGATTATTTAGTAAAAGGCCTCCTCCCTTGTTTATCAAGCCAGTAATCAACAGATCTTTCCTTCTCCACTCCTCCTTCTGTTCTTCCACAAAGACAAGAAGCTCCAGCAAGCTGAAGCATACAAAAATTGCAACAAAACTCGGTTTCATCTCTCTCTCCACGGGAAATCTTTACTAAAAGCCAAAAGACTCGTTCGGTATGAAGAGAGACCAGAGCATGTTTTTGCTGCTGGAACAAGCCCCGCCTCCGATGCCTGCCGACAGCCACAGGTGTCGAGCTGCTCAGGGAGATGCCACTAATTTGCACAGAGGCAAATTCCCTTGCAAAATGTGTGCAAATTAGGCCACAGACAAAAAGGAGTCCCAGACGGCGCCCGGGGAGGGATTTGTGCCAAAGAAGGTGTTGTGCTCCAGGGAGGGGGGCAGGCCTCATAGACTCCTGCTTTGGTTATTGTTGTTGTCGTCGTCAAAAACAGAAGCAGAGAGGAGAGGAGGATTCCATTTAGATCTCCTGTCCTTCTCTGTCTCCCACCCAGATGGCCGTTCTCAATAAAGCCTTGTGCCTGCCTGTCGAACAGTCTTCCGCAAGGCACACTAGCCTGAAAGCTTTCGGCTGTGCCCTGGATAACCCCTAGACCAAAGCGCCTCAAACAGCGGTACACGACGCCAGATTATTTAGTAAAAGGCCTCCTCCCTTGTTTATCAAGCCAGTAATCAACAGATCTTTCCTTCTCCACTCCTCCTTCTGTTCTTCCACAAAGACAAGAAGCTCCAGCAAGCTGAAGCATACAAAAATTACAACAAAACTCGGTTTCATCTCTCTCTCCACGGGAAATCTTTAGTAAAAGCCAAAAGACTCGTTCGGTATGAAGAGAGACCAGAGCATGTTTTTGCTGCTGGAACAAGCCCCGCCTCCGATGCCTGCCGACAGCCACAGGTGTCGAGCTGCTCAGGGAGATGCCACTAATTTGCACAGAGGCAAATTCCCTTGCAAAATGTGTGCAAATTAGGCCACAGACAAAAAGGAGTCCCAGACGGCGCCCGGGGAGGGATTTGTGCCAAAGAAGGTGTTGTGCTCCAGGGAGGGGGGCAGGCCTCATAGACTCCTGCTTTGGTTATTGTTGTTGTCGTCGTCAAAAACAGAAGCAGAGAGGAGAGGAGGATTCCATTTAGATCTCCTGTCCTTCTCTGTCTCCCACCCAGATGGCCGTTCTCAATAAAGCCTTGTGCCTGCCTGTCGAACAGTCTTCCGCAAGGCACACTAGCCTGAAAGCTTTCGGCTGTGCCCTGGATAACCCCTAGACCAAAGCGCCTCAAACAGCGGTACACGACGCCAGATTATTTAGTAAAAGGCCTCCTCCCTTGTTTATCAAGCCAGTAATCAACAGATCTTTCCTTCTCCACTCCTCCTTCTGTTCTTCCACAAAGACAAGAAGCTCCAGCAAGCTGAAGCATACAAAAATTGCAACAAAACTCGGTTTCATCTCTCTCTCCACGGGAAATCTTTAGTAAAAGCCAAAAGACTCGTTCGGTATGAAGAGAGACCAGAGCATGTTTTTGCTGCTGGAACAAGCCCCGCCTCCGATGCCTGCCGACAGCCACAGGTGTCGAGCTGCTCAGGGAGATGCCACTAATTTGCACAGAGGCAAATTCCCTTGCAAAATGTGTGCAAATTAGGCCACAGACAAAAAGGAGTCCCAGACGGCGCCCGGGGAGGGATTTGTGCCAAAGAAGGTGTTGTGCTCCAGGGAGGGGGGCAGGCCTCATAGACTCCTGCTTTGGTTATTGTTGTTGTCGTCGTCGTCAAAAACAGAAGCAGAGAGGAGAGGAGGATTCCATTTAGATCTCCTGTCCTTCTCTGTCTCCCACCCAGATGGCCGTTCTCAATAAAGCCTTGTGCCTGCCTGTCGAACAGTCTTCCGCAAGGCACACTAGCCTGAAAGCTTTCGGCTGTGCCCTGGATAACCCCTAGACCAAAGCGCCTCAAACAGCGGTACACGACGCCAGATTATTTAGTAAAAGGCCTCCTCCCTTGTTTATCAAGCCAGTAATCAACAGATCTTTCCTTCTCCACTCCTCCTTCTGTTCTTCCACAAAGACAAGAAGCTCCAGCAAGCTGAAGCATACAAAAATTGCAACAAAACTCGGTTTCATCTCTCTCTCCACGGGAAATCTTTAGTAAAAGCCAAAAGACTCGTTCGGTATGAAGAGAGACCAGAGCATGTTTTTGCTGCTGGAACAAGCCCCGCCTCCGATGCCTGCCGACAGCCACAGGTGTCGAGCTGCTCAGGGAGATGCCACTAATTTGCACAGAGGCAAATTCCCTTGCAAAATGTGTGCAAATTAGGCCACAGACAAAAAGGAGTCCCAGACGGCGCCCGGGGAGGGATTTGTGCCAAAGAAGGTGTTGTGCTCCAGGGAGGGGGGCAGGCCTCATAGACTCCTGCTTTGGTTATTGTTGTTGTCGTCGTCAAAAACAGAAGCAGAGAGGAGAGGAGGATTCCATTTAGATCTCCTGTCCTTCTCTGTCTCCCACCCAGATGGCCGTTCTCAATAAAGCCTTGTGCCTGCCTGTCGAACAGTCTTCCGCAAGGCACACTAGCCTGAAAGCTTTCGGCTGTGCCCTGGATAACCCCTAGACCAAAGCGCCTCAAACAGCGGTACACGACGCCAGATTATTTTGTAAAAGGCCTCCTCCCTTGTTTATCAAGCCAGTAATCAACAGATCTTTCCTTCTCCACTCCTCCTTCTGTTCTTCCACAAAGACAAGAAGCTCCAGCAAGCTGAAGCATACAAAAATTGCAACAAAACTCGGTTTCATCTCTCTCTCCACGGGAAATCTTTAGTAAAAGCCAAAAGACTCGTTCGGTATGAAGAGAGACCAGAGCATGTTTTTGCTGCTGGAACAAGCCCCGCCTCCGATGCCTGCCGACAGCCACAGGTATCGAGCTGCTCAGGGAGATGCCACTAATTTGCACAGAGGCAAATTCCCTTGCAAAATGTGTGCAAATTAGGCCACAGACAAAAAGGAGTCCCAGACGGCGCCCGGGGAGGGATTTGTGCCAAAGAAGGTGTTGTGCTCCAGGGAGGGGGGCAGGCCTCATAGACTCCTGCTTTGGTTATTGTTGTTGTCGTCGTCGTCGTCAAAAACAGAAGCAGAGAGGAGAGGAGGATTCCATTTAGATCTCCTGTCCTTCTCTGTCTCCCACCCAGATGGCCGTTCTCAATAAAGCCTTGTGCCTGCCTGTCGAACAGTCTTCCGCAAGGCACACTAGCCTGAAAGCTTTCGGCTGTGCCCTGGATAACCCCTAGACCAAAGCGCCTCAAACAGCGGTACACGACGCCAGATTATTTAGTAAAAGGCCTCCTCCCTTGTTTATCAAGCCAGTAATCAACAGATCTTTCCTTCTCCACTCCTCCTTCTGTTCTTCCACAAAGACAAGAAGCTCCAGCAAGCTGAAGCATACAAAAATTGCAACAAAACTCGGTTTCATCTCTCTCTCCACGGGAAATCTTTAGTAAAAGCCAAAAGACTCGTTCGGTATGAAGAGAGACCAGAGCATGTTTTTGCTGCTGGAACAAGCCCCGCCTCCGATGCCTGCCGACAGCCACAGGTGTCGAGCTGCTCAGGGAGATGCCACTAATTTGCACAGAGGCAAATTCCCTTGCAAAATGTGTGCAAATTAGGCCACAGACAAAAAGGAGTCCCAGACGGCGCCCGGGGAGGGATTTGTGCCAAAGAAGGTGTTGTGCTCCAGGGAGGGGTGCAGGCCTCATAGACTCCTGCTTTGGTTATTGTTGTTGTCGTCGTCAAAAACAGAAGCAGAGAGGAGAGGAGGATTCCATTTAGATCTCCTGTCCTTCTCTGTCTCCCACCCAGATGGCCGTTCTCAATAAAGCCTTGTGCCTGCCTGTCGAACAGTCTTCCGCAAGGCACACTAGCCTGAAAGCTTTCGGCTGTGCCCTGGATAACCCCTAGACCAAAGCGCCTCAAACAGCGGTACACGACGCCAGATTATTTAGTAAAAGGCCTCCTCCCTTGTTTATCAAGCCAGTAATCAACAGATCTTTCCTTCTCCACTCCTCCTTCTGTTCTTCCACAAAGACAAGAAGCTCCAGCAAGCTGAAGCATACAAAAATTGCAACAAAACTCGGTTTCATCTCTCTCTCCACGGGAAATCTTTAGTAAAAGCCAAAAGACTCGTTCGGTATGAAGAGAGACCAGAGCATGTTTTTGCTGCTGGAACAAGCCCCGCCTCCGATGCCTGCCGACAGCCACAGGTGTCGAGCTGCTCAGGGAGATGCCACTAATTTGCACAGAGGCAAATTCCCTTGCAAAATGTGTGCAAATTAGGCCACAGACAAAAAGGAGTCCCAGACGGCGCCCGGGGAGGGATTTGTGCCAAAGAAGGTGTTGTGCTCCAGGGAGGGGGGCAGGCCTCATAGACTCCTGCTTTGGTTATTGTTGTTGTCGTCGTCAAAAACAGAAGCAGAGAGGAGAGGAGGATTCCATTTAGATCTCCTGTCCTTCTCTGTCTCCCACCCAGATGGCCGTTCTCAATAAAGCCTTGTGCCTGCCTGTCGAACAGTCTTCCGCAAGGCACACTAGCCTGAAAGCTTTCGGCTGTGCCCTGGATAACCCCTAGACCAAAGCGCCTCAAACAGCGGTACACGACGCCAGATTATTTAGTAAAAGGCCTCCTCCCTTGTTTATCAAGCCAGTAATCAACAGATCTTTCCTTCTCCACTCCTCCTTCTGTTCTTCCACAAAGACAAGAAGCTCCAGCAAGCTGAAGCATACAAAAATTGCAACAAAACTCGGTTTCATCTCTCTCTCCACGGGAAATCTTTAGTAAAAGCCAAAAGACTCGTTCGGTATGAAGAGAGACCAGAGCATGTTTTTGCTGCTGGAACAAGCCCCGCCTCCGATGCCTGCCGACAGCCACAGGTGTCGAGCTGCTCAGGGAGATGCCACTAATTTGCACAGAGGCAAATTCCCTTGCAAAATGTGTGCAAATTAGGCCACAGACAAAAAGGAGTCCCAGACGGCGCCCGGGGAGGGATTTGTGCCAAAGAAGGTGTTGTGCTCCAGGGAGGGGGGCAGGCCTCATAGACTCCTGCTTTGGTTATTGTTGTTGTCGTCGTCAAAAACAGAAGCAGAGAGGAGAGGAGGATTCCATTTAGATCTCCTGTCCTTCTCTGTCTCCCACCCAGATGGCCGTTCTCAATAAAGCCTTGTGCCTGCCTGTCGAACAGTCTTCCGCAAGGCACACTAGCCTGAAAGCTTTCGGCTGTGCCCTGGATAACCCCTAGACCAAAGCGCCTCAAACAGCGGTACACGACGCCAGATTATTTAGTAAAAGGCCTCCTCCCTTGTTTATCAAGCCAGTAATCAACAGATCTTTCCTTCTCCACTCCTCCTTCTGTTCTTCCACAAAGACAAGAAGCTCCAGCAAGCTGAAGCATACAAAAATTGCAACAAAACTCGGTTTCATCTCTCTCTCCACGGGAAATCTTTAGTAAAAGCCAAAAGACTCGTTCGGTATGAAGAGAGACCAGAGCATGTTTTTGCTGCTGGAACAAGCCCCGCCTCCGATGCCTGCCGACAGCCACAGGTGTCGAGCTGCTCAGGGAGATGCCACTAATTTGCACAGAGGCAAATTCCCTTGCAAAATGTGTGCAAATTAGGCCACAGACAAAAAGGAGTCCCAGACGGCGCCCGGGGAGGGATTTGTGCCAAAGAAGGTGTTGTGCTCCAGGGAGGGGGGCAGGCCTCATAGACTCCTGCTTTGGTTATTGTTGTTGTCGTCGTCAAAAACAGAAGCAGAGAGGAGAGGAGGATTCCATTTAGATCTCCTGTCCTTCTCTGTCTCCCACCCAGATGGCCGTTCTCAATAAAGCCTTGTGCCTGCCTGTCGAACAGTCTTCCGCAAGGCACACTAGCCTGAAAGCTTTCGGCTGTGCCCTGGATAACCCCTAGACCAAAGCGCCTCAAACAGCGGTACACGACGCCAGATTATTTAGTAAAAGGCCTCCTCCCTTGTTTATCAAGCCAGTAATCAACAGATCTTTCCTTCTCCACTCCTCCTTCTGTTCTTCCACAAAGACAAGAAGCTCCAGCAAGCTGAAGCATACAAAAATTGCAACAAAACTCGGTTTCATCTCTCTCTCCACGGGAAATCTTTAGTAAAAGCCAAAAGACTCGTTCGGTATGAAGAGAGACCAGAGCATGTTTTTGCTGCTGGAACAAGCCCCGCCTCCGATGCCTGCCGACAGCCACAGGTGTCGAGCTGCTCAGGGAGATGCCACTAATTTGCACAGAGGCAAATTCCCTTGCAAAATGTGTGCAAATTAGGCCACAGACAAAAAGGAGTCCCAGACGGCGCCCGGGGAGGGATTTGTGCCAAAGAAGGTGTTGTGCTCCAGGGAGGGGGGCAGGCCTCATAGACTCCTGCTTTGGTTATTGTTGTTGTCGTCGTCAAAAACAGAAGCAGAGAGGAGAGGAGGATTCCATTTAGATCTCCTGTCCTTCTCTGTCTCCCACCCAGATGGCCGTTCTCAATAAAGCCTTGTGCCTGCCTGTCGAACAGTCTTCCGCAAGGCACACTAGCCTGAAAGCTTTCGGCTGTGCCCTGGATAACCCCTAGACCAAAGCGCCTCAAACAGCGGTACACGACGCCAGATTATTTAGTAAAAGGCCTCCTCCCTTGTTTATCAAGCCAGTAATCAACAGATCTTTCCTTCTCCACTCCTCCTTCTGTTCTTCCACAAAGACAAGAAGCTCCAGCAAGCTGAAGCATACAAAAATTGCAACAAAACTCGGTTTCATCTCTCTCTCCACGGGAAATCTTTAGTAAAAGCCAAAAGACTCGTTCGGTATGAAGAGAGACCAGAGCATGTTTTTGCTGCTGGAACAAGCCCCGCCTCCGATGCCTGCCGACAGCCACAGGTGTCGAGCTGCTCAGGGAGATGCCACTAATTTGCACAGAGGCAAATTCCCTTGCAAAATGTGTGCAAATTAGGCCACAGACAAAAAGGAGTCCCAGACGGCGCCCGGGGAGGGATTTGTGCCAAAGAAGGTGTTGTGCTCCAGGGAGGGGGGCAGGCCTCATAGACTCCTGCTTTGGTTATTGTTGTTGTCGTCGTCAAAAACAGAAGCAGAGAGGAGAGGAGGATTCCATTTAGATCTCCTGTCCTTCTCTGTCTCCCACCCAGATGGCCGTTCTCAATAAAGCCTTGTGCCTGCCTGTCGAACAGTCTTCCGCAAGGCACACTAGCCTGAAAGCTTTCGGCTGTGCCCTGGATAACCCCTAGACCAAAGCGCCTCAAACAGCGGTACACGACGCCAGATTATTTAGTAAAAGGCCTCCTCCCTTGTTTATCAAGCCAGTAATCAACAGATCTTTCCTTCTCCACTCCTCCTTCTGTTCTTCCACAAAGACAAGAAGCTCCAGCAAGCTGAAGCATACAAAAATTGCAACAAAACTCGGTTTCATCTCTCTCTCCACGGGAAATCTTTAGTAAAAGCCAAAAGACTCGTTCGGTATGAAGAGAGACCAGAGCATGTTTTTGCTGCTGGAACAAGCCCCGCCTCCGATGCCTGCCGACAGCCACAGGTGTCGAGCTGCTCAGGGAGATGCCACTAATTTGCACAGAGGCAAATTCCCTTGCAAAATGTGTGCAAATTAGGTCACAGACAAAAAGGAGTCCCAGACGGCGCCCGGGGAGGGATTTGTGCCAAAGAAGGTGTTGTGCTCCAGGGAGGGGGGCAGGCCTCATAGACTCCTGCTTTGGTTATTGTTGTTGTCGTCGTCAAAAACAGAAGCAGAGAGGAGAGGAGGATTCCATTTAGATCTCCTGTCCTTCTCTGTCTCCCACCCAGATGGCCGTTCTCAATAAAGCCTTGTGCCTGCCTGTCGAACAGTCTTCCGCAAGGCACACTAGCCTGAAAGCTTTCGGCTGTGCCCTGGATAACCCCTAGACCAAAGCGCCTCAAACAGCGGTACACGACGCCAGATTATTTAGTAAAAGGCCTCCTCCCTTGTTTATCAAGCCAGTAATCAACAGATCTTTCCTTCTCCACTCCTCCTTCTGTTCTTCCACAAAGACAAGAAGCTCCAGCAAGCTGAAGCATACAAAAATTGCAACAAAACTCGGTTTCATCTCTCTCTCCACGGGAAATCTTTAGTAAAAGCCAAAAGACTTGTTCGGTATGAAGAGAGACCAGAGCATGTTTTTGCTGCTGGAACAAGCCCCGCCTCCGATGCCTGCCGACAGCCACAGGTGTCGAGCTGCTCAGGGAGATGCCACTAATTTGCACAGAGGCAAATTCCCTTGCAAAATGTGTGCAAATTAGGCCACAGACAAAAAGGAGTCCCAGACGGCGCCCGGGGAGGGATTTGTGCCAAAGAAGGTGTTGTGCTCCAGGGAGGGGGGCAGGCCTCATAGACTCCTGCTTTGGTTATTGTTGTTGTCGTCGTCAAAAACAGAAGCAGAGAGGAGAGGAGGATTCCATTTAGATCTCCTGTCCTTCTCTGTCTCCCACCCAGATGGCCGTTCTCAATAAAGCCTTGTGCCTGCCTGTCGAACAGTCTTCCGCAAGGCACACTAGCCTGAAAGCTTTCGGCTGTGCCCTGGATAACCCCTAGACCAAAGCGCCTCAAACAGCGGTACACGACGCCAGATTATTTAGTAAAAGGCCTCCTCCCTTGTTTATCAAGCCAGTAATCAACAGATCTTTCCTTCTCCACTCCTCCTTCTGTTCTTCCACAAAGACAAGAAGCTCCAGCAAGCTGAAGCATACAAAAATTGCAACAAAACTCGGTTTCATCTCTCTCTCCACGGGAAATCTTTAGTAAAAGCCAAAAGACTCGTTCGGTATGAAGAGAGACCAGAGCATGTTTTTGCTGCTGGAACAAGCCCCGCCTCCGATGCCTGCCGACAGCCACAGGTGTCGAGCTGCTCAGGGAGATGCCACTAATTTGCACAGAGGCAAATTCCCTTGCAAAATGTGTGCAAATTAGGCCACAGACAAAAAGGAGTCCCAGACGGCGCCCGGGGAGGGATTTGTGCCAAAGAAGGTGTTGTGCTCCAGGGAGGGGGGCAGGCCTCATAGACTCCTGCTTTGGTTATTGTTGTTGTCGTCGTCAAAAACAGAAGCAGAGAGGAGAGGAGGATTCCATTTAGATCTCCTGTCCTTCTCTGTCTCCCACCCAGATGGCCGTTCTCAATAAAGCCTTGTGCCTGCCTGTCGAACAGTCTTCCGCAAGGCACACTAGCCTGAAAGCTTTCGGCTGTGCCCTGGATAACCCCTAGACCAAAGCGCCTCAAACAGCGGTACACGACGCCAGATTATTTAGTAAAAGGCCTCCTCCCTTGTTTATCAAGCCAGTAATCAACAGATCTTTCCTTCTCCACTCCTCCTTCTGTTCTTCCACAAAGACAAGAAGCTCCAGCAAGCTGAAGCATACAAAAATTGCAACAAAACTCGGTTTCATCTCTCTCTCCACGGGAAATCTTTAGTAAAAGCCAAAAGACTCGTTCGGTATGAAGAGAGACCAGAGCATGTTTTTGCTGCTGGAACAAGCCCCGCCTCCGATGCCTGCCGACAGCCACAGGTGTCGAGCTGCTCAGGGAGATGCCACTAATTTGCACAGAGGCAAATTCCCTTGCAAAATGTGTGCAAATTAGGCCACAGACAAAAAGGAGTCCCAGACGGCGCCCGGGGAGGGATTTGTGCCAAAGAAGGTGTTGTGCTCCAGGGAGGGGGGCAGGCCTCATAGACTCCTGCTTTGGTTATTGTTGTTGTCGTCGTCAAAAACAGAAGCAGAGAGGAGAGGAGGATTCCATTTAGATCTCCTGTCCTTCTCTGTCTCCCACCCAGATGGCCGTTCTCAATAAAGCCTTGTGCCTGCCTGTCGAACAGTCTTCCGCAAGGCACACTAGCCTGAAAGCTTTCGGCTGTGCCCTGGATAACCCCTAGACCAAAGCGCCTCAAACAGCGGTACACGACGCCAGATTATTTAGTAAAAGGCCTCCTCCCTTGTTTATCAAGCCAGTAATCAACAGATCTTTCCTTCTCCACTCCTCCTTCTGTTCTTCCACAAAGACAAGAAGCTCCAGCAAGCTGAAGCATACAAAAATTGCAACAAAACTCGGTTTCATCTCTCTCTCCACGGGAAATCTTTAGTAAAAGCCAAAAGACTCGTTCGGTATGAAGAGAGACCAGAGCATGTTTTTGCTGCTGGAACAAGCCCCGCCTCCGATGCCTGCCGACAGCCACAGGTGTCGAGCTGCTCAGGGAGATGCCACTAATTTGCACAGAGGCAAATTCCCTTGCAAAATGTGTGCAAATTAGGCCACAGACAAAAAGGAGTCCCAGACGGCGCCCGGGGAGGGATTTGTGCCAAAGAAGGTGTTGTGCTCCAGGGAGGGGGGCAGGCCTCATAGACTCCTGCTTTGGTTATTGTTGTTGTCGTCGTCAAAAACAGAAGCAGAGAGGAGAGGAGGATTCCATTTAGATCTCCTGTCCTTCTCTGTCTCCCACCCAGATGGCCGTTCTCAATAAAGCCTTGTGCCTGCCTGTCGAACAGTCTTCCGCAAGGCACACTAGCCTGAAAGCTTTCGGCTGTGCCCTGGATAACCCCTAGACCAAAGCGCCTCAAACAGCGGTACACGACGCCAGATTATTTAGTAAAAGGCCTCCTCCCTTGTTTATCAAGCCAGTAATCAACAGATCTTTCCTTCTCCACTCCTCCTTCTGTTCTTTCACAAAGACAAGAAGCTCCAGCAAGCTGAAGCATACAAAAATTGCAACAAAACTCGGTTTCATCTCTCTCTCCACGGGAAATCTTTAGTAAAAGCCAAAAGACTCGTTCGGTATGAAGAGAGACCAGAGCATGTTTTTGCTGCTGGAACAAGCCCCGCCTCCGATGCCTGCCGACAGCCACAGGTGTCGAGCTGCTCAGGGAGATGCCACTAATTTGCACAGAGGCAAATTCCCTTGCAAAATGTGTGCAAATTAGGCCACAGACAAAAAGGAGTCCCAGACGGCGCCCGGGGAGGGATTTGTGCCAAAGAAGGTGTTGTGCTCCAGGGAGGGGGGCAGGCCTCATAGACTCCTGCTTTGGTTATTGTTGTTGTCGTCGTCGTCAAAAACAGAAGCAGAGAGGAGAGGAGGATTCCATTTAGATCTCCTGTCCTTCTCTGTCTCCCACCCAGATGGCCGTTCTCAATAAAGCCTTGTGCCTGCCTGTCGAACAGTCTTCCGCAAGGCACACTAGCCTGAAAGCTTTCGGCTGTGCCCTGGATAACCCCTAGACCAAAGCGCCTCAAACAGCGGTACACGACGCCAGATTATTTAGTAAAAGGCCTCCTCCCTTGTTTATCAAGCCAGTAATCAACAGATCTTTCCTTCTCCACTCCTCCTTCTGTTCTTCCACAAAGACAAGAAGCTCCAGCAAGCTGAAGCATACAAAAATTGCAACAAAACTCGGTTTCATCTCTCTCTCCACGGGAAATCTTTAGTAAAAGCCAAAAGACTCGTTCGGTAGGAAGAGAGACCAGAGCATGTTTTTGCTGCTGGAACAAGCCCCGCCTCCGATGCCTGCCGACAGCCACAGGTGTCGAGCTGCTCAGGGAGATGCCACTAATTTGCACAGAGGCAAATTCCCTTGCAAAATGTGTGCAAATTAGGCCACAGACAAAAAGGAGTCCCAGACGGCGCCCGGGGAGGGATTTGTGCCAAAGAAGGTGTTGTGCTCCAGGGAGGGGGGCAGGCCTCATAGACTCCTGCTTTGGTTATTGTTGTTGTCGTCGTCGTCAAAAACAGAAGCAGAGAGGAGAGGAGGATTCCATTTAGATCTCCTGTCCTTCTCTGTCTCCCACCCAGATGGCCGTTCTCAATAAAGCCTTGTGCCTGCCTGTCGAACAGTCTTCCGCAAGGCACACTAGCCTGAAAGCTTTCGGCTGTGCCCTGGATAACCCCTAGACCAAAGCGCCTCAAACAGCAGTACACGACGCCAGATTATTTAGTAAAAGGCCTCCTCCCTTGTTTATCAAGCCAGTAATCAACAGATCTTTCCTTCTCCACTCCTCCTTCTGTTCTTCCACAAAGACAAGAAGCTCCAGCAAGCTGAAGCATACAAAAATTGCAACAAAACTCGGTTTCATCTCTCTCTCCACGGGAAATCTTTAGTAAAAGCCAAAAGACTCGTTCGGTATGAAGAGAGACCAGAGCATGTTTTTGCTGCTGGAACAAGCCCCGCCTCCGATGCCTGCCGACAGCCACAGGTGTCGAGCTGCTCAGGGAGATGCCACTAATTTGCACAGAGGCAAATTCCCTTGCAAAATGTGTGCAAATTAGGCCACAGACAAAAAGGAGTCCCAGACGGCGCCCGGGGAGGGATTTGTGCCAAAGAAGGTGTTGTGCTCCAGGGAGGGGGGCAGGCCTCATAGACTCCTGCTTTGGTTATTGTTGTTGTCGTCGTCAAAAACAGAAGCAGAGAGGAGAGGAGGATTCCATTTAGATCTCCTGTCCTTCTCTGTCTCCCACCCAGATGGCCGTTCTCAATAAAGCCTTGTGCCTGCCTGTCGAACAGTCTTCCGCAAGGCACACTAGCCTGAAAGCTTTCGGCTGTGCCCTGGATAACCCCTAGACCAAAGCGCCTCAAACAGCGGTACACGACGCCAGATTATTTAGTAAAAGGCCTCCTCCCTTGTTTATCAAGCCAGTAATCAACAGATCTTTCCTTCTCCACTCCTCCTTCTGTTCTTCCACAAAGACAAGAAGCTCCAGCAAGCTGAAGCATACAAAAATTGCAACAAAACTCGGTTTCATCTCTCTCTCCACGGGAAATCTTTAGTAAAAGCCAAAAGACTCGTTCGGTATGAAGAGAGACCAGAGCATGTTTTTGCTGCTGGAACAAGCCCCGCCTCCGATGCCTGCCGACAGCCACAGGTGTCGAGCTGCTCAGGGAGATGCCACTAATTTGCACAGAGGCAAATTCCCTTGCAAAATGTGTGCAAATTAGGCCACAGACAAAAAGGAGTCCCAGACGGCGCCCGGGGAGGGATTTGTGCCAAAGAAGGTGTTGTGCTCCAGGGAGGGGGGCAGGCCTCATAGACTCCTGCTTTGGTTATTGTTGTTGTCGTCGTCAAAAACAGAAGCAGAGAGGAGAGGAGGATTCCATTTAGATCTCCTGTCCTTCTCTGTCTCCCACCCAGATGGCCGTTCTCAATAAAGCCTTGTGCCTGCCTGTCGAACAGTCTTCCGCAAGGCACACTAGCCTGAAAGCTTTCGGCTGTGCCCTGGATAACCCCTAGACCAAAGCGCCTCAAACAGCGGTACACGACGCCAGATTATTTAGTAAAAGGCCTCCTCCCTTGTTTATCAAGCCAGTAATCAACAGATCTTTCCTTCTCCACTCCTCCTTCTGTTCTTCCACAAAGACAAGAAGCTCCAGCAAGCTGAAGCATACAAAAATTGCAACAAAACTCGGTTTCATCTCTCTCTCCACGGGAAATCTTTAGTAAAAGCCAAAAGACTCGTTCGGTATGAAGAGAGACCAGAGCATGTTTTTGCTGCTGGAACAAGCCCCGCCTCCGATGCCTGCCGACAGCCACAGGTGTCGAGCTGCTCAGGGAGATGCCACTAATTTGCACAGAGGCAAATTCCCTTGCAAAATGTGTGCAAATTAGGCCACAGACAAAAAGGAGTCCCAGACGGCGCCCGGGGAGGGATTTGTGCCAAAGAAGGTGTTGTGCTCCAGGGAGGGGGGCAGGCCTCATAGACTCCTGCTTTGGTTATTGTTGTTGTCGTCGTCAAAAACAGAAGCAGAGAGGAGAGGAGGATTCCATTTAGATCTCCTGTCCTTCTCTGTCTCCCACCCAGATGGCCGTTCTCAATAAAGCCTTGTGCCTGCCTGTCGAACAGTCTTCCGCAAGGCACACTAGCCTGAAAGCTTTCGGCTGTGCCCTGGATAACCCCTAGACCAAAGCGCCTCAAACAGCGGTACACGACGCCAGATTATTTAGTAAAAGGCCTCCTCCCTTGTTTATCAAGCCAGTAATCAACAGATCTTTCCTTCTCCACTCCTCCTTCTGTTCTTCCACAAAGACAAGAAGCTCCAGCAAGCTGAAGCATACAAAAATTGCAACAAAACTCGGTTTCATCTCTCTCTCCACGGGAAATCTTTAGTAAAAGCCAAAAGACTCGTTCGGTATGAAGAGAGACCAGAGCATGTTTTTGCTGCTGGAACAAGCCCCGCCTCCGATGCCTGCCGACAGCCACAGGTGTCGAGCTGCTCAGGGAGATGCCACTAATTTGCACAGAGGCAAATTCCCTTGCAAAATGTGTGCAAATTAGGCCACAGACAAAAAGGAGTCCCAGACGGCGCCCGGGGAGGGATTTGTGCCAAAGAAGGTGTTGTGCTCCAGGGAGGGGGGCAGGCCTCATAGACTCCTGCTTTGGTTATTGTTGTTGTCGTCGTCAAAAACAGAAGCAGAGAGGAGAGGAGGATTCCATTTAGATCTCCTGTCCTTCTCTGTCTCCCACCCAGATGGCCGTTCTCAATAAAGCCTTGTGCCTGCCTGTCGAACAGTCTTCCGCAAGGCACACTAGCCTGAAAGCTTTCGGCTGTGCCCTGGATAACCCCTAGACCAAAGCGCCTCAAACAGCGGTACACGACGCCAGATTATTTAGTAAAAGGCCTCCTCCCTTGTTTATCAAGCCAGTAATCAACAGATCTTTCCTTCTCCACTCCTCCTTCTGTTCTTCCACAAAGACAAGAAGCTCCAGCAAGCTGAAGCATACAAAAATTGCAACAAAACTCGGTTTCATCTCTCTCTCCACGGGAAATCTTTAGTAAAAGCCAAAAGACTCGTTCGGTATGAAGAGAGACCAGAGCATGTTTTTGCTGCTGGAACAAGCCCCGCCTCCGATGCCTGCCGACAGCCACAGGTGTCGAGCTGCTCAGGGAGATGCCACTAATTTGCACAGAGGCAAATTCCCTTGCAAAATGTGTGCAAATTAGGCCACAGACAAAAAGGAGTCCCAGACGGCGCCCGGGGAGGGATTTGTGCCAAAGAAGGTGTTGTGCTCCAGGGAGGGGGGCAGGCCTCATAGACTCCTGCTTTGGTTATTGTTGTTGTCGTCGTCAAAAACAGAAGCAGAGAGGAGAGGAGGATTCCATTTAGATCTCCTGTCCTTCTCTGTCTCCCACCCAGATGGCCGTTCTCAATAAAGCCTTGTGCCTGCCTGTCGAACAGTCTTCCGCAAGGCACACTAGCCTGAAAGCTTTCGGCTGTGCCCTGGATAACCCCTAGACCAAAGCGCCTCAAACAGCGGTACACGACGCCAGATTATTTAGTAAAAGGCCTCCTCCCTTGTTTATCAAGCCAGTAATCAACAGATCTTTCCTTCTCCACTCCTCCTTCTGTTCTTCCACAAAGACAAGAAGCTCCAGCAAGCTGAAGCATACAAAAATTGCAACAAAACTCGGTTTCATCTCTCTCTCCACGGGAAATCTTTAGTAAAAGCCAAAAGACTCGTTCGGTATGAAGAGAGACCAGAGCATGTTTTTGCTGCTGGAACAAGCCCCGCCTCCGATGCCTGCCGACAGCCACAGGTGTCGAGCTGCTCAGGGAGATGCCACTAATTTGCACAGAGGCAAATTCCCTTGCAAAATGTGTGCAAATTAGGCCACAGACAAAAAGGAGTCCCAGACGGCGCCCGGGGAGGGATTTGTGCCAAAGAAGGTGTTGTGCTCCAGGGAGGGGGGCAGGCCTCATAGACTCCTGCTTTGGTTATTGTTGTTGTCGTCGTCAAAAACAGAAGCAGAGAGGAGAGGAGGATTCCATTTAGATCTCCTGTCCTTCTCTGTCTCCCACCCAGATGGCCGTTCTCAATAAAGCCTTGTGCCTGCCTGTCGAACAGTCTTCCGCAAGGCACACTAGCCTGAAAGCTTTCGGCTGTGCCCTGGATAACCCCTAGACCAAAGCGCCTCAAACAGCGGTACACGACGCCAGATTATTTAGTAAAAGGCCTCCTCCCTTGTTTATCAAGCCAGTAATCAACAGATCTTTCCTTCTCCACTCCTCCTTCTGTTCTTCCACAAAGACAAGAAGCTCCAGCAAGCTGAAGCATACAAAAATTGCAACAAAACTCGGTTTCATCTCTCTCTCCACGGGAAATCTTTAGTAAAAGCCAAAAGACTCGTTCGGTATGAAGAGAGACCAGAGCATGTTTTTGCTGCTGGAACAAGCCCCGCCTCCGATGCCTGCCGACAGCCACAGGTGTCGAGCTGCTCAGGGAGATGCCACTAATTTGCACAGAGGCAAATTCCCTTGCAAAATGTGTGCAAATTAGGCCACAGACAAAAAGGAGTCCCAGACGGCGCCCGGGGAGGGATTTGTGCCAAAGAAGGTGTTGTGCTCCAGGGAGGGGGGCAGGCCTCATAGACTCCTGCTTTGCTTATTGTTGTTGTCGTCGTCAAAAACAGAAGCAGAGAGGAGAGGAGGATTCCATTTAGATCTCCTGTCCTTCTCTGTCTCCCACCCAGATGGCCGTTCTCAATAAAGCCTTGTGCCTGCCTGTCGAACAGTCTTCCGCAAGGCACACTAGCCTGAAAGCTTTCGGCTGTGCCCTGGATAACCCCTAGACCAAAGCGCCTCAAACAGCGGTACACGACGCCAGATTATTTAGTAAAAGGCCTCCTCCCTTGTTTATCAAGCCAGTAATCAACAGATCTTTCCTTCTCCACTCCTCCTTCTGTTCTTCCACAAAGACAAGAAGCTCCAGCAAGCTGAAGCATACAAAAATTGCAACAAAACTCGGTTTCATCTCTCTCTCCACGGGAAATCTTTAGTAAAAGCCAAAAGACTCGTTCGGTATGAAGAGAGACCAGAGCATGTTTTTGCTGCTGGAACAAGCCCCGCCTCCGATGCCTGCCGACAGCCACAGGTGTCGAGCTGCTCAGGGAGATGCCACTAATTTGCACAGAGGCAAATTCCCTTGCAAAATGTGTGCAAATTAGGCCACAGACAAAAAGGAGTCCCAGACGGCGCCCGGGGAGGGATTTGGGCCAAAGAAGGTGTTGTGCTCCAGGGAGGGGGGCAGGCCTCATAGACTCCTGCTTTGGTTATTGTTGTTGTCGTCGTCAAAAACAGAAGCAGAGAGGAGAGGAGGATTCCATTTAGATCTCCTGTCCTTCTCTGTCTCCCACCCAGATGGCCGTTCTCAATAAAGCCTTGTGCCTGCCTGTCGAACAGTCTTCCGCAAGGCACACTAGCCTGAAAGCTTTCGGCTGTGCCCTGGATAACCCCTAGACCAAAGCGCCTCAAACAGCGGTACACGACGCCAGATTATTTAGTAAAAGGCCTCCTCCCTTGTTTATCAAGCCAGTAATCAACAGATCTTTCCTTCTCCACTCCTCCTTCTGTTCTTCCACAAAGACAAGAAGCTCCAGCAAGCTGAAGCATACAAAAATTGCAACAAAACTCGGTTTCATCTCTCTCTCCACGGGAAATCTTTAGTAAAAGCCAAAAGACTCGTTCGGTATGAAGAGAGACCAGAGCATGTTTTTGCTGCTGGAACAAGCCCCGCCTCCGATGCCTGCCGACAGCCACAGGTGTCGAGCTGCTCAGGGAGATGCCACTAATTTGCACAGAGGCAAATTCCCTTGCAAAATGTGTGCAAATTAGGCCACAGACAAAAAGGAGTCCCAGACGGCGCCCGGGGAGGGATTTGGGCCAAAGAAGGTGTTGTGCTCCAGGGAGGGGGGCAGGCCTCATAGACTCCTGCTTTGGTTATTGTTGTTGTCGTCGTCAAAAACAGAAGCAGAGAGGAGAGGAGGATTCCATTTAGATCTCCTGTCCTTCTCTGTCTCCCACCCAGATGGCCGTTCTCAATAAAGCCTTGTGCCTGCCTGTCGAACAGTCTTCCGCAAGGCACACTAGCCTGAAAGCTTTCGGCTGTGCCCTGGATAACCCCTAGACCAAAGCGCCTCAAACAGCGGTACACGACGCCAGATTATTTAGTAAAAGGCCTCCTCCCTTGTTTATCAAGCCAGTAATCAACAGATCTTTCCTTCTCCACTCCTCCTTCTGTTCTTCCACAAAGACAAGAAGCTCCAGCAAGCTGAAGCATACAAAAATTGCAACAAAACTCGGTTTCATCTCTCTCTCCACGGGAAATCTTTAGTAAAAGCCAAAAGACTCGTTCGGTATGAAGAGAGACCAGAGCATGTTTTTGCTGCTGGAACAAGCCCCGCCTCCGATGCCTGCCGACAGCCACAGGTGTCGAGCTGCTCAGGGAGATGCCACTAATTTGCACAGAGGCAAATTCCCTTGCAAAATGTGTGCAAATTAGGCCACAGACAAAAAGGAGTCCCAGACGGCGCCCGGGGAGGGATTTGTGCCAAAGAAGGTGTTGTGCTCCAGGGAGGGGGGCAGGCCTCATAGACTCCTGCTTTGGTTATTGTTGTTGTCGTCGTCAAAAACAGAAGCAGAGAGGAGAGGAGGATTCCATTTAGATCTCCTGTCCTTCTCTGTCTCCCACCCAGATGGCCGTTCTCAATAAAGCCTTGTGCCTGCCTGTCGAACAGTCTTCCGCAAGGCACACTAGCCTGAAAGCTTTCGGCTGTGCCCTGGATAACCCCTAGACCAAAGCGCCTCAAACAGCGGTACACGACGCCAGATTATTTAGTAAAAGGCCTCCTCCCTTGTTTATCAAGCCAGTAATCAACAGATCTTTCCTTCTCCACTCCTCCTTCTGTTCTTCCACAAAGACAAGAAGCTCCAGCAAGCTGAAGCATACAAAAATTGCAACAAAACTCGGTTTCATCTCTCTCTCCACGGGAAATCTTTAGTAAAAGCCAAAAGACTCGTTCGGTATGAAGAGAGACCAGAGCATGTTTTTGCTGCTGGAACAAGCCCCGCCTCCGATGCCTGCCGACAGCCACAGGTGTCGAGCTGCTCAGGGAGATGCCACTAATTTGCACAGAGGCAAATTCCCTTGCAAAATGTGTGCAAATTAGGCCACAGACAAAAAGGAGTCCCAGACGGCGCCCGGGGAGGGATTTGTGCCAAAGAAGGTGTTGTGCTCCAGGGAGGGGGGCAGGCCTCATAGACTCCTGCTTTGGTTATTGTTGTTGTCGTCGTCGTCAAAAACAGAAGCAGAGAGGAGAGGAGGATTCCATTTAGATCTCCTGTCCTTCTCTGTCTCCCACCCAGATGGCCGTTCTCAATAAAGCCTTGTGCCTGCCTGTCGAACAGTCTTCCGCAAGGCACACTAGCCTGAAAGCTTTCGGCTGTGCCCTGGATAACCCCTAGACCAAAGCGCCTCAAACAGCGGTACACGACGCCAGATTATTTAGTAAAAGGCCTCCTCCCTTGTTTATCAAGCCAGTAATCAACAGATCTTTCCTTCTCCACTCCTCCTTCTGTTCTTCCACAAAGACAAGAAGCTCCAGCAAGCTGAAGCATACAAAAATTGCAACAAAACTCGGTTTCATCTCTCTCTCCACGGGAAATCTTTAGTAAAAGCCAAAAGACTCGTTCGGTATGAAGAGAGACCAGAGCATGTTTTTGCTGCTGGAACAAGCCCCGCCTCCGATGCCTGCCGACAGCCACAGGTGTCGAGCTGCTCAGGGAGATGCCACTAATTTGCACAGAGGCAAATTCCCTTGCAAAATGTGTGCAAATTAGGCCACAGACAAAAAGGAGTCCCAGACGGCGCCCGGGGAGGGATTTGTGCCAAAGAAGGTGTTGTGCTCCAGGGAGGGGGGCAGGCCTCATAGACTCCTGCTTTGGTTATTGTTGTTGTCGTCGTCAAAAACAGAAGCAGAGAGGAGAGGAGGATTCCATTTAGATCTCCTGTCCTTCTCTGTCTCCCACCCAGATGGCCGTTCTCAATAAAGCCTTGTGCCTGCCTGTCGAACAGTCTTCCGCAAGGCACACTAGCCTGAAAGCTTTCGGCTGTGCCCTGGATAACCCCTAGACCAAAGCGCCTCAAACAGCGGTACACGACGCCAGATTATTTAGTAAAAGGCCTCCTCCCTTGTTTATCAAGCCAGTAATCAACAGATCTTTCCTTCTCCACTCCTCCTTCTGTTCTTCCACAAAGACAAGAAGCTCCAGCAAGCTGAAGCATACAAAAATTGCAACAAAACTCGGTTTCATCTCTCTCTCCACGGGAAATCTTTAGTAAAAGCCAAAAGACTCGTTCGGTATGAAGAGAGACCAGAGCATGTTTTTGCTGCTGGAACAAGCCCCGCCTCCGATGCCTGCCGACAGCCACAGGTGTCGAGCTGCTCAGGGAGATGCCACTAATTTGCACAGAGGCAAATTCCCTTGCAAAATGTGTGCAAATTAGGCCACAGACAAAAAGGAGTCCCAGACGGCGCCCGGGGAGGGATTTGTGCCAAAGAAGGTGTTGTGCTCCAGGGAGGGGGGCAGGCCTCATAGACTCCTGCTTTGGTTATTGTTGTTGTCGTCGTCAAAAACAGAAGCAGAGAGGAGAGGAGGATTCCATTTAGATCTCCTGTCCTTCTCTGTCTCCCACCCAGATGGCCGTTCTCAATAAAGCCTTGTGCCTGCCTGTCGAACAGTCTTCCGCAAGGCACACTAGCCTGAAAGCTTTCGGCTGTGCCCTGGATAACCCCTAGACCAAAGCGCCTCAAACAGCGGTACACGACGCCAGATTATTTAGTAAAAGGCCTCCTCCCTTGTTTATCAAGCCAGTAATCAACAGATCTTTCCTTCTCCACTCCTCCTTCTGTTCTTCCACAAAGACATAAAGCTCCAGCAAGCTGAAGCATACAAAAATTGCAACAAAACTCGGTTTCATCTCTCTCTCCACGGGAAATCTTTAGTAAAAGCCAAAAGACTCGTTTGGTATGAAGAGAGACCAGAGCATGTTTTTGCTGCTGGAACAAGCCCCGCCTCCGATGCCTGCCAACAGCCACAGGTGTCGAGCTGCTCAGGGAGATGCCACTAATTTGCACAGAGGCAAATTCCCTTGCAAAATGTGTGCAAATTAGGCCACAGACAAAAAGGAGTCCCAGACGGCGCCCGGGGAGGGATTTGTGCCAAAGAAGGTGTTGTGCTCCAGGGAGGGGGGCAGGCCTCATAGACTCCTGCTTTGGTTATTGTTGTTGTCGTCGTCAAAAACAGAAGCAGAGAGGAGAGGAGGATTCCATTTAGATCTCCTGTCCTTCTCTGTCTCCCACCCAGATGGCCGTTCTCAATAAAGCCTTGTGCCTGCCTGTCGAACAGTCTTCCGCAAGGCACACTAGCCTGAAAGCTTTCGGCTGTGCCCTGGATAACCCCTAGACCAAAGCGCCTCAAACAGCGGTACACGACGCCAGATTATTTAGTAAAAGGCCTCCTCCCTTGTTTATCAAGCCAGTAATCAACAGATCTTTCCTTCTCCACTCCTCCTTCTGTTCTTCCACAAAGACAAGAAGCTCCAGCAAGCTGAAGCATACAAAAATTGCAACAAAACTCGGTTTCATCTCTCTCTCCACGGGAAATCTTTAGTAAAAGCCAAAAGACTCGTTCGGTATGAAGAGAGACCAGAGCATGTTTTTGCTGCTGGAACAAGCCCCGCCTCCGATGCCTGCCGACAGCCACAGGTGTCGAGCTGCTCAGGGAGATGCCACTAATTTGCACAGAGGCAAATTCCCTTGCAAAATGTGTGCAAATTAGGCCACAAACAAAAAGGAGTCCCAGACGGCGCCCGGGGAGGGATTTGTGCCAAAGAAGGTGTTGTGCTCCAGGGAGGGGGGCAGGCCTCATAGACTCCTGCTTTGGTTATTGTTGTTGTCGTCGTCAAAAACAGAAGCAGAGAGGAGAGGAGGATTCCATTTAGATCTCCTGTCCTTCTCTGTCTCCCACCCAGATGGCCGTTCTCAATAAAGCCTTGTGCCTGCCTGTCGAACAGTCTTCCGCAAGGCACACTAGCCTGAAAGCTTTCGGCTGTGCCCTGGATAACCCCTAGACCAAAGCGCCTCAAACAGCGGTACACGACGCCAGATTATTTAGTAAAAGGCCTCCTCCCTTGTTTATCAAGCCAGTAATCAACAGATCTTTCCTTCTCCACTCCTCCTTCTGTTCTTCCACAAAGACAAGAAGCTCCAGCAAGCTGAAGCATACAAAAATTGCAACAAAACTCGGTTTCATCTCTCTCTCCACGGGAAATCTTTAGTAAAAGCCAAAAGACTCATTCGGTATGAAGAGAGACCAGAGCATGTTTTTGCTGCTGGAACAAGCCCCGCCTCCGATGCCTGCCGACAGCCACAGGTGTCGAGCTGCTCAGGGAGATGCCACTAATTTGCACAGAGGCAAATTCCCTTGCAAAATGTGTGCAAATTAGGCCACAGACAAAAAGGAGTCCCAGACGGCGCCCGGGGAGGGATTTGTGCCAAAGAAGGTGTTGTGCTCCAGGGAGGGGGGCAGGCCTCATAGACTCCTGCTTTGGTTATTGTTGTTGTCGTCGTCAAAAACAGAAGCAGAGAGGAGAGGAGGATTCCATTTAGATCTCCTGTCCTTCTCTGTCTCCCACCCAGATGGCCGTTCTCAATAAAGCCTTGTGCCTGCCTGTCGAACAGTCTTCCGCAAGGCACACTAGCCTGAAAGCTTTCGGCTGTGCCCTGGATAACCCCTAGACCAAAGCGCCTCAAACAGCGGTACACGACGCCAGATTATTTAGTAAAAGGCCTCCTCCCTTGTTTATCAAGCCAGTAATCAACAGATCTTTCCTTCTCCACTCCTCCTTCTGTTCTTCCACAAAGACAAGAAGCTCCAGCAAGCTGAAGCATACAAAAATTGCAACAAAACTCGGTTTCATCTCTCTCTCCACGGGAAATCTTTAGTAAAAGCCAAAAGACTCGTTCGGTATGAAGAGAGACCAGAGCATGTTTTTGCTGCTGGAACAAGCCCCGCCTCCGATGCCTGCCGACAGCCACAGGTGTCGAGCTGCTCAGGGAGATGCCACTAATTTGCACAGAGGCAAATTCCCTTGCAAAATGTGTGCAAATTAGGCCACAGACAAAAAGGAGTCCCAGACGGCGCCCGGGGAGGGATTTGTGCCAAAGAAGGTGTTGTGCTCCAGGGAGGGGGGCAGGCCTCATAGACTCCTGCTTTGGTTATTGTTGTTGTCGTCGTCGTCAAAAACAGAAGCAGAGAGGAGAGGAGGATTCCATTTAGATCTCCTGTCCTTCTCTGTCTCCCACCCAGATGGCCGTTCTCAATAAAGCCTTGTGCCTGCCTGTCGAACAGTCTTCCGCAAGGCACACTAGCCTGAAAGCTTTCGGCTGTGCCCTGGATAACCCCTAGACCAAAGCGCCTCAAACAGCGGTACACGACGCCAGATTATTTAGTAAAAGGCCTCCTCCCTTGTTTATCAAGCCAGTAATCAACAGATCTTTCCTTCTCCACTCCTCCTTCTGTTCTTCCACAAAGACAAGAAGCTCCAGCAAGCTGAAGCATACAAAAATTGCAACAAAACTCGGTTTCATCTCTCTCTCCACGGGAAATCTTTAGTAAAAGCCAAAAGACTCGTTCGGTATGAAGAGAGACCAGAGCATGTTTTTGCTGCTGGAACAAGCCCCGCCTCCGATGCCTGCCGACAGCCACAGGTGTCGAGCTGCTCAGGGAGATGCCACTAATTTGCACAGAGGCAAATTCCCTTGCAAAATGTGTGCAAATTAGGCCACAGACAAAAAGGAGTCCCAGACGGCGCCCGGGGAGGGATTTGTGCCAAAGAAGGTGTTGTGCTCCAGGGAGGGGGGCAGGCCTCATAGACTCCTGCTTTGGTTATTGTTGTTGTCGTCGTCAAAAACAGAAGCAGAGAGGAGAGGAGGATTCCATTTAGATCTCCTGTCCTTCTCTGTCTCCCACCCAGATGGCCGTTCTCAATAAAGCCTTGTGCCTGCCTGTCGAACAGTCTTCCGCAAGGCACACTAGCCTGAAAGCTTTCGGCTGTGCCCTGGATAACCCCTAGACCAAAGCGCCTCAAACAGCGGTACACGACGCCAGATTATTTAGTAAAAGGCCTCCTCCCTTGTTTATCAAGCCAGTAATCAACAGATCTTTCCTTCTCCACTCCTCCTTCTGTTCTTCCACAAAGACAAGAAGCTCCAGCAAGCTGAAGCATACAAAAATTGCAACAAAACTCGGTTTCATCTCTCTCTCCACGGGAAATCTTTAGTAAAAGCCAAAAGACTCGTTCGGTATGAAGAGAGACCAGAGCATGTTTTTGCTGCTGGAACAAGCCCCGCCTCCGATGCCTGCCGACAGCCACAGGTGTCGAGCTGCTCAGGGAGATGCCACTAATTTGCACAGAGGCAAATTCCCTTGCAAAATGTGTGCAAATTAGGCCACAGACAAAAAGGAGTCCCAGACGGCGCCCGGGGAGGGATTTGTGCCAAAGAAGGTGTTGTGCTCCAGGGAGGGGGGCAGGCCTCATAGACTCCTGCTTTGGTTATTGTTGTTGTCGTCGTCAAAAACAGAAGCAGAGAGGAGAGGAGGATTCCATTTAGATCTCCTGTCCTTCTCTGTCTCCCACCCAGATGGCCGTTCTCAATAAAGCCTTGTGCCTGCCTGTCGAACAGTCTTCCGCAAGGCACACTAGCCTGAAAGCTTTCGGCTGTGCCCTTGATAACCCCTAGACCAAAGCGCCTCAAACAGCGGTACACGACGCCAGATTATTTAGTAAAAGGCCTCCTCCCTTGTTTATCAAGCCAGTAATCAACAGATCTTTCCTTCTCCACTCCTCCTTCTGTTCTTCCACAAAGACAAGAAGCTCCAGCAAGCTGAAGCATACAAAAATTGCAACAAAACTCGGTTTCATCTCTCTCTCCACGGGAAATCTTTAGTAAAAGCCAAAAGACTCGTTCGGTATGAAGAGAGACCAGAGCATGTTTTTGCTGCTGGAACAAGCCCCGCCTCCGATGCCTGCCGACAGCCACAGGTGTCGAGCTGCTCAGGGAGATGCCACTAATTTGCACAGAGGCAAATTCCCTTGCAAAATGTGTGCAAATTAGGCCACAGACAAAAAGGAGTCCCAGACGGCGCCCGGGGAGGGATTTGTGCCAAAGAAGGTGTTGTGCTCCAGGGAGGGGGGCAGGCCTCATAGACTCCTGCTTTGGTTATTGTTGTTGTCGTCGTCGTCAAAAACAGAAGCAGAGAGGAGAGGAGGATTCCATTTAGATCTCCTGTCCTTCTCTGTCTCCCACCCAGATGGCCGTTCTCAATAAAGCCTTGTGCCTGCCTGTCGAACAGTCTTCCGCAAGGCACACTAGCCTGAAAGCTTTCGGCTGTGCCCTGGATAACCCCTAGACCAAAGCGCCTCAAACAGCGGTACACGACGCCAGATTATTTAGTAAAAGGCCTCCTCCCTTGTTTATCAAGCCAGTAATCAACAGATCTTTCCTTCTCCACTCCTCCTTCTGTTCTTCCACAAAGACAAGAAGCTCCAGCAAGCTGAAGCATACAAAAATTGCAACAAAACTCGGTTTCATCTCTCTCTCCACGGGAAATCTTTAGTAAAAGCCAAAAGACTCGTTCGGTATGAAGAGAGACCAGAGCATGTTTTTGCTGCTGGAACAAGCCCCGCCTCCGATGCCTGCCGACAGCCACAGGTGTCGAGCTGCTCAGGGAGATGCCACTAATTTGCACAGAGGCAAATTCCCTTGCAAAATGTGTGCAAATTAGGCCACAGACAAAAAGGAGTCCCAGACGGCGCCCGGGGAGGGATTTGTGCCAAAGAAGGTGTTGTGCTCCAGGGAGGGGGGCAGGCCTCATAGACTCCTGCTTTGGTTATTGTTGTTGTCGTCGTCGTCAAAAACAGAAGCAGAGAGGAGAGGAGGATTCCATTTAGATCTCCTGTCCTTCTCTGTCTCCCACCCAGATGGCCGTTCTCAATAAAGCCTTGTGCCTGCCTGTCGAACAGTCTTCCGCAAGGCACACTAGCCTGAAAGCTTTCGGCTGTGCCCTGGATAACCCCTAGACCAAAGCGCCTCAAACAGCGGTACACGACGCCAGATTATTTAGTAAAAGGCCTCCTCCCTTGTTTATCAAGCCAGTAATCAACAGATCTTTCCTTCTCCACTCCTCCTTCTGTTCTTCCACAAAGACAAGAAGCTCCAGCAAGCTGAAGCATACAAAAATTGCAACAAAACTCGGTTTCATCTCTCTCTCCACGGGAAATCTTTAGTAAAAGCCAAAAGACTCGTTCGGTATGAAGAGAGACCAGAGCATGTTTTTGCTGCTGGAACAAGCCCCGCCTCCGATGCCTGCCGACAGCCACAGGTGTCGAGCTGCTCAGGGAGATGCCACTAATTTGCACAGAGGCAAATTCCCTTGCAAAATGTGTGCAAATTAGGCCACAGACAAAAAGGAGTCCCAGACGGCGCCCGGGGAGGGATTTGTGCCAAAGAAGGTGTTGTGCTCCAGGGAGGGGGGCAGGCCTCATAGACTCCTGCTTTGGTTATTGTTGTTGTCGTCGTCAAAAACAGAAGCAGAGAGGAGAGGAGGATTCCATTTAGATCTCCTGTCCTTCTCTGTCTCCCACCCAGATGGCCGTTCTCAATAAAGCCTTGTGCCTGCCTGTCGAACAGTCTTCCGCAAGGCACACTAGCCTGAAAGCTTTCGGCTGTGCCCTGGATAACCCCTAGACCAAAGCGCCTCAAACAGCGGTACACGACGCCAGATTATTTAGTAAAAGGCCTCCTCCCTTGTTTATCAAGCCAGTAATCAACAGATCTTTCCTTCTCCACTCCTCCTTCTGTTCTTCCACAAAGACAAGAAGCTCCAGCAAGCTGAAGCATACAAAAATTGCAACAAAACTCGGTTTCATCTCTCTCTCCACGGGAAATCTTTAGTAAAAGCCAAAAGACTCGTTCGGTATGAAGAGAGACCAGAGCATGTTTTTGCTGCTGGAACAAGCCCCGCCTCCGATGCCTGCCGACAGCCACAGGTGTCGAGCTGCTCAGGGAGATGCCACTAATTTGCACAGAGGCAAATTCCCTTGCAAAATGTGTGCAAATTAGGCCACAGACAAAAAGGAGTCCCAGACGGCGCCCGGGGAGGGATTTGTGCCAAAGAAGGTGTTGTGCTCCAGGGAGGGGGGCAGGCCTCATAGACTCCTGCTTTGGTTATTGTTGTTGTCGTCGTCAAAAACAGAAGCAGAGAGGAGAGGAGGATTCCATTTAGATCTCCTGTCCTTCTCTGTCTCCCACCCAGATGGCCGTTCTCAATAAAGCCTTGTGCCTGCCTGTCGAACAGTCTTCCGCAAGGCACACTAGCCTGAAAGCTTTCGGCTGTGCCCTGGATAACCCCTAGACCAAAGCGCCTCAAACAGCGGTACACAACGCCAGATTATTTAGTAAAAGGCCTCCTCCCTTGTTTATCAAGCCAGTAATCAACAGATCTTTCCTTCTCCACTCCTCCTTCTGTTCTTCCACAAAGACAAGAAGCTCCAGCAAGCTGAAGCATACAAAAATTGCAACAAAACTCGGTTTCATCTCTCTCTCCACGGGAAATCTTTAGTAAAAGCCAAAAGACTCGTTCGGTATGAAGAGAGACCAGAGCATGTTTTTGCTGCTGGAACAAGCCCCGCCTCCGATGCCTGCCGACAGCCACAGGTGTCGAGCTGCTCAGGGAGATGCCACTAATTTGCACAGAGGCAAATTCCCTTGCAAAATGTGTGCAAATTAGGCCACAGACAAAAAGGAGTCCCAGACGGCGCCCGGGGAGGGATTTGTGCCAAAGAAGGTGTTGTGCTCCAGGGAGGGGGGCAGGCCTCATAGACTCCTGCTTTGGTTATTGTTGTTGTCGTCGTCAAAAACAGAAGCAGAGAGGAGAGGAGGATTCCATTTAGATCTCCTGTCCTTCTCTGTCTCCCACCCAGATGGCCGTTCTCAATAAAGCCTTGTGCCTGCCTGTCGAACAGTCTTCCGCAAGGCACACTAGCCTGAAAGCTTTCGGCTGTGCCCTGGATAACCCCTAGACCAAAGCGCCTCAAACAGCGGTACACGACGCCAGATTATTTAGTAAAAGGCCTCCTCCCTTGTTTATCAAGCCAGTAATCAACAGATCTTTCCTTCTCCACTCCTCCTTCTGTTCTTCCACAAAGACAAGAAGCTCCAGCAAGCTGAAGCATACAAAAATTGCAACAAAACTCGGTTTCATCTCTCTCTCCACGGGAAATCTTTAGTAAAAGCCAAAAGACTCGTTCGGTATGAAGAGAGACCAGAGCATGTTTTTGCTGCTGGAACAAGCCCCGCCTCCGATGCCTGCCGACAGCCACAGGTGTCGAGCTGCTCAGGGAGATGCCACTAATTTGCACAGAGGCAAATTCCCTTGCAAAATGTGTGCAAATTAGGCCACAGACAAAAAGGAGTCCCAGACGGCGCCCGGGGAGGGATTTGTGCCAAAGAAGGTGTTGTGCTCCAGGGAGGGGGGCAGGCCTCATAGACTCCTGCTTTGGTTATTGTTGTTGTCGTCGTCAAAAACAGAAGCAGAGAGGAGAGGAGGATTCCATTTAGATCTCCTGTCCTTCTCTGTCTCCCACCCAGATGGCCGTTCTCAATAAAGCCTTGTGCCTGCCTGTCGAACAGTCTTCCGCAAGGCACACTAGCCTGAAAGCTTTCGGCTGTGCCCTTGATAACCCCTAGACCAAAGCGCCTCAAACAGCGGTACACGACGCCAGATTATTTAGTAAAAGGCCTCCTCCCTTGTTTATCAAGCCAGTAATCAACAGATCTTTCCTTCTCCACTCCTCCTTCTGTTCTTCCACAAAGACAAGAAGCTCCAGCAAGCTGAAGCATACAAAAATTGCAACAAAACTCGGTTTCATCTCTCTCTCCACGGGAAATCTTTAGTAAAAGCCAAAAGACTCGTTCGGTATGAAGAGAGACCAGAGCATGTTTTTGCTGCTGGAACAAGCCCCGCCTCCGATGCCTGCCGACAGCCACAGGTGTCGAGCTGCTCAGGGAGATGCCACTAATTTGCACAGAGGCAAATTCCCTTGCAAAATGTGTGCAAATTAGGCCACAGACAAAAAGGAGTCCCAGACGGCGCCCGGGGAGGGATTTGTGCCAAAGAAGGTGTTGTGCTCCAGGGAGGGGGGCAGGCCTCATAGACTCCTGCTTTGGTTATTGTTGTTGTCGTCGTCGTCAAAAACAGAAGCAGAGAGGAGAGGAGGATTCCATTTAGATCTCCTGTCCTTCTCTGTCTCCCACCCAGATGGCCGTTCTCAATAAAGCCTTGTGCCTGCCTGTCGAACAGTCTTCCGCAAGGCACACTAGCCTGAAAGCTTTCGGCTGTGCCCTGGATAACCCCTAGACCAAAGCGCCTCAAACAGCGGTACACGACGCCAGATTATTTAGTAAAAGGCCTCCTCCCTTGTTTATCAAGCCAGTAATCAACAGATCTTTCCTTCTCCACTCCTCCTTCTGTTCTTCCACAAAGACAAGAAGCTCCAGCAAGCTGAAGCATACAAAAATTGCAACAAAACTCGGTTTCATCTCTCTCTCCACGGGAAATCTTTAGTAAAAGCCAAAAGACTCGTTCGGTATGAAGAGAGACCAGAGCATGTTTTTGCTGCTGGAACAAGCCCCGCCTCCGATGCCTGCCAACAGCCACAGGTGTCGAGCTGCTCAGGGAGATGCCACTAATTTGCACAGAGGCAAATTCCCTTGCAAAATGTGTGCAAATTAGGCCACAGACAAAAAGGAGTCCCAGACGGCGCCCGGGGAGGGATTTGTGCCAAAGAAGGTGTTGTGCTCCAGGGAGGGGGGCAGGCCTCATAGACTCCTGCTTTGGTTATTGTTGTTGTCGTCGTCAAAAACAGAAGCAGAGAGGAGAGGAGGATTCCATTTAGATCTCCTGTCCTTCTCTGTCTCCCACCCAGATGGCCGTTCTCAATAAAGCCTTGTGCCTGCCTGTCGAACAGTCTTCCGCAAGGCACACTAGCCTGAAAGCTTTCGGCTGTGCCCTGGATAACCCCTAGACCAAAGCGCCTCAAACAGCGGTACACGACGCCAGATTATTTAGTAAAAGGCCTCCTCCCTTGTTTATCAAGCCAGTAATCAACAGATCTTTCCTTCTCCACTCCTCCTTCTGTTCTTCCACAAAGACAAGAAGCTCCAGCAAGCTGAAGCATACAAAAATTGCAACAAAACTCGGTTTCATCTCTCTCTCCACGGGAAATCTTTAGTAAAAGCCAAAAGACTCGTTCGGTATGAAGAGAGACCAGAGCATGTTTTTGCTGCTGGAACAAGCCCCGCCTCCGATGCCTGCCGACAGCCACAGGTGTCGAGCTGCTCAGGGAGATGCCACTAATTTGCACAGAGGCAAATTCCCTTGCAAAATGTGTGCAAATTAGGCCACAGACAAAAAGGAGTCCCAGACGGCGCCCGGGGAGGGATTTGTGCCAAAGAAGGTGTTGTGCTCCAGGGAGGGGGGCAGGCCTCATAGACTCCTGCTTTGGTTATTGTTGTTGTCGTCGTCAAAAACAGAAGCAGAGAGGAGAGGAGGATTCCATTTAGATCTCCTGTCCTTCTCTGTCTCCCACCCAGATGGCCGTTCTCAATAAAGCCTTGTGCCTGCCTGTCGAACAGTCTTCCGCAAGGCACACTAGCCTGAAAGCTTTCGGCTGTGCCCTGGATAACCCCTAGACCAAAGCGCCTCAAACAGCGGTACACGACGCCAGATTATTTAGTAAAAGGCCTCCTCCCTTGTTTATCAAGCCAGTAATCAACAGATCTTTCCTTCTCCACTCCTCCTTCTGTTCTTCCACAAAGACAAGAAGCTCCAGCAAGCTGAAGCATACAAAAATTGCAACAAAACTCGGTTTCATCTCTCTCTCCACGGGAAATCTTTAGTAAAAGCCAAAAGACTCGTTCGGTATGAAGAGAGACCAGAGCATGTTTTTGCTGCTGGAACAAGCCCCGCCTCCGATGCCTGCCGACAGCCACAGGTGTCGAGCTGCTCAGGGAGATGCCACTAATTTGCACAGAGGCAAATTCCCTTGCAAAATGTGTGCAAATTAGGCCACAGACAAAAAGGAGTCCCAGACGGCGCCCGGGGAGGGATTTGTGCCAAAGAAGGTGTTGTGCTCCAGGGAGGGGGGCAGGCCTCATAGACTCCTGCTTTGGTTATTGTTGTTGTCGTCGTCGTCAAAAACAGAAGCAGAGAGGAGAGGAGGATTCCATTTAGATCTCCTGTCCTTCTCTGTCTCCCACCCAGATGGCCGTTCTCAATAAAGCCTTGTGCCTGCCTGTCGAACAGTCTTCCGCAAGGCACACTAGCCTGAAAGCTTTCGGCTGTGCCCTGGATAACCCCTAGACCAAAGCGCCTCAAACAGCGGTACACGACGCCAGATTATTTAGTAAAAGGCCTCCTCCCTTGTTTATCAAGCCAGTAATCAACAGATCTTTCCTTCTCCACTCCTCCTTCTGTTCTTCCACAAAGACAAGAAGCTCCAGCAAGCTGAAGCATACAAAAATTGCAACAAAACTCGGTTTCATCTCTCTCTCCACGGGAAATCTTTAGTAAAAGCCAAAAGACTCGTTCGGTATGAAGAGAGACCAGAGCATGTTTTTGCTGCTGGAACAAGCCCCGCCTCCGATGCCTGCCGACAGCCACAGGTGTCGAGCTGCTCAGGGAGATGCCACTAATTTGCACAGAGGCAAATTCCCTTGCAAAATGTGTGCAAATTAGGCCACAGACAAAAAGGAGTCCCAGACGGCACCCGGGGAGGGATTTGTGCCAAAGAAGGTGTTGTGCTCCAGGGAGGGGGGCAGGCCTCATAGACTCCTGCTTTGGTTATTGTTGTTGTCGTCGTCAAAAACAGAAGCAGAGAGGAGAGGAGGATTCCATTTAGATCTCCTGTCCTTCTCTGTCTCCCACCCAGATGGCCGTTCTCAATAAAGCCTTGTGCCTGCCTGTCGAACAGTCTTCCGCAAGGCACACTAGCCTGAAAGCTTTCGGCTGTGCCCTGGATAACCCCTAGACCAAAGCGCCTCAAACAGCGGTACACGACGCCAGATTATTTAGTAAAAGGCCTCCTCCCTTGTTTATCAAGCCAGTAATCAACAGATCTTTCCTTCTCCACTCCTCCTTCTGTTCTTCCACAAAGACAAGAAGCTCCAGCAAGCTGAAGCATACAAAAATTGCAACAAAACTCGGTTTCATCTCTCTCTCCACGGGAAATCTTTAGTAAAAGCCAAAAGACTCGTTCGGTATGAAGAGAGACCAGAGCATGTTTTTGCTGCTGGAACAAGCCCCGCCTCCGATGCCTGCCGACAGCCACAGGTGTCGAGCTGCTCAGGGAGATGCCACTAATTTGCACAGAGGCAAATTCCCTTGCAAAATGTGTGCAAATTAGGCCACAGACAAAAAGGAGTCCCAGACGGCGCCCGGGGAGGGATTTGTGCCAAAGAAGGTGTTGTGCTCCAGGGAGGGGGGCAGGCCTCATAGACTCCTGCTTTGGTTATTGTTGTTGTCGTCGTCAAAAACAGAAGCAGAGAGGAGAGGAGGATTCCATTTAGATCTCCTGTCCTTCTCTGTCTCCCACCCAGATGGCCGTTCTCAATAAAGCCTTGTGCCTGCCTGTCGAACAGTCTTCCGCAAGGCACACTAGCCTGAAAGCTTTCGGCTGTGCCCTGGATAACCCCTAGACCAAAGCGCCTCAAACAGCGGTACACGACGCCAGATTATTTAGTAAAAGGCCTCCTCCCTTGTTTATCAAGCCAGTAATCAACAGATCTTTCCTTCTCCACTCCTCCTTCTGTTCTTCCACAAAGACAAGAAGCTCCAGCAAGCTGAAGCATACAAAAATTGCAACAAAACTCGGTTTCATCTCTCTCTCCACGGGAAATCTTTAGTAAAAGCCAAAAGACTCGTTCGGTATGAAGAGAGACCAGAGCATGTTTTTGCTGCTGGAACAAGCCCCGCCTCCGATGCTTGCCAACAGCCACAGGTGTCGAGCTGCTCAGGGAGATGCCACTAATTTGCACAGAGGCAAATTCCCTTGCAAAATGTGTGCAAATTAGGCCACAGACAAAAAGGAGTCCCAGACGGCGCCCGGGGATGGATTTGTGCCAAAGAAGGTGTTGTGCTCCAGGGAGGGGGGCAGGCCTCATAGACTCCTGCTTCGGTTATTGTTGTTGTCGTCGTCGTCAAAAACAGAAGCAGAGAGGAGAGGAGGATTCCATTTAGATCTCCTGTCCTTCTCTGTCTCCCACCCAGATGGCCGTTCTCAATAAAGCCTTGTGCCTGCCTGTCGAACAGTCTTCCGCAAGGCACACTAGCCTGAAAGCTTTCGGCTGTGCCCTGGATAACCCCTAGACCAAAGCGCCTCAAACAGCGGTACACGATGCCAGATTATTTAGTAAAAGGCCTCCTCCCTTGTTTATCAAGCCAGTAATCAACAGATCTTTCCTTCTCCACTCCTCCTTCTGTTCTTCCACAAAGACAAGAAGCTCCAGCAAGCTGAAGCATACAAAAATTGCAACAAAACTCGGTTTCATCTCTCTCTCCACGGGAAATCTTTAGTAAAAGCCAAAAGACTCGTTCGGTATGAAGAGAGACCAGAGCATGTTTTTGCTGCTGGAACAAGCCCCGCCTCCGATGCCTGCCGACAGCCACAGGTGTCGAGCTGCTCAGGGAGATGCCACTAATTTGCACAGAGGCAAATTCCCTTGCAAAATGTGTGCAAATTAGGCCACAGACAAAAAGGAGTCCCAGACGGCGCCCGGGGAGGGATTTGTGCCAAAGAAGGTGTTGTGCTCCAGGGAGGGGGGCAGGCCTCATAGACTCCTGCTTTGGTTATTGTTGTTGTCGTCGCCAAAAACAGAAGCAGAGAGGAGAGGAGATTTCCATTTAGATCTCCTGTCCTTCTCTGTCTCCCACCCAGATGGCCGTTCTCAATAAAGCCTTGTGCCTGCCTGTCGAACAGTCTTCCGCAAGGCACACTAGCCTGAAAGCTTTCGGCTGTGCCCTGGATAACCCCTAGACCAAAGCGCCTCAAACAGCGGTACACGACGCCAGATTATTTAGTAAAAGGCCTCCTCCCTTGTTTATCAAGCCAGTAATCAACAGATCTTTCCTTCTCCACTCCTCCTTCTGTTCTTCCACAAAGACAAGAAGCTCCAGCAAGCTGAAGCATACAAAAATTGCAACAAAACTCGGTTTCATCTCTCTCTCCACGGGAAATCTTTAGTAAAAGCCAAAAGACTCGTTCGGTATGAAGAGAGACCAGAGCATGTTTTTGCTGCTGGAACAAGCCCCGCCTCCGATGCCTGCCGACAGCCACAGGTGTCGAGCTGCTCAGGGAGATGCCACTAATTTGCACAGAGGCAAATTCCCTTGCAAAATGTGTGCAAATTAGGCCACAGACAAAAAGGAGTCCCAGACGGCGCCCGGGGAGGGATTTGTGCCAAAGAAGGTGTTGTGCTCCAGGGAGGGGGGCAGGCCTCATAGACTCCTGCTTTGGTTATTGTTGTTGTCGTCGTCAAAAACAGAAGCAGAGAGGAGAGGAGGATTCCATTTAGATCTCCTGTCCTTCTCTGTCTCCCACCCAGATGGCCGTTCTCAATAAAGCCTTGTGCCTGCCTGTCGAACAGTCTTCCGCAAGGCACACTAGCCTGAAAGCTTTCGGCTGTGCCCTGGATAACCCCTAGACCAAAGCGCCTCAAACAGCGGTACACGACGCCAGATTATTTAGTAAAAGGCCTCCTCCCTTGTTTATCAAGCCAGTAATCAACAGATCTTTCCTTCTCCACTCCTCCTTCTGTTCTTCCACAAAGACAAGAAGCTCCAGCAAGCTGAAGCATACAAAAATTGCAACAAAACTCGGTTTCATCTCTCTCCACGGGAAATCTTTAGTAAAAGCCAAAAGACTCGTTCGGTATGAAGAGAGACCAGAGCATGTTTTTGCTGCTGGAACAAGCCCCGCCTCCGATGCCTGCCGACAGCCACAGGTGTCGAGCTGCTCAGGGAGATGCCACTAATTTGCACAGAGGCAAATTCCCTTGCAAAATGTGTGCAAATTAGGCCACAGACAAAAAGGAGTCCCAGACGGCGCCCGGGGAGGGATTTGTGCCAAAGAAGGTGTTGTGCTCCAGGGAGGGGGGCAGGCCTCATAGACTCCTGCTTTGGTTATTGTTGTTGTCGTCGTCAAAAACAGAAGCAGAGAGGAGAGGAGGATTCCATTTAGATCTCCTGTCCTTCTCTGTCTCCCACCCAGATGGCCGTTCTCAATAAAGCCTTGTGCCTGCCTGTCGAACAGTCTTCCGCAAGGCACACTAGCCTGAAAGCTTTCGGCTGTGCCCTGGATAACCCCTAGACCAAAGCGCCTCAAACAGCGGTACACGACGCCAGATTATTTAGTAAAAGGCCTCCTCCCTTGTTTATCAAGCCAGTAATCAACAGATCTTTCCTTCTCCACTCCTCCTTCTGTTCTTCCACAAAGACAAGAAGCTCCAGCAAGCTGAAGCATACAAAAATTGCAACAAAACTCGGTTTCATCTCTCTCTCCACGGGAAATCTTTAGTAAAAGCCAAAAGACTCGTTCGGTATGAAGAGAGACCAGAGCATGTTTTTGCTGCTGGAACAAGCCCCGCCTCCGATGCCTGCCGACAGCCACAGGTGTCGAGCTGCTCAGGGAGATGCCACTAATTTGCACAGAGGCAAATTCCCTTGCAAAATGTGTGCAAATTAGGCCACAGACAAAAAGGAGTCCCAGACGGCGCCCGGGGAGGGATTTGTGCCAAAGAAGGTGTTGTGCTCCAGGGAGGGGGGCAGGCCTCATAGACTCCTGCTTTGGTTATTGTTGTTGTCGTCGTCAAAAACAGAAGCAGAGAGGAGAGGAGGATTCCATTTAGATCTCCTGTCCTTCTCTGTCTCCCACCCAGATGGCCGTTCTCAATAAAGCCTTGTGCCTGCCTGTCGAACAGTCTTCCGCAAGGCACACTAGCCTGAAAGCTTTCGGCTGTGCCCTGGATAACCCCTAGACCAAAGCGCCTCAAACAGCGGTACACGACGCCAGATTATTTAGTAAAAGGCCTCCTCCCTTGTTTATCAAGCCAGTAATCAACAGATCTTTCCTTCTCCACTCCTCCTTCTGTTCTTCCACAAAGACAAGAAGCTCCAGCAAGCTGAAGCATACAAAAATTGCAACAAAACTCGGTTTCATCTCTCTCTCCACGGGAAATCTTTAGTAAAAGCCAAAAGACTTGTTCGGTATGAAGAGAGACCAGAGCATGTTTTTGCTGCTGGAACAAGCCCCGCCTCCGATGCCTGCCAACAGCCACAGGTGTCGAGCTGCTCAGGGAGATGCCACTAATTTGCACAGAGGCAAATTCCCTTGCAAAATGTGTGCAAATTAGGCCACAGACAAAAAGGAGTCCCAGACGGCGCCCGGGGAGGGATTTGTGCCAAAGAAGGTGTTGTGCTCCAGGGAGGGGGGCAGGCCTCATAGACTCCTGCTTTGGTTATTGTTGTTGTCGTCGTCAAAAACAGAAGCAGAGAGGAGAGGAGGATTCCATTTAGATCTCCTGTCCTTCTCTGTCTCCCACCCAGATGGCCGTTCTCAATAAAGCCTTGTGCCTGCCTGTCGAACAGTCTTCCGCAAGGCACACTAGCCTGAAAGCTTTCGGCTGTGCCCTGGATAACCCCTAGACCAAAGCGCCTCAAACAGCGGTACACGACGCCAGATTATTTAGTAAAAGGCCTCCTCCCTTGTTTATCAAGCCAGTAATCAACAGATCTTTCCTTCTCCACTCCTCCTTCTGTTCTTCCACAAAGACAAGAAGCTCCAGCAAGCTGAAGCATACAAAAATTGCAACAAAACTCGGTTTCATCTCTCTCTCCACGGGAAATCTTTAGTAAAAGCCAAAAGACTCGTTCGGTATGAAGAGAGACCAGAGCATGTTTTTGCTGCTGGAACAAGCCCCGCCTCCGATGCCTGCCGACAGCCACAGGTGTCGAGCTGCTCAGGGAGATGCCACTAATTTGCACAGAGGCAAATTCCCTTGCAAAATGTGTGCAAATTAGGCCACAGACAAAAAGGAGTCCCAGACGGCGCCCGGGGAGGGATTTGTGCCAAAGAAGGTGTTGTGCTCCAGGGAGGGGGGCAGGCCTCATAGACTCCTGCTTTGGTTATTGTTGTTGTCGTCGTCAAAAACAGAAGCAGAGAGGAGAGGAGGATTCCATTTAGATCTCCTGTCCTTCTCTGTCTCCCACCCAGATGGCCGTTCTCAATAAAGCCTTGTGCCTGCCTGTCGAACAGTCTTCCGCAAGGCACACTAGCCTGAAAGCTTTCGGCTGTGCCCTGGATAACCCCTAGACCAAAGCGCCTCAAACAGCGGTACACGACGCCAGATTATTTAGTAAAAGGCCTCCTCCCTTGTTTATCAAGCCAGTAATCAACAGATCTTTCCTTCTCCACTCCTCCTTCTGTTCTTCCACAAAGACAAGAAGCTCCAGCAAGCTGAAGCATACAAAAATTGCAACAAAACTCGGTTTCATCTCTCTCTCCACGGGAAATCTTTAGTAAAAGCCAAAAGACTCGTTCGGTATGAAGAGAGACCAGAGCATGTTTTTGCTGCTGGAACAAGCCCCGCCTCCGATGCCTGCCGACAGCCACAGGTGTCGAGCTGCTCAGGGAGATGCCACTAATTTGCACAGAGGCAAATTCCCTTGCAAAATGTGTGCAAATTAGGCCACAGACAAAAAGGAGTCCCAGACGGCGCCCGGGGAGGGATTTGTGCCAAAGAAGGTGTTGTGCTCCAGGGAGGGGGGCAGGCCTCATAGACTCCTGCTTTGGTTATTGTTGTTGTCGTCGTCAAAAACAGAAGCAGAGAGGAGAGGAGGATTCCATTTAGATCTCCTGTCCTTCTCTGTCTCCCACCCAGATGGCCGTTCTCAATAAAGCCTTGTGCCTGCCTGTCGAACAGTCTTCCGCAAGGCACACTAGCCTGAAAGCTTTCGGCTGTGCCCTGGATAACCCCTAGACCAAAGCGCCTCAAACAGCGGTACACGACGCCAGATTATTTTGTAAAAGGCCTCCTCCCTTGTTTATCAAGCCAGTAATCAACAGATCTTTCCTTCTCCACTCCTCCTTCTGTTCTTCCACAAAGACAAGAAGCTCCAGCAAGCTGAAGCATACAAAAATTGCAACAAAACTCGGTTTCATCTCTCTCTCCACGGGAAATCTTTAGTAAAAGCCAAAAGACTCGTTCGGTATGAAGAGAGACCAGAGCATGTTTTTGCTGCTGGAACAAGCCCCGCCTCCGATGCCTGCCGACAGCCACAGGTGTCGAGCTGCTCAGGGAGATGCCACTAATTTGCACAGAGGCAAATTCCCTTGCAAAATGTGTGCAAATTAGGCCACAGACAAAAAGGAGTCCCAGACGGCGCCCGGGGAGGGATTTGTGCCAAAGAAGGTGTTGTGCTCCAGGGAGGGGGGCAGGCCTCATAGACTCCTGCTTTGGTTATTGTTGTTGTCGTCGTCAAAAACAGAAGCAGAGAGGAGAGGAGGATTCCATTTAGATCTCCTGTCCTTCTCTGTCTCCCACCCAGATGGCCGTTCTCAATAAAGCCTTGTGCCTGCCTGTCGAACAGTCTTCCGCAAGGCACACTAGCCTGAAAGCTTTCGGCTGTGCCCTGGATAACCCCTAGACCAAAGCGCCTCAAACAGCGGTACACGACGCCAGATTATTTAGTAAAAGGCCTCCTCCCTTGTTTATCAAGCCAGTAATCAACAGATCTTTCCTTCTCCACTCCTCCTTCTGTTCTTCCACAAAGACAAGAAGCTCCAGCAAGCTGAAGCATACAAAAATTGCAACAAAACTCGGTTTCATCTCTCTCTCCACGGGAAATCTTTAGTAAAAGCCAAAAGACTCGTTCGGTATGAAGAGAGACCAGAGCATGTTTTTGCTGCTGGAACAAGCCCCGCCTCCGATGCCTGCCGACAGCCACAGGTGTCGAGCTGCTCAGGGAGATGCCACTAATTTGCACAGAGGCAAATTCCCTTGCAAAATGTGTGCAAATTAGGCCACAGACAAAAAGGAGTCCCAGACGGCGCCCGGGGAGGGATTTGTGCCAAAGAAGGTGTTGTGCTCCAGGGAGGGGGGCAGGCCTCATAGACTCCTGCTTTGGTTATTGTTGTTGTCGTCGTCAAAAACAGAAGCAGAGAGGAGAGGAGGATTCCATTTAGATCTCCTGTCCTTCTCTGTCTCCCACCCAGATGGCCGTTCTCAATAAAGCCTTGTGCCTGCCTGTCGAACAGTCTTCCGCAAGGCACACTAGCCTGAAAGCTTTCGGCTGTGCCCTGGATAACCCCTAGACCAAAGCGCCTCAAACAGCGGTACACGACGCCAGATTATTTAGTAAAAGGCCTCCTCCCTTGTTTATCAAGCCAGTAATCAACAGATCTTTCCTTCTCCACTCCTCCTTCTGTTCTTCCACAAAGACAAGAAGCTCCAGCAAGCTGAAGCATACAAAAATTGCAACAAAACTCGGTTTCATCTCTCTCTCCACGGGAAATCTTTAGTAAAAGCCAAAAGACTCGTTCGGTATGAAGAGAGACCAGAGCATGTTTTTGCTGCTGGAACAAGCCCCGCCTCCGATGCCTGCCGACAGCCACAGGTGTCGAGCTGCTCAGGGAGATGCCACTAATTTGCACAGAGGCAAATTCCCTTGCAAAATGTGTGCAAATTAGGCCACAGACAAAAAGGAGTCCCAGACGGCGCCCGGGGAGGGATTTGTGCCAAAGAAGGTGTTGTGCTCCAGGGAGGGGGGCAGGCCTCATAGACTCCTGCTTTGGTTATTGTTGTTGTCGTCGTCAAAAACAGAAGCAGAGAGGAGAGGAGGATTCCATTTAGATCTCCTGTCCTTCTCTGTCTCCCACCCAGATGGCCGTTCTCAATAAAGCCTTGTGCCTGCCTGTCGAACAGTCTTCCGCAAGGCACACTAGCCTGAAAGCTTTCGGCTGTGCCCTGGATAACCCCTAGACCAAAGCGCCTCAAACAGCGGTACACGACGCCAGATTATTTAGTAAAAGGCCTCCTCCCTTGTTTATCAAGCCAGTAATCAACAGATCTTTCCTTCTCCACTCCTCCTTCTGTTCTTCCACAAAGACAAGAAGCTCCAGCAAGCTGAAGCATACAAAAATTGCAACAAAACTCGGTTTCATCTCTCTCTCCACGGGAAATCTTTAGTAAAAGCCAAAAGACTCGTTCGGTATGAAGAGAGACCAGAGCATGTTTTTGCTGCTGGAACAAGCCCCGCCTCCGATGCCTGCCGACAGCCACAGGTGTCGAGCTGCTCAGGGAGATGCCACTAATTTGCACAGAGGCAAATTCCCTTGCAAAATGTGTGCAAATTAGGCCACAGACAAAAAGGAGTCCCAGACGGCGCCCGGGGAGGGATTTGTGCCAAAGAAGGTGTTGTGCTCCAGGGAGGGGGGCAGGCCTCATAGACTCCTGCTTTGGTTATTGTTGTTGTCGTCGTCAAAAACAGAAGCAGAGAGGAGAGGAGGATTCCATTTAGATCTCCTGTCCTTCTCTGTCTCCCACCCAGATGGCCGTTCTCAATAAAGCCTTGTGCCTGCCTGTCGAACAGTCTTCCGCAAGGCACACTAGCCTGAAAGCTTTCGGCTGTGCCCTGGATAACCCCTAGACCAAAGCGCCTCAAACAGCGGTACACGATGCCAGATTATTTAGTAAAAGGCCTCCTCCCTTGTTTATCAAGCCAGTAATCAACAGATCTTTCCTTCTCCACTCCTCCTTCTGTTCTTCCACAAAGACAAGAAGCTCCAGCAAGCTGAAGCATACAAAAATTGCAACAAAACTCGGTTTCATCTCTCTCTCTCTCTCTCTCTCTCTCTCCACGGGAAATCTTTAATAAAAGCCAAAAGACTCGTTCGGTATGAAGAGAGACCAGAGCATGTTTTTGCTGCTGGAACAAGCCCCGCCTCCGATGCCTGCCGACAGCCACAGGTGTCGAGCTGCTCAGGGAGATGCCACTAATTTGCACAGAGGCAAATTCCCTTGCAAAATGTGTGCAAATTAGGCCACAGACAAAAAGGAGTCCCAGACGGCGCCCGGGGAGGGATTTGTGCCAAAGAAGGTGTTGTGCTCCAGGGAGGGGGGCAGGCCTCATAGACTCCTGCTTTGGTTATTGTTGTTGTCGTCGTCAAAAACAGAAGCAGAGAGGAGAGGAGGATTCCATTTAGATCTCCTGTCCTTCTCTGTCTCCCACCCAGATGGCCGTTCTCAATAAAGCCTTGTGCCTGCCTGTCGAACAGTCTTCCGCAAGGCACACTAGCCTGAAAGCTTTCGGCTGTGCCCTGGATAACCCCTAGACCAAAGCGCCTCAAACAGCGGTACACGACGCCAGATTATTTAGTAAAAGGCCTCCTCCCTTGTTTATCAAGCCAGTAATCAACAGATCTTTCCTTCTCCACTCCTCCTTCTGTTCTTCCACAAAGACAAGAAGCTCCAGCAAGCTGAAGCATACAAAAATTGCAACAAAACTCGGTTTCATCTCTCTCCACGGGAAATCTTTAGTAAAAGCCAAAAGACTCGTTCGGTATGAAGAGAGACCAGAGCATGTTTTTGCTGCTGGAACAAGCCCCGCCTCCGATGCCTGCCGACAGCCACAGGTGTCGAGCTGCTCAGGGAGATGCCACTAATTTGCACAGAGGCAAATTCCCTTGCAAAATGTGTGCAAATTAGGCCACAGACAAAAAGGAGTCCCAGACGGCGCCCGGGGAGGGATTTGTGCCAAAGAAGGTGTTGTGCTCCAGGGAGGGGGACAGGCCTCATAGACTCCTGCTTTGGTTATTGTTGTTGTCGTCGTCAAAAACAGAAGCAGAGAGGAGAGGAGGATTCCATTTAGATCTCCTGTCCTTCTCTGTCTCCCACCCAGATGGCCGTTCTCAATAAAGCCTTGTGCCTGCCTGTCGAACAGTCTTCCGCAAGGCACACTAGCCTGAAAGCTTTCGGCTGTGCCCTGGATAACCCCTAGACCAAAGCGCCTCAAACAGCGGTACACGATGCCAGATTATTTAGTAAAAGGCCTCCTCCCTTGTTTATCAAGCCAGTAATCAACAGATCTTTCCTTCTCCACTCCTCCTTCTGTTCTTCCACAAAGACAAGAAGCTCCAGCAAGCTGAAGCATACAAAAATTGCAACAAAACTCGGTTTCATCTCTCTCTCTCCACGGGAAATCTTTAATAAAAGCCAAAAGACTCGTTCGGTATGAAGAGAGACCAGAGCATGTTTTTGCTGCTGGAACAAGCCCCGCCTCCGATGCCTGCCGACAGCCACAGGTGTCGAGCTGCTCAGGGAGATGCCACTAATTTGCACAGAGGCAAATTCCCTTGCAAAATGTGTGCAAATTAGGCCACAGACAAAAAGGAGTGCCAGACGGCGCCCGGGGAGGGATTTGTGCCAAAGAAGGTGTTGTGCTCCAGGGAGGGGGGCAGGCCTCATAGACTCCTGCTTTGGTTATTGTTGTTGTCGTCGTCAAAAACAGAAGCAGAGAGGAGAGGATTCCATTTAGATCTCCTGTCCTTCTCTGTCTCCCACCCAGATGGCCGTTCTCAATAAAGCCTTGTGCCTGCCTGTCGAACAGTCTTCCGCAAGGCACACTAGCCTGAAAGCTTTCGGCTGTGCCCTGGATAACCCCTAGACCAAAGCGCCTCAAACAGCGGTACACGATGCCAGATTATTTAGTAAAAGGCCTCTTCCCTTGTTTATCAAGCCAGTAATCAACAGATCTTTCCTTCTCCTCTCCTCCTTCTGTTCTTCCACAAAGACAAGAAGCTCCAGCAAGCTGAAGCATACAAAAATTGCAACAAAACTCGATTTCATCTCTCTCTCTCCACGGGAAATCTTTAGTAAAAGCCAAAAGACTCGTTCGGTATGAAGAGAGACCAGAGCATGTTTTTGCTGCTGGAACAAGCCCCGCCTCCGATGCCTGCCGACAGCCACAGGTGTCGAGCTGCTCAGGGAGATGCCACTAATTTGCACAGAGGCAAATTCCCTTGCAAAATGTGTGCAAATTAGGCCACAGACAAAAAGGAGTGCCAGACGGCGCCCGGGGAGGGATTTGTGCCAAAGAAGGTGTTGTGCTCCAGGGAGGGGGGCAGGCCTCATAGACTCCTGCTTTGGTTATTGTTGTTGTCGTCGTCAAAAACAGAAGCAGAGAGGAGAGGAGGATTCCATTTAGATCTCCTGTCCTTCTCTGTCTCCCACCCAGATGGCCGTTCTCAATAAAGCCTTGTGCCTGCCTGTCGAACAGTCTTCCGCAAGGCACACTAGCCTGAAAGCTTTCGGCTGTGCCCTGGATAACCCCTAGACCAAAGCGCCTCAAACAGCGGTACACGACGCCAGATTATTTAGTAAAAGGCCTCCTCCCTTGTTTATCAAGCCAGTAATCAACAGATCTTTCCTTCTCCACTCCTCCTTCTGTTCTTCCACAAAGACAAGAAGCTCCAGCAAGCTGAAGCATACAAAAATTGCAACAAAACTCGGTTTCATCTCTCTCTCCACGGGAAATCTTTAGTAAAAGCCAAAAGACTCGTTCGGTATGAAGAGAGACCAGAGCATGTTTTTGCTGCTGGAACAAGCCCCGCCTCCGATGCCTGCCGACAGCCACAGGTGTCGAGCTGCTCAGGGAGATGCCACTAATTTGCACAGAGGCAAATTCCCTTGCAAAATGTGTGCAAATTAGGCCACAGACAAAAAGGAGTCCCAGACGGCGCCCGGGGAGGGATTTGTGCCAAAGAAGGTGTTGTGCTCCAGGGAGGGGGGCAGGCCTCATAGACTCCTGCTTTGGTTATCGTTGTTGTCGGTGTCAAAAACAGAAGCAGAGAGGAGAGGAGGATTCCATTTAGATCTCCTGTCCTTCTCTGTCTCCCACCAAGATGGCCGTTCTCAATAAAGCCTTGTGCCTGCCTGTCGAACAGTCTTCCGCAAGGCACACTAGCCTGAAAGCTTTCGGCTGTGCCCTGGATAACCCCTAGACCAAAGCGCCTCAAACAGCGGTACACGACGCCAGATTATTTAGTAAAAGGCCTCCTCCCTTGTTTATCAAGCCAGTAATCAACAGATCTTTCCTTCTCCACTCCTCCTTCTGTTCTTCCACAAAGACAAGAAGCTCCAACAAGCTGAAGCATACAAAAATTGCAACAAAACTCGGTTTCATCTCTCTCTCCACGGGAAATCTTTAGTAAAAGCCAAAAGACTCGTTCGGTATGAAGAGAGACCAGAGCATGTTTTTGCTGCTGGAACAAGCCCCGCCTCCGATGCCTGCCGACAGCCACAGGTGTCGAGCTGCTCAGGGAGATGCCACTAATTTGCACAGAGGCAAATTCCCTTGCAAAATGTGTGCAAATTAGGCCACAGACAAAAAGGAGTCCCAGACGGCGCCCGGGGAGGGATTTGTGCCAAAGAAGGTGTTGTGCTCCAGGGAGGGGGGCAGGCCTCATAGACTCCTGCTTTGGTTATTGTTGTTGTCGTCGTCAAAAACAGAAGCAGAGAGGAGAGGAGGATTCCATTTAGATCTCCTGTCCTTCTCTGTCTCCCACCCAGATGGCCGTTCTCAATAAAGCCTTGTGCCTGCCTGTCGAACAGTCTTCCGCAAGGCACACTAGACTGAAAGCTTTCGGCTGTGCCCTGGATAACCCCTAGACCAAAGCGCCTCAAACAGCGGTACACGACGCCAGATTATTTAGTAAAAGGCCTCCTCCCTTGTTTATCAAGCCAGTAATCAACAGATCTTTCCTTCTCCACTCCTCCTTCTGTTCTTCCACAAAGACAAGAAGCTCCAGCAAGCTGAAGCATACAAAAATTGCAACAAAACTCGGTTTCATCTCTCTCTCTCCACGGGAAATCTTTAGTAAAAGCCAAAAGACTCGTTCGGTATGAAGAGAGACCAGAGCATGTTTTTGCTGCTGGAACAAGCCCCGCCTCCGATGCCTGCCGACAGCCACAGGTGTCGAGCTGCTCAGGGAGATGCCACTAATTTGCACAGAGGCAAATTCCCTTGCAAAATGTGTGCAAATTAGGCCACAGACAAAAAGGAGTGCCAGACGGCGCCCGGGGAGGGATTTGTGCCAAAGAAGGTGTTGTGCTCCAGGGAGGGGGGCAGGCCTCATAGACTCCTGCTTTGGTTATTGTTGTTGTCGTCGTCAAAAACAGAAGCAGAGAGGAGAGGAGGATTCCATTTAGATCTCCTGTCCTTCTCTGTCTCCCACCCAGATGGCCGTTCTCAATAAAGCCTTGTGCCTGCCTGTCGAACAGTCTTCCGCAAGGCACACTAGCCTGAAAGCTTTCGGCTGTGCCCTGGATAACCCCTAGACCAAAGCGCCTCAAACAGCGGTACACGACGCCAGATTATTTAGTAAAAGGCCTCCTCCCTTGTTTATCAAGCCAGTAATCAACAGATCTTTCCTTCTCCACTCCTCCTTCTGTTCTTCCACAAAGACAAGAAGCTCCAACAAGCTGAAGCATACAAAAATTGCAACAAAACTCGGTTTCATCTCTCTCTCCACGGGAAATCTTTAGTAAAAGCCAAAAGACTCGTTCGGTATGAAGAGAGACCAGAGCATGTTTTTGCTGCTGGAACAAGCCCCGCCTCCGATGCCTGCCGACAGCCACAGGTGTCGAGCTGCTCAGGGAGATGCCACTAATTTGCACAGAGGCAAATTCCCTTGCAAAATGTGTGCAAATTAGGCCACAGACAAAAAGGAGTCCCAGACGGCGCCCGGGGAGGGATTTGTGCCAAAGAAGGTGTTGTGCTCCAGGGAGGGGGGCAGGCCTCATAGACTCCTGCTTTGGTTATTGTTGTTGTCGTCGTCAAAAACAGAAGCAGAGAGGAGAGGAGGATTCCATTTAGATCTCCTGTCCTTCTCTGTCTCCCACCCAGATGGCCGTTCTCAATAAAGCCTTGTGCCTGCCTGTCGAACAGTCTTCCGCAAGGCACACTAGACTGAAAGCTTTCGGCTGTGCCCTGGATAACCCCTAGACCAAAGCGCCTCAAACAGCGGTACACGACGCCAGATTATTTAGTAAAAGGCCTCCTCCCTTGTTTATCAAGCCAGTAATCAACAGATCTTTCCTTCTCCACTCCTCCTTCTGTTCTTCCACAAAGACAAGAAGCTCCAGCAAGCTGAAGCATACAAAAATTGCAACAAAACTCGGTTTCATCTCTCTCTCTCTCTCCACGGGAAATCTTTAGTAAAAGCCAAAAGACTCGTTCGGTATGAAGAGAGACCAGAGCATGTTTTTCCTGCTGGAACAAGGCCCGCCTCCGATGCCTGCCGACAGCCACAGGTGTCGAGCTGCTCAGGGAGATGCCACTAATTTGCACAGAGGCAAATTCCTTTGCAAAATGTGTGCAAATTAGGCCACAGACAAAAAGGAGTCCCAGACGGCGCCCGGGGAGGGATTTGTGCCAAAGAAGGTGTTGTGCTCCAGGGAGGGGGGCAGGCCTCATAGACTCCTGCTTTGGTTATTGTTGTTGTCGTCGTCAAAAACAGAAGCAGAGAGGAGAGGAGGATTCCATTTAGATCTCCTGTCCTTCTCTGTCTCCCACCCAGATGGCCGTTCTCAATAAAGCCTTGTGCCTGCCTGTCGAACAGTCTTCCGCAAGGCACACTAGCCTGAAAGCTTTCGGCTGTGCCCTGGATAACCCCTAGACCAAAGCGCCTCAAACAGCGGTACACGACGCCAGATTATTTAGTAAAAGGCCTCCTCCCTTGTTTATCAAGCCAGTAATCAACAGATCTTTCCTTCTCCACTCCTCCTTCTGTTCTTCCACAAAGACAAGAAGCTCCAACAAGCTGAAGCATACAAAAATTGCAACAAAACTCGGTTTCATCTCTCTCTCCACGGGAAATCTTTAATAAAAGCCAAAAGACTCGTTCGGTATGAAGAGAGACCAGAGCATGTTTTTGCTGCTGGAACAAGCCCCGCCTCCGATGCCTGCCGACAGCCACAGGTGTCGAGCTGCTCAGGGAGATGCCACTAATTTGCACAGAGGCAAATTCCCTTGCAAAATGTGTGCAAATTAGGCCACAGACAAAAAGGAGTCCCAGACGGCGCCCGGGGAGGGATTTGTGCCAAAGAAGGTGTTGTGCTCCAGGGAGGGGGGCAGGCCTCATAGACTCCTGCTTTGGTTATTGTTGTTGTCGTCGTCAAAAACAGAAGCAGAGAGGAGAGGAGGATTCCATTTAGATCTCCTGTCCTTCTCTGTCTCCCACCCAGATGGCCGTTCTCAATAAAGCCTTGTGCCTGCCTGTCGAACAGTCTTCCGCAAGGCACACTAGCCTGAAAGCTTTCGGCTGTGCCCTGGATAACCCCTAGACCAAAGCGCCTCAAACAGCGGTACACGACGCCAGATTATTTAGTAAAAGGCCTCCTCCCTTGTTTATCAAGCCAGTAATCAACAGATCTTTCCTTCTCCACTCCTCCTTCTGTTCTTCCACAAAGACAAGAAGCTCCAGCAAGCTGAAGCATACAAAAATTGCAACAAAACTCGGTTTCATCTCTCTCTCTCTCTCCACGGGAAATCTTTAGTAAAAGCCAAAAGACTCGTTCGGTATGAAGAGAGACCAGAGCATGTTTTTCCTGCTGGAACAAGGCCCGCCTCCGATGCCTGCCGACAGCCACAGGTGTCGAGCTGCTCAGGGAGATGCCACTAATTTGCACAGAGGCAAATTCCTTTGCAAAATGTGTGCAAATTAGGCCACAGACAAAAAGGAGTCCCAGACGGCGCCCGGGGAGGGATTTGTGCCAAAGAAGGTGTTGTGCTCCAGGGAGGGGGGCAGGCCTCATAGACTCCTGCTTTGGTTATTGTTGTTGTCGTCGTCAAAAACAGAAGCAGAGAGGAGAGGAGGATTCCATTTAGATCTCCTGTCCTTCTCTGTCTCCCACCCAGATGGCCGTTCTCAATAAAGCCTTGTGCCTGCCTGTCGAACAGTCTTCCGCAAGGCACACTAGCCTGAAAGCTTTCGGCTGTGCCCTGGATAACCCCTAGACCAAAGCGCCTCAAACAGCGGTACACGACGCCAGATTATTTAGTAAAAGGCCTCCTCCCTTGTTTATCAAGCCAGTAATCAACAGATCTTTCCTTCTCCACTCCTCCTTCTGTTCTTCCACAAAGACAAGAAGCTCCAACAAGCTGAAGCATACAAAAATTGCAACAAAACTCGGTTTCATCTCTCTCTCCACGGGAAATCTTTAATAAAAGCCAAAAGACTCGTTCGGTATGAAGAGAGACCAGAGCATGTTTTTGCTGCTGGAACAAGCCCCGCCTCCGATGCCTGCCGACAGCCACAGGTGTCGAGCTGCTCAGGGAGATGCCACTAATTTGCACAGAGGCAAATTCCCTTGCAAAATGTGTGCAAATTAGGCCACAGACAAAAAGGAGTCCCAGACGGCGCCCGGGGAGGGATTTGTGCCAAAGAAGGTGTTGTGCTCCAGGGAGGGGGGCAGGCCTCATAGACTCCTGCTTTGGTTATTGTTGTTGTCGTCGTCAAAAACAGAAGCAGAGAGGAGAGGAGGATTCCATTTAGATCTCCTGTCCTTCTCTGTCTCCCACCCAGATGGCCGTTCTCAATAAAGCCTTGTGCCTGCCTGTCGAACAGTCTTCCGCAAGGCACACTAGCCTGAAAGCTTTCGGCTGTGCCCTGGATAACCCCTAGACCAAAGCGCCTCAAACAGCGGTACACGACGCCAGATTATTTAGTAAAAGGCCTCCTCCCTTGTTTATCAAGCCAGTAATCAACAGATCTTTCCTTCTCCACTCCTCCTTCTGTTCTTCCACAAAGACAAGAAGCTCCAGCAAGCTGAAGCATACAAAAATTGCAACAAAACTCGGTTTCATCTCTCTCCACGGGAAATCTTTAGTAAAAGCCAAAAGACTCGTTCGGTATGAAGAGAGACCAGAGCATGTTTTTGCTGCTGGAACAAGCCCCGCCTCCGATGCCTGCCGACAGCCACAGGTGTCGAGCTGCTCAGGGAGATGCCACTAATTTGCACAGAGGCAAATTCCCTTGCAAAATGTGTGCAAATTAGGCCACAGACAAAAAGGAGTCCCAGACGGCGCCCGGGGAGGGATTTGTGCCAAAGAAGGTGTTGTGCTCCAGGGAGGGGGGCAGGCCTCATAGACTCCTGCTTTGGTTATTGTTGTTGTCGTCGTCAAAAACAGAAGCAGAGAGGAGAGGAGGATTCCATTTAGATCTCCTGTCCTTCTCTGTCTCCCACCCAGATGGCCGTTCTCAATAAAGCCTTGTGCCTGCCTGTCGAACAGTCTTCCGCAAGGCACACTAGCCTGAAAGCTTTCGGCTGTGCCCTGGATAACCCCTAGACCAAAGCGCCTCAAACAGCGGTACACGACGCCAGATTATTTAGTAAAAGGCCTCCTCCCTTGTTTATCAAGCCAGTAATCAACAGATCTTTCCTTCTCCACTCCTCCTTCTGTTCTTCCACAAAGACAAGAAGCTCCAGCAAGCTGAAGCATACAAAAATTGCAACAAAACTCGGTTTCATCTCTCTCTCCACGGGAAATCTTTAGTAAAAACCAAAAGACTCGTTCGGTATGAAGAGAGACCAGAGCATGTTTTTGCTGCTGGAACAAGCCCCGCCTCCGATGCCTGCCGACAGCCACAGGTGTCGAGCTGCTCAGGGAGATGCCACTAATTTGCACAGAGGCAAATTCCCTTGCAAAATGTGTGCAAATTAGGCCACAGACAAAAAGGAGTCCCAGACGGCGCCCGGGGAGGGATTTGTGCCAAAGAAGGTGTTGTGCTCCAGGGAGGGGGGCAGGCCTCATAGACTCCTGCTTTGGTTATTGTTGTTGTCGTCGTCAAAAACAGAAGCAGAGAGGAGAGGAGGATTCCATTTAGATCTCCTGTCCTTCTCTGTCTCCCACCCAGATGGCCGTTCTCAATAAAGCCTTGTGCCTGCCTGTCGAACAGTCTTCCGCAAGGCACACTAGCCTGAAAGCTTTCGGCTGTGCCCTGGATAACCCCTAGACCAAAGCGCCTCAAACAGCGGTACACGACGCCAGATTATTTAGTAAAAGGCCTCCTCCCTTGTTTATCAAGCCAGTAATCAACAGATCTTTCCTTCTCCACTCCTCCTTCTGTTCTTCCACAAAGACAAGAAGCTCCAGCAAGCTGAAGCATACAAAAATTGCAACAAAACTCGGTTTCATCTCTCTCCATGGGAAATCTTTAGTAAAACCAAAAGCAGGGGGTCCAAATCCAGCTAGGCGTTAGCCTGTTTTGCTCTTACTGTGTCCTCACAGATAAGACATTGACTCCTGCTGAGGCACTGCAGCGTCGTCGTCGCCGCCGCTCGGTATACCTCAGCAGAGGAGGGAGGAGCCTCCTGTGAAGGGGGCTTCTCCTTCTTGTCATTGTCTCCCTGCTAGGGAGTAATCCAGCAGGCTGTTGAGGACAAGTCTGTAGCAATCTGGCGTCATCAAGACTGTCTTGTGCCAAGTGAGGAGTCTCCTGGCGTACCAGATGGCGTCCTTATAGCAATTTATAAGGAGCCAGGCGGCCTGGATATCCTCAATGGCATGAGTGCCCTGGAACAGCCCATAAAGCACCGCGTGGTGGGTCATGGAGCTCCTTGGCACAGAGTCTTGGAAATGGGGCTCTACGGCGTCCAACAGGCTCTGAGCAAAGGGGCACCCCCAAAACAGGTGCAGGGGAGTCTCCTCCGACCAGGGGCACCTGGGGCAATAGGGGGTGTTGCTCAGTCTCCGGGCATAGGTGAAGGCCGTGTCCTGGGTGACTCCTGGGACAAATTCCATCAAGTCTTTGGCTCGGATGAGCTTGTGCACGGTCTTTGGTTTCCACAGGTCGGGCTTGAGTCCCTCCAGTTGGTGCTCCCTCACAAAACGGACGGCCTGGCCGTAGTACCAGGGTTCGCCCCAGTTGTAAGGGATGGAGCTGTCCCACTTGTCCCAGTCCAGCCCCCTCCAGAGGGGCAGGAGGAAGAAACGGGACATGGACTTTCCCGCGGATCTTGCAGAGTTCCTCAGGGTCCTGCGCACGCAGTCGCAAACAAAGAAGATCCAGAGCAAAGTGGAGATGTCGGGGACACCTTTACCCCCCTTGCTTGGCTCCTTGAACATGACCGCTCGCTTGACCCGGTCCATCTTTGAGCCCCAAACAAAATGAAAAATGGTCCTGGTAACAGCCTTGCAGACGGGGGCCGGGGGCGGCCACACCTGAGCCGCGTACTGGAGTACGGGCAGCACCTCGTTACGCAGGACGAGCGTCTTCCCCTCCAAGGAGAGCTGTCTGAGGCTCCACAGGGTGACTCTGGTGTTGACTTTGGCCAAGCGTTCTTGCCAGGTCTTCAGGGCTGCGCCTTCCTTCCCGAACCAAACTCCCAGGACCTTCATGAAGTCCGGCTGAATGGTGAAGGGGAAGGGGGCAGAAGAAGCAAGCTGCCAGTCTCCGAAAAGCATGGCCTCCGACTTCCCGCAGTTGACTTTTGCCCCCGAAGCCTGTCCAAATTCCTCGCAGGTCTGGACGAGCGCCGTCACCGAGCTCCGGTCGGAGCAGAAGACGGTCACGTCGTCCATGTACAGCGAGCACTTGACCTCGTCGCGTCCGGGTCCCAGTGCGGTGATCCCTCTGATCCCTTGGTTCTGCCGGATAGACTCTGCGAACAGTTCTATAACGCAAACAAAAAGAAGGGGTGAAAGAGGGCAGCCTTGCCTGACCCCCGAAAACACAGGGAAGGGGTCAGTCTTCCAGCCGTTCACCAGCACCGAGCTGTGGATATCAAGGTACATTAGGTCAACATAGGAGCAGAACGTCTTACCCAACCCGAACCTGCGCAGGGCCTGGCTCATGAAGTGGTGAGAGACACGGTCGAAGGCCTTCTCCTGGTCCAGACTGACCAGGGCCGCGCGGACGCGGCGGCTTCCGACGTAGTGCAAGGTGTCCCTCACCAGGGCCAGGTTGTCCGCGATCCGGCGACCCGGAACGCCGCAGGTCTGATCCGGGTGGACGATACCTCCGATGACTCCCTTCAGCCTGTTGGCGAGCACCTTGGCCAGGATCTTGTAGTCCACGTTGAGCAGAGAGATGGGACGCCAGTTCCGCAGGTCGCATCTCTCTCCCTTGTGCTTGTACAAGACCGTGATCAGTCCCTGCCTCAGGGACGGCGGCATCCTACCCTCCACCACCATCTCCTCGTAGAGCTCCAGCAGGTCCGGGCAGATGAGGTCCCCCAGCGCTACGTAGAGCTCGGCCGGGAGACCGTCACCGCCCGGGGTCCTGCCGGGTCTGAAGGATTTAGCGGCAGAGAGCAGCTCAGCCGCCGTCAGAGGGGCGTCTGTGGCCTCGGCACCTGCAGGATCGAGGGTGTTAGCGATACCTGACAGGAACCTCTCGGCGGCTTCGTCGTCCGTGGGCTTGCGGGAGTAAAGGTCGCCGTAGAAGTCGCTGACGACTCCTATGACGGCGTTCTTCCCCCTCTGCACGCATCCGCTTTCGTCACGTAGTTCGTTCAGGGGCGTGTGGCCGGCGTGGACTTTCCTGAAAAAGAAAGAGTTACACTTCTCACCCTTCTCCAGGTTGTCCACTTTGGCACGTAAGATGATTCGCCTGGATTCCTCCTCAAAGTGCCTCTTCAGGCCCTTCTTGGTGTCCTCCAGCTCCTCTCTGACGTCCCAGCCGCAGCGCTGGAGGTCCTGCAGGGATCTCAGCTGGTGCTGGAGGTCTCTGAGGCCCCTCTTGGCCGCGGCCGCCTGCCGCCTGCCTTTGTCCTGAAAGAAAGAACGGATTTCAACTTTAGCGTATTCCCACCATTCGCTTACAGTTTCAAACAAACATTTGTCGTTTCTCAGGACCATATAGATGTCCCTCAGCTCCGCCTGCACTCCCTCGTCCGCCAGCAGGGCACAGTTCAGCTTCCAGGAGCCCGGGCCCGGCGGGAAGCCGTGACCCAGGGCGCACCTTACCTGCACCGCCCTGTGGTCGGAGAAGAAGCAGGGGACCGTGGAGGACCCGCACTGCCTGATCGCCTTGGAGGTGAACACAAAGTCAATCCTAGAACGGGAAGCGCCGTCGGAGCTGCTCCAAGTGTAATTCACGGAGCCGGCCCCGACGGCGTCCTTCAGGGATGCTTCCGTCACTACCTCTATCAGCAGCTTGGACGTGGCGTCCAGCTTGCGCCACTCTTCCTCTATGACGCAGTTGAAGTCGCCGGCCAACACCACCGCCCCAATGGTGGTGGCGAGTTGCGGCCTGAGGTTCTGGAAAAGCTCCAGTCGCTCACCCCTGTCAGGGGAAGCGTACACGCTGATGAGCCGCACGGGCTCACCCGCCCAGGAGCCGTCCACGACCAGAAGTCGGCTGCAGACTAGCTCCTGGACGGAATCGAGCGTGAAAGCGCTCCCCCTGAGAAGGATGGCGGTACCAGCAGACCTGCAATCGCCCCCACCGGACCAGTAGGAAGGACCGTGACTCCAGCCCCTGGCCAGATGGTCGTAGGACCTAGAGGAGGGGATACCACATTCCTGTAACATGTAAACATCGCACGACTGGGAGGCAAGGTAAGTTAGTGCAGTCTGACAACGAAACTTATCTCCAATGCTTCTAACATTGATGGAAAAAACGGTTAGGTTAGCCATCATGAGGGAAGAAAAAGAGGGTTAGGTTGGGACGATACCGCCTTAGTTACCTGTCCGGTCGGGCGGCTTGCCTTCGGTTCCGTCCGGAACCTTTTTGAGGTTCTCCAGCACCTCATCCAGGTGCTGTTCCTCCGCGGTCAGGTCGATGGAGCTGGAGAGGGGGCCGTGTTCCCTGAAACCGGCTTCCATCTCCTCGAAGAACTCCTCCTTTTCTGCGTCCTGTTCGGCCGCCTCCAGCGGTTTCTTGCTGGTGGAGTCGCTGACGGGGCTGTCCCTCTGTTTCCTTTTCCGTCGACTTGGCTCTGGGGAGACAGGGTTGGAGACAAGGGCCTGGGAGAGGTAGGGGAAGTTTGTCTCTGTCATGGCAAGAGGAGAGGTGGCGGGGGAGGAGGTCATTAGTGCCGCCTCTCCAAAGGAGGTGGGGATGGACTGGGGCTGGTGACAGAATTGCTGAGATGCTTGCTGGGGGGAGGGTGGCATTCTCAGCCGGGGAGAGGGGGGAGGAAAGGTTATGGGCGGTCAGGGAGGGCTGGGAGGTGGAAGGTATCACCTTGTCTTACCAGACTTGGGCTTTGACGCCTCTGACTGCTTGTTTGCATTCTTTGACACCTTCTTCTTGGGCTGAGGTGTCGACACAGCGGGCGTCCGAGCTTCAAAGCCCTTGGCCGGAGCGAGTGCAGCCACGTGTGCCCAGGTCTTCTTCCTCTCTGAACAATCTTTGTAGAGATGTCCAGCTAGTCTGCAGAGGTTACACGTGGTTCTTCTCGGGCAATCCTTAGAGACGTGACCCGTCACCCGGCAGTTCTTGCACGCCTCCTCCTTGCAGGCCTTGATCACGTGCCCTTCTTGTCCGCATTTTTGGCAGGTCCGCGGCATGTCCGGGTAGTAAATGAGGCCATAGGAGTTCCCCAGCATGAAGGACTGGGGCAGGTGCTTGAGTCCGTCCTTGGCTTCCGGGTCCAGGGTGAGCCAGACGGTCGCCATCTACTTACCCATCCAGAGGCCGTAGCAGTTCAGGATCTTCGTGGGCTCCTTCACCACTATGCAGAACCTCTTGAGGAACCTCTTGATGCTCACCCAGATAAACGTCACGTAGAAGAGCCCGGTGACCATTGCCTGGATTCCAAACATGTCCGAGGCTTTGACCGCCTGGTCCAGCAGCATTTTCTTGCAGAACATTTCTTTCGTCATGTCCAGTACCCTTCCATCAACCTTCTTCAGTCGCAGCGCCACCGTGTCCCTCATGTAGGGCGGGAGCTTGGGGGGCTCCAGGCTGGTCTGCGTAGCCGCTGGTTGCTACTGCTCAGGGGAGGAGGCTTCAGGGGTTGAAGCAGTTGCTGGGGCCTGGGGTTCCTCTTCCATCCTCTCTTCCAGGGCATGCTGGGTCTTCTTGTGCTTCTTAGTTCCGGTGGCTTTGCTTGAAGAGGCCATGGCTTCTTTCAGGCTTGCTCCGGAGGTGTGAAGAAATTCCAGGGAGGCTTGCTTGCTCGGCTTCCAAGGAGGGGGCGGAGCTATGCAAATCTTCACAGCAGAGTTCATCTCTAAGAGGCTTCTCCGGTTCTCTTCAAGTGAATCGAAATCTAAGCGAGTACTAGCTCTGTGTTCTTAAAAGAACAATACTACGCTTAATCTGCATAAATCCTCCAGTCCAAGCAAAAGATTTTTGCGTTTTGAAGAAGAACCAGAGTTGAGAGTTAAGAAGGGCAGTAATTTTTTCCCTAAATTTGTGCAAAGTAGGACGATCAGGACTCAACCATTTCAAATTCACTACCATGTTTATCGCACCAGAACTTGATAGTAATTTGTAGAAGACAAAAATGAAAAGATTGAATTACCACCAGTAGTAAAATAGTAACAATGTGGTTACATGCTAATATGCTAAATAGTTGCATGTTGCATTTATGCATGACATAGCCAGGATGATATCTATTAAATGATGGCATGTCCAAAGGATTAGTGGATGGTGAAATATGGGTCTGAAAATCAAACGTTCAAAATATGCTACACTGTGGCTTGGCAGTGGTATCACAGTACAGGGATAATAAAGCCACTGATATCACAGAAAACACTAACCTACACAGTAATGTTACATTACTAACATAACACAAGGTATAATGTACACCATAATATCATAGCTAAGAAATATTGCAGAAAATATAATACTGCAGTAAATGGATAATTGATGCACACAGCTTTTTAATAAATTCTTTATGAAATGCTCTCTCAATGTCTGAGTTGGGTGATGGGTCCCAAAGTGACTGCTATGCCTGTCTCACCGTTATGTACATGGATGTTTTTACTTCTGGGGTCATTTATAAGTTGTTAGACTCCTATAAATATAGGCTGTGTTTTAGTCCATTGGCACAATTTTCTCTTGAAAGATGTTTGACTGTTGTTGGATGAAATATATGAATTTAAAACAATATTTAGGGGATGGTGCCCATGGTATGCTAGATAAAACCTATAGATGAGTAATTATATTGTAGCCGGTATAGCACTGACTTGCTCGGAATAACTGACTGTACTATTACCTCCAGCTATCTGTAATATTGCTTAATACCGAACAAGCATGTCTCCAACATATGCTTCCCATTAACTTTCTAACTACTGCCAGAACAGCTTCCACGTGCAGGGGTTGTGACCAGAGTCTCTCTAATGCTCTGCAATCAATTGTTTCACAATCTTCAGAATTATCATATGTTCAGGAAAAGTACATATTCTTCTATGCCTTAAATGGAAAACCTAAGAGTTATAACCACGGTCCTGGAATTACTCCAGAAAATACGTAACGCCTCGTCCCTCTGAATATAATATACAAACACTGGGGAAGTCAGGAAAAACAGGCTGCACTCATTGTCATTCACAGCAGAGAAGCATTTGTGCTTTGGAACATGACCTCATCCTGTTCTAGAGACAACACATTCAAAGCAAGCCTGGGACAGAAACACTTCTATTTATGCTAATACAGGCTGACCTAATAACGAGACAAAAAGGGAGAAAAGGCACATTGGAGAATGTAGATAGATCCAATAATATATTCATAGATCTTAGATTTTATATAGAAGATGGATGGATAGATAGATAGATAGATAGATATACGAGGAAGGCAGCAGCACTCCAGTTAGTAGATTTTAAATCAGGGTGATCTTTATTTCAGATGCGACGTTTCGGTGTATCCACCTTTTTCAAGCATTGAAAAAGGTGGATACACCGAAACGTCGCATCTGAAATAAAGATCACCCTGATTTAAAATCTACTAACTGGAGTGCTGCTGCCTTCCTCGTATATACCACTTGGTCCTTGCCACGGACATCCAGATTTTTGCACCCAGGCCATTCGGTTGTGCTGCCTTGGACTTCTTTTGTTTTAGATAGATAGATAGATAGAATACAAAAAATAGGCAGCACTCCTAATGGATTGGTGATAAAAAAAAAATGTGGATTTAATTTACCTTATGTGAGCCACGTAGAGGTAGAGTCAGGCTTGAGAAACACTACAGACAAAATGTCACTCACCAATCCATTCAGAGTGCTGCCTATATTTTTTGTATTCTATTATTGGACTTTGCAGGGCCCAAAGTTTTTGGGATAGCGACCATTTTTCAGGTCTGTGCTGCTATTATTTTGAATAGATAGATAGATGCAACAGGGTTCTCAGCTAATATGTACCTCACCAAAAAGAAGCCATTCTAGCTATCACATTAGGTTGCATTCACTTTTTAGTTTTTGGACAAGCTCCCAGTGTATACATGGAACATATCCATAGGCAAATACTGGCATATGAAGGCATCTTTTTGGGGTCTATCTGCGCAAGTATGTGTCATGTTAAGATGTAGCAAACTTCATTTTCCCATCTGCTTCTTGCTGCAGAGCAACATATACACTCACTGGAGTTCATGAAAACCTGAGGGGATGGACACAAACTTGTGGTATTCATCCCCGGCCTCAGTCGAGAGAACTCCCTGTAAAGTTCCCAGTGATTTAATTGTCTAAATATGGACCGTTATATCACTGGGGGAAACACACTGAATTGATTGGCAGCTGTCAATCACTGTCTGCTGTCGATGTTCACTCCCTGTTTTTAGGGGGAGCAGGACAAAGTATCCCACTGTATGGGTACTGTATATGTCAGGTATCCTTACAATGGCGGAGTAAAAACAAGATGTTAATGTAGTCTTACTAATGCCACTCTTATTAAATTAAATTAAATTCTGCATTTCTCTTCAGTGGATCACATGATTCTTGATGAATTAACATTCAGACCCCTATTGCCAACTACTAGTGATTGGGTACAGCACTAAAGACATTGATTATATTAAACACATCATGATGAATTATTAAACTTTCACATATATAAAATTATATCACAAATCAGGATTACTATAAACTCTGCAGAGGTCAGAGCTGTGACAATGAAATGTAGCGCAATTGTTCCAACACATACAGCTGTTACATTGTTGCATAAGTAATTGGGCTGCCAACAATCCGCTTTTTCAGACTTGCATCTTTTTCCATGTGCATACACGCATGTTTTTTTTAACGCGCGTTTAAAAAATGCTCTACTTTTGCAAGTCACGCGTGTGAAAAACGCATCATACATGTCTATGGAGATGCATCAAAAACGCATTGCACTCTGAGACACATGCAAGTGCAATGCAAGAGCAATGCGTTTTTCACGCATCAATTGCCATAGCAAAGATAGACCTCAGCCCTGAGTCCTTTCACGTGCATTATCTGCTTGTGAAAAACGCATTGAAATTGCATTGAAAACGCGCGTGAAAAACTGAGACACTGAACAAACTCTGACTGAAAACTAATTGAACTCTGATGCAAAATGTCAGCTTTTCACTGACCAAACCCTGATCGCACCCTGGTCAGACTCTGACGTGACCTGCAACACAAGTGTGGAAGGGGGCTTAGTATCAACCGCCTTTTTTTTTTTACAGAATTATATAGATTTTTGCGATTTTTGCTACCATGAATGTTTATACACAGTATACTGTTGCCAATGATTTATGTATCCCAACTGTATGACATGCATTAAGTGCTTTATGTCATAGTTCACATTATATTTTGTCAATATAAAAAATAATTTTGGTGATTATGGATTATTTAGTCTGTACAGAGAAAAAGTAATAACAATATGTAACTCATATACCTCCACAGAATTAGTGTGATTTTTCAGCCCTTAGCCTGCGCTGCCATCTTGTGACCACATGTGGTCTAGGCCTTTGTGTGAGATCCGGCCTATTCTGGGTGGAGCTAAACAATCCAACAAATATGCCATCATTTACAATCATTTACCAGAGAGCTGATTATACATTCATGAATTGTTGCATTCTGATTAACACAGTGCAACATAGAGTAAAAATGAAATACATGTAAAGTTACACAAAATAACAAAAAGAAAAATAACCAATGAAGGAAATAAATGTGAGCAGGCTGACGAAAGCCATTTTGAAAAATTATCCTTGAAGGCATTGCTAATGTTAATGGTAGTGAATAAGATGTAAAAAGCTGTATTTTGATACAACAAATAAACAACAAAACATAAAACACTATAATAACTAAATAATGAATAGTACTGATGGTACTATTCATGCAAATCCCATATTTTCATGGAGTTACAAATTCTTAATTTTTTTAATTAACATAATATACCAAAATTATGCAAAATAAATTTGCAAAATAAATCAATGAGATTTATCCATAAAATCCCCCTACAGGTTAGTTTTCACCATTGCCCCAGCTCTTATTTTCTGTCCCTCTTCCACACCAAAGAAATAGGTAATTATTTGTGTCAGTGCCTGTTCTACCATGTCAGTTATCTCCAGGCATTTTGACTGTGCTTTGAGTAATAAGGAAAACCTTGTAATTCATCAGGGGATCGGGGAAAGTAAGTAACATGGTTGTTTGTTTTAATTTACTTTATTGATCAAAAGATAGAAATAACAACATTAGAGATGAGCGAACACTAAAATGCTCGGGTACTCGTTATTCGAGACGAACTTTTCCCGATGCTCGAGTGCTCGTCTCGAATAACGAACCCCATTGAAGTCAATGGGAGACTCGAGCATTTTTCAAGGGGACCAAGGCTCTGCACAGGGAAGCTTGGCCAAACACCTGGGAACCTCAGAAAAGTATGGAAACACCACGGAAATGGACAGGAAACAGCAGGGGCAGCATGCATGGATGCCTCTGAGGCTGCTTAATCGCACCATTATGCCGAAATTATGGGCAACAGCATGGCCCTGACAGAGTGACAGAATGAAGCTAGATAGCATGTAAAACATCCAATAATTGACCCTGACACTATAGGGGACGGCATGCAGAGGCAGAGGCAGCGGCAGCAGGCTAGAGAGTGGCATGGCGACATACCCTAATTGGACTCAGGCTTCAAACCAATGGGTGTCAGAGAGGAACCAAAGGAGGTGAGCAAGAAGCGCTCAAATAATATCGGTACATGATAAAAGTTTGCCAGTATATTTTGTGGATTACACAGCAGGGTGGCGACAAAGTTAACATGGAAGCCATGAAAACAACCCAAAATTCTGCCTGACACAGCTCGTTTGATAAGGGGACCATGTATGCTTACAGTTCATGCCAGTCGCTGCACTGGCTGCCAGTCTCCTTTCGAATACAGTTTAAAATAATAATAACCCTCATCCATAAAGCTCTGTATAATGCTGCACCCCCCTACCTCTCCTCTCTTATCTCAGTCTATCGCCCAACCCGTGCTCTTAGATCCGCCAGTGATCTTAGATTAACCTCTACCCTAGTGCGGACCTCCCACTCGCGTCTCCAAGACTTCTCTAGAGCTGCACCAATTCTATGGAATGCTCTGCCCTGGACTATCAGACTAATACCTAACCTCCAAAGTTTCAAACGTGCTCTTAAAACCCATTTCTTTAGGCAAGCCTATAACACTCATTAACTGCATGAAGTTTTAACTCTTCTACTAACCCGTCCTGTGTCGTCCTCCCATCTGTTATCCAGCAACCAACAGGCACCAGACTTCTCTGCAGTCCCATTCACCCTGGACCTGGTATATAAGATGACGGCTGAGTGGTTCAAGCGACAGCAATTCCATTTATTATATTTTTTTCTATTCCCTAAGAAGAATGGCTTGACCATTAAATATTCTTTTACCTCGTGTTACCCCATCATCTTCATAAACCGTAAGCTCTGGCGAGCAGGGACCTCACTCCTGTTGTTCCATACAAATGTTTTGCTCTGTTACATTACATTTGTATTTGTTTCCTATGATTTGTAAAGCGCTACAGAATATGATGACGCTATATAAATAAAGATTATTATTATTATTATTATGGAGGCAGTGAACTAGTAGTAGATTAAAGGTGCTGCAACTATGTTAGTTGGATCTTGGGATGGAGCTGGCGCTCTGCAGCCAGGCGAGCTTTTGCCAATCCAAGCCCCTGTCTCTAGGCTACTCCCCAAACAGCACTTCTAAGAACCTTTTGTATAAGATCAAGTGTAGTAGCGTTCTTATAAGTTTAGGATATGGCGGGTGAGGGGAATGTAAACAGATGCGCAAGAAGCGCTGAAATAATATCCCTAAATGGTAAAAGTTTGCAAGTATATTTTGTGGATTACACAGCAGGGTGGCGACAAAGTTAACAAGTTTGATGTGGAATGCCCTGTAATAGCTCTTGGGCGGTGTGCCTTTTATCGCCTAGGCTCAGCAGTTTCAGCACCGCCTGCTGTCGCTTAGCGACGGCACTGCTGCTGTGCCTAGAGCTACCGACTGATGGCGCCATGCCCACGGATGGTAATTCGGAGGAGGAGGAGGTGGAGGAGGGGTGGGAGGAGGTATAGTAGGCCTTTGAGACCTGGACCGAGGTAGGCCCCGCAATTCTAAGAACCTTTTGTATAAGATCAAGTGTAGTAGCGTTCTTATAAGTTTAGGATATGTCGGGTGAGGGGAATGTAAACAGATGCGCAAGAAGCGCTGAAATAATATCCCTAAATGGTAAAAGTTTGCCAGTATATTTTGTGGATAACACAGCAGGGTGGCGACAAAGTTAACAACTTTGATGTGGAATCCATGAAAACAACCCAAATTTCTGCCTGACACACCTCGTTTGATAAAGGGACGATGTATGGAGGCAGCTATATGGACGACTTTTGGAGGTAGCAATGGAGACAACGTGTGGAGGCTGCTATGGAGACAATTTAATTTGGATAGTGCCTGTATGTGGCAGTCCCAAACATTTTTCAAACCAGAGGAGCAGGTAGGTGGCCCTCCAGTAAAATGGAATAGATTGAGTGCCTGTATGTGGCAGTCCCAAAAATGTTTCAAACCAGAGGAGCAGGTAGGTGGCCCTGCAGTAAAATGGAATAGATTGAGTGCCTGTATGTGGCAGTCCCAAAAATTTTTCAAACCAGAGGAGCAGGTAGGTGGCCCTCCAGTAAAATGGAATAGATTGAGTGCCTGTATGTGGCAGTCCCAAAAATGTTTCAAACCAGAGGAGCAGGTAGGTGGCCCTGCAGTAAAATGGAATAGATTGAGTGCCTGTATGTGGCACTCACAAAAATTGTTTCAAACAGAGGACCGGGTAGGTGGCCCTCCAGAAAAATTAAATGCATGAAGTACTATAGCAAGAGCCAGTGGGCCCTGTCAAAAAATAGCCATTTTCCTCTGCTTTACTGTACAAAGAGGAGGAGAAGGAGGAAAATGAGGAGGAGGAGGAGTGGATCAATTATTCAGGTTGAGCTTCCTTCACCTGGTGGAGATTGGAAATTCTGAGAAATCCAGCCTTTATTCATTTTAATAAGCGTCAGCCTGTCAGCGCTGTCAGTCGACAGGCGTGTACGCTTATCGGTGATGATGCCACCAGCTGCACTGAAAACCCGCTCGGACAAGACGCTAGCGGCAGGGCAGGCAAGAACCTCCAAGGCGTACAGCGCCAGTTCGTGCCACATGTCCAGCTTTGAAACCCAGTAGTTGTAGGGAGCTGTGTGATCATTTAGGACGATGGTATGGTCAGCTACGTACTCCCTCACCATCTTTCTGTAAAGATCAGCCCTACTCTGCCGAGACTGGGGACAGGTGACAGTGTCTTGCTGGGGTGACATAAAGCTGGCAAAAGCCTTGTAAAGCGTACCCTTGCCAGTGCTGGACAAGCTGCCTGCTCGCCTACTCTCCCTCGCTACTTGTCCCGCAGAACTACGCACTCTGCCGCTAGCGCTGTCAGAAGGGAAATACTGTTTCAGCTTGTGCACCAGGGCCTGCTGGTATTCATGCATTCTCACACTCCTTTCCTCTGCAGGGATGAGAGTGGAAAGATTTTGCTTGTACCGTGGGTCCAGGAGAGTGAACACCCAGTAATCGGTGCTGGAATAAATTCTTTGAACGCGAGGGTCACGGGATAGGCAGCCTAGCATGAAATCTGCCATATGCGCCAGAGTACCAACGCGTAAGAATTCACTCCCCTCACTGGCCTGACTGTCCATTTCCTCCTCCTCCAACTCCTCCAACTCCTCTTCTTCTGCCCATACACGCTGAACAGTAAAGGACTCAACAATGGTCCCCTCTTGTGTCTCACCAACATTCTCCTCCTCTTCCTCCTCATCCTCCTCCACCTCCACCTCCTCCGATATGCGCTGAGAAACAGACCTGAGGGTGCTTTGGCTATCAACAAGGGAATATTCTTCCCCTGTCTCTTGTGACGAGCGCAAAGCTTCCGACTTCATGCTGACCAGAGAGTTTTTCAACAGGCCAAGCAGCGGGATGGTGAGGCTGATGATGGCGGCATCGCCACTGACCATCTGTGTTGACTCCTCAAAGTTACTCAGCACCTGACAGATATCAGACATCCACGTCCACTCCTCATTGTAGACTTGAGGAAGCTGACTGACCTGACTACCAGTTCTGGTGGAAGTTGACATCTGGCAGTCTACAATCGCTCTGCGCTGCTGGTAAACTCTGGATAACATGGTCAGTGTTGAATTCCACCTCGTGGGCACGTCGCACAACAGTCGGTGAGCGGGCAGTTGGAGGCGGCGCTGCGCTGCCCTGAGAGTGGCAGCATCTGGGCTGGACTTCCTGAAATGCGCACAGATGCGGCGCACCTTCGTGAGCAAATCAGACAGATTGGGGTATGTCTTGAGGAAACGCTGAACTATCAGATTTAACACATGGGCCAGGCATGGCACATGTGTCAGTCTGCCGAGTTGCAGAGCCGCCACCAGGTTACGGCCGTTGTCACACACAACCATTCCCGGCTTGAGGTTCAGCGGTGCCAGCCACAGATCAGTCTGCGCCGTGATGCCCTGTAATAGCTCTTGGGCGGTGTGCCTTTTGTCGCCTAGGCTCAGCAGTTTGAGCACCGCCTGCTGTCGCTTAGCGACGGCACTGCTGCTGTGCCTAGAGCTACCGACTGATGGCGCCGTGCCCACGGATGGTAGTTCGGAGGAGGAGGTGGAGGAGGGGTGGGAGGAGGAGGAGGCATAGTAGGCCTGAAACACCTGGACCGAGGTAGGCCCCGCAATCCTCGGAGTCGGCAGTATATGAGCAGCCCCAGTGTCAGACTCGGTCCCAGCCTCCACCAAGTTAACCCAATGTGCCGTCAGCGATATATAGTGGCCCTGCCCGGCAGCACTCGTCCACGTGTCCGTGGTCAGGTGGACCTTGTCAGAAACGGCGTTGGTCAGGGCACGGATGATGTTGTCTGACACGTGCTGGTGCAGGGCTGGGACGGCACATCGGGAAAAGTAGTGGCGGCTGGGGACCGAATACCGAGGGGCGGCCGCCGCCATGAGGTTGCGAAAGGCCTCGGTCTCTACTAGCCTATAGGGCAGCATCTCCAGGCTAAGCAATCTGGAGATGTGCACATTAAGGGCTTGGGCGTGCGGGTGGGTTGCACTATATTTGCGTTTCCGCTCCAGCGTCTGGGGTATGGAGAGCTGAACGCTGGTGGATGCTGTGGAGGATCGTGGAGGCGACGATGGGGTTTTTGTGGCAGGGTCCTGGGCAGGGGGCTGACTAGCAGCTGACACAGGGGAAGGAGCAGTGGTGTGCACGGCCGGAGGTGAACGGGCTTGTTGCCACTGAGTGGGGTGTTTAGCATTCATATGCCTGCGCATACTGGTGGTAGTTAAGCTAGTAGTGGTGGAACCCCTGCTGAGCCTGGTTTGGCAAATGTTGCACACCACAGTCCGTCGGTCATCCGGTGTTTCCTTAAAGAACCTCCAGACTTCTGAAGATCTAGCCCTCGCCGCAGGAGCCCTCGCCACGGGAGCTTCACTAGTTGACACATTTGGCGCTGATGCACCAGCTCTGGCCCTGCCTCTCCGTCTGGCCCCACCACTGCCTCTTCCAACCTGTTCTGGTCGAGGACTCTCCTCCGTCTCAGAAGCACTGTGTTCACCCGGCCTCTCAACCCAGCTTGGGTCTGTCACCTCATCATCCTCCGATCCCTCAGTCTGCTCCCCCCTCGGACTTCCTGCCCTGACAACAACTTCCCCACTGTCTGACAACCGTGTCTCCTCATCGTCGGACACCTCTTTACACACTTCCACTACGTCAAGAAGGTCATCATCACCCACAGACTGTGACTGTTGGAAAACCTGGGCATCGGAAAATTGCTCAGCAGCAACCGGACAAGTGGTTTGTGACTGTGGGAAGGGTCCAGAAAACAGTTCCTCAGAGTATGCCGGTTCAAATGCCAAATTTTCCTGGGAGGGGGCAGACTGGGGGGGAGGAGGCTGAGGTGCAGGAGCTGGAGGAGTGGCGATTTCGGTGACATGGGTGGACTGCGTGGAAGACTGACTGGTGGTGGACAAATTGCTCGAAGCATTGTCAGCAATCCACGACATCACCTGTTCGCACTGTTCTGGCCTCAACAGTGCTCTACCACGAGTCCCAGTAACTTCAGACATGAACCTAGGGAGTGTAGCTCTGCGGCGTTCCCCTGCTCCCTCATCAGCAGGTGGTGTCTCACCCCGCCCAGGACCACGGCCTCTGACCCCTGCAGTAGTTGGACGCCCACGTCCCCGCCCTCGTCCTCTACCCCTAGCCCTCGGGTTAAACATTTTTAAAATGAGAGTTATAACTTTATTTTTTTTTTTACTTTTTTTTGTTTTTTTTTGTGTTTTTTTTTTTTTTTTGTGTTTTTTGTTTTTTTTTGAGTTTTTAAAACCAAACAATGCTATCCTATTGCTATGGCTATTTTCTAGCCAAGTATCAAAGCACACTACTATGCCAGATGAGATGACACTGAGTTAGTGCCTAATTGAAATCCAACCCCTACTAAATTTTCCCACTTCGGTCTTTGCTATGGATATGTGCGTCACTAAGCGCAGAACACAGCGGTCGCAAGTCTCACTACAAATTGCTCAGAATTGGCTAGTACATGCACTGCAGAAAGTACAGCCACCAGCAGATCAACCAGAAATCAAATATATAGAACGCTACTGTATGCGTAAGTAAGCTCTTTGTATTCTCCTATGGCTATTTTCTAGCCAAGTATCAAAGCACACTACTATGCCAGATGAGATGACACTGAGTTAGTGCCTAATTGAAATCCAACCCCTACTAAATTTTCCCACTTCGGTCTTTGCTATGGATATGTGCGTCACTAAGCGCAGAACACAGCGGTCGCAAGTCTCACTACAAATTGCTCAGAATTGGCTAGTACATGCACTGCAGAAAGTACAGCCACCAGCAGATCAACCAGAAATCAAATATATTGATTGCTACTGTATGCGTAAGTAAGCTCTTTGTATTCTCCTATGGCTATTTTCTAGCCAAGTATCAAAGCACACTACTATGCCAGATGAGATGACACTGAGTTAGTGCCTAATTGAAATCCAACCCCTACTAAATTTTCCCACTTCGGTCTTTGCTATGGATATGTGCGTCACTAAGCGCAGAACACAGCGGTCGCAAGTCTCACTACAAATTGCTCAGAATTGGCTAGTACATGCACTGCAGAAAGTACAGCCACCAGCAGATCAACCAGAAATCAAATATATAGAACGCTACTGTATGCGTAAGTAAGCTCTTTGTATTCTCCTATGGCTATTTTCTAGCCAAGTATCAAAGCACACTACTATGCCAGATGAGATGACACTGAGTTAGTGCCTAATTGAAATCCAACCCCTACTAAATTTTCCCACTTCGGTCTTTGCTATGGATATGTGCGTCACTAAGCGCAGAACACAGCGGTCGCAAGTCTCACTACAAATTGCTCAGAATTGGCTAGTACATGCACTGCAGAAAGTACAGCCACCAGCAGATCAACCAGAAATCAAATATATAGAACGCTACTGTATGCGTAAGTAAGCTCTTTGTATTCTCCTATGGCTATTTTCTAGCCAAGTATCAAAGCACACTACTATGCCAGATGAGATGACACTGAGTTAGTGCCTAATTGAAATCCAACCCCTACTAAATTTTCCCACTTCGGTCTTTGCTATGGATATGTGCGTCACTAAGCGCAGAACACAGCGGTCGCAAGTCTCACTACAAATTGCTCAGAATTGGCTAGTACATGCACTGCAGAAAGTACAGCCACCAGCAGATCAACCAGAAATCAAATATATAGAACGCTACTGTATGCGTAAGTAAGCTCTTTGTATTCTCCTATGGCTATTTTCTAGCCAAGTATCAAAGCACACTACTATGCCAGATGAGATGACACTGAGTTAGTGCCTAATTGAAATCCAACCCCTACTAAATTTTCCCACTTCGGTCTTTGCTATGGATATGTGCGTCACTAAGCGCAGAACACAGCGGTCGCAAGTCTCACTACAAATTGCTCAGAATTGGCTAGTACATGCACTGCAGAAAGTACAGCCACCAGCAGATCAACCAGAAATCAAATATATAGAACGCTACTGTATGCGTAAGTAAGCTCTTTGTATTCTCCTATGGCTATTTTCTAGCCAAGTATCAAAGCACACTACTATGCCAGATGAGATGACACTGAGTTAGTGCCTAATTGAAATCCAACCCCTACTAAATTTTCCCACTTCGGTCTTTGCTATGGATATGTGCGTCACTAAGCGCAGAACACAGCGGTCGCAAGTCTCACTACAAATTGCTCAGAATTGGCTAGTACATGCACTGCAGAAAGTACAGCCACCAGCAGATCAACCAGAAATCAAATATATAGAACGCTACTGTATGCGTAAGTAAGCTCTTTGTATTCTCCTATGGCTATTTTCTAGCCAAGTATCAAAGCACACTACTATGCCAGATGAGATGACACTGAGTTAGTGCCTAATTGAAATCCAACCCCTACTAAATTTTCCCACTTCGGTCTTTGCTATGGATATGTGCGTCACTAAGCGCAGAACACAGCGGTCGCAAGTCTCACTACAAATTGCTCAGAATTGGCTAGTACATGCACTGCAGAAAGTACAGCCACCAGCAGATCAACCAGAAATCAAATATATAGAACGCTACTGTATGCGTAAGTAAGCTCTTTGTATTCTCCTATGGCTATTTTCTAGCCAAGTATCAAAGCACACTACTATGCCAGATGAGATGACACTGAGTTAGTGCCTAATTGAAATCCAACCCCTACTAAATTTTCCCACTTCGGTCTTTGCTATGGATATGTGCGTCACTAAGCGCAGAACACAGCGGTCGCAAGTCTCACTACAAATTGCTCAGAATTGGCTAGTACATGCACTGCAGAAAGTACAGCCACCAGCAGATCAACCAGAAATCAAATATATAGAACGCTACTGTATGCGTAAGTAAGCTCTTTGTATTCTCCTATGGCTATTTTCTAGCCAAGTATCAAAGCACACTACTATGCCAGATGAGATGACACTGAGTTAGTGCCTAATTGAAATCCAACCCCTACTAAATTTTCCCACTTCGGTCTTTGCTATGGATATGTGCGTCACTAAGCGCAGAACACAGCGGTCGCAAGTCTCACTACAAATTGCTCAGAATTGGCTAGTACATGCACTGCAGAAAGTACAGCCACCAGCAGATCAACCAGAAATCAAATATATAGAACGCTACTGTATGCGTAAGTAAGCTCTTTGTATTCTCCTATGGCTATTTTCTAGCCAAGTATCAAAGCACACTACTATGCCAGATGAGATGAAACTGAGTTAGTGCCTAATTGAAATCCAACCCCTACTAAATTTTCCCACTTCGGTCTTTGCTATGGATATGTGCGTCACTAAGCGCAGAACACAGCGGTCGCAAGTCTCACTACAAATTGCTCAGAATTGGCTAGTACATGCACTGCAGAAAGTACAGCCACCAGCAGATCAACCAGAAATCAAATATATAGAACGCTACTGTATGCGTAAGTAAGCTCTTTGTATTCTCCTATGGCTATTTTCTAGCCAAGTATCAAAGCACACTACTATGCCAGATGAGATGACACTGAGTTAGTGCCTAATTGAAATCCAACCCCTACTAAATTTTCCCACTTCGGTCTTTGCTATGGATATGTGCGTCACTAAGCGCAGAACACAGCGGTCGCAAGTCTCACTACAAATTGCTCAGAATTGGCTAGTACATGCACTGCAGAAAGTACAGCCACCAGCAGATCAACCAGAAATCAAATATATAGAACGCTACTGTATGCGTAAGTAAGCTCTTTGTATTCTCCTATGGCTATTTTCTAGCCAAGTATCAAAGCACACTACTATGCCAGATGAGATGACACTGAGTTAGTGCCTAATTGAAATCCAACCCCTACTAAATTTTCCCACTTCGGTCTTTGCTATGGATATGTGCGTCACTAAGCGCAGAACACAGCGGTCGCAAGTCTCACTACAAATTGCTCAGAATTGGCTAGTACATGCACTGCAGAAAGTACAGCCACCAGCAGATCAACCAGAAATCAAATATATAGAACGCTACTGTATGCGTAAGTAAGCTCTTTGTATTCTCCTATGGCTATTTTCTAGCCAAGTATCAAAGCACACTACTATGCCAGATGAGATGACACTGAGTTAGTGCCTAATTGAAATCCAACCCCTACTAAATTTTCCCACTTCGGTCTTTGCTATGGATATGTGTGCCACTAAGAGCTAAACACAACGGTAGCAAGTCCCCCTGCTAATTCCTCACAAAATGGTACTAGATGCAAATTAAAATAAAAAAAGTAGAACGTTATTGTAGCCCTAAGAAGGGCTGTTGGGTTCTTTGAGAATCACTCCTGCCTAACAGTAAGCTAATAGAACACCCTAACGCTTTCCCTGACCAGCAGCAGCTCTCTCCCTAGCGGCATCCAGACACAGAATGATCCGAGCAGCGCGGGCAGCGGCTAGTCTATCCCAGGGTCACCTGATCTGGCCAGCCAACCACTGCTATCGACGTGTAAGGGTACCACGTCATGCTGGGTGGAGTGCAGAGTCTCCTGGCTTGTGATTGGCTCTGTTTCTGGCCGCCAAAAAGCAAAACGGCGGGAGCTGCCATTTTCTCGAGCGGGCGAAGTATTCGTCCGAGCAACGAGCAGTTTCGAGTACCCTAATGCTCGACCGAGCATCAAGCTCGGACGAGCATGTTCGCTCATCTCTAAACAACATACAAGCTGTTCACTTCAGAGATTGTGGTACCGTTATGGGCACAAACTTTACCCCAGGTCAACATTTCTGCAGATATGTATATGTTTGAATCAGTGTATTAGTAGCATTCATGTGTTTACTCTGTCCTATGAGAAGGCATACAAAGCCACTGAGAACTTTTAAAAAACAGACTATATCAGTGATGGCGAACCTTTTGGAGACAGAGTGCCAATATGACATTTTAAGTCAACTGTATGCCCCCCCCCCATCCCCCCCCTGAGGCCACCAATGCAGTTGAAAGAAGGAGAGCAGATTCAGACTCTTGTTGAAGCTTCTCTCCAGGGTCTCTCTGTAGAGGAAAAATGGTTGGTCCAGCAGGATGACCTACAAAGATATTACAGTTCTTTCAACACCTTCTCGACTTTCCCGCAGTTCCTAACAGCCAATGAAGTGTTGCTTTAAAATAGCCCTAAGAGCAGCATCTCTTAAGTTGCCTGGGACTTGGTGGATTTGGTCCTATTTGGTGAACCCTGTCCTGAGGGGATGGTCTGGTGTGCCCACAGAAATGGCTCCGAGTGCCTCCTCTGGCACCCGTGCCATAGGTTCGCCACCACTGGACTATATCATAACAGGACTGCTCAAAAGCAGATAAAAATGGAAACAAAAATGTAATCTGTTCAGTAAATTATGTGTTCTAAAAATCCACCAACCTAACAATTTCACCGTTTTTAGGTAATTATATTCCTGTACACAGTGTTCTCTATTTTAGGGTGTTTACTAAATAGGAATCAGTGAGTACAAAAAATAGCCTTGTGTTTGTTTTGGGGCTTCAGGAACCATAACATAGTTGCAGGTGGAATGAATCATTTCTTAGCTTCGTGAGCACCGCTCCTTGTTGCTTAGATTAAATATATTCTACTTAAGCAATACCAAGAAAACTTGACATAAGCTTTATGCAGATCAGGGTTTCTTTTCTGTACGCCAAATAAATATCAGAAGACATAGGACACTGTTCCATGACAGATGCACTTGAAGCCAATGTACTCTGGACAAGGTTATTAACTATATAATTAGGTAAAAAGTAACAATTACAGTGACATTGGAAGTTGAATACTGTGCCAAGAAACAAGCAAAGTCTTGTCTGCAGATGATATTATTTATTGTTTACTCAAATACCAAGAACAATCACAAAAGAACAAGTTATCGAGGTCAAGAAAGATTGCTGATAAAGCCCAAATACCTGTATATTCTTCAAATAACATTCAAATTTGTGTATAGTAAAGTAGAAAGATATGTTGAATTTTATATAAATAAAATGATCATTAGAATTTTTTATTTTTATTTTTAAGTCTTTTTTTTGTGGACTTATATTGATGGTAGAGCCATAAATAAGTTAGCAGTATAAGATCAATGGGTCCAACTCCTTTTACCTGGTCGGCAGCCATCTTGTTTTGAAGCTGTGGAGCTGAGCTTCTCTCTCCCTCTGCTCCCTGCAGTACCCCCCCCCCCATGCATTCCAGGATGAGCTCACACTGATACACACTGACTTCCTGCAAGGAAACACCACCAGCAGCAAGAGAAGCGCTACAAACTGCAGGCAGAAAAGTTCTTTATCCAGGGAGGGGGATAAATCAGGGATTTAGCAGGGCTGACTGAGATGATGGATCTCATCATTTCATCTCTGATCTGTTTCATCTCTTCCTTTGTACGAGGTCAAATGAAAGTGTATACTGTATAAACCTTGTACCCTGATAATCTAACCACATTGTCAGCACACTGTATTACACAGTACTACAGGGATCTTAACCCCTTAAGGACCAGGCCCTTTTTCGTTTTTGCGTTTTTATTTTTCACTCCCCACCTTCAAAAATCTATAACTTTTTTATTTTTCCATGTACAGAGCTGTGTGATGGCTTATTTTCTGCGTAACAAATTGCACTTCATAGTAATGGTATTAAATATTCCATGCCGTGTACTGGGAAGCGGGAAAAAAATTCTAAATGCAGGGAAAATGATGAAAAAACACATTTGCGCCATTTCTTGTGGGCTTGGTTTTTACAGCTTTCACTGTGCACCCTAAATGACATGTCTATTTCATTCATTGGGTCAATACAATCACGGGGATACCAAATTTGTATAGGTTTTATAATGTTTTCATACATTTACAAAAATTAAAACCTCCTGTACAGAAAAAAAAATCTTCATTTTGCCATGTTCTTGAGCTAATAACTTTTTCATACTTTGGTGTATGGAGCTGTGGGTGGTGTCATTTTTTGCGACTTCTGATTACGTTTTCAATGCTTCTATTTTTAGGACTGTTCGACATTTTGATCACTTTTTATAGAATTTTTTCTATTTTTCAAAATGGCAAAAAAATGCCATTTGCGACTTCGGGCGCTATTTTCCGCTACGGGGTTTAACGCAGTGAAAAACGGTTATTATATTTTGATAGATCGGGCATTTTCGGACGCGGCGATACCTATTGTGTTTATGATTTTTACTGTTTATTTATATTTATATCAGTTCTAGGGAAAGGGGGGTGATTTGAATTTTTATGTTTTTTTAATATAAATTTTTTTTTTTTACTTTTTTTAATTTATTTTTTTTACTATTTTACAGACTCCCTAGGGTACTTTAACCCTAGGTTGTCTGATTGATCCTACCATATACTGCCATACTACAGTATGGCAGTATATGGGGATTTTGCATACCATCTATTATAATGTGCAGATCGCACATTATAATAGATAGCCTCGATCATGACAGCCTGGGATCTTTGTGTGATCCCAGGCTGTCATGGCAACGGATCGCCGCTCCCCGGTGACGTCACGGGGAGTGACGATCGGAGCCAAGATGGCGGCGCCCACGCGCCGCCGGCTCTTTAATGCCGCCGGCAGCTTTGCCGGCGGCAATCAAAGGGTTAACACCCGCGATCGGTGCAAGCACCGATCGCGGGTGTTAGCGACGGGCGTTTGCTTCATTATGAAGCAAATGCCCGGTGAGTATGAAGAGGGCTCAGCCTGTGAGCCCTCTTCATACTCCCCCATGCGCAGTAAGACGTAAGGGTACGTCTTATTGCGCTATGGGGTTAATGTGCTTAGAGAGTCCCAGCCCACACTATGGGATTATCACTGAGCAATAGAAGCTAAAACAGCAATAAAACAGTGTAAAATTGTATCTTCTCAGTTTAAGGTCGGCAGCCATCTTGGCTGACACTGTGGAGCTGAGCTTTATTAACAAAAATACAGAATTTAACAGATATAATTCCATCCTGTCTCTATCAGTCCTGGTGTACACAGGGTCTTTATCCAGGAGGGAGGCTCAGATGTAACAGAGCTGACACTGTGTCATTGTGTGCTATATGTATCTCATCATCTCTCTTTTTCTATGTGCCAGATACTAGTAGAATTTTCAGAAGTTAAATAAAAGTGTAGATAAACCTGTAGCCTGATAATCTAAGCACATTATCGGCACACAGCATCTCACAGAACTAGAGGGATAATAAAGTGTCTGCTTAAAGAGTTTCCGCCCACATCCTGGATCTAAAACAGTAATAAAACTGAGTAAAATTTTAAAGTAAGGGGTTACAATCATCTTTATTGTGTTCACCTCACTAGGAAATTCACATTCTTTCATGAGTAAACCTCTTTAAGATAGCTGTGATTGATAGATGCCTCCTCCACATACCTCCCCTAATAGTTTTGTTTGTCCGGTTGTCAGGGGACTGATCTAATCACTTTCTAGATCAGGACTTGGAGATCTCATTAGAGGATTGTCTACCTTCTTCCCAGTGATTGATTTAGGCCTTTTTTTAACTAAGATGTATGCAACCAGCTGTTAAATTTTTTTGTACTTACTAAGTGTACTGGATTTCATGCTCTAATTTGTTAAAATCAATAAAAATTATTGAAACAGATATAAACCTTTTTGGAGCTTTCAAGACAGGAAAAGGGCAGCAGCACTCATCAAAACTCTTCTTTGTTCTAAACAACAGCTAAAAGACAGGGGGCACAGGACATGCACCGTTTTGCGCTTCTTCAAGTCATATATAAAATGCTTTCTTTGGAGCTTGCTAGCATTTTTTGGACTTCCATATTTTCTAATCTTTTACCCCTTGCAATTCTTCTGATCAATTATTTATCTCTTGATTCTGTACTGCATTGTCATCTTGGTTTTGACCCAATTTGTTCAACTGTTCTGTTGTGCTTGTTTGTCCTGTATTTGGCACCGGAAGGGAATGCCGCCCAGTTGTCACCTACCATTTAGGGTAGGATAGGCAAGCACACACCTGGCTGGGTCTAGTTTTATGAATTTCTGTCTCTCTGTCCTTCCTTTTCCATCTTGTTGTCCATTCCCAATCAGAAACATTACATGCAGGTCAGAAAATGGATAAGCAAACTATTTAAGTTTTCTTTCTCCATCATATGGAGTTTTTGGCCTATCACATTAACAGGAAAGCCACATTAATTAATTCTGAAGTCTTATAACTTTCTCTTTTAAATAAGTCTCTAAAAATCTGTGTCCACAGTGTATGAATGCTTTAGTTAAATCATCCTGGAGGACCCTCTCTCAGGATGAAGTCCTTGCTCGGGAATTGTGAAATTCACTTATTCACTATTCTTTCTTACTATTTCAGGAAATGGCAGGCGTTGTTTTCATAACATATGTATGTATCACTAATATATTCTCTGAATAATGATATTTGGCACCTCGTACTAGTTGTTTCATGCAATTGCAGTACTCCATGAAGTGCTGCTGCTGCTTCACAGGGGATGTCACGTTCCTTGTTCACATAGCCTGTTTAAAGTTGTGTCCCAATTAAGTGACATGACATGGGTTGCAATACCATGTACAGCCACTTTACAAAGTATGGTGCTATGCTTGATAGAATGTCAAAAAGCCACAGCACTTGTTATGGCTGGTAAAAAATATCTAGAGAAAGGTACTCCCCTAATAATGTGCCATTTGCCCTAATGGACCACATAGATGTCATTCTGCTGGAGCAGTCTTGTTACATCTCTTTCTAAGAGGAAATTGATGCTCTGCAGTTAAATGAAGCTGTGTTGCTAGATCCAGTTGACTGTTCTCAAGGGCAGCACATGTTCATTTCAGAGTCATGAATAAGTCTCATGTTGCTGATTTTATTGCATTATAAGCCGCCTGTCTGGCGTGAGGATGGCAGCTGCAGTTATGTGTATGAAATGACAAAGCTGGCCTGTATCCAGTGTAAGAGGATGCCGATAACATAGTAAATGTGCGGTCAGGCACTGGACGTACGTCCTGCCAGCATCATTGTGAACCAGTCTCTAATACAAAATGCATATCACTTATAAATCCAAATCATTTCTTTATTACTATTAACAACTGTAGTTTTATTAAAGGGGTATTCCCACAAAGATGTACAAAAAAACAAAATAACACATTCTCTAATTCACTGGTCACAAAAATACAGCATTCCACAGATATAATTTCAACTTGGCTACAAATTGGTGTACACAATTTCAGTTGCCCCTAGACACGTCCCTTTAACTTCTGACTTGGGGTCGGGGAAGCCATCTTGGATTTCTGTGTGACGGTCTTGGAGCTGAGTTTATCTCTCTCTGCTCCCTGCACTCTAGCCCTGCCCCACTGCAGTCCAGGACGGAGCTCACTCACTGATGCACATTGAAACACAGAATCTGTGTTCATGAGGCAGCAGCCTCCTCACGTCCCATTCATTATATGCGGCCACTCCTCAGCCCTCATTCATTATATGCGGTCCATTCTCATCCCCCATTCATTATATGCAGCCCCTCCTCACCCCCCATTCATTATATGTGGTCCCTTCTCATCACCCATGCATTATATTTGGACCATCCTCATCCCCCATTCATTACATTTGGACCATCATCATCCCCATTATATTGCTCTCTCCTCATTCTTATTAATAATAATAATAATAATAATAATACTTTATTATCCCAAAACGGGAACTTAAACGCAGACCCTCCTCATCCCCCATTCATTATATGTAGCCCCTTCCACACCCCCATTGATTATATGCAAACCCTCCAGACCCCCATTCATTATATGCAAATCCTCCTCATCCCCCAATACACTAGTAAACGTGACCAGTAAAAATAAAAAAGTATTACCTCAGTCCTCAGTTCAGGTCCAGGGCTTCCCCTCTGTTGTCTTTCTCCACCTGAAGGGCAGCCGAAAAGTGCAGAGATGCAGGCCGCTTCACGGCGTCAGCACCCAGCACGGCCAGGCTGCTGGGGGCGAAGATGTGGCCAGGAGTGGGCACACCCAGCAGCGGTGGGCCCGGAATTTGCCGGGTGCTGGTGCCGGCCCTGTATTGTATGCATATTTTTTTTTGTGATTCAGCAGTTAAATAAACTGAATTGTGCTATACAATTCTAAAAGTTTTAACTGTATGTTTCAATCTCTCTTTGTTGAGTAACCTTTTTGTCGGATCCTTCAGTAATAGCAATGTACTGTGTATATACCTTTAATTGTTTTGTTTTAAGTTTAATAAAGAAAGGGGCCGGCCTACCAAGGTGGGAGACTAGCGAAGAATTGTGGGAAGAAGAAGGAAGGAGTTAAGAGTCAGGGTCAGTCACAGTCTGCAGTCGGGTGAAGCAGTCTGGAGTTGCAGTCAGAGCATGTAGACTGAAGGAGTCTCTGAAACATGTCCTAGAGGAGACAGGCAGGAGGCCTGGGTCTCATAGGAAGCATAAAGGAGTTAAGCAGCACAGCAAGCAGAGGCTGTACCTGTAATAAGAGGAGTTCAATGCAGCTGAGGAACAAGCAGGAACCAGATTAGGGATGCAGGCCACCTTGATGAGCTATCCTCCTCAAAGTTCAAGTTCAAATGGAAGTGTACGAGTTGTTAATTTGGCGCCACCATCATTGCAAGGCAAGTGACTTACACCTCCTCCTCCATCCATCCATCCCCCTGGGAGCCAGCCCTAGTCGGGAAGGGTTCATAACATCACCCTGACCTGCAGCACCTATCTCCCAGGGCTGAAGTCAGCAACCATTATCCCGACTGGCGTCACGAACATTTCCCTATAAGTCCTTTTCTTCACCCCCTTTTTCAAAGGGAAGTGTTCCCCGACAGTACCCTTGGCCTAAGGGGACAGGGCGCGACACAAGTGTCTCATGCAGCTAAACCCGTTCCCTACACTGTACTGATGAGATGCAAAAACATCAAACTAGTGATGGAGTGTTCAGCTCTTCTTAGTGAAGTGGACCATTTGACCTGAGTGAAGTTGGCCCCCCCACCTTGTTCAAATCAGACAAAAATGGTGTCAAACGTTTGTGCTACGTTTGTGCTGGTTTGTGCAGCAGAAATTTTTGTTTGTGCCGCTATCGTTTTTGAGATTTTAATGAATGTTTCCAGAGGTCATCAGAGGTCAACCAGCCCCCCCACATTGCCCAAATCAAACAAAACTGGTGCCGAACAATTCTGCTACGTTTGTGCTGGTTTGTGCTGCACAAATTTTTGTTTGTGCTGCTTTTGTTTTGAATATATGAACAAAAAATTAAAGTTCAAAAGTTCAAGCAGCCCCCCCACATTGACCGAATCAAACAAAACTGGTGTCAAATGTTAGTGCTATGTTTGTGCTAGTTTGTGCAGCAAAAATTTTTGTTTGTGCCGCTATTATTTTTAAGGTATGTTCAGGTATTTGAGGTGTTTAGGATGAACTGGTAAAAAACAAACCTAGTGACACTTCCCTGGTTTGATCACCAGGGGGAGCTAGCAAACACATTGTACTTTGGAAGAAATGAACTCTAATGACCTTTGCAAAAAAGTATGAATATATTAAAAATGATAGCGGCACAAATGAAAATTTTTGCTGCACAAACCAGCACAAACGTAGCACTAACGTTTGACACCAGTTTTGTTTGATTCGGTTAATGTGGGGGGGCTGCTTGAACTTTTGAACTTTAATTTTTTGTTCATTTATTCAAAACAAAAGCAGCACAAACAAAAATTTGAGCAGCACAAACCAGCACAAACGTAGCAGAATTGTTCGGTCCCAGTTTTGTTTCATTTGGGCAATGTGGGGGGGCTGGTTGACCTCTGATGACCTCTGGAAACTTTCATTAAAATCTTAAAAACGATAGCGGCACAAACGAAAATTTCTGCTGCACAAACCAGCACAAACGTAGCACAAACATTTGACACCAATTTTGCTTGATTTGAACAAGGTGGGGGGGCCAACTTCACTCAGGTGTCCGTTTGTATCTATGAATCGTCTAAGTCCGGTGTTCTTAAGTAGGGGATCGCCTGTATATGGCATTTTTTGCACAGTATTCATTACAATAAGCCACTGGCTCATTGTAACAAAACTGCAGAAACCAGACAGCCTCAGGCTGTCATGGCAACCAATCACCCCCCCCCCCCCCCCCGATGAGGTTCGGGAGAGATGATCACAACATAGTTGGGGACGCCCACATGCCGCCATATTTTAAATGCCACCGGTGAAGCATCGGAGGGGTTAATACCTACGTTTGGTGCTAGTACCGATAGCCGTTATTAGCTGTGGGTGTTTGCAGCAAGTCTCACCACTATATAAAGAGGACTCAGCCCGTGAGCCATCTTCATATAGACTCTTCATGTACGGAGCTGAGCCTGAAGGAGTAAACCCAACCCCTAACCCAACCCTTGTTTATCATGATAAAAAGGGGCATGGATTTAGAAACTAAACAAGAATTCCCAGTAATATATTTCATAGTTTATACGGTTGAAAAAAGACACTTGTCCATCAAGTTCAACCAAGGAAGGGTAGGGATTGGATGAGGAAGGGATTTAGGGGAAACAATCCTATATAGCATAACAATCAATGTTATTTAGCTGTAAAAAGGCATCTAGACCCTTCTTGAAGCTATCCGCTGTCCCTGCTGTGACCAGCGCCTGAGGCAGGCTATTCCACAGATTGACCGTTCTCATAGTAAAAAAGCCCTGTCGCCTCCGGTGATTAAACCTTGGTTTCTCCAAACGGAGGCAGTGCCCCCTCGTCTTTTGATTTGATTTAATCTGGAACAACTTACCACCGTATTTTTTGTATGGACCATTCATATATTTATATAAATTAATCATGTCCCCTCGTAGTCGTCTCTTTTCCAGACTAAATAAATTTAGTTGTTTTAATCTTTCCTCATAACTAAGACCCTCCATACCCCTTATCAGGTTTGTGTCTCTACGTTGAACCCTCTCCAGCTCCAGGGCATCCTTTTTATGGACCGGTGCCCAGAACTGGACAGCATATTCCAGGTGTGGCCGAACCAGTGCCTTGTATAGTGGTAATATTACATCCCTATCACGAGAGTCCATTCCACTTTTGATACATGACATGATCCTACTAGCTTTAGAGGCAGCTGATTGACATTGCATGCTGTTATTCAATTTATGATCTACTAGTACCCCCAGGTCCTTCTCAACAAGGGACTCTCCCAGATTTACTCCCCCAAGGACATATTTTGCCTTTGGATTATTGGCCCCCAGGTGCATAACATTACATTTATCCACATTAAACCTCATTTGCCAAGTGGATGACCAAACATTCAGTTTGTCCAAGTCACCCTGCAGCCTATGAACATCCTCCATAGACTGTATTACACTACACAGTTTGGTGTCATCTGCAAAAATAGACACAGTGCTATTAATTCCTACCTCTATATCATTAATAAATATATTAAATAGTAGTGGGCCAAGCACAGAACCCTGAGGTACACCACTCATAACTGGTGACCATTCCGAGTAGGAATCATTGACCACAACTCTCTGGATACGATCCTTCAGCCAGTTTTCAATCCAATTGCAAATGATTTCTGCCAAACCAATAGCCCTAATTTTACCCATCAGGCGTCTATGAGGGACAGTGTCAAATTCCTTTGCAAAGTCCAAGAACACAATATCCACAGCTGCTCCTCCATCCAGGCACCTGCTCACCTCTTCATAGAAGCAGATAAGGTTAGTTTGACAACTTCTATTCTTAGTAAACCCATGCTGGTTATCACTTATTATTCTATTTGATGTCACATACTCCAGTATGTAGTCTTTTACTAACCCTTCTAGTATTTTCCCCACAATGTAAGTTAAGCTTACAGGCCTGTAATTGCCTGGCGAAGTTCTAGAGCCCTTTTTATATATTGGCACCACATTTGCCTTGCGCCAGTCACTTGGCACCACACCAGACATTACGGAATCCCTGAAGATTTTAGACAGTGGTACAGCAATAACAGAACTGAGTTCTTTAAGAACTCTGGGGTGTAACCCATCTGGTCCAGGAGCTTTGTACACATTGATTTTATTGAGCTTAGATTGGATAATGCCTACATTCAGCCAGTCTACTATATTACAGGGTGAATGACCCGCACTGGCACCACCCAAGTCAGAAGTTCTTTCTTCTATTGTATAAACGGAGCTAAAAAACCTATTAAGTATCTCCGCCTTCTCTTGGTCTCCAGTCACCGATGCCCCATTTTCAGAATAAAGGGGTCCAACCTGTTGTGACCCATTTTTTTTTTGCATTGATATACTTAAAAAATTTCTTGGGATTTGTTTTGCTATCTTTAGCCACCTGTCTTTCATTTTGTATTTTGGCTGATTTGATTTCCTTTTTACAGATTTTGGTAAGTTTTTTTGTAAGTATTGAAAGCCTCAGGTGACCCGTCAGATTTATATTTTTTAAATGCCCTCTTTTTCTCATTAATTGCCCTTTTAACTGTAGCTGTAAGCCACGCGGGGTGTAATCTAGCCCGTCAATACTTGTTGCCTATTGGAATAAATTTAGAAGTATAAAAACCCAGGATAGATTTGAATTTCTCCCATTTAACATTAGTATCACCATGTGACAGTATCTGATCCCAGTCTATATCCTGTATTGCAGCCCTGAATTTTTGGAAATTAGCCCTCTTAAAATTCAAAGTTTTCAATTTTCCCACCTGTTTCTGATTTTTAAAGTTTAAGAGGAAAATAATTATATTATGATCGCTGTTCCCAAGGGGTTCCCGGACATTTTGGACAATCTCCGCATTGTTAGAAATCACAAGGTCCAACAATGCGTCACCTCTTGTGGGATCTTCTACAAGCTGCACCATAAAATTATCCTGAAGAATGTTCATAAAATGTCTCCCCTTCACAGATGAAGATGAGCCCTGACCCCAATTTATATTTGGAAAGTTAAAGTCTCCCATTATCACTACGGTCCCCTCCTGTGCAGCCCGCTCCATCTGTTTATATAGGTGACCCTCTATTTCCTCAGAGATGTTAGGGGGTCTATAAATTACACCAAAAATAATTTTCTCAAAGCTCTCTTGGCTTTGAATTTCAACCCACAAAGTTTCAGCCTCCTCACACTCTGAGACCACTGACTCATTCACAAATCGCTTTTAAGTCTCTTCTGACATACAGACATACACCACCTCCCCTCCTATTTGCCCTGTCTTTCCGAAAGAGTGTAAAACCTTGAATATTAACACCCCAATCATGCG